>NC_135712.1:69056718-69754211 GCF_964656455.1 Halichoerus grypus
AATCCCCTAATGGCAAGGCACGCCTTCTTTCTATTGTATTTCCTCAATGTGATTGTGATTTTCTTTTTTTCATTTTGATTTCCTGAAACTTGGATGTCTACAATCAACATGTAGACTTAGTGGGATGGGTTTTTCCACCTGAAAAGTTGGTGTGTCTTTAAAATGGATGGTGTTCAAAAGGGAGGAAATAAGGTTTATTACCTCGTGCAACCCTGAAGCGAGCCATGAGGCGGGTATCATTATCCTCTTTTTTCCTGATGTACAGACAGGTGACTTGCCCAAGGTCACAGAGCGAGGGTGTGATAGGGCCAGGGCTGGCACCTAGTCTTGCAGGGTCCCCTTCCCAACACTTGCTGAGCACCTTGCCCACACAGTAGGAACTGGGATTTTGGAGTCATTGCCAGGGGAGAAAGGGTCTGAAAAGTGGCTCCTGCCTGAGTCACTGTGGCACATGCAAGCAAAAAGTGATTCTCCTCTGACTTCAAATAGAAATTTGAGGAAAAAATAGAAAATAGATAGGCTTTGTTTGGTTGCTATTGTTTATGTTAGGCCATGACTAAAGTTCCTTTATGACTTCAGGAACTTAAGACGGTATCATGCAGAACTATTCCTATAATGATCACATTTGGCATGTTTAATTTTAAAATGGTTTTCATTTGGATGGCAGTGACAGATCTCCCGCTTGAATCTACTATTTTATTTACTTTTGAATCTTTTAAAAAAACGTTTATTTATTTTAGAGCTAGAGAGAGAAAGAAAGAGCAAGGGTTGGGGGGAGGAGCAGAGGGAGAGGAAGAGAGAGTCTCAAGCAGACCTGTGCCGAGCACAGAGCCCGGACATGGGGCTCGATCCCATGACCCTGAGATCATGACCTGAGCTGAAATCAAGAGTTGGACGATTAACCAACTAAGCCACCCAGGTGCCCCTACTTTTGAATGTTTCTAATGACTTCTTACAATCAGGAATTTAAGGTGTTGTACCTTAAGAAATCTAGCATTTCCTGCCAGCTTATGAGGAACAGGAAGAAGTTTAATGGAAGAAATCATCATCAAAATAATAAAACCAGGTTCCAGAACACTGGCCTATCTCGCGGAAGTGCGCCGTGCAGTGCGTTCCTGGGATTCGCGTTTCGGTAGCCATGGACGCTTTGGATCGAGTTGTAAAGCCCAAAACGAAAAGAGCCAAGAGATTCCTTGAGAAGAGAGAACCGAAACTCAGTGAAAATATTAAAATGCTATGCTGATTCAAGGGGAAATGCAAATTCAATGGTGACACAAGTACTTAAAGATGTGTATGCACTGAAAAAACCGTATGGAGTTTCTGTATAAAAAGAAAAACATTACAAGACCATTTGAGGATCAGACATCATTGGAATTCTTTTCAAAGAAGTCAGATTGTTCTTTATTTATGTTTGGCTCCCATAATAAGAAGCGGCCAAATAATCTAGTAATAGGTCGTATATATGACTACCATGTGCTGGATATGATTGAATTGGGTATCGAGAAGTTTGTCTCTCTAAAAGATATTAAGAATAGTAAATGTCCCGAGGGAAGAAAACCCATGTTAATATTTGCTGGTGATGATTTTGATGTAACAGAAGACTACAGAAGGCTAAAAAGCCTTCTTATTGATTTCTTCAGAGGCCCCACAGTACCAAATATCCACCTGGCTGGTTTAGAGTATGTTCTGCACTTCACCACATTGAATGGGAAGATTTACTTTCGAAGCTATAAGTTGCTGTTGAAGAAATCTGGTTGTAGAACACCAAGGATTGAATTGGAAGAGATGGGGCCCTCATTGGATCTGGTTCTGAGGAGGACACATCTGGCATCAGATGATCTTTATAAATTATCTATGAAAATGCCAAAAGCGCTTAAGCCAAAGAAGAAGAAAAATGTCTCCCATGATACTTTTGATACAACTTATGGAAGGATTCATATGCAGAAGCAAGACCTAAGCAAACTACAAACCAGGAAAATGAAGGGGTTGAAGAAGCGACCTGCAGAAAGGATAACAGAAGACCAAGAGAAAAAATCAAAGAGAATTAAAAAAAACTGATGGAACTTAGCCAGTGACTATAATGTTACTGTAGTCTGTTTACTTAAGAGAATTATCAATCATCAGTCATTTCTCAGTTTCTTACAAGATTTTATTAAGTATTTTTATAGCGTGGAAAAAAAAAGAATAATAAAACCAAAAAGTTGTTCTCCATGATATTCAGGAAGTGCTCATTTTTTTGAAAGCAGTGGGGGGGGGGGGGACTACCCCCCACACACACATACACACAAGCTCAAAGAGAAACACAGCCACGATTGATATATAATATTGCTAATCCTTAAAAATGCCCCCCTGGGAGGCATTTATTTCCATTTTTCAGATGAGCAAACTCAGAGGGTCTCAGTGTTGCCCACTGTCACACAGCTAGTAAGGAGCCCGGGTTCTGGGAGCACTAATCATAAAAGCGCATATCTTGCCATTAACAATGACCTTCCCTGATCATCTCCATGGTTCCTGAGGACAGGGACCATTTCTATTTTATCCTCCACTGGATGCTGGAGCCTGACTCCTGGTACCTGGTAGGCTTTAATAGCTGCTGCCTGGTGGGTGGGTGAAAGGAAGACAGAGGGAGGCTGGACAGGGTAAGTGTGCAGTGCGAGGGCCCCTCAAGCAGGTGCCTCTTCCACCCCTCCATTCCACTTGTCTGAAGACTATGCTCTGACAATCTGTGTGATCGGCTTCATTCTCCTACAACGGCTACCACACTTCCACCAGCTGCTCTAATTCATCTTTTCTAAAACTATGTCCATCTCCATCCTGGAGCCCGATCTATTCTGGTTCCTTTCCCAGTCAGTCACTCAGCCAAGTGGAACTGAGTGCCAGCCACGTGCCAGGTACTTCCTAAGACGCTAGACAGAAAACGCAGTCAGGTGCCGTCCCTGTCCTTGGGGCCCTGACAGCCGGACACAATGACCTCGGGACTCCCTACTGAGCTCTGTGCCCCTCAGAGCCCAACACAGGGGATTTGAAGCTGCCTGCCAAGCTCTCTTGGCCTCCACCAGCACTTCTGCTATTTCTGATGATTTGTGTTATTTTCGCAGACATCAAAGGAAAGCCCAATTGCAATTCTACTCTCTACCTTTTGGCATACTCTTGTACATTTTCACTCAGGGCGTGTTTCACATGCTGGCGGGCACAGAGAAGGCCAAGGAGTTAGGCATGCGGTGTCACAGGAAGTTCTGCTGAGTCGTGAGATGGCTATGACAGGGAGAACCAGCGTCAGGAGTGGAAGAAGCCTCTTGGTCTTGCAGGTGAGGAAACGGAAGGTAAAAATCCCTCCCCTCATCGCTGGTGGCACCTGCTACCCTGGGTTGGTGTTCTTCCATGACACCAGCTCTGTGCTCCAACAGATGAGGGCTTAGGGCAGGAAGGGACCAGAGCCCACTGATTTCCAACAAACGATGAATCTAAAATCAAGTTCTATTATGAGGCAACTGATGCAGGGTCCTGGCCCAGAGTCTAGGCAGTGGTTGAGAGGACCCCGGCCTCATGTCTCCCAGTGCCAAACGCTGCAACCATAGTCCCCTTTCTACTACTGAACAACTTCTCAGATGTATCACGCCATGTGGGTACTGCTTGTGTCCTAATTCAGTCAACAGCATGGCTCAGAGCAGTGTGAGCTGGATGGTTAAGAAGGACACGGAGCCTGAGGTCTGGCACGGGCTCCATGGTTTACTGGCTGTGTGACCTGCACTTTTCTCATCTTTATGGCAGGGACAATAACAGCACATCGACCCCACGGATACTGCAAGGAGAAAGGAGAGGTAAGATGCCCAGCACAGTGCCTGAGCCGCAGGGAACACTCAATGAACATCAGCTACCATTCCTTTGCTCGGTCACTGTGCTATCATCATATCTTATATTCAACAAATCTATAGCAATGTGGATGGACCCACCACTTTTTTTCTCTTCTGAATAAATCATTTCACTTTATTTTTTTCTCTACTTACAAGCAGAAATATACTTAGTGTTTCAAAAAGTATTTATTGTATCTGGGCCATTTGGTAAAGAAAGTCTGGCAAAGGGACAAGATTTCTAATGCACCAACTGATGTAGACACACGACCTAAAAATCTGGTGGCCTCTAAGAAATAAGTTGGAGAGTAATTAAAGAGCAGGTAACACTTTATGAACACTTTTCTTTATCTTTAGGCTTTCTTTTGAAACAAACAAACAAAAAACCCAAACCAAATCAAAACAAAAAAACTTCCTAACCCAATATTTTCACTTTTTCAGAAAAGTGACATAAATTCTTGGAGTATCACGGGAAGTTTTTCCCTCCACATCTCTAGACCCGGTGTGTTCAGGGTGAAGGAGACCTGTGAGGCAGACCTTATTTTCCCAGGCACGTGATGGCCCCCTCGAGCGCCAGTGCCGGCCTGGGACAGGCAGAGACCCCAGCCCCGCCCTGGTTTCTCTCCTGGTGCCTGATCAGGGAGCCCACCGTCCACCGCAAGAGGATGCGTGCCAGAGAGACGAAAAATACCACATGCATGAAACCATGCAAATGAGTTCAGTTCCAAGGGAGAAGGCTTTAGTCACTGAATCAGGGATGGGGCTGGCCAGCATTTATGGGAGGACGTGAAGTATTTGGGTTCGTGTGGCAGGCACTGCGCTGGGTGCTTTCAACAGAGCATCTCAGGCGGCCAGGTGAGCGGTGTGTGCGACCCTGGGTAAGCTGCTGTGTGTGTGCATTCACACGGCCAGTGGTGTGGGGCAGGACAAATATTTATGGCAGGATCTTGGGAACTTTGCTTATTATTTTGGATCATAGACTAATAAGAGAAAAAACCAATCAAATTAAAATAAATCTTATTTGCTCGTATTTCAGGAGTGTCTGTTCCTGACGGTAGTGGTGGTGGAGTGTAGACAGAGTGGGAGGTGGGGTGCAGAGGGAAGGGAGGGAAAAAATAAAGTGGTATTTAGAAACAAGTTAAGAGAATGACATCACAAAACTGTTTTCTGAAAATAAACTGTTTTCCCAAATTGCATCTGGGCTTCGTCTCTAGCCCACCACCCCTGTCCCTGCAGGCTGTGTTTGCTACGATGGAGCGGCCGCCCGACTGACCTGGCGACCCCCTACCCCCGACCGTTTGCACCCACCCCCACCCCAGGCAGGGCCCTCAAAGAGCCTCTCTGAGTCTGCCACTTCCTTACTCAAAAGAAAAACCCACTGACCTTGCTCAGTGTTTATGATTTCTGCCTCTTTAAAACTCCTGTGGGGCTCTAAAGTTATTCCTAGTTATTTTGTTTGTTTATCTGTTTGCTTTTCTAACTAGAAAGACCAAGAAAATCCTCAAGATAAGATATGTCATCAAGCCTATGTTTATATTACATTCCATCTGGGACTTCTGAATGTTGCTACATTAATCTTAACTTTAAAAATACCATATATGGTATGAGCCCAATTATGTAAGAAAAAGGGAGATAGAAAAAAAGACTAATAATTACACTTCATATTTTAAAATTAAATATGTTATTCTTAATAAAAAATAAATTAGAATTATAATTGAGTATATACTATCTGCTATGGACTGAATATTTGTATCCCCACCTAGCCCCCCAAATCCATATGTTGAAGCCCTAACCTCTAGTATGGCTATATTTGGAGACCGGGCCTCTAAGGAAGTAATTAGGGTTATTAAGGTCATAAGGGTGGGGCCCTGATCAGACAGGATTAGTGTCCTTATCAAAAGAGACACCAGAGAGCTAGTGAGTACATACACACCCTTTCCCAAACTCCCTACCTCTCTCTCTCTTCCTCTCTCCCCCTCCAAACTGCACATGCACAAACACACACACACACACACCCTAAAGAAAGGCCATGTGATGATACAGAGAGAAGGTGACCTCTATAAGCCAGGAAGACATTGCTCATCAGGAACCAAATCAGTTGGAACCTTAATCTTGGACTTCTGGTCTCTAGAACTGTGAGAAAATTAATTTCTGATGTCTAAGCCACAGTTTTCAAATTGGCTAGCTCCTCTTAGCCCACGGATGAAACCCGGCCTCTGTACTAGACAATCCAGGACACCCTCGGTGCCTGCCATGCTTATATCTTTTGAGAATATAGGTCATGAGAATTTATTTCTGCACCAATGTCTCCTTGGATCCTGTGGCCTTGATTCCCTGGACACAATCTCAGTACCAGAGATGGGAGCCTGAGCCAAAGGGGACCACACAGGCTAATCCTGAAGGAGTCCACTGTCCAAGAGATTCCCCAGGACACCCTGCCCAACCAGGCGTTTGTCTCAGCAGGAATGAAGAGGGAGACCCTGAGAGAAGGCAGCAGGGATGGCAGGTGTCAGCGACCACTGTAATCTCAGCAGAGACGAGCTAATGTTCTTTTTTTAAAAACATTTTATTTATTTATTTGACAGAGAGAGAGACAGCGAGAGAGGGAACACAAGCAGGGGGAGCGGGAGAGGGAGAAGCAGGCTTCCTCCCAGGCAGGAAGCCCGATGTTGGACTCGATCCCAGGACCCTGGGATCATGACCTGAGCCAAAGACAGACGCTTAACGACTGAGCCACCCAGGCGCCCCACGAGCTAATGTTCTATTGCTCACCAAGGCCTGCAGTACAAGCTAATCTCGGGAGCACTGGGAGTCACAGGGGCGACACACAGCCCTGAGTTTCCTGAGCTTCTCTCTGTCTCCTCACATTCAACCACAGTCACCTCAGGACGTGGCTCTTCTTTGAACTTGAAGGAGCCTTATTTCCTTCTAGTTCCTCCCGAGCCCCGGCCCCAGCATGCTAAGCTCCAGCACACCTAACTTCCCGCACTTCCTGAAATTTTCCACGCATTTCTCATCTCTGTGTCTTCACATATACTGTTCCCTTTCCTTGGGATCACCATTCCTAGTTTAGCACCAGGGGAGCTGCCGCATAACCTCCAAGGTCTATTCAAATGTCACCTCCTCCTTGAAGACCTCTCTGACACTCCAAGGTCAAGCTCTTCCACCACCGGTGTGTTTTCCTTTATAACACGTAACCACCACACGGTGATTATTTGGTTAAGGGAGACACTGCACCTTATCCTCACACATCAACTAAACTTCTAGCATTGGGTCTGCACAGAGCGGTGCTCAGAAAAAGTTTTTGATTAATTGATTATAGGGAGTTGATTACAGACGGGGAAATAAAGCTGGGGTGGGACAACGAGAAACAGATAAAGAGACAAAGGGCAAAGGAAGGACAAGGTGGCAATGAAGGGGCCAGGGAAAGATGAGGCATCGGCAAGACACAACTTTAAAACACACAGGGAAAAATCTTTTCAGGAATAAATGCATTTTCCCATTTCGAGCTAAGGTTTCATTTCTAGGTAAACTATTTCTCTGTTTATTTTCAGTCCTAGTGAGCCCTGATGCCCATTATAGAACCCTCTGTAGACAATTTAAGCTTTTATCCTTAGATACTATTCCCACATATTTCAAGCACAGACTCGCTGTTTTCCTCAGAGGGATACCTCACACTTGTTTCCCTATAGCTGGTGAACTCTCAGAAGTCAGGGAGGAGAGTTCTTACAGTCCCTGGGGAGGTTTCCACCATGCTAATGCACAGTTTCTGCCTGGGATGAGGAAGTATCAACACAGAAGGTCACACCCACTGGAGATAAGTATTCATAAACATTTATTGTGACCCTAGGTCACAAATCACATTGTAGCAATCCACCAAGAGAAAATACCTTCTTCATATCTCTTCTACAATATCAGCCCAAGCAACTTCAAAAACACTCAGAAACATCATGTCTAGAAAGCATCATTAAGGTTTTCACAAACAGTTCCCCAAATCGGAGGTATAATCCAGCCAGTGATTGCACTTCAAAAGACAAGACTTCAGAGAGTGCCAGAGCAGGAGAGATAATGACCTCTCCCAAAAAGATGTACTTCCTTTACAGATGAAAAAGGCAAATTTTTAGAGAGAAAAAGGGTAAAAAAAAAAAAAAAATTCTCCAACTTAAAAAAATGTTTAAATATGGTTGGTTCATCGTTTAAAAATATTAACATTAGACCTGGGGTAATATGGCAGACTGAATACATGTACCTAATTTTGATCCCTCCCCAAATCCCGCTAATATATAGTAAAGAGGTTTTTTAAAGGATATCAATCCCTAAGTATGGGGAAAATGGCAAGAACATTTTGGAAGCTAACACGTAGTGGATGGTCCAGTGGTACTGAGATCAGATGTGAGAAAATGGAATCTTAAGTCAGCAAAGGGACGCTGAAAACCAACTTCGTTTACCCCACAAAATTCTCTACGGTCTCTGATGGGCAGCCCCAGGTATCTGGCCATGGGAGAGAGAAGAGGTGGGTTAAAACCAGGAAGACTGGGGTGGACTCTCTGGGAAGTTACTCATGCTCCCAGGTACCGAGTGCTCCCCCACAAGTCTGCGATTTATTCTCCAGAGAGGGTAAACCAATGACACAGACTGGCAGTGCCAGGCCCAGCTGAGGAAATCAAGCCGATGTCTACTGAATCCTGACTACCCAATCCTTTCCCCCAACTCAACTCCCACAACAAGGGTGGCCCAACTCATCCTTCAAGCAGATCAGAAGACACCTCTTTGGAGAAAGTAAAACAATTCACAAAGCACCTAAAAGGATGATCCTGGAAGAGGGTCCCCAACACCTAGTCCACCCAGACTATCTTACCCAGCTTAAAACTGACCAGACCCAGCTGTGCACTCAGTACTTCCAATCAGCCTTTTCTCCTCTACTTTTAATCAGGAGTAGAAAGCCAAGAATGACCAGATATCTGATAAATCCCTCTGATATGGACGATAAAGACCCAAATGAAAGCAAAAAGGCAGCTCAGGGGAAGCAGAAACTATGCAAAGGTAAGAAAACTTTGAAAAATAGATCAACAGATCCTCTGAGTGCTAAGAAAAAGTATTGCATCCGTGAAACAACCCCCCCCAAAAAACGATGTTATTAAAACAATAAAATGAAATGTTACATTAAAAAAAACTAAGAAAAAGGTCTTTATTATTTTTAAAAAAAAAATTTTTTTTTTAAGATTTTTTTATTTATTTGCGAGAGAGAGAATGAGAGACAGAGAGCATGAGAGGGAGGAGGGTCAGAGGGAGAAGCAGACTCCCTGCTGAGCAGGGAGCCTGATGTGGGACTCGATCCCGGGACCCCAGGATCATGACCTGAGCCGAAGGCAGTCCCTTAACCGCCTGAGCCACCCAGGCACCCAAAGGTCTTTATTATTAAAAACAGTTCAGCAAAATAAGAAAATTGATTGAAGGAATGGAAGACTGAGCAAACGGAATCTCTCAGAAAGTAAAGATAAAAATAAGGTGATAAAAAACTAATATCCAAATGGTAAAAGTACCAGAGAGAACAAAAAGTGTAGAAAAATATCACCATTGAAATAATTCAAGATGATTTCCCAAAACTGAAAGATACATTACCAGACCAGAAACGGCCCACCCAGTGCCTAGCATAATATAAACAGAACCTCATACAAGCATATCATTTTGAAATTTCAGAAAACAAAAAGAACTTCCTACTAGTTTATAGATTATATAGAAGATTATGAATCAGAATGGATGGTTCAACAGCAATACTAGAAGCCAGGAGACAAGCAATCAGAAGTTTAAGAGAAAAGAGTTTCCAACCTAGAATTTGATATCCAGCCAAACTGTGAATCAAGTGTGAGCACAGAAAAAAGAATTTTCAGACACAGAAAGTCTCAAACCATTTATCTCCCGTGCGCTCTTTCTCAAGAAGTTACTGGAAGATGGGGAGCCTCTGTGGCTCAGTTGGTTAAGCATCTGACTCTTGATTTCTGCTCAGGTCATGATCTCAGGGTCGTGAAATTGGGCTCTCGCTGGGTGTGGAGCCTGCTTAAGATTCTCTCTTCCTCTGTCCCCCACCCCCACTCATACTCTCTCTTAAAAAAAAAAAAAGCAGCAGCTACTAGAAGATGACCTCCATCAAAATGAGACAGCTGATCAGAATGACATAGGATTCATAAACAGGAGATCCAACAGAGAAGAAAGATAAAGGAGGGTGAATGGAGATCCCGGGCTGACAGCTGTGCTCATGAGTACAGGGTGACCACCTAGACAGAAGCAATGTGACTACATGTTGAGGGCCCTTGTCACCAAGCTCCCTGGCCTCACCGCACCTAATTTTTAACCTGAGGTCAGAACACTGGGATGAGCCTCTCTGAGTCATGTGTTTGGTTCATCTTGACCATGAACTTGATCATGAAGTTGCTGCTCTCCCCTCTTCAGCCTACTGCGTCACACCATGAACTGTTCTGTTTGACCTACTGCCAAGGGCTAAGGATGACAATGAGGAGCTCAGACATAGAAACGGAGAGCGGTTCTGTCCCCCAAAGCATCCCTCCAGATATTTAGTACCTGACACATATCACAACCTTGGGAAAGACAGGGACCTGAAGAACCAAAAGTCAGACTGATTACTTCTGGTGAGGACGAAGGGAGATGCACCTGGGGAGGAGCAGCAGGGAGCTCTCGTGGGACTAGCAACCTTCTATTTCCTAACCTGGGCACTAGTAACATTCTGCTGTTCTTTAACTGGCATGTATGTGTTATACACTCTTCTATACGCAATATGTTTTAGAATAAAATAACTTTTAAGGAGGTAATTCTAATGTAAATATTGGAAGAATTAATGTTCTCCCTCCTGTTTAGAGATCTCCCCTTCCATGTTCTTTCTCTGCAAAGCGCTGCACTTCATTCTACAGAGAAAAACATAATTGTTTATCTTTATGAAGTTAGAGATCCGTGTTGTGAGATGTGGGTACACCTTCCGCAAAAACTTTGAGAATCTCCTTTGCATATTCACAGTTCCAGGCATAAATTATATCACCTCAAAAAAGGATGTGAAGACCTGATGAAATCAAGTCAAGAACCTGAAGTCCCCCATCTCTGGCTGAAGGCCTAAGTCTGGAATCCCAAGAGTCTTAGGAGGGCATCAAGTGTAGGGATCGAGAGTTTGGGCTCTGGAGCTGGACTATCTGGGTTGGAGTCCCACCTCTACCAACAAGGCAACTGTAGGCAAGTGCTTACTATGCACAGCCTCAGCCTCTCCATTTGTAAAATGGGAATAACCATAGTACCTACCTCTCGTTGTAAGAAGTAAATGCACTAACACACGTCCAATACACAAACCAGAGCCTGATGTATACTGAGTGCTCAATAAATGTTGGTTATTGTTATTACTATTATACAGATAACCACCTGTCTTACTCTGCCTGGCAGCGATCTCTCTACAAAAGAAGTTATTTCCGGGGCGCCTGGGTGGGTCAGTCGTTAAGCATCTGCCTTCAGCTCAGGTCATGATCCCAGAGTCCTGGGATCGAGCCCCGCATCGGGCTCCCTGCTCTGTGGGGAGCCTGCTTCTCCCTCTCCCCCTTTCTTCTGCTCCCCCTGCTTGTGTTCCCTCTCTCGCTGTCTCTCTCTGACAAATAAATAAATAAATAAATAAAATCTTTTAAAAAAAAAAGTTATTTCCATCAAAGAGTCTAGGGATGCAGGGACTCGCTGTGGTCGGTCCTTCTCTTCATGGCCTCCTGGTGTTCCGCAATGACCAATGACCACCATCATCAAATCAGCCGCTGCTCCCAGATGCGGGGGGTGGGGAGGGGGAGATGAAGCAGGTGGTGTTTGGAAGAAATTATCTAAGCCTTTTCACACTCAGGATTGAGGCATGATTCCCTAAAAATGGCAAGCTTGGCTTGCAGGCGGGCTGTCGAACGGCAGAGCTGCCTTCCTCACCAACTAGCGTCATAAGGAGCCTCCCCAAGGCCGCGTCAGCACACAGGTGTGAGCCACGGCTCACCGTAAACACAGGTTGCACGTGGGACTCAGGGCCGCAACGGGGTACGGGGCGAACAGCACTGGATGGGACACTGGGAGAAGCGGCTTCCAACTGAGGCTCTGTGTGACCCAGCAAAGGCCACTCGACCTCGCTATTCCTCACCCACAGAATCAGGCACATCGCCCCCTGATCTAGTGCATACATAAACTTTTCAAGCCTAAATCATCAATGCTGCCCGATTCTGCAAAAAGCCTCCAAAAGCCTGCTCATTACATCTACAATGGATCAAGTCTTTAACTGGATAGCCACTAGCTTTTATTCATCATGGCAAGATTCAACATACCCAAGTTCAGGGAATCTAAGCGCATGTCGGTTTGCCCTTAAATACCATTGAATTCACGCAGGGGGAAAGGGAGGTCAGTCATGGGACAGTGAGGCTTCTGAAAACACAGCCCATCATCCAAAACTGATTTCAGTGCTGGTGCTTGCCTGCTTGGGTTTCCATCCCCATGTCTAGGCAGAGCCTGTAACAATGTTATCACTTTCTAAAACATATGCCTAAACTAGTTCCTCTTGCAGACAACTGGCAGGTGCCCAGTTAATAGATTATTCCACCAGACAGTTGAATGCATTGGCCAATGGTCAAAAATGAGATCACTGCAATCCTATGTGTTGTAACTGGAAAGCCTAATGAAAAACAATTGTCTATTTTTTAACAAATAGGAATCCATATTCCCATACCCCCTAATTTGCCTTGCTTGGTGTGTGGTTCAGGAGCAAAGGAAGATCTTGTGCAAGGTCAAGTTGGCTTTGCTCTTTGACTCATTTGTTGTGCGTTTGACTGTCCATGCATGTTTCACATCAGCAAATCCCCAACCGGATTCCAGCTGACCTGTAGGAATTTCTGACCAACATTTGCCAGATCCCCAGTCTTTCTCTCAAACCTGCACAGTCGGAAAGAATGGGTCAGGAGACTCCTGTCCCAGCCATCTGGACACACATGCTCCGTGGATATGCATAATATGAAGCACATGTACTTTCTAAAAAAAAAAAGAGAAAAAAATTTTTTTTTGTCTTTTCTAAGGGCTACGGAGCTGTTACTACCAGAGCCCGTGGCGTCCTTCCAGCATGCAGGCATTCCCAGACAAAACTATCCCTGCTTCCTGCTGCAGGTGAGACCTGCATGCTGACTTGCACCAGGGATTCATCTCTGCTCTTTGGTCAAGTCTTTAAGGCCTCCCCAAGCATCTCCACTCCTTGTAAACAAAAAATCCAGGAGGAAAACTTTCAAAGCCAGTTTCTCCTCAGCTGCAACCCTTCCTTCCTTCCTCCTTTCCAAGACGTCTGACTGAACTTGCAACCGGACCCCACCCTGGGCCGGGCCCTCCTCATAAGCATTGTCGTTCCTCCCGCCAGATGCAGACAGAATACCTGAGAACTGTGGCCAAAACAGGAAGGTCGGCGCCTTCGGCATGGAGGCCTGGGGAGTAGCCGTCTCCTAGGTGACTGCAGATAAGAGATGAAGGGGCCAAGGCTTTCCAACACCTCCAGTCACATTCCAGAGCCTTTCCCTTGTACACTCAATCTTTCGGATTCATTCTTCATTTAGTCACTCAACAAACATATTGAGCACCTGCTGATATAGAGCCCTGTTCTGGACTTGGGGACAAAGGGGGACTGAGATGTATCCCTGTCTCCAGAGGCACCTGTGTTGTTGCAATAGGCCATTTGGCAGGGCCGGGGGAGGGGGTGGGGGTGGTGCAGGGGCAGCCCTGGGCACCTCAGACTCCTCTGGAGCCCCCAGGGAAACCACCTCTCTGCACTCCCACACTGATTCTACCAGCAGAGTCCCTAAGATAACATCATGACAAACAGGGCAAGGGAGGGTTTGGGTAAGGGTCTAGGCAGTAGATCATACAGCCCCCTGAGCCTCACCTCTCCCTGAGCGCCAGCAAGGGCTTCTGGATCTAGGTCTGCGTTTTGGTCCCAAGAACATGTCTTGTCGCAACTGATTGGAAGGTTGGCCACACTAATTGGCATATATGTTGGGCTCTGATCTAGCGCATACATAAACTTTTCAAGCCTAAATCATCAATGCTGCCCAATTTTGCAAAAAGCCTCCAAAAGCCTGCTCATTACATCTACAATGGATCAAGTCTTTAACTGGATAGTAACTAACTTTTATTCATCATGGCAAGATCTGTGTTCTGCAAAGGGGGATTAGGGCAGTAATGAGGACCCCAGGCTGGGCCAGAAACCCCAATAGAGTAGCTCATTCAAAGGATCCAGTCATGAATAGATGTAGAGTGAAAGAGAGAAGATCAAAGGAGGAAATGAGGAAATGAGGGAGGGGGGAAAGGAGTCAGAAAGGGACCGGGGAGAGAGGGAAAAGAAGATTAGAAGTCTGCAAGAAGGCTGCTTCCCATCCCTTTTACCATGGCCACAAATTCCAGCAGGTGGTCTGATGGCCCCACTAGGGGTCCTTTGGTCCTGGTCCTTTCTGAATTAGCACGATTTTCCAAGGAGTCACCTGAGAAAGTGCAAAACCTCTCAGGCCTGCTAGGGTCAGATGGCCCAAGGCCAACAAGGTAGAGGGCTGAGGGCTAAGTAGCCTGGCTCCCAGACTGGCCTCAGCCCAGCACTCTCCAGGAAGTGGGGGGAGGGTTGCGGACCCAGGAGGGAGCACCAGGTCCTGTCCTGATAGACACCATACCCTGCCCTGACTTGTCTATGGCCGCAGCACCTGTGGCATTCAGGAACCACTTCAGTATACCTGGTTCTGGCTCCTGACCTTGCCTCACAGTCCTCTGGCTCATCTCCTGCCTTCCCCTTCAAGCTCTGACCGGGCACAGGAGGACCCAGCCGAGACTGGCAAGTTCTCGGACCCCCTGGATCTAAAGGCAGAGGGGAGCAGTAACGGACTCGGTGGAGGAGGACGCCTCCACCACCCTCCTCTGAGGGCATGCCAGACCAGGAAGTGCCTGGAAGCACCGCGGAATCGTGCTCTGAAGTCAGGAGCTCTGGGTTCACATTTTGGCGAAGCCACTTCCTATGCCATCTCAGGAAAGTTGCAGAACGTCTGGGGGCTTCAATGTTCTTGTCTGTAAAATGGGAATAACCATCTCACCCATATCACTAGGTTGATTCAAGGATCAAATAGGATAATATATGTAAAGTGCCTGACACAACGTTGGTGCTCATTACACGTTTTCTGCATACATCCACACACACAAATAAGCAGGTTTTTTTTTTTTAAAGATTTTTTTTTTTTTTTTTTTTTTATTTGAGAGAGAATGAGAGAGAGCACATGAGAGGGGGGAGGGTCAGAGGGAGAAGCAGACCCCCCGCCGAGCAGGGAGCCCGATGCGGGACTCGATCCAGGGACTCCAGGATCATGACCTGAGCCGAAGGCAGTCGCCCAACCAACTGAGCCACCCAGGCGCCCAAATAAGCAGGTTTTGTGTTGAGTGTTAGTCAAGTGAGAAAGGCCGAGGAAGAGCCAGTCCTTGCCTTTAGGGGCCAACTGAAGAGGTCCAGTCTCTGCCCTGAGCCTGCTCTCAGGGCAGTGAGTTCTCTGGTCTTTTCTCCAGGGTTCTGCCAGCCTGAGCAGGGCGGCACGTGGCCTCACCACTGCTCGGCTCTTACTCCACTGAGTCTGTGTTAGACAGCAAAACAGATGCTATGAGGACAGGGGTCCTCAGCCCTGGGTGCACAGCAGAATCACCTGGAGAGCTAGAAAATACAGACCAATCGGCCCCACCCAGGGGTGCTGACTGGCTTGGTCCGGGGTGGGGCACCCTAGGTGCTTCTTATGTACTGGCTGGGTTGAGAAGCCCTGGGGCAGAGGCTGGGATCAGAGGCTGGAGTCTCATCAGCTATTCCGAGAAGACTTTGCTCCTCTCTGCTGGACCGGGGAGAGCCGGGTACCGAGGCCTGGGTTCTTGGAAATTACTTCCTCTCTGGGCCGCAGTTCCTGCATCTGTGAGATGGAGAAAAGAGCCCTGCCCAGCCTCCCTGACAGGGTCATCTGTGAGGGTCACGCGAGGGGCTGGGTGTGAAGGCTTTCACCCCCTAAGTAAAATGCCAATGCCAGGACACCACAGACCATTCCACACAAAGGAGTCGTGCTTCCTCCCAGCACCTCTGTGGGCAGAGAGGAAACACTGAGCAAGCTGCCCTGGGACAAGCCTCCCGAACCCTCAGAGGCCAGAAAACAAACAACCAGAATCATGACTCCACACAGAGGCCACCCTGGGCACTGCAAGGCCTTCAGGCAAGCCTTGCTCACGGGCCTGGAAAACCCTTCCCGGCAAAGCTCTGCAGAGAGGCCCCTCCCACCACAGGGCGCTGGGAGCCCACGAGGAAGGCTCGGGAAGATGATTCTATAGGGTTGCGGTGGTAGCTGGGCCACTGTCTTCCTCAGGAGGAGAACGGGGCCCTAGGGAAGCTGTTCCACAGCGGGGGCATCTTCAGATGCGCCTTCTTCACCTGCTGGGGCAGAGGAGGTCACAGTCTGGCTTCACCATCTTTCACCCGGTGTGCTCATCCCTGCACAGATACTTACTGAGCACCTGCTATCTGCCAGGCTCTGTGCATCCCAGGGAGGCCCCAAGCCTTGTCCTCAGTCCCCACAAGGGCGGGCTGACTATGAGTTCCAGAGAAGCAGCCAAAACATTCATGTGTTCATTATATCCTGAATGGAACAGGAAACAGCAGAAAAGATTCTGGGGCGTATTCTTGGGTAAAGAATATTAATTTTAGGGTACCTGCTTTGTATGTTAGGAATTCTGTCAGAGAAGAGGTATTTTTTTTTTGTTGTTGTTGTTCTTTAAATACAGACCAGTAAAAAATGCCTCCTCTCGTGAATTAAATTCCATCTTAGTAAGTGTGGTGCTGATGGCTACGAAATCGGCCTGCTCTCCCAGACTCCCTCCAGCTCCCTCCAGCTCCCTCCAGGCCCTACGGCTTCCCCGCTTCCCGGAGCCCTGGGCCACCATGCTCCGCAGCCTCCTCCTCATCCGTGGCCTCCTCCTCATCGGTCCCACCGGGACCTTGCTTGAACTCTGACGTTGACCTCTCCCTCGCCCCCACATCCGTTCCTGCTGCCAGATTCCTCCCAGACCCCAGGGCCCGCTGCCACCAGCCAGCCAGCCTCATGTCAGCCATGTCCCTTCCCTCTGCCCCATGTGCACATCGCATGGCGCCCTTTCCTCTGTCTTTAATCTGCCCCTCTGTCCCATCCCCAGAGGCCCTGCAGCATCATTGCTTTCCTGAGTCACCCAAACAGCCTCTCAAAGAAGTTTCCTGCCTCCACACTCCATCCCTATCTCAAGCCACTGATTTTGTCCATACTGTGGCCAGAGCAATTTTTCTAAAATATAAAATTGATGTCACATTTCTCACTGCCCCAAGATAAAGCCCTAGGCCCTGTCTTGTGGCAGCCCAGGGTTTCAGGAGCTGTCTCCACCTGGTCCACCTGCCCCTCCTCACGCTCCGGGCTCTGTCTCTCGTTTTCCCAAGCACAGCAGCCTCTTGAGTCTTTGCATAAACTGCAAGATGTGCTTCCTTCTCTTCTTCCTCTGGCTAAATCCTGTACTCCCTTAACACTCAGAGCTCGGAGGTTATCTGCTCTGGAAGACCTTTCCTTTCTCAGGCTGGATTGGGAGTCCCCCTGGAAACCCTTGTCACAGGACTTGTCACTACTTAGTAACTGTTTACTTGTCTGGATCTCCTATGACACTGTAAGCAGTTGAAATGAAAGAAACGGTGTGAACAAATCTCAAAGATACAGTGGGTGAAAAAAGCAAATTGCAAAATAATTCATTCATCCACTATTTAATATTTACCAAGTGAAAGGGTCCATGCAATATGACAAAATGTATGTAAAACTTTCAGACACTGAGTGGCTCAGTCGGTTAAGCGTCTGACTCTGGATTTTGGCTCAGGTCATGGTCTCAGGGTCATGAGATTGAGCCCCATGTCGGGCTCCACGCTCAGTATGGAGTCTGCTTGAGACTCTCTCTTCCTCTCCCTCTGCCCCACTACCCAACACCCCCCAAAATAAATAAATAAATCTTAAAAAAACAAACTTTCAAACACTAAACAATAGTAGAGATCATATGGTATCTATATATGCTAGAAAAATCAAAACACATGGGAAGGACAAATAGCCTCAGGATCGTGGTCCCCTGGGGGAGAAAAGAGAGTGGAGAAGAACGTAGAGCTTAAACTGTATCTATAATGCCTTATACATGTTTATTTTTAAGAGAGTTCTGAAGCAAAACTGGTAAAATATCATCCATTAAATTTGGGGGATGGGTAGATGAGAATCTGTTATCTTATTTCATATATATTAGAAATATTTCATCAGTGCATTTTTAAAATTTTTAATAAGGAACCAGAGTCTCTAATGCCCTCGTTAACATCCCTGGGGGTCTGAGCCAGAAGTAGGAGCAGGGCTGCATTCATATGTATTTATGACCCAGTGAGTGGATACGTTTCTGGGAAGAAGAGGGTTCAGGAAGGTGCAGAGTTGGAGATACAACCAAACAAGTAATTTGGGGCTAGGCTAATGAATGCAAACCTACTGGGTTTGGACTCTGTCCTATAACAATAGAAAGCTGCTTGGAGAGGGGCACCTGGGTGGCTTAGTCGGTTAAGCATCTTGGCTCAGGTCATGATCCCAGGGTCCTGGGATCGAGTCCCGTATTGGGCTCCCTGCTCCATGGGGAGCCTGCTTCTCCCTCTCCCTCTGCCTGCCGCTCCCCCTGCTTGTGCTCTCTCTCTCTGTCAAATAAATAAATATAATAAAAATTTAAAAAAAAAAAAAGAAGAAGGCTGCTAGAGAGTAACATAAGCAAAGCACTGTTTTAGGAAAAGTAATCTGGCTTCAGTGGGTGGGTTGCCCATAGGAGATGGGTAGAGTCAACCAAAGGGAAGCTCCTGGAAGGATAAATTCAGATTTGGAAATCATCTAAGTGTCCCAAAAAGAAATGGCTTCTAAGGCGAGAGCTGGGGGTTTGAAGAGGATAGGAGAGTTTAAGCTACACAGAGAAATAAAAGTTCACTCCAAACTTTCCAGACTTGGAGAAATGGGGTAGACATTTGGGAGATAAACTAGTTATTTGCTTATTGAGCTTTTTTTTTTTTTTTAAGCTTGCGGGGTGGGGTTAAGGAGAAGAAGGTAAATAAAGGGAGGAGGAAGACACAAAGACTTCAGCTTTGCTTGTCTTTAATTCAAGATGATGCTCACACATCCAGGGAGAGATCGAATGGCAGTTGGTGACATGGGAGCTAAGTCCCAGAAAGCTGGAGAAGCAGATGAGAGCGACCTGAGCAGCAGGAGCGGTGCGGAAGGATCTGTCTGGAGAAGGGTGCACAGGCTAAAGTGGTACAGTCGGCTGACCTGTGGTCCCCTGCCTGCATCCAGGGACAGGAAGGCTAAGAAGAGAGCCACGGCAGCGTTGTGTCGGAGAGGAAATGGGAAGAGACTGATGCAAATCAGCACAGGTGGTTGCCGTAGACTGAAGGTTCGTGTCCCCCCAAATTCGTATGTTGAATCCTAATCCCCAGTGCGATGGTATTTGGAGGAGGACCTTTCGGAGGTAATGAGGACATGAGGGTGGAGCCTTCTTGAATGGGATTAGTGCCCCCCTAAAGGAGGCCCCAGAAAGCTTCCTTGCCCTTCCACCACGTGAGGACAGAGTGAGAAGACAGCCTACTACAAACCAAGAAGCGGGCCCTTGCCAGACACTAAATCTGCCCGCACCTTGATCTCGGACTTCCAGCCTCCAGAACTGTGAGAAATCAATGTCTGTTGTTTAGAAGCCCCCCAGGCTCAGGTATTTTGTTGTGGCGGCCTGAATGGACCGACACAGTGGTCAGTGGCACAAAGGGGGTCAAGAATAAGAAATGAGCGGGGCGCCTGGGTGGCTCAGTCGTTAAGCGTCTGCCTTCGGCTCAGGTCGTGATCCCAGAGTCCTGGGATGGAGCCCCACATCGGGCTCCCTGCTCCGCGGGAAGCCTGCTTCTCCTTCTCCCACACCTCTTGCTTGTGTTCCCTCTCTCACTGTGTCTCCCTCTGTCAAAAAACAAATAAAATCTTTAAAAAAAAAAAAAAAAGAATAAGAAATGAGCAAAGGTTCTGGCTTTGAAAGGTCAGGGGGATCTCAGGTATAGCAATTTCAGCAGATGGCCGAGGCAGGCACGCTTGACCCTTGATCTTTTTATAGCTCCCAAACAGTGAGCTGGTTTTCTTACAGCCAGCACAAGGCAGAACCAGATCCCCCCCTGCTAGACTTGGCCGGGAAGAGCCCGGGTCTGCCCCTGCTGTGCACTGAGCAAGAGGCATGTCCCGCGGAGGGCAGAGCAGAGCATGCAGGGAGCCAGCCTGGAGACTACAGACCCACACTAAGTCAGAGTCTTCCTAGATAACCAAAAAGTGAAGTTTGGAGATGCATAATTTCATTTTTAAATGCAGAACATAGAATTAAAATGTGCCACATGTCACTTTATTTTCTAAAATGTATTTTATCTATATTTGCCTGACTTCTATGGCAATAAAATCATTTTGGCATGACACACATCTTACATAAATGAAAATATAATCCAACAAAATGGCATTTTAGGAGCTTTAAGCCAAACAAATGTTTGAGAGGGCCTTGTTTAAATTAAGTTGCCGTGCTATTTAGCTTTTCACAGTAATATAGCTGTGTCTCCAGGGAACCTTGTGCAATGATGCTGTTCTGGAAGAGACTGGATGGGAGTGGGGAGACGAGAGGTCGGGAAACAGAGGCAAGGAGTAAGATCCACGAGCAGTTTGGAGACGAAATGAGAGACACGACATAGTGGCTTGGGATGGAAGGATGAGGTATGACCTAGGGGTTTGAGTGGAGGGAAGGGTGTGCCAGGTGAAAGACATCAGACTAAATGAAAGTCTGTACCCTGACTGTGAGACCCCCAGCCCCTTCTCCCCCCCACCTCCACCCTGTTCCCAGCACTGTGGCAGCCAGGCATGCCCGTGGCAGGAGACCAGAGAGTTCTCTGGAGGACATTACCTGCACCAGAGGAAAGGCCTACAGAAACTGGCAGCGGGGAGTCTCAGGTGAAACAGCCCAGTGCGCCACGCGACCATCCCACAGTGACGCCTCCCACCACAGCCATTCCCTCCTCTGCACACAGAACTTCCATGGGCCAGCCGGCCGGCCGGTGCCCTCTCATTAAACATGAACGGACAGCCAGGGACTATCAGACATTGAAGAAAGCTCGCAGCAATTAACGCAGAGAACAAAACAAAATGACAGAAACAAGCGCAGAAAAAACAGACAATGTAGACAGCAGAAGAAAATTTTGCAAGAAAATAAAACTCCTATAAGTTATAGCCTGAAAGAATCAAAAGGAGATATTACACTCATGAAACAAGAACAGGCTATGATTTTGGAACTGACAATTGGAGAACAAGAGAGAGCTCCTGGGAAATTAAGGCTAGTCAAAATGAAAAATTCAGTACATCAGAAATAAAGTTGAGGAACTCTCCCATAAAGAAGGGATGGAAAAAAGGAAGAAGCTAGAGAAGAGAGAAGATTAAAATAATAATAACAGGAGGTTCAAGCCAGGAGTTCTAACATCCAAGTAATCAGAATTCAAGGAAAAAAATAGAAATTTAAAAAAAAGAGAGAGGGGCGTGTGGGTGGCTCAGTCCATGAAGCATCTGCCTTCGGCTCAGGTCATGATCCCAGGGTCCTGGGATCGAGTCCCACATGGGGCTCCCTGCTCAGCGGGGAGTCTGCTTCTCCCTCTCCTCCCTGCTCATGCTCTCTCTCGCTGTCTCTGTCTCTCTCAAATAAATAAATAAAATCTTAAATAAAAAAATAAAAAAAGAGAAAACAAAGGGGAAGACATTGTCAAAGAAATAATGGAAAATTCCAGATTCAAAGTACCCCAGGTCAATGAATAGCAATTTTCATTATGAAATGTTAGAACCTCAAGGGAAAAGGGAAGATCCTAAAGCACTTGAAGAAGAGAAAGAGGTCACTTAGCCAGAGCAGAAATCCAAATAGCACCAGACTCCTGGATTCCGCTGAATGCCAGAAGGTAGAGCAGTGACTTCGAAATTCTAAGGGAAACGATTTTCAGCCTAGATTTTTCTATCTCCTACTAATCACACGTGGAAGTGGAAAAGGGACATTTTGCCTCAGAGACAGAAGAGGATAATCTGGGACCCAGACAGTGGGGACAACATCTGGGAGCAGTGAGGACAAGTACCAGCACAACAGCTGTGGGCCTGACCTGAGATCGTCCATCCAGAAGAGAGGTGAGGATAGGGTCTCCAAGAGAAAATGTGACACAGGGAGAACTGGGAAAAAATGCCTGTACGTATTTAAAAGCTGGATGGATTTTTTTTTAATGGTGATTTTTATAAACTAGAAAATAAAGTAAATGAAAAACAAAAACAAAAACAAAAAACCCACAGTGCAGTGGATTGAATGGTGGGCCCCCAAAAGACATGTCCACAAACTAATCCTAGAAAACTGTGAGTGTGGAAAAAAAGGTCTTTGCAGATGTAATTAAGTGAAGGATCTCAAGATGGGATCATCCTAGATTATCCAAATTGGACCTATTTCCAACGACAAGCTGTCCGCATGAGGTACTCAAGGGGAGGCAAGAGGAGGAGAAGGCCATGTTACCACAGAGGCAGGGATGGGAGCAATGTGGCCACGAGCCAGGGAACGCCTGGAGCCCTCAGAAGCTGGAGGAGACAAGGAAGGATTCTCCTGAGGGAGAGAAGTGTGGCCCTGCCAACACCTTGCTCTCCCAGTACTGGCCTCCAGAACTGTGAGCTGCTAGGTTTCTGTTGTTTTAAGCCACCCAGGTTGTGGTGATGTGTCAAAGCAGCCCTAGGAAACTAATACGCAGAGTAAGCTTAATTTCAGGAAAAGCTGAAAGATACGCACAAAAAAAGTAATCAGAGTATGCAATTTGGCTCAAAAATGAGTATCTTTATGTATATGTATTGCTTCAATTATATATAAAAATTAACTTTAAAAGAACAAATGACGTATTAGAAAAAATTTCTCAACATATACAACAAACACTGATAAAAGCTAAATAAATATTTGTTTTATTCTGAATTAATTGTTAAGGTAGAAGTGCTATAGATCATTGAAAAGGAAGATAGCACAAAGGAAAAATAGGGAAAGATTATAAATAAATTGAAGAAAAATAAATATAAGTGGCAAAAAATATGAATAAAATAATTCTCATTAATGATTTAAGAAAAACAGTTTTTTTTAAAAAGGAACAAAATTTTTGCCCATCACTTTGCAAAAATTTAGAAGACTGAACATATCCAATATTGTACAGGGTACAGGGAATCAATAACTCTTATATACTGTCAGTGGGAGTTCAGAATGGAACAACTTTATCAGAAGGCAGTTTGGCAGAACCTAACAAATTTAAAATGTGCTTGACCTTTGTCCTATTAAGTCTATTTATAAGCCTTGATCCTATAGGAATAAGCTTTAAATTTTGCACAAGGATAGTCATGTCAGCAATACTTCTAATAGCAACAAACTGGGAAAAAACCTAAATAGCCATCAATAAATTAACGTTTAAATATGAAGTATTTTAGATTTGTAATATGGAATATTATGTAGGTATCAAAAAGAATGAGGGAATCCTAAATGTACTGACATCACAGGATGCCCATGATATGTCATTGAGTGGGAGAGGAAGAAGAGCAAAACAATAGAATCTAATTACATTTTTACAAAAAACTATGTTGTATGTGTTTATGTGCACATGTACTTGTATGTGTGTAGAAAATATACTGGAAAGATACTTACCATTCTCCCTCTGGGGAATAGGAGCAGGAGAATAGAGTAAGGGAGGGCACTTTCACTTTTTATTTTATATTTCCATATTTTTTTTCTTATAATATTAAACATTTTGTCTCTGAAATAAAGGGGAAATATAATTTCATTTAAGTATTAAAATTTTTTTTCTGATTTTAAAATTAACTGTGGTGGCTTAAAAATGTGTCTTCAAATTCTTTAAATGAGTGCTAGACTAAGTGACTCACTCCTAACAAAGAGATTGTGACAGAAGCGTGGCTATGTGACTTCTGAAGCTGGATCATGTGAAGGATAGAGCACGTGCTCTCTGATTGTTTGCTCTCAGGGAGGCCAGCCACTGCATGACTTGAGGACACGTAAGCAGCTCTCGGGAAAAAACTGCATGGAGAGGGATGGAGGCTTCCCGCCAACCACCAGCGCCTGACTCGCCAGCCACCTTCTCCAGCCCCTGTCCAGCCTTCAGACGGCTGTAGCCCCTGCTGACATGTGGCTGAACCTCACGACAAACCCAGCACTACGACCGCCAGCCACGCCGTGCCGAAATCTCTGGCCCCCAGAAAAGGCAAGAAATAGTAGCTGTTTACTGTTGTTTTGTGCCACTACGTTTTGGGGTGATTTGCTCCAGAGCAGGAGCTGCTAATGCTTGCACCAAGCTCCCTGGGGAGGGTAGGAGTGTGGAAATGGAGTGAAGGACGAAACTCTGTTTTCTTACTTTCCACATTTTTACTTTATACATTCCAGGCCTGGTTAGATTTTTTTAGTCTTTTATATCTAAGTAAAGGGATAGAAATAAAGTGAGGCTTAAGTGTATTTTTAAAACATTCTTTCCCTGATTTTCAAAGTAACACTAATGACAAAGGACAGAGTTGCAGGCCTGCCACTACCCCACCTCAGCACCCATTAGAAAGCGACGGTAACCAACAAACAGAGCTCTAGAACAGAACGGGGACCCCAGAAACAGACACACACAAGTATAGTCAATGGGTTCTGACAAAGGCGCAAAGGCAACGAATGCACTCTTTTCAACAAATGATGCAACAACAGGACAGCCACAGGCAAAAATACATCTGGACACTGACCTTACATCCTTCACAAAAATGGACTGGAAATGGATCATAGACTGCAATGTAAAACACAAAACTATAAAATGTCTAGAAGATAACAGAGGAGAAAATCTACATGACCTTTGGGTTAATAATGAGTTTTTTGGGTACAACACCAAAAGCATGATCCATGACAGAACAATATTGATGTTAGATTTCATTACAATTAAAAACTTCGGCTCTGCAAAAGGCACTGTTAAAAGAATAAAAGGACAAGCCACAGGCTGGGAGGCAGTATTTGCAAGACCTATATGTGATAAAGGGCTTGTGTCCAAAATATACAAAGAATTCTTAAAACTCAACAATAAGAAAACAACCAGGTTAAAAAATGGTCAACAGACCTGAACAGACACCTCACCAAAGATGATCTGCAGATATCAAACAAACATATGAAAAGATGCATACTATCATACATGATTATTGAATTGCAAATTAAAACAAGGAAATGCTACTCTTAGAGATACATATCAGAGTGGCTAGCATCCAAGAAACTGACAACAGCCAACACTGGCGAGGACGCGGAGCAACAGGAACTCTCATTAGTTGCTGGTGGGAATACAACATGGCACAGCTGCTTTGGAAGGCAGTTTGGCAGTTTCTTAGAAAGGTATTTATTCAAATGGGTTAAAAAGTTAAATCTTCACAAAACCTGCACACTAATGTTTGCACAAGTTTTATTCATAATTGCCAAAAACTGGAAGCAACCAAAATGTCCTTTAATTAGGTGAATGAATACAAAAAAAAAAAAAAAAAAAACCTGAGTTACATTACACAATAAAATATTATTCAGTGATAATAAGATATGAGCTGAAAACTTCCAAACTCTTTCTATGGGGCCAGCGTTACCTTGATTCCAAAACCAGATAAAGACCCCACCAACAGGGAGAAGTACAGACCAATATCCCTGATGAACATGGATGCAAAAATTCTCACCAAAATACTAGCCAATAGGATCCAACAGTACATTAAAAGGATTATTCACCATAACCAACTGGGATTTATCCCTGGGCTGCAAGGTTGGTTCAACATCTGCAAATCAATCAATGTGATACAATACATTAATAAAAGAAAGAACAAGAACCATATGAACCTCTCAATAGATGCAGGAAAAGCATTTGACAAAGTACAGCATCCTTTCTTGATTAAAACTCTTCACAGCGTAGGGATAGAGAGTACATACCTCAATATCATAAAAGCCATCTATGAAAAACCCACAGTGAATATCATTCTCAATGAGGAAAAACTGAGAGCATTTCTCCTAAGGTCAGGAACACAGCAGGGATGTCCACCAACACCACTGCTATTCAACACAGTACTAGAAGTCCTAGCCTCAGCAATCAGACAACAAAAAGAAATAAAAGGCATTTGAATCGGCAAAGAAGAAGTCAAACTCTCACTTTTTGCAGATGACGTGATACTCTATGTGGAAAACCCAAAAGACTCCAACCCAAAATTGCTAGACTTCATATAATAACTCAGCAAAATGGCAGGATATAAAATCAATGCACAGAAATCAGTTGCATTTCTATACACCAACAACAAGACAGAAAAAGAGAAATTAAAGAGTTGATCCCATTTACAATTGCCCCCAAAACCACAAGATACCTAGGAATAAACCTAACCAAAGAGGCAAAGGATCTATATTCAGAAAACTATTGAACACTCATGAAAGAAATTGAGGAAGACACAAAGAAATGGAAAATGTTCCATGCTCATGAATTGGAAGAACAAATATTGTGAAAATGTCTATGCTACCTAGAGCAATCTACACATTCAGTGCAATCCTTATCAAAGTACCATCAACTTCTTTCACAGAGCTGGAACAAATAATCCTAAAATTTGTGTGGAACCAGAAAAGATCCCAAACAGCCAAAGGAATGCTGGAAAAGAAAACCAAAACTGGTGGCATCACAATTCCAGACTTCAAGCTCTATTACAAAGCTGTAATCATCAAGACAGTATGGTACTGGCACAAAAACAGACGCATAGATCAATGGAACAGAATAGAGAACCCAGAAATGGACCCTCAGCTCTATGGTCAACTAATCTTCAACAAAGCAGGAAAGAATGTCCAATGGAAAAAAGACAGTCTCTTCAACAAATGGTGTTGGGAAAATTGGACAGCCACATGCAGAAGAATGAAACTGGACCATTTCCTTACACCACACACAAAAATAGACTCAAAATGGATGAAAGACCTAAATGTGAGACAGGAATCCATCAAAATCCTAGAGGAGAACACAGGCAGCAACCTCTTCGACCTCGGCCTCAGCAACTTCTTGCTAGATACATCACCAAAGGCAAGGGAAACAAGGGTAAAAATGAACTACTGGAACTTCATCAAAGGAAGCAGTGGACAAAACCAAAAGACAACCAACAGAATGGGAGAAGATATTTTCAAATGTCTTATCAGATAAAGGGCTAGTATCCAAAATCCATAAAGAACTTATCAAACTCAACACCCAAAGAACAAATAATCCAATCAAGAAATGGGCAAAAGACATGAACAGACATTTCTCCAAAGAAGATATACAAGTGGCCAACAGACACATGAAAAAGTGCTCAACATCACTCACCATCAGCAAAATACAAATCAAAACCACAATGAAATACCACCTCACACCAGTCAGAATGGCTAAAATTAACAAGTCAGGAAATGACAGATGTTGGCGAAGATGTGGAGAAAGGGGAACCCTCGTACACTGTTGGTGGGAATGCAAGCTGGTGCACCCACTCTGGAAAACAGTACGGAGGTTCTTCAAAAAGTTGAAAATAGAGCTACCCTATGACCCAGCAATTGCACTACTGGATATGTACCCCAAGATACAAATGTAGTGATCTGAAGGGGCACCAGCACCCCAATGTTCATAGCAGTAATGTCCACAATAGCCAAACTACAGAAAGAGCTCAGATGTCCATCGACAGATGAATGGATAAAGAAGATGTGGTGTGTGTGTATACACACACACATGCACACACACACACACAGAGGGATATTACTCAGCCATCAGAAAAATGAAATCTTGCCATTTGCAATGACATGATGGAACTAGAGGGTATTATGCTAAGTGCAATAAGTCAATCTGAGAAAGACAATTATCATATGATCTCATATGTGGAATTTAAGAAACAAAACAGAGGAGCAGAGGAGAAGAGCGGAAAAAATCAAACAAGATGAAATCAGAGTGGGAGACAAGCCATAAGAGACTCTTAATCATAGGAAACAAACTGAGGGTTGCTGGAGGGGAAGGGGTGGAGGGATGGGGTAACTGGGTGATGGACATTAAGGAGGGCACGTAATATAATGAGCACTGGGTGTTATATAAGACTGATGAATCACTGACTTCTACCTCAGAAACCAATAATACTTATATGTTAATTAGTTGAATTTAAATTAAATAAATAAACAAATAAATAAGAAGTAAATAAAATTTTTTTTATTATGTTATGTTAGTCACCATACATTACATCATTAGTTTTTGATGTAGTGTTCCATGATCCATTGTTTGCGTATAACACCCAGTGCTCCGTGCAGTACGTGCCCTCTTTAATACCCATCACCAGGCTAACCCATCCCCCCACCCTCCAGAAGAAAATAAAATTTAAAAAACAAAAACATTATGCTAAATAAAAGAAGCCAGTTACAAAAAAAATAAGCTATCAAGTCACCTTGCATGCATACTGCTTAGTGAAAGGAGCCAGTCTGAAAAGGCTACATACTGTATGATTCCAACTGTGATGGTCTAGAAAAGGCAAAACAAGAGAGAGAGCAAGAAGATCGGTGGTTGTCAAGAGTTCGGTGGGCGGGGGGGGTGGGGTGTGTGAATAAGCGGAGCACAGGAGTTCTGGCGCATTAAGCTCTTCTGTATGATACTGTAATGGTGGATACACGTCATTATTATTTGCAAGAGCTCATAGCACTGCACAACACGAAGGGTGGATCCTAATCTAAACCATGGACTTAGGCAATACTAAGCTATCAGTATTGGTTCCCCACCTGTAATGAACATGCCACAGGAATGCGAGATGTTAATAGGAGCGGGGAAAGACATGGGAAACTCTGTACCATCTGCTCCATTTTCTATAAACCTAAAACTGCTCTACAAAATACAGTCTATTCATTTTTTTAAGCAGCGCTAATCAATTGACAGAAAAGTAGAAATAAAATAACACAGCCACCCATTATCTCAGCAGAAAGACAGTCAGTGTTGACACTTAGGCATAGTTCCTTCCAGTCCTTTTTCCAACCTTTTTTCAAATGTCTGTGTGCATGTCATTTTTCCAAAGAGCTGAAATCATTCTGCTAAATCCATTCTGAAGGTTTATGGTCTAGTTTTAGTTTGGATTTTTAACTGCAAAGAAAGTAGCACATATAAAACATCAGTGATACCAAAAACAGATCTGAGAGGGGCCAGTTGCCATGGAAATGATTGAAAATAAATTTCACTTCACACTACACCCTGCTAATGTACTGACCAGAAAGAAGGAGAAATACTTGGAGTAACAGGAGAGCAGCCAAGATAGCTTCTAAACGAGAAGGAAAACACATCAGCCTAGCGAGGTTTCAAAGAGGCCAGGAGTATCACCCTGCAATTTAATGAGTTATGCTCTTTCAGCAACCACGCAGATGGGGGGAGAAAGCACCCAGGAATGGGAGACTGAGGTAGACTCCCTCGCCTCCACTGACAGTTAGTTTGACAGCCAAGCAGCCAGCAGGTCTCCCTCCGGATGTGGGCTTGTCTCTACAGTGGGTGCAAAGCCAGGAAACAAATCACTCCTCCCCTCCAATGGAGATGCTCCAAATGTTTAGCAAGCTGCAAGGCCCAGGAGCCAAGGGATGGTCTGGACACTGCACTGACTGGCCCTTAGCATTGGAGCGGGTCCTGGGGGCACCCCTCCTGCACAAGGGTTAACCCTTCAGATGCTGTGTCCTGGGCAGTCTGGAGGTTCTGGGAGAGGGATCAGGATGCCAGAGTGTAGGGGGCACTCGGGGAGCTCAGGGGAGTGACGAGTTTCCAACAGAAGAATTTTAACCTATGAAAAACTAGTGAGGCCTGAGTAGTGTGTACCAACTGAATTCTGAATGTCCTGCAACCACTGTTTCTTACAAAAGACGAGGGTGTTTAGAACACATGTCAGGGGCAGCCTTCGTGGGGGAAAGCAGAGCTACGATCACAAGAAGACAGCTGGGAGTGTGAAGACAGGCACCGCTTCCCAGCTCAGAAAGGGCATAGCCGTAGAGTTGAATAGATCCGGTTTCATTCCCAGCTCTGCCCTGCATCACCATGAATGGTATAACCCCCAGTTTCCTCATCTGTAAAATGGGAATCACTGTTCTTCTCTCATGGGGTTATGATAAGGATGACACGCGGTAAGTCACGTGCGGGGCTCGGCACAAGGCCTGGCACAAAAGCAAGTGCTCCCACCATTAGAGGTGCTTGTGCTGTGGGTCTTTTTCTTTTCTTTTCTAACCCAGAGGATGGCCCCATTTCCCTTTCCCTTTCCAATGCAGACGCCATAAAAAGCCAGAGTCCCCGAGGTGGGAAATATCAGGCAGTTATCTTTTTTCTCCGGCACCCTACGAACAACCCTGTACTCTGGAGAGGAACAAAGACTTCAGATGCCAAACCAACCCAGATCACAAAGCTACAAAGTTACAGATGCTCTGGATAACAGCATCCCACTCAAAGTGTAAGGATTTAGGCTTAGAGTTGCCAAGCACCCTCCAAGCCCAGGAAAATTCAGGGTTAAACAGGGGTCTATTCGTTACCAACATAAAACACCATTTCCGATTGGTGCACAGTGTGCCTGTTGTTTATTCCCCTTCCTTAGCTCAGTTAATGGATTCATATTTTTATTTTGGAAAAAATCTGCTACAAAAAAAACTATAGGTAATCAACCCATATCTGCCCCCATCTCCCACAAATGACAATTGTTAACATTTGTTATATTTGCATCCTTTAAAAAAAAAAAAGAAATACAATATGACACACGAAATTAAAATCTATTTTCTTCCCTACTTCCAGATCCATTTCCTACCACTCTCCCAGTCACTGTTAGGAATTTAACCTTTATCTAGTCCAGTTCTACTTTATTCTTTGTTTTAGCTAAACGTTCTTGTGGTTTTTTTTGTTTTTTTTTTTTAACAGAAAGAAAATAAAAAGCAACATGGACAATGTGCTAAGTGCAAATGCCTATGCGAGGAGGGGCTTTCAGGCCTTTGCAGCCAGGACCCGCCCACTCACCCGCTCCAGGAACAGAACGCTCCTGTAGGCAGCGCTTACTGGGGGGTAGCCTTGTAAACGCACCCCTATGAACGCCTGGAGAGCAGTGCAGACCCCTAGAAGTCTTACCTGGGTCCAGATGCGTGAAAGAGCCCACCACGAAGTCCAGGGTGGACACAGCCAGCAGGAAGAGCAGCAGCAGCTGCAGGCGGATCATCCATTTGACACCTGCTAGGTTAATCCCCAGCAAGGCCAGAAGCACCACGATTGAAATTCCTCGCACTGCCCAGATACTCCTGAGGCTCAGCAAATCAGAGATGGACTCAGCAAAGCCGGTGATGTACATGGCACCTGCGACACACTGACAGACCATTCGCGTTGGCAGGAGAATAGAGCGTCCGGAGCCCACAGGTCAGAGCTGCCCGGCACGGGGGCCCCACTCACCCTGTCAGGGCTCAGCACCTGGGAACCACCATGGGGGTTCAGTGAGCCCTTCCTGCCCATGACCCCTGCCTCGGGCCCCCATTTCTTCTCATCTACGTCTCTCCCATCCTCCTGAGGGGAGCACGAACGCCAGTCAGTGGTAACTATGATGAGAAGATCACAGGAGGAAGGAGATGGGGCCCTGGGCCAAAGAGCACTTGGAACTTCTCTGTCGGAGTTATTCAAGAGCCAAACAGAGGGGCGCCTGGGTGGCTCAGTCATTAACCGTCTGCCTTCGGCTCAGGTCATGATCCCAGGTTCCTGGGATCGAACCCCGCATCGGGCTCCCTGCTCAGCGGGGAGCCTGCTTCTCCCTCTGCCTCTGCCCCCCCATCCCCGCTCATGCACTTTCTCTCTCAAATGAATAAATAAAATCTTAAAAAAAAAAAAAAGCTAAACAGAGAACAGAAGCACACAGGGGGTCCCATCTCAGGGCCTTAGGCACTGAAGCAAACCCCAGTTTTTTTCTCCATTTCTTTGTAGGTCACTATTATTTTTTTTTTAGTTACCTAAAACTTAGAATAAGAAAAAAAAGTGAGCAGCACATCCTTTCAATGTCATCTGGAACAAAGGCTACACAAGGACTATCTAGGTGAATGTACTTAGTTCTACTCATTGTTTACTACTGATTAAACGTGTTAAACGTCCCAGACTTTGTGAAGTTATTGTCAATCTATAGATTTCTTTCCAGCAGAGATGCAAATAACTTCCATCCAGTAGAACAGATAACCCAAAAGATTCAGGTTTGTTATCTTGTAAGACATTAACCAGTTTCGTTCAGCAATTCAATCCTTACACTTATTTATGAAATTGCTTAACCAGGAACTAGGTAATCAATACCTAGCTTTCTCAAATGCTCTTTAACATCTTACGGGCTCCTCCATTAATTAATGAGTCAAATAAAATCTTTGGCATGTGTATATTTTTATTTGCCTGAAAGTCATGATTTTACCTTTTTAAAAAAATATTTAAAACTCAATTTCAAATAAATCTTTGAGAGTAACACCAACCTCATGCTCCATAATTCCTCAGGCCCCTTCTCTCTGTCAGGTTCGATCCTCCCCATCCCCCAGGCCAGGGGGTCATGGTCATCACTGTGCTCTGCTCCCATTGTTCTCTCAGGCAACAAATTCCTCTCTGGCCTCAGTCATGTTCCTCCTTCTTCATGAAGCCTTTCCTCATCCCTTTTTTCTGAATAAATATTATGCTTACTGCCAGTACCATGCAATTAATTATCTGGTTCCATAGTCTATTCTTATTTCATGCATATAAGTCTGTCCCCTACCCCAAGCCACCAAGAATGCAAACATTCTAAAAAACAAAAATTTCTATGCTGATTACACTTCTTCAAAGCCCCTGCATTTCCTAACTATGTTGCAAGCATTCAATAAATACTTTGTGATATGTTGACTGTATGAAAAGTGTTCTGGGAAGCAGGCACCATTAATTTCCAGCTCTTTTAGGTTAAGACCAGAAGGGCAATGTAATTTCCATACTGGAGAGACACTCACAAAGGAGGCCCCATTCTTCAATGAGATCAGCTCATTCTGCAACTAGACATATCATCATCATCTGTGTTCCCCAAACTTACAGGAGGCATTTCTGGCTATATATGGGTGAGGGGGGAAGCCCAATAAATGTAGGAGAAAGACAGTCAGCCCTGAGAGGGAGATGAGAGAGAGACTTGTATGTTTTCCTGCCTTCACCTCATGACTCAAACTTACCCTTGACTAAATACCAAGAGCGTGCTGGCGATAACGATGCTGCTATTCCATCAGTATGTGGCCAGGCCAACAGGACCCCTCATGGTCAGATATATCAGAGTTGAAAAACCAAATGATAACAATGCAGGGACGATCATCCCCTTCCCAGGTGTCTGAGGTCTCAAACATGCAGAGGTGACACCAGGACTTGAATGCAACCATTTACACCTGGAGCTTCCCAACCAACTGTTGGCTTTCCTAGCTGGTGAACACAGAATTTGCTCCCAGGAAGTGGGCCGAGCACTAAAGCCCGCCTTTTGTTTCCAGTAGCTCCCGCAGAGGGTCTCCTCTCTCAGGTTTCCACGTAAAATCACTTTTTAGCCCAAAGTGGCCAGGAACAAAACAACCAGGAAAGCCCTCTGGAGGCTGTGGGAAAGGGCATGGTGGTTAGGATGGACTGTGAGAGCTGATGAGGGCCTGACCCTGTGGCTCCCAGTCCTAGTTGTGGGGCTTGGGAAAGTGTTTTAAGCTCTCTGTGCTTCATTTCTTCATCTGTGAAACACAAATAATAACAGTACCTGCTTCAAAGGTTATTGTGAGGGTTATTTATAATTATATATATAAAATTCATGTAAGGTCCTAGGACTATATCTGGCTCATAGTTGGAGTTATAGAGATACTAGCTATTGGCATTATCATTCTTACTCTATTGTTATTAGCTACTGAACAAGAGGAAACAGTAGTTAGCCATGAATTTCATAAAATACTTTGCTAACGCTTGGGGAGCCTGGGTGGTACAGTCAGTTAAGCGTCCGACTCTTGGCTCAGGTCATCATAATCTCAGGGTCGTGGGATCAAGCGCCGCATCCGGCTCTGCACTCTGTGCGGAGTCGACCTGAGATTCTCTCTCCCTCTCCCTCTGCCCCTCCCGCGTTCTCTCTCTCACTCTCTCTCTAAAATAAATAAATCTTTAAAAAAATATTTTGTTAATGCTAAATACATGATGGTAATGTCACTGGAAATTTGCAAAGTAACTTGTAAGTAAGGATTCTTAAACCAAAGAGACTTACTTTGAGGGAAAACAATAACAGCCCCAAATTAAATTGTCTTCTCAAAATCTAAGAGCCTGGGGATAGGAGGTGAGGGTATTGATGGAATGTGGGTAAGTAAAAGTGTTACAGAGATTTCATATTTGCTAGGTGGAGGAACATAGTAAGCAAGGCTGCTTGTTTGGGAACTATAGGAAAAGTATAATTATGGCTTTTCTAAGGGTGGACTATGACTATTCTCAGATCAAAAAGCAAAGTAGAACTTCCAAATCAACAAGGGGGAAAAATATAATAGAAATAAATTTGAACCATGTTGACAAAATAAGAAGTTTTTTAAATTTCAAATTATCTAGAAAGTAATGAAAAGGAGAATACTGTATTCTAAAACTTGAGAGGCACACTAATCCTGCATTCAGAAGGGAAAAAACAAAGTTTAACCCTAAATATTTCTATTAGTTGAAAAAGGCAGAAAAAAATAAAATACTTAACTTCAGATGTGATAAAAAAGATCAATATAAACAAAAGATAGTAGGAGGAGGTATTTAATAAAAGGAAATATGAAATAGCAAAGAAAGGATACAGAGAATAAAAGCTGATCGTTTAAGGAGTGTCTGGCTGGCTCAGTAGGTAGAGCGTGCAACTCTTGATCTCAGCGTCATGAGTTTGAGCCCTATGCTGGGCGTAGAGATTACTTAAAAATAAAATCTTTTTAAAAAAGTAAAAATAAAGGCTAATCCTTTAAGAGATAAATAAAATACATAAACACCTGGCAATCTGATTAAGAAAAGAAAAAATGAAAAAAATACAGATTTTTAGCAATGAGAAAAGAAATACACCTACTCTTACAGAAGAGAGAGTAAAAGCATGAATAGAGAAGATGAATGTGCCATGAATTATGGTACATTCATATTATGCAATGCTAAGCTGGGAAATAAACTGAGGGTTGCGGAAGGGAGGGGGTTGGGGAGGGTGGGGTAACCAGATGATGGGCATTAAGGAGGGCATGTGATGTGATGAGCACTGGGTGTTATGTGCAACTGATGAATCACTGAACACTACATCTGAAACTAATGATGTACTATATGTTGGCTAATTGAATTTAAATTAAAAAAAATAAAGACTGACCTTGAGGAATAGCTATGAATTACTGTTAAGTGAGAAATACAAGCCATGGAATAGAGTATGAACTCTGTCCCCATGTTTGTAAAAACAAGCAAGCACTTCAACAATCATAAATTCACATACATGAGCACAGGGAAGGTGATGGAAGAGGAGGATAGGTGTTCACACTGGTTAACTCAGGACGGGGAGGGAAATGACCTTTCTCTTTACATTATCTCCAGTAGGTTGACTGGTTACAATGAACATCATTTTGTAACTTTAAAAGAATTTTATTTTATTTTATTTTATTTATTTATTTGAGAGAGAGAGATGGAGCACAAGCAGGGGGAGGGGCAGAGGGAGAGGGAGAAGCAGGCTCCCCACTGAGCAGGGAGCCTGAGGCAGGACTCGATCCCAGGACCCCAGGATCATGACCTGAGCGGAGGGCAGACACTTAACCTACTGAGCCACCCAGGTGCCCCATAAAAGAATTTTATAAAGGAAAAATAAAAACAAACATATGAAGAGTACTGTTGTGTATATGCAAACACTACACTTGGGCGCAGAGAGCACTGTGCGTCTAGGCTGCAAGGCTCCCCCAACACCGCTTGTGAGCTTGACACCATACCCCACAGGGGTGTGGACAACAGCACGGCAGGCCCTCCCCAGAGCAGCCCAGCCACCCTCTCTTCCAACCACGAATACTCCACTTCATTGGAAAACATCCCTGTTGACCTGTTTAATGTATAAGCACCCTCAGAGTTTGTTATATTTTTTAAGTATTTTTATCACCTTTTAAAGTTCATAACCACAGACATCCCTTTCCCCTTTTCATTCTCTGCGGAGAAACTTCTAACCCTCCGCCGCAGGGAGCAGGGGGCGTCACCCACCATTTCACAGAGAGAATGTGCCCTTCTTTCAGGGTGGAACACCTCCATTCCAAGGTATTTGGGATACCACAACTGCACCTTCACGGAAATCATGGGCATTTGGCTTTTCATCTCTGGGTACCTACCTGGCAGACCAGAGCTGCCCTCCACACCCTCCCCTTCTGACACGAAATCCTTCTTTAAGGTTCGAGCTGCTTGACTTCCATGTTAACTCCCAAAACAAAACTCCAGCCTCTACGGGGTCTGGAGAGTTCTCTGGTTCTCCACTGTTTGTGCACAGATCCCAGCACAGAGCCTGGAAGCCAGTAATCAATGCTTTTAGACAAGCGGTGCAGGCTAAAGCTGTCCATTTTGGTATCCAGGGTAAGCAACCCCAAAGAAACGCTCAGGCCCACAAAAGTGAGAGGGGCAGCGAGTGAGGAGGGGCTCCAGGTCCGTTTCCCCTGCTAGCCAAGGGGTCTTACACCCGGCAGGCCAGCCACCAATACCTCAGATAGATGAAGAGGATTTGGGAGGATGCGGGGCAATGAAAAGATTCTGTAAGCTTTAAAAATAATAATTTTAAGCATTTGTATCTTCTAAATTTTTTTATTTTTTTATTTTTTATTTTTTATTTTTTTAAAGATTTTATTTATCTGACAGAGAGATACAGCAAGAGAGGGAACACAAGCAGGGGGAGTGGGAGAGGGAGAAGCAGGCTTCCCGCTGAGCAGGGAGCCCGATGTGGGGCTCGATCCCAGGACCCTGGGATCATGACCCGAGCCGAAGGCAGACGTTTAACGACTGAGCCACCCAGGCGCCCCTAAATTTTTTTTTAAAGGTTTTATTTTTAAGTAATCTCCACACCCAACGTGGGGCTCAAACCCACAACCCTGAGATCAAGAGTCACAAGCACTACTGACTGAGCCAGCCAGGCGCCCCTATCTCTTCTAAATTGTTATGCCTAAAGCAACGGTTTAGCAAACTTTAACCTGCTGGACAAATCCTGCTTGCTGCCTGTTTGGGGAATAAAGTTTTATTGGAACACAGCTATGCCCAGTTTTTCTTACTGTCTAAGGCTGCTTTTGAACTACAATAGCAGAATTGAACAGTTGTGACAGAGATGTATGACTCATAAAAACTAAAGTATTTACTATCTGGCCCTTTATGGTAGAAGTTTCCTGAGCTGTGCTCTAGGGCAAACATGCAATCTACTCTGGCAATCATTAAAAATAAATGAATGTAAAAATAATAAAAATAAATAAATAAAATGAATGTATTCATGCCCTGGATTGACGAGGGGAGGTTAGAGGTTAGTAAGAACCATGAATAGGGACCCTCAGAGACCCCAACCACAACCCAGAAGAAGAAGGATCTCGAATCAATGACCTAACCTTCTACCTTAAGAAACTGGAGAAAGAAGAGCAAACTAAACCGAAAGGAAGCAAGAGGAAGGAAATAATAAAGACGGGAGCAGAAATAAATTGGGGCCAGAAAAACAATAGAAAAATCAACAAAACCAAAAATTGTTTCTTTGCAGTCAAGCTTTTAACTAGCCTGACTAAAAAAAAGGGAGAAAAGTCTCAAATGATTAAAATCAGGAATGAAAGGAAAGACACTACCACCAATCTTACAAAAAGTAAAAGGATTATAAGGAATCTATGAACAATTATATGCCAATAAATTATATAACTGAGATGAAATGGACAAATTCCTAGACACAAACTACCAAAACTGACTTAGGAAGACATAGAAAATCGGAATATGCCTGTGTAAGTAAAGAGATTGAATTAGTTATCAAAAACTTCCTACAGGGGTGCCTGGGTGGCTCAGCCAGTTAAGCGGCCAACTCTTGATTTCAGCTCAGGTCATGATCTCATGGGGCTCCCCACTCAGCAGGGCGTCTGCTTGAGAGTCTCTCTCTCCCTCTCCCTCCACCCTTCCCCTGCTCTCACGCACTCTCTCTCTCTCTCTCTCTCAAATAAGTAACTCTTTAAAAAAAAAAAAGAAAACTTCCTACAAAGAAAAGCCTGGGACCAGATGGTTTCACCACTACACTTCACCAAACATTTAAAGAAGGATTAACACCAATCCTTTAGAAACTCTTCCCAAAAAATAGAAGAGGAGGGAGCACCTCCCAACTCATTCTATTAGGCCAGCTTTATCATGATACCAAAACTAGACAAAGATATCACAAGAAAACTACAGACCAATATCCCTCATGAATACATGTGCCAAATTCCTCAACAAAACCGCAGCAAACTGAATGCAATAGCATGTAAAAGGGATTATGCAGCAGCGGCACCCTGATCAGAGAGCCCAGCCCAAGGTCAGCTGCAGGCGAAGGAGAGGCGTGCTGAGGACGCTGACCACAGGGGCCCAGTGTTTCTGACCAAGGCCCAAAGGCCCAAACAGCAGCTGCCAGCGCACAGAAAACACTCAACATCCCAGCTCCCTCTCCCCCTCCCACCCCCCGCTGGTCCCCTGTCCTGGCATCTGCTGCCACCACGGGCAAGCTGGTCTCCCCAGAGAGTGGGGCTACAACCTGCTTGCCTATGAGATAGCACAGAAGTAAAAATCCAATAGACAAATCCCCAGGGTAATAAAGTAAACTGGGCATTTACCACTCACCTCCCAAACTACTAGGCGTAAAAAGGCAAGTAAGTGGTTTTTAAGAGTGCAGTGACAATCTCTCTGCCTTCCAGGCATGTCACACACACACACACACACACACACACACACAACTTTGTGCTGTTGGAGAATCAGATGTACTTGGGCTAAAATACCCTGTCCCTGCTGCTGAAAAAGAAAAATAAAAGAAATAAAACCTATGCTTTCTTTGAGGAGACTCTTGTACTCTTACTTAGACAAATTCTTTCCTTTAAACTGTTTTCTCAACCACCCACCACCCTTTGCACCAACATAAAAGCCTTTTTCAAGCCAACGAGTGCTGACAAAGAGCCGCTTCTTAAAGCCTGTGCTTTGTGTCCTCAGCATTAGGTCACCGCCCCTGTGTTTCAGCTAAATAAGCCTCCGCACTTCTCCCTGCTCCCCGGTGTTCTGAGAGCCGGCGTCCCCGCCACACCACCTCCCCGTTAGGATCCCCCTTCTCAGACAGGGCGCCCACACAGGGGCTCTCGGCTGGCCTCCCCCCACAAGGCCAGCAAGCGATCAATGAGCCCAGAGCTCCAGCTCATCTGAGAAGTGCCCGCTTCCAGGAAAGTCAGGAAGGTAAAATGTCCCTTCTTCAGCACGAAAGTGCCCCAGGGACGGGGCTACCCGGCTGCCACGTGGGCTCTGGCCACTGTTCTGCACTCCCCTCCCGAGAACAGGCAGCAAGAACAGTCCCAGCCCAGGCCCTGCCTTCCAGGGCAAATCAGGACTGCACGAGGCACCAGAGGTGGGGAGGAAGGAGCACCGGACTCTGGGTCAGGGCCCTGGACAGAGGGCGAGGCTCTCTGAGTTCCTCTCAGAGCCCCCATCTGCCCCTCTATAAAATGGAGGCAACTGCCCCACCTTGCCTCTCCCCAGATCCAACGGGAACATGGACAAGAAGATGGTGGCTAACAGCCAAGCCAGGGAACAGATCCCACATGCCGATGGCCTCCGGGCCCAGCTCCCCTGCCCCAGCTGCCCAGGCTCACCTGTCCGAACACGTACAGCAGCCCAATGGTGCCTCCGGTCTGCCCGCCGAGGACCGAGGAGATCATCGCGTAGACGCCCCCGCTGCCAACACCACACTGCTCCCCGACGCCGACGCCAGCCAGCACAGTGATGAGGGCCACTAGGACGACGAAGGACACCAGAAACATGCCCAGGAGCACTCCTGTGTTTCCCTGCAACAGAACAGCAAGCAGCAAGGTCAGGGGTTAGGACGGGAGGCCCTCCCAGGAGCACTGACCACCTCCCCCCACGCCCCCCAGGGCTGCCACAGGGGTGGGGGACCAAGAGCCGGGCAGAGGTGAGGCACTGGGAAAGGACTGAGGCAGCCCACAAGAGTAAGGCCTGGAAGAAATTCCAGATGAAGGACAACGTCCTTGCTTCAAACCCTTCAATGACTCCCCACCACCAATAGGGCACTCGTGAGGCCCCTCCTAATCCGCCCCTCTCCACCCCCCAGTCCTCATCCCCATGCCCTGGCCGGAAGTCCCATGCTCTTCCCCACCATGCCTTTCCTGCTCACTCCACCTCCTTTTTTTTTTTTTTTAAGATTTTATTTATTTGTGAGAGAGACAATGAGAGACAGAGAGCATGAGAGGGAGGAGGGTCAGAGGGAGAAGCAGACTCCCCGCTGAGCAGGGAGCCCGATGTGGGACTCGATCCCGGTACTCCAGGATCATGACCTGAGCCGAACACAGTCGCTCAACCAACTGAGCCACCCAGGCGCCCCGCTCACTCCACCTCCTTGACAGCTTCACTTAAGGCTCAGTAGTGAGGGGCTTCCTCCGGCTCTTACAGTACTCTTATAAGTATCCAGGTACTTAGAAGTACCACAGTACTTATCATACTGGGTCCGCTTCCAAGCCCAGCTTTACCTCTGCACTGGGAGTGCCAAGAGAGCGGGATGATGTTTTATTAGCCTTTATTCAGTTTCTTCTTTTGCTGATTTTATATTTTTTAATGAAATTATAGAATAACTGTTTTCTTTCTCCGTTCATGCTTTCAAATTGTTTGCATGTGATAATAAGATAGCCTGTGGGGCACCTGGATGGCTCAGTCAGTTAAGTGTCTGCCTTCGGCTCAGGTCATGATCTTAGGATCTTGGGATCGAGCCCCGCATCAGGCTCCCTGCTCAGCAGCGAGTCTGCTTCTCCCTCTCCCACTGCCCCCAGCTTGTGCTCTCTCTCATCTCAAATAAACAAACAAAATCTTAAAAAAAAAAAAAAGATATCCTGCACCAATCTTTGAGTTTTCATACCAAAACTGCCACTTTAACATCTTCCAAGTCATAAGCGAGCTGCCAAATTATTCTTTAGGGTTCATATTGTCGATTTGAAAATCATCTGGCGTGACATCTCCTGACTCGAGTTTTATGCCACCTCCTAGAAGTTCTATCTTATTTTTGCCATTTCACATTTGCCTTTTTTTCCATGATCAGATGCGATTTTTCAGGTAAAATGAATGCCAGAGCCGACAAACAGAGATCACTTCAGGGCAAGCCGATGTATTCGTGCGCTAGGCAGCCTCCAAGTCGGCCCCCGGGCCCCCCCTCCCCGCTCCCCCCAGCCCCTCGCGCGCATGCCCTGTGTAATCTCCTCCCCTCCAGTTGGGCTTGGACCTGGCGACTCACTTCGAATGAACGGAACACTGCGGAAGTAAAGGGATATCGCTTCTGAGATGAGGATATTAAAAGACCCTGGCTCTCGTCTTGGGTGCGCGCTGTCTCATAGGTTGCTCAGCCCCGGGAAGTCAGCTGCAGGTAGGGAGGCAGCCCTAGGAAGAGGCCCACGTGACAGGCCGGCCGACAGCCCCGCAGGTGATCCTGGAGGCAGATCCTCGGGGGCAGAGCCTTCAGGTGGGATGGCGCCCTGACGGACAGCCTGGCGCCATCCCCAGCAGAGACCCCGAGCCAGAGGCACCCGGCTAAGCTGCAGCTGGGTCCCTGGACCACAGCAACTATAAGATAATACACATTTTTGCCTTATGCTACTAGTTATTGGAGTCATGTGTTATGCAGCAATAGAAAATGTAACGCGACTTGTACCTTCACTTTGGGGATGGGACCGACACTTCTGGATAGCCATTTCCCAAAAAAAATAGCCCAGTGGGAGGGTTAAGAAGAGGCCCTTAAAGACTTAAGAATCCAAATAGAGAGCTTAGGGGCGCCTGGCTGGCTCAGTCGGTAGAGCGTGCAACTCTTGATCTCGGGGTGGTAAGTTTGAGCCCCACGTGGGATGTAGAGCATACTTAAAAAAAAATAGAGAGCTTACCTTTTTCTCTTTCTACCATTCCATAACTACCCCCTGCATGAAGCAGAGACCAGAGGCCCAGCTGTCACTGGCCGGGCCTTCCTCTGCCACAGCAGTCAGATTGACGGGCCTCCCTTGGACGCAGGCTGGAGAGGTTCTGGGCAGTGAGGTGGCCTTTAGGAAGGGACAAAAGCAGAGGTGGATCCCAGATGCCTAAATCTGCCTGCAGGACAAGGAGTCCGAGCTGGAGACTTTGGGTTTTTGTAAGCAGGAACCCCTGTAAGTTTGGGAGGGATGTAAGAGGCCTGAATTCTTAACATCCATGCTAGGGAGGTTGCTGATTCTACTTTAAGCTTTCCATATGCTAATAATAAAAAAAAAAAAAAATTCAGACCCACCCAGGCCATGACTAAGGCTGAACCCTGAGCTAAGGACCTACGTACAGAGTGGAGCAAGAGCTCAGGGCGGTGTGGCAACACCCAGGCCTCCTGAGAGGCTGAGAACCACATACACCCCACTACAGTGCACCTTTACTCCCCCAGAATTTGCCCATGTGATGGTTAATTTTCTGTGTCAACTTGGATGGGCTGTGGTGACCATTTGTTTAATCAAACAGCAGTCTAGATATTGCTGTAAATGTATTTTTAGCTGTGAATAACATTTACAGTCAGGAGGCTTTAGATAAAAGAGATTACCCTCCCTAATGCGGGTGGGCCTCATCCAAACTGTTGAAGGTTTTAACAGCAAAGACTGAGGTTTCCCAGAGAAGAAAGAATTCTGTAGCCAGACTGCAACACAGAAATTCTGTGTTCCCAGCCTTTGGCCTCAAGCCTGCAACCTCAGTTCTTACCTGAGTCTCACTAGGACTCGCCAGACCCCACAATCATATATATAGGATGTCCTATATATCTCTTACAGATATATGTCTCCTATTGGTACTGGCTCTGTTTCTCTGAAGAACCCTGACTAGTACATTCCACACCTTGAATGGCCCGCTTTCTCTTTTACCCGTGCAATCCAGCTCACCTTTCAGAGCCTGGCGGAACCATGTCTCCTCCAGGAAACTTTCCTGAACCCCTTAGCAACCATACATTCACAGCCTGTTCAACTCCTGAGGGAGCCCACACGGCCTTGAGACGTCACTTGGATTCCTGATGTGAAATCTACCCAGCAGGGCTGTTTGCCCACTGGGGGGGGGAACCGGGCCTTCTATTCTGTAATCACATAGTAGAGCCTGGAACACAGCAGGTGCTCGTCCGTAATTCCTGACTGGTTACACTTAGTTTCGAGCAGCCTGTTTAGTTTACAGAAGTCCCAGGGAAAAGGCCCCGTGTGAAGGGCTCAGACCCCTGCTCAGGACACACATCTGCTTGGAAGGTCCCAAGATGCCTTCACAGAAGACACAAAGAAGAGGCCTTTGTTCTCTGTACGGAAGAAGCAAACTGCCCCCCCCCCCATCTCACGCACCTCTGACCCAACACGGCTATGTGCAGCCTTACACATGGGGTCTGTGGTCACAGGGGAAGGTGACCGTGTGGATGGAGGAGCTGGTGCCACCAGGAGGGCATGAGTCAAGTTGAAGAAAAGCTGGAGAGGGTCACCAACTGGAGGCAAAGTTGCCACCAGTCTGCCTTCTCTGATCCACCCCCAGTTCCATCCATGATGTGCCCTGACTTCTGTGCTCCTATTTCTATTTCTGAGTTCCTATAACTGAAATCCATGGTGAAGCTTCCCTCGGAGCCTTTGTCTGAGGCCTAGGTTCTCAGGATTCTCGTTTAAATAGCAATGCTAACTATGCCATGTGCTTGCTTCTTGTTTCGTGCTCTGGAGCATCCGTGGTTCGGGAATCTGACGCCTGAGCTGAGGAATGACCAAGAGCGCAGGGCTTTCCATGTCACGGGCCCACGAGAAACTGCAGGGCCACTAACTTGTCACTCACCACCAGCCAGCCAGTCCTCAAGAAAAGGACAACCCCAAAAATGTTGATCATGCAAGACGTGAACACACCATCCCAGGTCCCAAACAGCACTGGCTCCTGGACGAACAGCTGGCTCTTCCACCAGGGCTGGCGCTGGGCCAGCGCCCCCTGAAAACAGAGCACACAGATTTCAGCTAGCCTCACTGCAGAGGGCCAGCGAGGGGAAGGGAAGGGCAGTGGAACAGAGGGGGCTAGCGGAACTCAGCTTTCCAATCCGCCCACCTTACTGTGCAGGGCATGTGTGTGTGTGTGTGTGTGTGTGTGTGTGTGTGTGTCGTGCGCGCGCACGCACAGGGTCTTAGAGGCTGTTGCTGCCGAAGGGTCCCTGTTCTCTCCTGACGGTGACTCCTCTATCCACATGGGCAGAGATGAGTTGGCCAGTGGGTCGGTTCCCTTTCCTTCCGGCCACTCAGCGGACTACACCTCCCAGCCTCTCTGCAGATGGGTGTGGCCAGGTGACGGTTCTGGCCTCTGGAAGGTAGGTAGGAGCGCTTCTAGTGGGATCCTGGGCTCCAGCTCAGGCAGCGGTCATGAGCTCTGGGTAGGGCCACTTTCTTTCTTTCTTTTTTCTTTTTTTTTTTTTTTTTATTCAATTGGCCAACATAGAGTACATCATTAGTTTTTGATATAATGTTCAATGACTCATTAGTTGCGTATAACACTCCCCCTCTCAGTCCTCCCGTCCCGGGGGGTGGGGTGGGGGAGCAGATTCCAGCAGTCACTAATCTTCAGCTAGACTGACTTTTGGCATTTTGCGCCTCTGTCCCTAACACCGCCATGATGAATTCTGCTATTGAATCCCCTCTGTTTAAAACACCTGGTGCAGTTGCCGCTTTCCTGACTGGACCCTGCTGTCCCAGGGACCTCCGAGCCCCCTCCAGCCCACCCCCAGGATTCTAAGGCATCATTGGGCAGTTGTTTAGAATCAGAGCTTTATAAGTGGTTAAACACATGCCTTCTTTATTTTTCCAGTTCAGAAATAACAAAGGCGCTTTAACAAAACCCTTGAATGGGAACTCTGCTGAAGAAACTAAAGCTCGTGGAAATACTAAAATGGCTTAAAGACAACTAGTAGCAGCCAGCGCTGGGAACCGCTCTTGCGCAGGGCTGGTGATGCACACACACACGTCAGGAATCCTCCAGTACCTCACGCCACAGCAGGGACGAAGGACTCTCACCTTGCAGGGGCGGGGGGGCCCCAACTCTGAAGCTGTGTGCGCAGGGAGTCTAACCGAGCATGTGGGTGATCTCTAAACACAGTGAGAAGGCAGAAAAATCAAGAGTCTGGGAAAGAGTCACTGCGGCCTGGCTCCCGAATGGCTGAGAGCAATGGAGGCACCCGTGATGGAGCACCAAAGGCTCAGGCCCACTGGCCTGGGTCAAAACCAAAGGAGGGGAGCCCGTCCCCTCCTCTCTCCTTGTATCATGCACTCACAGATCAAGAAAGGGCCTCAAAAAATCATCAGGGCTGTCAGTCAAGACTTCAGACCCCCTGGCATCCCCTGCCCGTCCCCGAGGCCAGCCGGAGCTCCTTTTATCTGTGCGTATTCCTGTCCATCCTTCTTTCACAAGCCACAGACAAGGGATCTCCTGAAAGTCAACAAATGTGAGAACAGTGATCGTGGCTCAGAGCAAAGACTCTGCTGACCTATGCTCATCCTTGAACAAATGGTACCACGGGACCAGTTGGGTGAACCCTAATCTCCAAATTCAGGAGATGGCCCAACTTCCCGTCTCTACTTGGGTTCAGTTTCCCACCATGGCCTGTTTTAGGTCTGTTCTTTATTAGAAACAGCAGTGACAACGGCAGCTCTCAGCAACTTAGCAATTTAGAGAGTGCTTTCACCTTCCACACCCACCTTCTCCTTTGATCCTCATAACACCCCCAGGAGGCAGACAGGGAGAGGGCCCCGGTGTGGAGTGGAGGGAGGACGCCGGGAGGAGAGCCGGGACTGCCGGGAGTCCACGGCTGGGTTTGAATCCCCCACGCCGGACTATAACATACGTACTTAGCCCTGCACCTCCGGTGATTTGCCCTTTTCTTTCCTAAAAGTCAGTTCTTTAGGTTCCCATTTCTAACACCCTGAACTTTGCTTCATGATGCAGGCATCTGACTTCCCCATGGGTCTCCCACCGGGAAGTTAGAAACTGTATTCGTCTTCCATGCCAACTTCGCCTGTCCACCCTGAAGGCTGCTTCGTGTCCGTGTTTGTTTACCTAACGGCATCCGAGAAGCTTTTACTCCTGGGATCCCACTGGACTAAATCAGCCTGAAAGGGGGTTCCCAAATAAGGCAGAAACTTTAGGAGACTCGGCACCCTGAGAATGAAAGTATAAATGGTTTAAAATGAGTTTGGTGGCCAGACCATGACAGCTTCTCAGGATGCTTAGGAGAATGTGCCTACCTTTTTTTTTTTTTTTACCAAGTGACAAAAGAATGTAACTCAGTCTTCCCAGAGCCCGCTTGCTTGTCAGAGACCAGTAGGAAGAGCCTGCGTTTGACCCCAAGGTTGCAACCCTGATGTTCTTAGAGAGATACCAGCAAAAGTCCAGGGAGAGAGAGAGAGAGAAGGAAGAAGAAAGAAAAGCACAGAAAAAGGGAAAGCGGATGAGACAGGGAACCATGGAAGGAACTGTTAAGTAGGTAACATAGAGACACCAAGGGCTGTTTCCCAGGCCCCCTGCACTGACGTGCTGTCCCCGGGCATCCACATAGGAGCGGCACTGGTGTCCATCCTTCACGCCTCTCCCTCCACCACATCCTGAAGCTGCTCCACTGAAGGGGTGCCTCCCCCCAACCCCAGCCTCTGCTACTGCCCCACGGCAGACTTCCCGGAGACTACTGGCTAGACAACTCAAACCAGCCACCTCGCGAGTGACTGCTTGGCCCACAGCTGGTACAATTCTGAAACAAGTCCTGATGTGTGACTTTCCCCCCATACCAAGCTATTCTCCCGCACCAGCTGGTGTCCTCTACTCCAACTCAGTTCTGATATGATCTATCTGGAAACAGTGTCAGATCCCCCATCGCTGCTCACCCCAAATTCCAGATGCCGGTCACCAGGCCAGGGTGTCACCTGTGCTTCTGAGCAACTGGCTGTGAATCGGAGGTTCCCATGACACCCTCCTTAGCCTCCATTAATTAGCTAGAACGTCTCTCAGAATTCAGAGAGACACTTGACTTCCTAGATTACCACTATGTTACAAAAGGCTATAACCCAGGAACAGCCAGTGGGAGAGACGCCCGCGGGGGTAAAGCGTGTTGCTTCCATGCTCTCTCCAGGCCTGCCACCCTCTCCACGTGTCCACCAGCCTGGAAGCTCTTCAAAGCTGGTTCTTTGGGGGTTCTATGGAGGCTTCATTACATAGGCATGATTGATGACATCATTAGACGTTGGCAATTGACTCCATCTCCAGTCCCCACGTCTCCCCTGAAAGTTCCAACCCCTAATCATGGTCGGTTCCCTGGCAACCAGACCCCATCCTTAGGTGCTTTCCAAAAGTCACCTTATTGACATAAACCCAGTTGTGGTTGAAAGGAGATTGCTATGAATATCCAGATACCCTTATCACTCTTATCTCTTAGGAAATTCCAAGGGTTTTAGGAGCCCTCTGCCAGGAATGGGGAGAAAGGCCAAATACATATTTCTTCTTATAAATCACAATGTCACAACTGACTACTCCATAACCCTGCTGTCTCTCTGTCCTGCCAGCTTCTCCCATTCCCCTTTGCTTCTGCTCAGATAGGCTGAGGGCAGCGCCATGGGCTGGCAGCCCAAGCAGACGTCGAAGAAGGGAATAGAAGGTCAGCTTCTCCCCCACGCTCTGGAAGCTCACACCCAACTCCCTCCCATCTCAGATATGCCCTACCACAAAGGCCATGACTCACAGACTCCCCCTTTGTCCTCTACCCAGTCATTTCTATCACTGGGGGAAGGAGGATGCAGAAGAGCTGGGGTTATGGCAGGTGACAACTGGACCAGCTCTGAGCTAGCTTTTTTTTTTTTTTAAATACAAAAAAGTACTCTTATTATTCAGCCTCTGAGCTATTCCACAGAAGCAAGTGGGGTGCTGCAATGCACAACACCGACAGGGGGGCCTCTGAGGTTGCCCCAGACTAAGTGCCATGCTCACATGGGACATAAGGCTGTCTACCAGACTGGAGAAACAGATGATTTGGAGAAATTTGTCATTTTCTCTGGGACCATTAGCAGGGAGGTCCTGCTGCCATGTGAGGGACCAACCCTTGTCTTTCATCTCCAATTTGCCTGAGATGCTGTGGGGATCCACACGGGTGGCCCCAACAGTTCTGTGCCAGAAAAAAAAGCTAAGAGTTCCCAGATGTCACTTAACAGTTAGATAGCTAAAGGAAAGGTTACGTTGTTTGTAGAAGCCAGCTGGGCCGCTGTGGAAGGCTATAAGGTGTTGCCAAAGTCCAGATGAACATCTGTGGGGTGTCAGATGCCAGAGTTCTCATCCTCAGAGTGAGGCAGACAGAAACTCATGCATCTCAGAAATGCTCTGGGCACAGAACTTACTCTAGGCCCAGCTTAGGATGGGGCAGTTTGCTAGCTCACTTCCAATAAGTTAGATCTTAGATTTCTCAACAATTGCATTTGGAATCACTTTTTTTTTTTTTAGAACTGAAGCATCAAAATTTCCAAGTGACAGTGTTTCATTTGTGAGGGGCTTCTGAGACTTTCAGCCTTTTTCCTGACTTTGAGGATGCAAGGAATGCCCAGCCTCAACCTTTTCTCAATGGGTCTTGCCCACCCCACTTTCATTTTGGTTTTGGTAGAGGCAGAAGTGAAGTTGACCACAGTCTGGGTAAGGCACGAAGCTTCAGACTGCTCCTGGTATCTCCACTCAGTTGGCAAAATGAGACAACCCCATAGGATACCACGTGGTCAGTCCTGGTTTGAAAGACCCTGCGGGTAGAGGGTAAGAGGACTGTGATTTCTAAGTGGGAGGACAGTCTGTGCAGGGAGGGTGAAATGAACAAGCAAGCCTCCATGGTCCCCACCCCTGAACTGCAGTTTTAACCATTTCAAATGCTGGGGATTCCCTTAGTTTGAGAAGCCCTGCCATGGGACATTGGTGCCAAGGAAGGGAATGCACAATTTTCAGGGGAACAGAAACTTGTTCCTGACCCAGTCCTCTTTGATGGTGAAAAGAGAAAAGGATGGTGCCGTCTCTAGACCTGTCTAGATTCACAGTAGAAAACCATGAGCAAGGTTAGAAAAAAAGGAATTCTCTTCTTGAAACTGAAGTTTAATAAAAGAACAGATTTCTTCTCTGTGGGGACTGGCTTTTTTCACTTGCAACACTGGCACTAGCAGGTCCACGATCTGGGGGGAGATAATTTCCCTACAGCCTGCTGAGCTAGGAGACGGATTGAAGAGGAATCCTGTGCTTCCAGCAATCTGGCCAGAGTTGCAATCCTCCCACACTGCAGATTCCTGAGGATGGGCCAGGTAATGTCTTCCTGGAGGAGACTTAGGAAGGTCTCATCTTTCCCATGGGCCTGGGACTCTGGCACCACATGCCCAGTGGAGTAGGTGTGAGAGTACCCAGGCTCTGGGAAGCTGGGCCTGGCTAGGGAGGGAAAATGGCACAGCTCACCAGACAGAATGGAGGGGCTCCCTGCCCAGGACACTGGGTACTGATCCAAAGCCATGGGACCAGGCCCATTCAAGCTGCAGTTGGTCGTACCATAGGCAAAAGATACTCTGTCTATGGCTTTGTCCATTGAGAAGAGAAACACCACTGATTTGGAGGCATGTCACTCTCATTCCTCAGAATCACATCTTCACTCTGGCTCAAGGGCTCAAACCCTGGGGGCTCTTGACATGGCTCAGAGCCATGGAAAAGTGATCACCCACTATGTTGTCAATGTCCCCTTGGAAATAGATGAAAAGAACACCTGGATCACCAAGGAAATGTTGAGAATGAAAAACAAAGTTGGGGGCATCACATTGCCTGATTTCAAGCTATATTACAAAGCTGTGATCACCAAGACAGCATGGTACTGGCACAAAAACAGACACATAGATCAATGGAACAGAATAGAGAGCCCAGAAATGGACCCTCAACAATGTGGTCAACTAATCTTCGACAAAGCAGGAAAAAATATCCAATGGAAGAAAAAAAAAACAGTCTCTTCAACAAATGGTGCTGGGAAAATTGGACAGCTATATACAGAATGAAATTCGACCATTCTCTAATGCCATACTAAAGATAAACTCAAAATGGATGAAAGACCTAAATGTGAGACAGGAATCTATCAAAATCCTAGAGGAGAACATAGGCAGTAACCTCTTTGACATCGGCCACAGCAACTTCTTTCAAGACCTGTCCCCAAAGGCAAGGGAAGCAAAAGCAAAGATGAACTACTGAGATTTCATCAAGATAAAAAGTTTCTGCACAGCAAAGGAAACAGTCAACAAAACAAAGAGGCAACCCACAGAATGGGAGAAGATATTTGCAAATGACACTACAGATAAAGGGCTGGTATCCAAGATCTATAAAGAACTTCTCAAAAAACAAATAATCAAGTCAAAACATGGGCAGAAGACAGGAACAGACACTTCTCTGAAGAAGACATACAAATGGCTAACAGACACATGAAAAAATGCTCAACATCATTAGCCATCAGGAAAATTCAAATCAAAACTACATTGAGATACCACCTCACACGAGTTAGAATGGCAAAAATTAACAAGGCAGGAAACAACAAATGTTGGAGGGGTTGTGGAGAAAGGGGAACCCTCTTACACTGTTGGTGGGAGGGCAAGTTGGTACAGCCACTTTGGAAAACAGTGTGGAGATTCTTCAAAAACTTAAAAATAGAGCTAGCCTATGACCCAGCAATTGCACTACTGGGTATTTACCCCAAAGATACAGACGTAGTGATCTGAAAGGGCACATGCACCCCAATGTTTATAGCAGCAATGTCCACAATAGCCAAACTGTGGAAGGAGCCGAGATGCCCTTCAACAGATGAATGGATAAAGAAGATGTGGTCCATATATACAATGGAATATTACTCAGCCATCAGAAAGGATGAATACCCAACTTTTACATCAGCATGGTTGGGACTGGAGGAGATTATGCTAAGTGAAATAAGTCAAGCAGAGAAAGTCAATTATCCATATGGTTTCACTTATTTGTGGAACATAAGGAATAGCATGGAGGACATTAGGAGAAGGAAGGGAAAAATGAAGGGGGGGGGAATCAGGGGGAGACAAATCATGAGAGACTATGGACTCCGGGAAGCAAACTGAGGGTTTCGGGGGTGGGGGGTGAGCCTGGTGGTGGGTATTAAGGAGGGCAGGTATTGCATGGAGCACTGGGTGTTATGCACAAACAATGAATCATGGAACACTACATCAAAAACTAATGAAGTATTGTATGGTGACTAACATAACATAAAAAAAAAGAACACCCGGGAATTCCACTCAGTCTTTATAGGTCTCTGCAGCTGAACAGCTATCTTCTTTATTTCTTCCACGGTAAGTGACACAGGTGACAGCCTAATTCCTGCCCACCACCTGAGACAGAAAGATGCTCTGGCCCGGCTGGGCCAAGGTGCGTCATGATGGCCAGGGCTGCCTGGCCCACTGGCGAGCCGCTCCAGTTCTGGGCCATCTCGTTAAGCCCCCAGGGGAGAGGTCTGGTCCCAGCAATGGAAAACTCTCTTAGAATCCCCTTGTCCTCAGATTTGGGCCCCCGTCATCAATTCCAGAATAACGGAAGTCTCACTCAACATTCTCTGACACAGACGTAACGGGCTGTGGGGAAGGGAAGTGGCCGTGCGTGGTATGGCGTCCACTTGGAAGCGGAGGTGGAGACTGAGAACACAAAGATGAGTAAGAAAAAAACCCCTCAGACCGGGGGTCAGTGCCTATCTTTCCTGGGGCCCCACAGCCTGGCAGGGCCCCGAGGCACATGCACTTCCGTGCTGCTCACGGCAATGGTTTTCCTTCCATGGCTCCCAGGACTGGGAAGAAGCCAGGCCTTGCCCTCCAAGCCCGGGGGCCTGCACCCCACGCTGGCCACACCACGGCTGCCTGCTGGGTGTCTTAGTTCAGAGAGAGACATCTTTCTCCTCTGACTAGAGAATCTCCACACTTGAGCAGGGCATCTAGAAAGGCAGGGAAACTGTCCCTGAAATGTGCCCAGAGGAGGAAACACTCAGTTTCCTGCACTCAGTACACTGAGCAATGTCTGCACCAGGCAGTGATCTGCGCTCCTGCCCAGGAGCCCTTTGCAGCCGCCTCCAGCAGGCCACCTGCCAGGCCTTCAGGAACATAGGTGATGCGTGAGATGACACCTTTTCTCTATTCTGGCAGCAGGAGGAAAAGGAACCAGGTGAGAAACTCTGCTTCTACCCTCCCAGGTCAGGAGAGGGTCAGAGCAAGACAAGGCCTGTCCCTTCCCCGCAGACAAAGTACATCCACAGAGACTGCTTCTGCCTGGAATATACACACATGAGCCAGAAGTTTGCTTTCTGAAAGCTAATTATTTATTAATTACACATCAGAGAGTATGCCAGGCTGCCGCTGAACGGTGATGCGGTGCGCCGAGTGGGTACCGCCTCCCTCCCCAGGCTCTGAAAGGGCGGCGGGCAGGAGCTGGGCGGGGGGCTCCATGGGCCAGAGCCCACGTGCGGGGCCCGCCTAAGATGCAGACAGCCACATACCTGCATCTTGGGCTTCTGTGCAGTTTAGATGAGATGATAATTGTGAAAGCTTTTTGTAAGCAGGAAGCATAACAGACCATTTTAAATGTGGGTAAAGGTCCCCTCAGGGAAGTCAGGAGGAAGAGTAAGAAAAGAGGGCTTCTGGACCATGCATTTTCTATCTTCCCCACCTAACTTGTCGTCATGTTTCAGGGAAATGCTTGCTCTATAGCTCACCCGTGAAGGCCCTGGCCTGGGAGAGCCAGCCCCTTCCAGCATGGACAGCCAGGGAGGGTTCTGTCACCCCGACCGACGTGAGGAATGGACATGGCCCTGCCTCAGAGGAGGGAAGGACCGTGTGGTCAAAGTCTGATTTCCCTGGATTCGAATCTGGGCAGCACCTTTGGTCAATATTGATTTAAGTGTTGCTAGAAATGTGAGACCTTCGTGGCAATGTGGGTCTCCTCTGCCACAGAACTAGTTCAAAAGCCAAGGTCTACATCCAGGAGTTTCTGCGTGCTTGCTCTGTGGGTTTTCCATGCCTGTACACACTAATCCTTGTCCAAGGCTGAGAATCTCCCAAGGCACAACCTGGTCACCCCCCTGCAGAGCCCCAGGAGGGGCAAGAGCCTCAGACGCCGTGCAAACATTGATTGCTGATGGTTCTGCCTCCTAGGACCACACAGCGGATCCTTCCCCAGTATAGCCACTACTGCCTGCAGGACTCAGAACCCGGAGACACAGTGTCCTGGGCACCTGATACCATCCCACAAGTGGCGGGAGCCCACGGCAGCGATGCCATGGCCACCTAAACAAGAGCATTCCCTCCCCTTCCCAGCCTCCTTAGCAAAAGGGCCGAGCCTTTCTTGCAGGACTCAGGCTGCCACTGCTACTTGACTTTAACATCACGAGGAGCAATGTGGACCCCAACACCCTTCCTCAGTACCAGGCAAACCAGCTAAAAAAATCAACTGCAAAAGGCTTATCCTTCTGGGTGCATCAGTAGATCAGCCAATATTATATCCGTTTAAGAATTGTTATGTGCTGCGCAGTTCTGACTTTTGGAATCACATTAATGTTTTGTTTTGTTTTGTTTTTAAAGATTTTATTTGACAGCGAGAGACATAGAGAGGGAACACAAACAGGGGGAGTGGGAGAGGGAGAAGCAGGCTTCCCCCCGGGCAGGGAGCGCGATGTGGGGCTTGATCCCAGGACTCTGAGACCGTGACCTGAGCCGAAGGCAGACGCTTAATGACTGAGCCACCCAGGCACCCCCACATTAATGTTTTGTATACCCAAAGTCAAATCAAATCAACAAGGATGAGAGAAAAATTAGACTGCAAAGAGAAACAAGTTAGCCTAACTGTATTTCAAAGGAATAACATAACCACACTGAAGGTGGGAAAAGAACTGAACCAGAATAACTTTTGAATATGGTTCTTTGTGTGCTCTCAGTCTAAAGACAAAAATAACTACAAATACTCAATTCTAGATAGAAAGGTTTTTTTTTGTTTGGTTTGGTTTGGGTTTCTTTTTACAGGGATAGGAGTTATCAATTCTAAATCTACCTTCTGTGAATTGTAGGATTGAGCAAATAAGTAAAGGTATATGAGTTAAGTTTCTCACTTTTGGAGAAAGGAATTACAACTAAAGAAAGAGGAATGAGGGGAAGAATGACCCCTGGAGTGATGGATTGGAAGGGGAAGTATCAGTTTCAATGTGTGGTTTTTTTGTTTGTTTTTTTGTTTTTTTTTAAAGATTTTATTTTTATTTATTTGACAGAGAGAGACACAGCGAGAGAGGGAACACAAGCAGGGGGAGTGGGAGAGGGAGAAGCAGGCTCCCCGCGGAGCAGGGAGCCCGATGTGGGACTCGATCCCAGGACCCTGGGATCATGACCTGAGCCGAAGGCAGTCGCTTAACCAACTGAGCCACCCAGGCGCCCTGTGGTTTTTAATATAGATAGAAAAATACAGTACTGGCTATGTGTGTGTGTTTACACGCCTCCTCTCTGTCCACCTGCAAAGACAGCCCATGGCCATCAACACACCTAGCACCTAGGTCTTGGTCTTTAAATACCATTCCTCATTTTAAGGAATCAAGACCCTTCCTTTGCAGAAATGGCTGATTCAGGGCTGGGGAAGAGAAAGTACAAAATGAGCCTGGAATATTTTGTGCCAGAAAGCAAGAAAGTGCTAAAAAAAAAAAAAAAATGGTGAGGATACGACAAAAGGACATTGGAGCCAGCTTGAAAGGAGCCCCCACTGGCCAACTCTGGGCTGACTGGAGCATCAAAATAATAATAGCAATAGAATATTTATGTAATAAAATAAGAATCTGAGTCCATACAGACGTAAATAAATGAATAAATTAAAATATGAGGAAGAAGGGAAAGTCCTTCTTTACAGAACACCAACTAACATCTGTAGAAGGAGTGATGGTGTCAGAAGAATCACCATTTTGCAACCATCAGAGTCATGACTGATTCTGTCAAGAATCATCTCCATGGATACTAATGCCAGTGGGTGAAAGACCGATGAGGAACAGGATACTTCCCTAGTCTCAAAGTATCCCCAACAAACTGTTTATTAATTACAAAGAGAAAATCAGTAACTTTAGAGTGGATTAACGTAACAGACACCACCTTAAATAAGTAACCAAAGTTAGCATCACCAATAATGGGAAAAACGGAAATCCTGTACCTTCTAGAGAAGAACACAACTATCACTTCTAGGGTCTTCCTGCCAAAAATACAAAAGCTAAATCTAATCGTGAGGGGTCCCAAACTGAGGTGTGTTCTACAAAATAACTGTCTTGTGTTCTTCAAAAAACGTCATGAAAGACCAGGAAAGGCTAAGTAACAGTTGCAGATTAAAGAAGAGTAGAGACAGGACAATTAGGTGCAATGTGTCATCCTGGACTGGACCCTGGGCCCTGGGGAGAAATGCTATAGGATGTGAGGGGGATAACTGGCAAAACTGGAATGTGGAACCGAGGACTAGATAATAGGATGTACCAATGTCACATTTCCTGATCTCGATAAATGTACTGTGGTTAGGTAAAAGACAATTCTCGTTCTTAGGACACACACACTGAAGAATTCATGGATAGGGGTACATGATGTGTACAAATCACCTTCAGATGGCTTAGGGGAAAAATACAGAATATAATATATATTAGAATATATAGACAAATATAAACACAAATGGATTAGAAACATATGGAGAGAGCATACTAATGATGAAGCCAAAAGACAAAATGTTAACAAATGGTCAATCTGAGTCAAGGATATATGGGCATTCTTGGGGCACCTGGGTGGCTCAGTCAGGTAAGCATCTGACTTTGGCTCAGGTCATGATCTCAGGGTCCTGGGATGGAGCCCCGCCCTGCATAGGGGCTCCACGCTCAGTGGGGGGTCTGCTTCTGCCCCTCCCCCCACTTGTGCACTCGCTCTCATTCTCTCGCTCTCAAATAAATAAATAAAACTTTAAAAAAAGAGAGAATATATGGGCATTCTTTGTACTATTGCAACTTTCTATGATTGTGAAATTTTACCAACATGTCAAAAGTTTAAATATAAATAGTAAGTTCAACAAAAGCTATATTTTATGCAAGGAGCCCACATACTTATTTAAAAACATAGTTTGTACACTCTTGTGCCCAACACGAAACTTTTACTAAATGTGAGCTAGCTGAATGAATGAAAGAAATGTGCTTTAGAAAGTAACATTAGGTACCTCTTTTAAGATGGCAGAAAAAGCACTTCTGTGCCTTCCAAATTACGATAAAATGACAGAAAAGATGTGGGGTTTTTTTAAGTATAAAACTATACTTATAACTGGAAGGAAAAAAGAACAAGTACCACCAGCAGATCAGACATTTGAGGAAATTCCTACAGATGGGCTTGGAGGAGGGAAGACAAAGCAAAGGAGGGAGAAGCAGGGTGGCCGAGAGAAGAGTGGTCTTCTAAGGAACCTGAGAAGATCCAAGTTCAGAGCCAGCTAGCTAACCCAGGGCGTGGACATGGGCAGGCATCCACTGGGCAAAATGTTATCTTGAAGGCTTTTTCATGTGTGTGGAAGTAACTTATGGGGCACTTACAGCACCGAAGAGCGGGGTTGGTAAATGGGCCTCTGGGGTTGCTCAGTTTCTACATCGTACATGGACATGGTACAGTATTAACGCTAAATAAACTGTGAAAAGTTTGAAATGTGCACTTAATCCCTAGAGCAGCTGTTCTCAAACTTCCTGGTCTCAAGGCCCCTTTACATTCTTAAAAATTATTGAGTGATACGGAAATGTTGGGGTTTGGAGCGAATGTCAAGGAAGAATTCTTGAGATGTCTTCAGTGCAAAAAGTGGTTTTATGAAAGCACAGGGACAGGACCCATGGGCAGAAAGAGCTGCAATGGGTTGTGAGGCAATTATATACTTTCAAGGTGGGAGGGGGTTAGGGGTAGTGTTAAGTCTCTAAGGAATTTAGAAGTAAGGTTTCCAGGACCTTGAGGGGGTTAGCTATTGTTAGGAAAAGTCATTTATTGGGTTAAGCATCTGCCTTCAGCTCAGGTCATGATCCCAGGGTCCTGGGATCGAGCCAGGCATCAGGCTCCCTGCTCAGCGGGGAGTCTGCTTCTCCCTGTCCCTCTCCCCTTCTCCTTGCTTGTGCTCTCTCTCTCTCAAATAAATAAATAAAATCTTAAAAAAAAAAAAAAAAGGAAGAGTCATTTATCACTGTCTAGTAAAGCCTTAGTCATGAAACCCTTCAGATGTGTATTAGTGGGCCATGTGCTTGGAGGATGACTGCTAACATATATCTTGAGGGGGTAGAGATAAAGTTAGTTTCCAAAGGAATTGTTATATGTTAAAGCAGACTTACAGGATCCCGGAGGTCAGGATAATGTTAAGCTAAGACTGCCTTCTGCTCTTAGCACAGTATTAACATCGAGGCAGCTGAGACCCTAGAGGAAGGTCCCTCTGCTGTTTCAAGGACTTGTCAGTGGGCTGTAGGCAGTAAGGAAATTTCATTTTTTCTTTTGCCTTTGTTTCTCACATCACTGAGGACCCCAAAGAGCTTTTGTTTGTGTGTGTTATATCTATCAATATTTACCATATCAGAAATTTAAAGGGAGCCACTTTTAAATATTAATCACTCAAATATCACAGTAATAACCTCATTATCTGTTCAAATAAATGCCCTGTTCTCAGGAAAAATAACTACTGTCCAAAACAAAAACATTTAATAAAAAGAGGCCTTGTTATACATTTTGCAGATCATTCTAATGTCTGGTCTGATAGAAGACAGCTGGATCCACCTATCTACTTTTGCATTCTATCTGTTGTGAAGTATTGTTTTTGAATACATGACAAAAATTTGGCCTCCCACAGTTCTACAGTCAGACAAGGCAAGAGTAATTTACTACCACTGGTCCATAAGTGAAAAAAATGACTGTCACCCAAAAGATGAGAATCACAAAACAGGGGGACATGCGACATAAGAAACAGCTATAGTTGAGGCCCCTGGGTGGTTCAGTTGGTTAAGCAGCTGCCTTTGGCTCAGGTCATGATCTCAGGGTCTTGGGATGAGCCCTGCGTTAGTTCCTTGGAGCTCCCTGTTCAGCGGGGAGCCTGCTTCTCCCTCTCCTTCTGCATCCCCCCTCATGCACTCTCTCCTCTCTCTCTCTCTCCAATAAATAAATAAAATCTTAAAAAAAAAAAAAGAAAGAAAGAAAAAGAAAGAAAGAAACAGCTTTAGCCACACAAGAGCCAGAAGAAAGGAACCATGAAAGAAATGAAGACCCTGTTGCTCAAGCAGCAAAGCTTTAATAACTTAATATGATGTTTTCTTCTCCACGAGTCCAATAACATCACTCGGTGATTCAGTTAAACACACACACCTCACTGTTATAAATCCTATTTCTAGGTTTTAAATTTTTATAACCAACTATTACAAATGTGGAAATGTTCTTTATAATTACAGAAAAAGATATAAATTTTATAAACCTCGACAAAGTAAAAATAATAATCCAACCAACAAAAAATGAGAAACGAAATGAGGGAAATGGATAGAAGAGTAAATGTGCCAATGTCTTCTTTTTTTCAGCTCAGGAAGCAATAAGTAAATGATTAATACATGGATAACTTGGTCAAGAAATTGAGGTACAAATATATGACTTAAAGGAAATGAAAACCAGAAAGCATAAGCAGTGAATATCTATGGAAAGTGTGGGTGAAGGCTTTAAATTTTATACCATTCTTAATTGTTTGAATTGTTTTTTACTGCATGGAGTACTTCTGTGATAAAAATACTAACTTATTTTTTATGTAAAGAAACAATTAAGAATTATTAGAAATATTTTTAAAGTAGAATGGGTTGGGGCGCCTGGGTGGCTCAGATGGTTAAACGTCTGCCTTTGGCTCAGGTCATGATCCCAGGGTCCTGGGATCGAGCCCCATGCTGGGCTCCTGGCTCGGCAGGGAGCCTGCTTCTCCTTCTCCCCTGCTCATGCTCTCTCTCTATCTCTTTGTCTAAAATGAATAAATAAAATCTTTTAAAAAATAAATAAAAATAGAATGGGTTTTTGTGCTGACCTAGAGTTAGGAATCCTGTTTTTAACTCAACTTCATTTTTTGCAGTGCCAGGAGAAGCCCGTGGTTTCGATCACAGTTTAAATGTGTTGGATGGACGGGATACTTAAAGAGAGTGAAGGCTTTCATAAAATTAATGTCTGTTCTTAAAATCTGTGTATCTTCTAAGAGAAATTAAAATTTGGTTTTGCTTTGTATTGCTCTTGACTGATAACTGCTTAAAATAAACAGGGAAAGTTACTGAGTCGTGGCTTTCTGCTTTAAGTTAAATTCTATAAACACTGGGATTCATGTTAGAGCAAATTTCTCATCTGCATCAGATGTAACTAGTGAGGGCTCGTAGGCCACCACCACCTTCCAGTTCATCAGAAAGCACCTGAGTCCTATAACTGCTCCCAGGGACTGTTTAGGAAAAGAACATAGCAGACTTTTTTACACAGACCAGGGCTTTTTACACCACTATCTTTTCTCTTTCTTTATGTCTGTGAAGAAGAAAACATTCACACAACAAAATAAAAACAAAGGAAATGTAAATAGGACCTTTCTCCTGAGAAGTAAAAACACATGGCGTTTCCTATTGAAGACTTTTGCCAAACTATTCTAAAGCGCACCACCATCACTACAATCACCACAGTCCTTTGATTAGGTATTAAAACTCACAAAGAAAAAAAAATTTTAAGAATCAGATTCACTTATACTTGATAATGATTGAAGAGCAAAAAGATAATGAATTATACCTGGGCATATATATTTCTTTAAATCTTACTACAATTATTTAATATTGTTCTGTGAATATAGAACTATCTAGTGTTTAAATTGTTATCCCGATGAGATACATTTTGGCCAGAGAAAGGTTAAAATGAATGGAAAAATATCCACCCCATAGGAAGTCAAGACGTTCAGTCAGGCCAGACCAGGGTGTAAGCACCACCTAGTGGCACCTTCCTCAAATTACAAGAATAGTGTTTCAGCGCATTCTCCTTGCAAGCCCTGATCTATTTATTAAAAGATGGCAAGGACTGTATTTTTTGTGTCTGGCCATGGATAAAAAGCACCCTAAGGCAGTAAGAAGTTTTAAAGTCTCCTAGTCAATCCGTTCACAGCTAGGCAGAATGTATTAATCATATTTTTTTCTTTTCTATATCTTACGATATTCTAACATCTTAAAAGATCTTGTGTGCTGAAGAAAGATTGACAACCCCCCCCCCCCCCCCCCCCGGGCCCCGGGGGTTAACCAATTCTTAGAGATAGCAGAGGGCTGGCCAGGAGCATACTTTTCATATGTAAACCAACTAATTCTGAATCTGTCCCCCAAATCACCCCTTTTTATCTAACCCTCACACACCAAGCCAATGTTTCCCTTGTCTAAACTGTCCCAGGGCCAGGCACTAGGCAACTAGAGAACACGGCTATAGCCTGAAGCCCACCAGAACTATTCCAATGAGCCAGTCCTAAACTCCCTTGCCCTGTTTTTCCCACGGAAAGCCCCATAAAGCTGTGGTTCAGGCTTTCCCCTTGCTCCTGCTTCTCCCTCCTGACCAGAACCTGATGCTTTCCCTGTGGTCATGTGTGGCGTGGGATCCCCACCCCCCTTCTTCTGCGAAATGATAGCAAATTCCTTCAATGTCATTGACCTCTTCATGTCATCATGCATTCCCCTCCATAAATGAAGATCCTATGGGTACAAACGAGACAGGATCCCACTTAATTCATTTCAGTGAAGAATCACTTCCATTCCAGTTTCTAGGGCACCTTCATTCATAAAATGTCTCCTTTCCCCTTTTTACAAATGGGCAGCATTTTTGGCCCAATTGTCATTTTGGGAGTTGCAAACAGGGCTATAAAATGGAAAGGGAGAATAACCAAGAGGAGAGAGCAGGAAGGGTGACAGTGTCCACACGAAAGCCTCAGACTCAACTGTGTCCCTTTTTCTCTCCCAGATTCCAGGACCATAAGCCTCTTCTCTTCTGCCATCTCCAAAAGTTGGTTCTGTCCAGGGACCATTGGTGGCTTGGCAGTGAAGCTACCAACTGAAGCTTCAAGACCCTTCACTTGCATGGAGTCCCTTCCAAAGATTATACCTAATTTTGTATTTGTAATTTGTATCTTTTAACTAAAGACAATCTCTAAAATCGGACAAGCTTCATACTCTAGAAAAACTGGGAGGGCAAGGACGGTCATGGTCCAGGGACCTCTGATGTGAGCCCTTCTCTTCCATCCAACCATTCCGGGCCTCAGTTTCCTTATCTGTAAAAGGAGGGGCTAACAGGGTGGTTTTATCTTTTTTTTTTTTAAGATTTTATTTATTATTGGACCCAGACCCTCCGCTCCTAGACTCGACTGGCAGCACAGCCCCCCAGCCTCACACTGGTGTCAGATGCGAGAGCCTATGCTTAAGTAAGAAATCAGTCATTGGAAAACTCAAGCAAAGGTTGGACAACTAATTTTCCGGAACAAAAGGAAACTCATGCATCAGAAAAGGTGACTAATAAACATACCAATAGAATATGGCTGCACAAATACCAGAATCTGATCAGATAAAACAGTTTAAGGAATTTCTTGGAACCTACAATAAACTTACAGAAACCTGCTTTTTGGATTGCGTTAAAGACTTTACAACAAGAGAAGTAAAACCTGAAGAGACCACCTGTTCCGAACATTGCTTACAGAAATATTTAAAAATGACACAAAGAATATCCATGAGATTTCAGGAATATCATATTCAGCAGAATGAAGCCCTGGCAGCCAAAGCAGGACTTCTTGGCCAACCACGATAGAGAAGTCCTAATGGATGGACTTTTGATGAAAGATTGCCAGCAGGTGTTGTGATGGAAATGAGGATTCATCTGATAGAATCCCCTGAAAGCAGTAGCCACCATATTAAACTGTCTGTCATAACTTTGGTAAATGGAAACAACTGCAGAAACAAAATTGCTATTTACGGAGAATAATCAAAATAGGAGGTCTTATTGTTCAATGAAAATAATAAGATGCAATATTTGTTGAGGCCTTAAGATTCAGCAGCTTGGTAATTTCATTAGAAAAATAAACCACTGTTTCTTAAAAAAAAAAAAAGATTTTATTTATTATTTATTTGAGAAAGAGAACACACAAGTGGGGGGTCGGGGCAGAGGGGGGAGAGGGACAAGGAGACTCCCCACTGAGCAGGGAGCCCAAAGACATGGGGCTCCATCCCAGGACCCTGGAATCATGACCTGAGCCGAAGGCAGACGCTTAACCGACGGAGCGCCCCAGGCGCCCCAGGGTGGTTTTGTCTGAAGTTCCCTTTTCCTTTCTCCTCAGCCATATTCATTTCTCTACATACTAATAAAGCAATACCCTATAACCTCCCATGTGGCCACTAAGGCTCATTTTGCATATTGGCTTTTAAAGATTCCAAACCAGGCCTGGCAAATGCACGGCAAAGTCAGTACTTAACTGTACACTGGCTAATGGGGGCGCAGAAAACCAGGGCAAAGCTTTGGCGATGAAGCCTGACACCAGGCTCAAAATAATATTATAACCTAGAGACAGGCCGCATTACGCTCAATCCAGAGCTGTACTACCACCAGCACTTGTGGCTCCAGCCTCTCTCTGCCCCTCTTCCCATGTGTCCTCGGACAGGCCATTCAACACCTCTGGCTTTGCTTCTAGACCTGCCGAGCAAGGTGGCTGGGCCACAGGTTTCTCCGGGCCCCTCTGCCTCTCGTGCTGGTGCTACCTCCCTGCTCACCAGCTTCCCACACTTGACCAGACTCTCTTCTTTACTCTCACCATCCTAAGCTAACCTAGGGAAGCCACTGAACTGAGAAAGAGAGCAAAGGATGAGAGGACAGAGAAGGGCGAGGGAGGGCAAGGGAGTCAGGCAATGCTGGGGCCCGTTCAGGTCAGCTGTGGCCCCCCCCGCTGCCCCAGAAACCAGCCTGGGAACACCTCCTCCCACACTCAGGCCAGCTGCCACAGCTCTACCAGGGCACCAACTTCCTGGGTCTGCTTCGGGCTCTTTTCCACGTGATTAGCTCAGGCCAGCCAGACATTAGCACCCAGATTTCCTAGAAAGGGGTCCTCATGGACTTACTCCTACAGGAGCTAAGTTTCTGGAAGAAGGCCGGATGGGGAAGAAAGAATACAAGTCACTCATACTAGCTAATCTGCAGCTTTGGGTGACTTGTTTACATCCCATTGCATAACCCAGCTTCCCTTTAGGTTTCTCTGGAGACCATCCAGCCCTGGGAGAAGGAAGATAAGAACCCTCAGATTAGTTACTTTATTCCATAGTAATTATGAGACTTCAGGTTTTTTTGTTTGTTTAGATTTTATTTTTTTATTTTTAAAATTATTTATTTGACAGAGAGCACACAAGCAGGGGGAGTTGCAGAGGGAGAGGGAGAAGCAGGCTCTCCGCTGAGCAGGGAGCCTGACATGGGGCTCGATCCCAGGACCCTGGGATCATGACCTGAGCCGAAGGCAGAAGCTTAACTGACTGAGCCACCCAGGCGCCCCGATATTTCAGTTTTAAGATCTCCAGCAATAGCTATTATTGGAGATCCTGACAATCATATGCACTCAGTAAATACCTGGCTGAGCTGAATTTCCTCACTATTCCCAATGCTAAAAGCACTTGATCTTGCTGGACATCAGACCTCACCCAGCACGTCAACTTGCCGTCTCTCCCTGCAGGCTACATGCTTTCTCCTGCCAGCTTAATCTTCCCGACACACCGTATTGCCACCACAGTCCTCTCTGTCCAAGGACTGGCGGAGACAAGCACGGGATGTAGGGCTGTTAGCCTTCCATCGCCCTCCCTCTGGCTCCAGCAGCTCTTTAGCTTCCCAGGCCCATGCTTCACAAACAGTGTGCTCGACTGGGCTTCAGTGTGAAATCTGCCTCATCCAGCCACTAAACACACACAGTATTTACGGCTCGCCATGTGACAGGTTCCAGGCCAGATCCTTCCCCATATGGCATAAAAGCCTGAAAATCAGGTGCTCCCTCCCCATCTCACAGTTGTGGAAGCAGACAGGGATCCCTGAATAACTTGCCCAAGGACCCAGCACATCCAGGGGCACAGTCAGACTTTGGAACCCAGCCTCTCAGGTTCAAGTCCACTGCCAAACCACACCTCATGTTAGTGAAATGCCTGAGGACAGAGGGTCCCAAACAAGACTTGCTCCTGCCAGAGTCTCAGCAGGCTCTCAAACACACACACACACATACACACAGGCACGCGCACGCACACACACACTCTCAAGCCACTCTGCACCCATCTAGGTCTAGAAAGTGTCCCGTCCTCCTCAGTGGACACCCATCCAGCAGGTTGTCCTGGACAAGGTCCCACATTCTGGCTTCAGCCACTGGAATAATCCTGGATTTGGTACTTAGGTCTAGGCTGACTTAGGTCACCCTGGATTTGGGACTTAGGTCTTGGCTGACTTGGTCTGACTTAGGTCCTGCATCGGTTTCCCCACTGAACCTTCTGATTACTTATTTTACTACAATATGGAACAAATACATACTCCTTACCTTAGTTTTATTATTAGCCAACATTTACTGGCTTCTTACTATGAACCAAGCACTACACTGAATATTTACATGAATTATCTCTTTAAGATTTTATTTTTATTTATTTATTTGAGAGAGAGAGAGTGAGCACAAATTATCTCTTTTAATCTTTGTAACTCCCTAGGGTATGTTGTATTATTGCAGCCATCTTATAGGTGAGGAAACAGAGGCTTACCTAAGTTAAATAACTTGTCTAAGGTCACAAAGTGTTAGAGTCAGTACCCTTGACCACCACATTATCAACCTGATCTACAGCCTCTTCTCAGCTGGTCCACTTAGTACTGATCAACACACACACACAGCTACTCCCTCTGGTCTCGAGACAATTAAAGCAGAACCAAGAACCCATCCATTCACCTCTCCACCTTACTCACAAGCATCCCTACTCTGGCCAAAGTTCTTGAGAGCTACTTTCCGGTCACAGTGACCAAGAGAAGAGCAGATCCAAACTGAAGGATTTGGCATGGGGCTGCCTTATTCCTGTGTTCTCCAAGCTCCAAAGCTCCTAGCAGAATTCCTGACTCCCGAGGCTAGAGTAAAGGTAGAAGAAGGTTCACAGGAAACTTCTGGAGGGCCAGCCACTCCCAGAGGTCAGCTTCACACGTGTTAGTTACCCAACCTGCTATCTGTTCTCCGCACAGGCATCTGATTTACTATCTGGGTGGCCCTGTTCTACCACCGGCGCCGGAAGCAAAGAGCAGAAAGGATTAAAGCTGGGGCCTTGGCAACAAGCACACCTGGGTTCCAAATGGCTCTGTTTTTTTCATCTGTCCAACCCAAATCATCCTATTTCCTCCAGAATGTGGTTATGCAGATGAAGTGAGGTGAGGCAACGTTAAATGCTCATTACGTAGTAAGTGCACTCCGCTCAGCCTGGGACATGTTTCCTAGGTTCACCATGTATGTGCTCTGCTTCCACCGATACTTCAGCACGTAATGCAAATGGCAGCCCAGTGAGCTCCGTTAAGTAGAACCAGCACTAACTGAGCACCTTCTAGATGCTGAGCACTAATGGCAGGTACTGAGGACATGACAATGGATAAGGAGTTCACAGCCTTCAGGGAGACAGGAGAGAAACAGCTCGTTTCCATGCCACACAGTTAAGTGTGGGGGGGAGAGCATGCAGTTCGAGCAGGGGGAGCTGAGTCAGATCACAGGAGGCCTTGGGGGCCAAGATAAGGAGTTTGAGCTGAATTCTGAAGGCAGTGAGAAGCCACGGAAAGGCTTTAAGCAAAGGAGTTGAATGCACAGCTTCACACTTTAGTAAAGGATCGTTTAAGTAGTGATGTGGAGAAAGAAGTTAGGAGGGTAGGGGCGCCTGGGTGGCTCAGTCAGTTAAGTGTCTGACTTGAGGTCATGATCTCAGGGTCCTGGGACTGAGCCCCTCATCCGGCTCCCTGCTCAGCTGGGAGTCTGCTTGTCCCCTTCCCCTCCCCCCCCCCCGCTCCTCCCCCTGCCTGTGCTTTCTCTCTCTCTCTCTCAAATAAATAAATATTTTTTAAAATTAAATTAAAAAAAAAAAGAAGTTAGGAGGGTATGAATCACCCAGTCCAGAAACGGTGCCCTGGACAAGACAGTGCAGGGAGTCAGAGGAAAGGGATAGATTTCAAATGTGTGTAGATAGTGAACACCAAAGGCCTTGACACTGAACACTGTCCAGCCCCTCAGTGTTTGGAGAGAGAGGTGATACAGAGGCCTTGCATCCCACCACAGTTTTAAAAGCAAGCGTCTCTTGATGGGTTCTTGGTTCTGCTTTAATTGTCTCGAGACCAGAGGGAGTAGCTGTGTGTGTGTGTAACTGAACTTGCATTTGGCTACCTGCTGCTTGTTGATTTGGTTAGTCAACTGACAGTCCTCATGTTCAACCTGATCTACAGTACCAAGCACTGCCTTCGGTACTCGGAGGGTTCCAGTGACCAATCAGTTGAGTGAGAAGTATCAGCAAGGACCACCGGAGGGGGAAAGACACAAGCACAGCGCCCGGACAGTGGTGACCTCTGTCTGGAGTGTGGGGCACAGAGAAGATGCAGGCTCAAAGCTCCCGCAGGATCAGCCTGTGCAGGGCCTACGCTAAGGAGTTGAACTCTAGGTGGTGGACACAGGGAGCCACTGAAAGTTTTTAACAGGGGAGAGAGGGTTGCAGCTGAGCCTCCACAGATCCCTCTCACAGAGGGAACCCAGAATGTCTAACTCGTCTCTTTTTTTGGACTCCCTGGGGACAAGAGCCTCCTGTTTTCCATCTGGGTATCTTTTTCATGCCCTATCACAGCAGCCACTATTCCGGAAGTGGTCCACAGATAACATGTCAAGTGCGTAAACACTTACGTACAGTCTTACATATCCAAAGAAAACAGATGGCAAGTATGGTGAGAAGCTGGTCAAGCTCACTAAAATGGAAGACCCCTGATTAACCAAGGTCTCTCTACAGGTCCTCGGCCACACTAAGAACGAACAGCTCTGGGCAGGCATTCTGAAACATCTTTGAGGAGCTATGCCAAGTCTCCAGTCCCTCACTTCTCAGCAGCATGGAAACTTCCAGGGCTGGGTGTGAGGAGCTGAGTACAAGGGTGCAGGGGCTACAGCCCGGGGACTGCCTGGGAGAAGAGGGGCAGTACCTTGTGCTGGGTACTCGTCACCTGCCAGCCACCATGCTGCATTTTTCCCATGTACCTGTAAACTTGAAGAGGGGGTGACTGGCCAGTTTGGATTCCCTGACCAACTTAGAACCCCATCTGCCTCACCAGCCTCTGCCCTTTGGCTCAGGACACCCAGGTTCTGGAGCCTGCTCTCTGGCAATTGTGTGAGGCCTTGAGTTGATTTTCTCCCCTCTCAGCAGGTTCATTCCTCCCTTTATGCCAGAAACCCTCCTGCCCTTTTCTACAAAGTATAAGAGAAATCAAAGGGACAGTGAAAACTTCAAGGCTGAGTGATCCTTCAACAGCAAAGACTGGTGCAGGTAGTTTCCTGATAAATACCGAAGCACGGCTTTTTACTTTTTAAGGGATTCACTGTATTTCTGCAGAGAGCCACTTCAATTCCATAGCTATGTTGAATATTTACTATCTCTAATGATCAACAGGGGAAGGAGAAAAGAAAAAAGAAGAACCTGCAGCCGTCAGGAAATCCAGAAATCCATTCTGATGTGGAAAACCAAGGCAGAAGAAAAATTATTAAATTTCGTTACTACCTAGAGCCCACTGACAAGTCCTTGAACAGGCAGAGTGACCTTCCTCTAGGGACTCAACTGCCTCGATGTTAATACTGTGCTAAGGGCAAAAGACAATTCTAGCCGCCCCCACCCCACCCCACCCCCCACAGGATCCTGTAAGTCTACTTTAACATATACAAATTCCTTTAGAAATTTCCTTTATTTCTAAACCCCCCAAGATACGTGCTGGCAATCAACACCTCCCCCCGCCCAAGCATATGGCCTATTGGTGGATATACATCTGAAGGGTCTCATGACTAAGGTTTTATTAGACGGTAATAAATGACCTTTTCCTTGCCCAATAATAGCTAGCCCCCTCAAGGTCCTGGAAACCTTGCTTCCAAATTCCTTAGAGAATATCCCTAACCCCCTCCCAACTTGAAAGTATATAATGGGCCACTCCTCATGATCCTGGTGCAACTCTTTCTGCCCACGGGTCCTGTCCCCGTGCTTTAATAAAACCACCTTTCTGCACCAAAGACATCTCAAGAACTTTTTCTTGGCCGTTGGCTTCAAACTCTAACATCTCTCCTACATCACACTTGGCTTCAGCATATATGAGTTATTTAGAAATAAATTTACCTTCTTACACTGCTTTGATTCAATAGGAAAAGGAGTTTATATTATGTGAGTCCTCACTCTGTTCATGGAAAACCTCCATGGGGCAGGGAGGGATGCCCAGGATTCAAAATCCACTACAAAAAATACCAAAGATTTTCTGCACACCGCTGGTTAACAATTGGCCATAATATTTTCTTAAGTCAGAATACCAAAATAAACTTCTGAGATAATTACTTTTAAAATAGGGTACTGTAATGTTTCCATTCAGCTTCCTGTCTGGTGACCCCTCGTTCCCTCTCAGACCCCCACACCACGCAAGCCTACCTGCTGGGCTGCCTCATGGAAGAGTTCCTGCACTTGAGACATCTGGGCCGTTCTCCCGGAAATGGGGTCCTGGCAGTCTGGGTGGGGAGACCCCTCTGGAAGGTAAACACCATCCTTGGTTAGGCTGGCTCCTCTTCCCTCTGTCCTTATGGTCCATCCTTCCTGTATACACCAGACAGCCCTGACTGAGGAAGGGACCTTGTTCTACCCCATCTGGAAATAGCCCTTTCCTCTTTGGTACTCAACTATATCCCGCACACCCTTCAGAAGCTCCCTGTGCTCAAACCTTGCTGTCCTCCAGCCACAGCTGCCCCCAGCAGTTCCTTCCCTGAGCGCCTTCAGTATGGGGGTCAGAGCCAGCCGCCAGGCTGCGCAGTCCTTGAGGACACAGTTGGACACTCCTCTCCCATGCTCGTGAGCCCCTCTGTCCACAGCACGGGCATCACTGGCTCACTAGAACTGGTTGCAGGTGGTGAGTGAATGTCGATTGGACCAGGAGCAGGGGGGGAGAGGGGGAATTTAGGAAGTTCTTTTGGGGGTCCCCTCTGGAGCAGGGCCAGAAAAAGAGGACTGAGCATCATTATCAAGGCTTGGTTCTCCTCAGAGGAGCAGTCTGCCCTTGGCATCAGAGCCAGCTTTCCTTGGGGCAGGGACCTTGTGCGCCGTTGGTGTGCCCCCTTCCCCAGCATAGGGATGGGACAGAGACAGGGCTCTTGACATATTGGAAGGAGGAGGAAAGGGAGAGTGAGGGGAGGTATGGGGGCAGAGTCTGTCATGTGAGAAGAACATGACCAATGACAGCAGCCAGCGAAGGCGAGGAAGGGAAAGCTCCCCAAGAGTATTCTGAGGAAAAGGGTTGGGGGCTGGGGAGCAGGGAGACTGCAAGCATTTGGCGGGTTGCGGAGACGAGCAGGGTGCGAGGGGGACCCGGAAAGGTCCCGGCGCCCCCTCGACCCGCCGCCCACGCGCAGACCAGTGGGCCCTGGGGGAGGCGCGCTGGGCATGGTACGACCCCCGCAGCTCCAGCTCTTGGTCTGCGGAAAAGGACCCCCAGGTTCGGGAGCCGGAGCCCTGACCCTCTCACGTCTCGGTCAGCCCCCCCCCCAACTTCGGCGAACCCCAGATGGAGCAGCCCACACCCGGCTCTCGGGACCCTGGGGAGAACCCACCAGCCCTCTTCTGGGCCGGGCGGGAGACGCGCGCGTGTCCGAGTCCCCGAGCACAGACGCGCAGGTGCACACGCGCACCAGGTGACGCTGGCCCGGGAGAGGCGGGGATTACCTGAGCAGGTGGCGACGCCTGGCCCCGGTACTACAGGACAGTGCTTCCCCGGAGACAGAAGCCGTCCGCAGGACCACCTCGTGCACTCCCCACCCAGCAGCCCCATCCACCCTCACCTGCTCCAGGGCCTGGGAGCTCCTAGCGCTGGGCCCGCCCTATCCCCGCCCCGCCGCCACGTGGCTGACCAGGTGTGCGCTGCGCGGGTCCCAGCTGTCCCGCTGGAGAGGCGGGTCCCGCCCGGGCTCGGTCGCCCCAGCCAGGCCTGCACAGCACGGGCCTCGGGGCCAGGTGGAGAGGGAGGGGCTGCAGAGATTCCTCCCCGCCCCCCCCCCCCCCCCGACACACACACCCAGGGTCGGGTCCACACACCTAGCACCGCCCAGGAAAGCTCCGAGCTCCCCGACAGAGCTGCCAGGCCCGGGAGGAGAGGACGGGAATCTGGATCCCCGACCGGGTTACCGGGGGAGGGGGGAGAAGTGGGGGCTTCACTAGCCCCCAGACTTGACTCGACCAGCCACTGCCTCTGCATCCCTCGGCCCATTCAATGCCACCAGCTGAGGTGCCCAGCCCTGAGAAATGGGACAGGACGCCAGACTACCCACTGCAGGTCTAAAGAATAGTAGTCCAACCCTGCACACAAGAGTGAGAAAGGTTGGGGAGCCAGAGAGCCCGCAACTCCCACACTGGCCGCGTGGCCCCCTGGGCGGGTGCAGAAGCCTCTGGGCGGGAGAGGAGACTGCGCCCGCTCTGGGGATCCCCAAGTGCGACTGGCTACCCCACCAGGTGGCCCTCCCACTGGAAGAAAGTGGAATTCTTTTGCCCTCACCACCTTCAGCAAGACTCAGAACTGGCTTTCCCTAGGGATCGAAGTCAGATTTCCAGGGCCCCAGATTGCAGAAAAAAAACTGAATTAACATACAGAGAGATTAAATTATCTCCATTTCCAATCTGGCATATATCCTAATCCTTAAATAACTTGCTAGGCTTCCATGTGGGCTTCTGAAAACAGGAGGGCAGCTGGGAGTACTTCCCACACCCACATGAGCCTTTGTGTGAAAATCCCTAAAAATAGAGGTTGTTCTTTTAAAAACAAAAGGGAAGGCAAAGCCATGGGAACACTGACAGAGCCCCAACATCTCCTGCTCCAGTAAAGGTTTTTTTGGTATGGAAAGACATATCACATAAAATGTGCCATTTTAGCCATTTTTAAATGTACAATTCAGTGACATTAATTACCTTCACTTTGTTGTGCAACCATGACTGCTATCTTTTTCGTCATCCCAAACAGAACCTCCACACCCATTAAGCAATAACTCCCCACTCCCCTCCTTCCCCAGCCGGTGATAACCTTTAATCTACTTTCTGTCTCTATGCATTTGCTCCTTCAAGATATTTCATAGAAGCGGAATCACACAATATTTGTCCTTCTGCACCTGGCTTATTTCACTAAGTATGTCCTCAAGGTTCATTCACGTTGTAGAATGTGTCAGAACTTCATTCCCAGCAAAGACGTTTTTTAATTAATAACATCCAAAGACATTTCTCTGCAAGAGGAAAGACTCCAGAATAAATTACACATTAGCCGGCTGTAAACAAAGGATGGATAGGTGGGCAGGATGATACTGTCAGATTATTGCAATAGACTATATATCCATGCATCACATCTGGATGGCCAGTAGGCTCATCTTTATTACTCACTTTGGGATCACACATGACACTTTTTTTTTTTTGCCCCCATTTAGTTTCCTGTTTGTCATCATCTTCTGATGAACCATCCTCTAAGTGTCTGTGTGAACTTTGAAGAATCCACATTCAATTCCATAACAGCCTGAGTTAAAAACATTAGAAAAAGAAATCCACACCACTGTTCTTAACCACCTATTCTCTGTCACTCATTACTTTTTAAATAAATGAGAAGTTCCCTTCAAAGCTTATAAGCATTTTCAGACCTAAGAACAGATGTTTGTTTCTTTTCCTAGTGTTAAAGCGAGAGAAACCCACCCATTTTCAAAGAAAAAAAAAGTGTATCTTGCTTAATGTAGATTGACCTCATAACAATGGTACTTTAAAAGAAAATGCACTTTTGTTGTATTGAAAAACAGTATCCTGCGTATCTTTTCTTGTTGTTTTTTTAAGATTTTTATTTATTTATTTGACAGAGAAAGACACAGCAAGAGAAGGAACACAAGCAGGGGGAGTGGGAGAGGGAGAAGCAGGCTTCCCGTGGAGCAGGGAGCCCGACGTGGGGCTCAATCCCAGGACCCTGGGATCATGACCTGAGCCGAAGGCAGACACTTAACGACTGAGCCACCCAGGCGCCCCCCTGCATATCCTTTGAAAAGAACAATTCGATTTTTAAGATAGAACCCTATCTGACCTAGTATAGGGATGTTCACTGACTGCATCATTAGTCTGCAATAGTTAAAAAAATTTGAACCCAAATGTCCATTAATAGAAGATTGATTAAATAAGTTATGGTACAGCCATGCTATGACAGCCAGCATTAAAAAGAATTAGGTGTCTTTATATGTACTAATATGAAATTCTGTTCATCACATAAGTAAAAACAGCAAGTTGCAGAATAATGTGTATAGTTATTTTTTATAAAGCAGTGTGTATATGTATGTAGTTAGTATGGAAAAATACGCATCAATCTGTTAATAGTGGCTATCTCTAGGGAGTGGGATTGAGATAATGGGTAAAATGGGAGAGAAATCTACTTTCTAGGTGTACAAATTCAGGATTTTAGAAAAAGATTATTTATTTGAAAGAAAGAGAGCACAAGCAGGGGTAAGGGCAAAGGGAGAGGGAGAAGCAAACTCCCCTCTGAGCAGGGAGCGGGCACAGGGCTCGATCCCAGGACCTGAGATCAAGACCTGAGCCGAAGTCAGAGGCTTAACCGACTGAGCCACCCAGGTGCCCTGACAAATTCTGGATTTTTAATGAGATATTTTTTCTTACAATGAGCACATTACTTTTGGAATCTGAAAAATAGATGAGTAAGAAAATCAAAAAACAAACAATGTGGGGCAGACAGTATATTCCAAAGATGCACTAACATATGTTCTTCTTGCAATATGACATTAACATTCCTTTCAAAAGAGATGGGGTCTGTGTTCCCTACCCTTGAGCCTGAACGGACCTTTGTGACTGGCTTAACCCGTAGTAGGAAGGCAAGAAATGACACCGCTTGATTTCCAAATTAGAATATAAAAGCAGTAGGCAGTCCATCTGGCTTCTTTGGTCTCGGAGCACTTATGCTTGGAATTCAGCCACCATGTTGTGAGGAAGCCTGGACCACATGGGGAGGCCACCTGTGGGTGTTCCCACCAGTAGCCAGCATCCACTGCCAGACATGTGAGGCCAGCCTTCAGATGATTCTAGTCCCCCGCTTTAGGTTCTTCCAGCTGAGGTCCCAGACATTATAGAGCAAAGACAAGCTGTCCTTGCTGTGCTCTGTCCACAGAAATGTGGACCACAGAAACCATGAGACATAATAAATTGTTGTTTTAAGCCACAAGGTTTTGGGGTACTTTGTTATTCAGCAATAGATAGTGAATACATAATGCATCCAACCTAGGTAAAAAAAAATGGGTTATTTCTATTCATTTCATTGTTATATAAAAAATCATAATATTGTTTTTAAACTCATTTCTTTTTCATCCAGTAGCAGCTCCAACTCAAGCTGAAGTTCACAATAGTGACGTTGCTGCTCTGTGGGCCTTACCCCGCTTAGCCGCTGGCAGAAGCTCCTTCATCTCTTCCCCTTCCAGTGGTTGGCGCTGAGAACTGCCCTCTGTGTGGAGGCTGGAGAAGAAAGCAGGTCTTGAAAAAGGACCTCATCCGTCATAAAGTCTGAACCCTGAGCAAGGATCAGAGCTTGGACAAAGTCAACCAAAATAGAAACGTAAAAACAGGTTGAAAACATTAAATTGTGATATAAATATGTATATATACAAAATTACCTCGAAGCCTAGAATCAGAACTGGAACCAGAGTCAGAAGGGTCATGAGACGAGGGTCAACTAGCCTGGTGGTCCTCTCCTCAGGCTGTACTTTACAATCACCTGGGGGTGGTTTCAGAAAACAGCAGTACCCAGGTCTGGGGTGGAGCCTGGGTATCAGTATTTTCTCAATTCCTCAGGTGATTCTAAGATACAGCTAAGGTTGAAAAACATGGAATTTCTAGCTCAGTAGTTTGTGTGTGTGTGGTGGGGGGGGGGGGCAGTTTTTGCCACTGTCTTAAAATACTTAAGGGATAGAATATGTTCTGTCCACAGTGGTGTCCTACTCCAGTTAAAATTTTCAATGACAAAGAGAAGTTGTGAAATCTATTACTCAAAGAGCACAAGTAATTTATTATCTATCTATATTTCTTTCTAGTCGGTCATTGTGATGCAGCTCCGTGGGACATGTCTATTCAAAAAATCACAGGAATTGTGCACACACTCAGGAAAGTTTGCTGGCTCTGAGGGCGGAGTCAGGATTTGAACCGAGGTCTGGTTCCTGTTCCAGGCTCTCTCCTCTACACAATACAGCCTCTCTAATCCAGGTGAAGAGATCAGACAGAAAAAGGTTGAGGTGTGTTTCCAGGAGCCCCAGATGCAAGAAGGACGGTCTGAAGGGCTGGCAGGCATTAACTGGGAGTGGGAAGGGGCGACTCAAGAAATTCAAACCTGACGCAAGCACAAGCCCCTCACACAGGCTGAGATCTCCCAGTTCTCAGAAAGGTGGGGGCAGGACCCCAGGAAGAAGAGTTTTGCCCTGGCTTTCTGGCGCAGGGCTGAGTGGAGAGGGAGGGGCCGCCACTTTCCTGCTGTCAGGTGTCCCCAGCTCCTGTTGAGATCCTGTTTCTCCTCCAGGATCTACGCTGTTTGTTGATTCTGGGAGTTTGCCCTCTGACAGGAGGAAGGCATTCTCCCTCTAGCAGCCACATGCCATCTGGGTTGAGCCAGGATTTAGTGGGAGCAGAGAACATAGGAGGTGCAGGGAGAAGCCTAATGAGCTGGGTCCTGTTTGTTTTATGAATGACAGTGGCAACAGTACAGTTAGCCTTCAGCACTTGCTTGAATACCCTACACGGAAGACCCGCTGACAGGCCTTCAAGAGTCAGGATGAGAGAAGTCAGGCCCCAATCTGGGTCCCAGTTCTTCTTTTCCGCCATGGTCTTTACTGTGTCTAAGCCTTGGCTTCCTCGTTTGCACCATGGAGTTAATGATAAGGCCTGCCAAGCCTACCTGGCAGAGTTGTTATGAACATTCTAGAATCTGATGAGGATTGAAATGCAGCTATCCCTTGTTTTCAAAATCCACCATCTTTCCTCCCATTTTGAAACTCACATGACCAGTTTTCGGGTCCCACGGCTGCTATCTAGAGGGCCTCAAAGTCCCAGGTGGTGCTTCCTCGGCAGCACCTGCAAGCTCTTCGCACCCTGAGGTGTGACTCGTGGGCCTGGATGCTCTCTTTCCACCATGTTCACCGGGTATCTGTTCATCACGAAACACTGAGCCCAACACTGACACACAATGGGGAGCCAGATGGCTCTGGACAGGCAGAAATCAAAACAAATTCTCACACTAATAAGCAGGTCATGACAAACAGCCATCTATGCTAGAAGGAACTGTATGAAGGGGAGGGGGTCTGAAATAGGTGGGTAGGGGGAGGCACAGGGAGAGGGTAGCTATGACCTAAGCAGGGAGATCAGGATAAGCTTTTCTAAGGAAATGATGCTGGGGCTGAAGTCAGGGTTGGGGGTTAATAGGTAAAGAGTATAAACAGTCTTTGTGGCAGAAGTGGGCATGACCAAACGTGAGAGGATGAGAGCTCACTGTGGGGGAGGCTGGGAGCTGTGGGCAATGGGCAGCCGCCAGGCCAAGGCAAGGAGCTTAGTGTTTATTCAAATAGCAAATGAGAAGCTTCTGAAGGGTTTTTGCATGGTTATGATCTGCAGAAAGGACTGGAAGCCATCAAGAGTCAATGTGCAGAAACTTGTAGGAGCCCAGCAAGACTTGAGGGTGGCTGTGGTTGTGGTAAAGGGAGGGTTCAAAAGGATTTGAGAAATAGTCACAAGTCCAGCCCACCATGAGTTGTCCATCCAATTGATATCATAGAACATTTACTGAGCTGCCCCAGCAGTGAGCACAAGTCACTTTCCAATAGGCCACACATGTGGACATGCCCACCCCCCTCTTTTCCTTTCTTTATTCCTATGCCACTGGGCTGGGGAAAATGCTGGGACCTTTTTTTCATTTATGGAATTCTGACCTCCTGTTCTCTGTTTGCTCTTCTTATATATGAATTTGCTCTCATTTCTCTGCAGCCAGAGGGTAGTAAGGAGCTACAGGGAAGGAAATGGCTCTAGAAGTCCTGTAGTTCTGACCACATCCTTTGGCCCATTTCTACATTAGGGTTTGGGAAAGAGGTGCAACACATAAGATGCCATGTTTCCCACTAGCCATTGATCCTTGTGTATGTCTCCTCCGGGAATCTTTAGAAGCTTGTGGCCAAGCGCAGAAATCTGGTATTCCCAAGCTCCCTGATCATAGTAGCATCATCTTAATACCATCAAATCTCCACCATCATTTCTAACACCTCTACTGTTAATACCTCTTTTACTGCATAACATTGTTCACTCATTCATTTATTTTTGCTTACAGATGAAGCACTGTTCTATATTCTGTGAACAAAATGCCCTCGAGAAGCATACAAACTAATCCAGGGGTCCCACAATCTTTTCTTGATGAACAATTTTGAATTTTCCTGGAATATTAATACTAAAAATCACTTGAAGTAAATAAACCTAACTTGCATGAAAGGCCAGGTATTACATGCCATCAGTCAGCTGTTTCCATTTGGTGTATACGCACCGTGGCACATACCAGTCTTTCAGGAGGAAGAAAACAAAGGAGGTAGCAAAGAATGGAGACAAATGGCGAAAGAAAAATAAAAAGTGGTGAAAGAAAAAGATGAACAAGCAGGTCCAGCACATACACACAGACCTACATGCCCTCCTCCAGCCTGGGAAAGCTGGCTGCAGCTTCTCAACCTTACTGTCCATGGTGCTTTTCGCCTCCCTCATGGGCAGATAGGTTGCTGTACCTGATTAACCAAAAGCTTGGGATTGAGTGGTTCAATACATTCCTACTTTTGTAGGGTGTGATTTCTCCCTCTTCCCCCACCCTGCAAGTCTACTGACTTTTTAACATTCACTACAATATACATTGTTCTCCGAAATGTTGCATCCCTTCCAGGGTCTCTGAAAATGAAATCACTTCCACCTCACTAACTAGTTTTCCCTTGCTCGTCAATTAAATCCGGACAAACCCACTCCTACCTTCAATTTTTTGAAAAGATGATATTGTCAGCAAGTCAGGAATTTATTACATGTAATAAATCTGCTTTACATGAAATGAGGCTTCCAAACCCTTGTCCAATTCTGCTCTATCTTGCCTTTGTGCCACTTGTAAAATATGACTAGGAAATGTTTAGTGCTTTACAGTGTACAAATCATTTCAAATGCTTTGATACTGACAGCAATTCTGAAAGGAATTTTTAATCCCCACCTTACAGACAAAACACTGAAGCTCAGGGAGGGTGACTTGAACCACCTTACACAAAGGGAGAGCCACAACTTAAGTCTCTTGCTCATTTTGCTGCCTCTTAACCTGCCGGTGTGGCCGGTGGAGCCTCCCTACCCTACAGCCCTGCTGTCACACAATCATCCTCAACAAGATCACACTAGGTTCATTTAAAGCTGTCCCTTGCAGCGCTGGTTACACTGCCTTTGAGTACCATCATCTGCCCTCAAGTCATGAGGGCCAACTCAGCAAACTGCATGGGACAACTGCTCTCAGCGACTGTCTCCTGTGAGTAAACCCAAGAGTGGTTCTGAATGTGTTAACTCAGTTGCATCCTCTTTCTGCCATTTAATTTTGTGCTCTAGCAATCAGTCTTAACCCTCATGTTGCCAATGACGAAAGTTGCAGGACAGTGCTGGAGTTCCCTTAAGGAACCAAAGGAAAATTGTCATATTAGAAGTTTAAGGGTAAATTTTACCGTGGACCAAACACCCTGAAGAAAATAGTCAAGGAAAAGAGTATCGTAATGAGGGGTTAGTGGAAGTTATTTGACATAAAGCGTATCATAATCATAGCTGGGAGTACTGACTAGTAGTGTATGACTTCAATGGATTTAAATTAATATTAATACCACTCCATGAAGATTGTGCTCAAATGACTAACTAGCACTGGTTCGGTTGGCTCTATTTCCAGAAAGGCATCCTCTAGCATCCATTTCCAACTCCCTACTTTGATGTAGGTACCCCTCAGGTTTGCAAAATCCCTAGAGAGCACTAATCTCCCACTCCAATAATAGGTCAGTTCCTTCTGAACAAAGGCTACGGTCTCATTTCCACAGTCCAGGTTTGAATTCATCCTTAAGTTTGGTACTTTAGGGGATATTTTTAACAATGTTCTTTATTTCCACTGTATTGGCCTGTATATATTTTCTATCTTCTGCAATTTATTAAAATATGTTTTCTAGAAATCTATCCTAAAATAATCTACTTACCCATTTGGTGAAGAATGAGGTATGTTACTCAGCACAACACCCAACACATCTTAACACTCAATTATCTGCTTTCATAATCTAAAGTACAACACTGCACCCTGCAACTGATACCACTATAAATACCTTTCAGATGCTCAAATAAAGACGTTAGTATCCTCAACCGTCTCTTATTTGCATCCAGGACAATGCTTGTTACTTAGCAGGTGATCGATGCTCAATGAATACTAGACCCCAGCAAGTAAGAATTCACATCATTAGAAACGTAATTACTATCACAGATAATGCATTTCTTTGGCTCCCTTCACCATTTTGACACAAGCATCAGTTTCAGAATCTCATTAAGAATGGGAGAAGCTAGGGGAAATTAAGTTATGATTTTAAAAGTTCATCTGAATGGGTAAAGATGCAAAAACTCAAAATGTTCCCCATTTTACCATTTAAGTCCATTTCTAAACTTGAGTTTTCCGGTTTTTTTTCTACTTTGTGTTTTCAAAGTAGAAAATCACTTTGAAAATGGTCATTCTCACAGTATCACATTTCACATGCTAGCTCTCACACATACGCATATACATCTGCATGGGTGTGTGCATAAAATGTCCTTTTAAGGACATTAGAAAAATGACAAAAAGAACTAATTTTGAGACCCAAAATTTTACCTTTAGTTCACTTAAACTTTTCTGCTCCATTGATTTTTATCCACCAAATAGATATAATTTATCCTAATACCTTAACAGGACCACGGGTGGGGGTAGGGGTGGGGGTGAGGGTGAGGGACAGGACAGCCAGCAGTCTGAAAAAAAAAAAATTAAATTTCTATCCAAACATATAGTCATAAAAATCTTCATACTCCTTTTGTGCATAAATTGTCAAGTAAGACTCAATGACAATGCATTAATTCAAGTGACTTCATTTTTTTCTTGTAATCTTGAGAAGGTAGGAGAAGCATCATGTAGAGTTATCTCCCCACCCTTCTCCCTACCATTTCTAATCATTCAAGAACAGAGATCCAGGAAATGGATCAATAGACTATCAGTGGTATTACGTATCATTACTTAAAGCACCATGCTAATAAAGCCAGGGTCCTAGGATTAATCTCTCTGCAAAGGCCAATTTGCTTATATTTGTCCCAAGGACCTGGACTGTACTCCTGATCGCAGACAGCTTTCTTACAATGTGTCCCACCGGTCACAAGACAGGGGACTGGCAAGGTGGCAAATGGATAAAAACAAAACTATCTTCACTAATGGGGCAAAAAACCCCAAGCCCCACATATAACGGGTTAAAAGAATCTTACCTATAAAGAAAAAAAATCATGTAATTTTTAACCCCATGTTAAACATATTTCAAGTGTCAAATATCAGAGTCATCCGATATACATTTGACTCCTGAATTTTAGAACTGCTTAATACATTCTACACAAAACTACATACCGTCAAGGCCCTACTAATTATTACCCAATTTGTGTGTAAAACTGTTAATTCCATACAGACATCCTTTTATCTTTTTAATATAAATCTATGCACCAGTTTTTAAATATTTGCCATTTAAGTTATTTGGTTCAGAATATTGTGAAAAATTCAGCTAGGAAATTATTCATAAAACTGTATTCTGTATTTTTTTTTATTTTTCAAACAGCCAAGTGTCCACATTTAAAATGCAGAATTTGCAAATATAGTCTAATAATCCAATTAAAAATAAAACAAAACAGCTTCCTTTAGTATCACAATACATAAAATGGTATTATAAACCCCAAGTGGCAAGGTTAACTACATGACAATGTCAGAAGCTGTGAAACTCACTAAACCACTTAATGAATAGGTCAGTTTAAAGAACATGTCTATGTTCCATAACTATGCATGAAATGAGCTTTCATTGTATTATAAAGGCTCAGCAATTCATTCATGTCATAATATGGGGTCAAGCAAGATTTTATTTTTACAGTGACAATTAAAAAATGCATTTAAACAAACAAACAAGTCCTCCCAACTGTTTAAAAACAATTCGATTTGGAGGGTAAAATATATTTTAAAACACACTGACTTACCAGATTTCAATTGTCAGGCTGCTGACTACTGATGTGAAAGTTTGTATTTAAAAATATCACAAGTATCTTTAACAGTGAAAATTTCAATGTGATAAGTTCCATTGCAAAGCAATTTTCACCTGAGTAGATTTTGAAATTTAATGCTCATGTATTTGGGGGGAGGTGGGGAAGGAAAGACCCACTTGTAGAAGATACTGAGTTTAGAGTTGATTCTTTCACACAGATAACCCAGGGGGTTGAAGAAACATCTGCTGTGACCTTCCCAGGACATATGATGCCTTTCTCCTGGAAATTTGTTCTGACATTAAGAATTCTCAGTATCCATAATATTTCCATTTACCCATTCAAGCATAACAACCCAATTCATTCAGTTTTATACAACAGTGTCTATATTATGTACACGTTTAATTATCAATAGGAAATAGAAAATAAAAATTTACAGTGACTGAGAAAGGGTCAGAAAATGGGATAGGAAAAGTAATACTGTATAATCAGAATATCCTATTATCCTACCAGTTTTAATGACAGGGTTTTTTCCTTTATTAGTTGAAATACAAAGAAGGCATAGGGGATCCCAGGAAAATAACACTATGTATCAGAAAATTCAACGTGCTCCACCATCAGGATTTCCATCACACATTTAATTTCTTCTGTACAATTTTTATAAACGTGTTTTTCTTTTCAAAATCATCAGATTTCCAGATTAAATTCAGCACTACACAGTATGCCCTTGAAGTAAAATGAGGTTACCTGCTTTATTTGGATACCAAGTTCCCTTCCAGACAGCATTAAAATAAAGACAAGACTACACAGATAAAATCCAGTATAATTCAAATCCAACAATGAAAAATTTCCCCCATATTGTTGCAAAATTCGTTCTACTGAAATGCTTTGCTACAATAATAAAAAGCATACATTACATATAAAAGATACCAGTGTACTAAAAAGTGACAGAAGTGGACTAGCAAATCCTTCAAAGCACATTATTATATAAATGACTAGCATTTAAAAACATTTCTCCTATAAAATGTAGGTCATATACATTTATAAATTGGCGGTTTTATTTCTAAAGCAGTGATGTGTGTGTTCAAATAGCTGTTCTGTACAGTATAATATCTACTCAATTCAAACTACAATAGGTTTGTCTTTCTTTGTATTGAAGTTGAATAAATTCATCTGATCAGCTGAGAAATCAAGCTCGAAAAATAAGTATCTAAAAATCAAAGTAGAAAGTAGTTTAGAATTATTGAAATGTAGCTATGAAATATGAAGAGAACTATTTCACAATGGAGCTGAAGTCACCTCAAAACTTAATGGGCTTGAATCTAAAACAGAAACAAATATTAAAATCCAAAGCAAACCACAAAGTTAGGTAGCAGTACAGAAGCAGGAAAAAAACCAAAACAAAACAACACACCCCCTTCCTTCAGTGTGATGGGCACTAAGTTTTGCGGTCTTCCTCCATCTTGCAGAAGAGTGGTAAGGCCATTCAATGCTTAGTGAAAGTGAGTACAGATGAAGTCAGATTTAGCCTGTCTCCCCTGCAACTTCAATTATGCTGTGTAAACAGTGTTATGTTCCAATAGGAGGAACAATGGAATTTGCTTATAAAAACTGATTAAAGATAATCATTATTAAATGAAATAAGGATAATAACTCTGAAATGTTTTTAGAACTTTCCTGATGCTACTTGTAAAGTTAGCACTGCTATGTATTATTGCTTACATACAGTACAACATCATATGCCTTCTAACATAAAGCAGTTATGATTTGTTTGTACATATTTACAGATTCTTAAAAACAAGCTGTAAAAACATTACATACTTTCAGACAATACAAATTAGCACATTGGTACTCACTTCAAAACAAATGGAATGCATAACATTAATAAACATCATAAAGGAAGACTCACATAGAAGTCCTTGATTGTCAAGACACGTTTATATATAAACTCTAACTGTGCAGAATTAAAGATTCAATCATAGGTACATCCTTATTTGATGAACCGTATTTACAGCATGGTATTGCATAAAAAAATAAAATAATGTTTACAGGGTTTTACTTTTTTATCCATTGGATTAAAGAAAGCAACAAACACAACAAGAAATGTTTGTCTGCTTTAGTTTTGTTTCCTACCAAAGTTTAAGTGAAAAAAGGAAACATACGGTTTTATTTGCAGAATATAGCAAAAACAACTGGAAAATTATTTCCCTGAAATAAAGCAATTTGAAACGGAAAAAGTTTAAATTAAATTGCAGTGTCAAAAAGTTTCTCATTGATTATAATAGTGCTTCTTCAAGTAATTATACTGTGAAAAAACAAGTTCTAGTTTAAGATGTTCTATGTCTAAGAAATGTAGTACTACAGTAATGCCTACTTTTAAAGTTTCCCGGCTTTTTTTTTTTTTTTTTAAACAGCCCTTTAAAAACTCAAATTGATAAAATGAAGGAAGTGGCAAAAGATCTAATCTAGCTGGCACTTTGCAAGTTTCTCTCCCCTGTGGAAATGAAAGCCTACCCTGAGCACAAGACCTTTTTTGCCTCTCAGCAAGGGAAAATTACCCGACCACTGATAGTCCTTAGCCAGAGCTAAAAGGATGGGTTTCTACGGTATCAACTAGAAAATCTGCAAGTAGATCCAAAAGATTTAAGAGCCACTCAAATATTCCGAACCAAATGAAATATGTGTACAGTAAGATGTTAAAAAAAAAAAAAAAGGCTTTTAGAAGATGTTCAACAGGTATTACCTCATCTAACACAATCTGTTTCCAATCTTCAAACGTGAGAGTAGGTCCTAAGTGAAAAAAGCATACCTTACTCACAAAGACCAAAAAGTTCAACGGTATAAGAGCATGTTTTAATAGAACAATTTGCTCACTGAGAGAAATGAGAAACACAAATTGCAAAAGGGTATCTCATATCCTCAATATTCCAATCTACAGTAGCACAAAAGGCTACTTACTTTTACTATTAATGCCCGGACAGAAATGAAGTAACTTTCTACACCCAAGTGGGGAAACCCAAACTGCTGAGATGTTTATCATATGATGATAATACAAGGTAACTCTGGTAGGCATTTAGAATTTCACAGTTAAGAGAGCGATGACTACTAAACTTAAATGGTGAGTCAGTAAGTTATGCTAAAGTATCACTTTTCTCAAAAATGCTTACAATGTGGTAGAAAAGTCTGCCATTATGTAGATTTAAAGAAATGTGTTGAAGACAGGAATGCAACACCTGAATTTCTGCTTGCATAACTACCATTTGCAAAGGCCTTCCTTCCTTAGCTTACCCTAACTGCTCAGCAGTAGAGTCCCATTCTAAAAACTGTGCCGGTGATGTTAAAACAAACAAACTGTATACTGTACCAAGAACGACATCAAAGCTGTTAATAGAACAAAATTTTTGATCAGGCTCAAAATAAAAAACCAACTCAGGAAATAAATGCCTATTATCAAATAGTAGTATGAGAAAAATACAAATGCCTGTATAGGATGAGCACAGTTCCATCTTTAACATCTCACTTGAACAAAGCCTTCTTGCAATTGTGTGATGTGTAACACAACACACACCATTCTTAAAAGTCAGTAATGGCAGAACTTAAATATCTACTTCAAAGAAGTCTAAAATTCTTGAAAAATCTGGCAGCAAAGAAAGCTGTCAAATAGGAAAATTAATTATTTCAAGCAAAGCTTAATAACCAAAGTACAGAGGAAACCACATTAAACATAATTTATACTCATTATCATAAAACACCAAAATATTCAAAATAAATGTAAAAGATGTTAAGGGTGGATATTTTCTTTGTTCCCTTTCTTTATGAGAACACTCTTCGGATAACATTAAATAAAAGAAAAAATAATTTAAACGTATAACATTCTATACTGAAATAAAGACTGCAGATCTATAGGGCCAATATAAAAGTTAAAGTGGAAATTAGCAACAATAAAGTTTTACCTTCCAAGGATATTAATTTTAGATTATCACTGGTGCTACATCAGAATGTGCATTGTGACAAAGTTGTTGGAAATTAAAATAAAAAGTTGGAACAAATTAAAGAGCACAGTAATATCAATAGAACTAATGTTATTTTCCAAAAATTAAAACTGTCCATGTGTAACTCAAACCGTCATTTTTTAGAAAAGTATATATACGTGTTTATATAAAAGCACTATTTATTGTACCATGCTGTATTACTTTAAGACAAAGTATAAAAAAAAAAAACATTCGTGGTATAAGGATAAAGTCTGTAGTTTATTTAGATTTTGAAATGCAACAAAAAGTTTCCGATCACTCATCTAGCTGAAAAAGAAATTGTAGTTACTAGAATTAGTAAACACTTTTGGTTTGTAAAATTGTAATGAGCAGTGTTCATTAAAAAGTAATTCAAGATAAAATAAGCAATTAAAATGCCCATTTCTTTAGTTTCTCTGGATACTGTTTAATTATCCAATCTATCAAGATTCTAGAAAGAGAAGGATTAAACCAGGTTTTACAGTTCCAAAGATACCCAATTTCCTTTTATTGCCAAAAATTAAAATAGTCAATTATGAGATGATTATGACACAACCATATCAAACCTAAAAATCTAATTTTTTTTTTTTACTTTGAGAAATCAAAAATACCAAATAGATTCTAAGTGCTCTATGTTAACTGAAGTGTATATGTAAAGTAAAATACAATTAAGCTTTAAAACGTGGAATATACATTTTGTGTAAGCATTATGTTCTTGGGAATGTAATCTACAGAATATCTTTTTACTAAAACTTCAAAACCTTGATACCTGCACATGAAAAATCATAAAAAATATCTAAGTACAACTGTACAAAGAAACTGACACCAATATGCATACTTCCATAGAGAAGTGAATGCTTCAACAGTTACGTATTTTGGTAAAAGTTTTGAAAGTATGCATATTTTAAAAGTAATTAGGCCTTTAAATAGTGGAGTCTTAGACTATCAGATTTTTATTACTTTTTTTCTCAAAAAAAAAAACATGTCAATATAATGCGAAACGAAAATCAAGGGTATATGGCATATCATTCTTTTTAAAAGGTGGTTTCTTGGTTTCTTTTTTCCCCCCTATAGGACACACTAATTTATTTAAGCCATAATCTCTTGACATTTAAACTTTTAAGTTCACTCTGTCTGTAAAGTATACTCAGATTCCCTGCTGAAGTGCAATGACTATGCTGAAAAACTTAGAAACAGTATGAGTAAATTTCACACAATTACTAATCTCCTCAGAATGTACAACGTTATCGGTTAGGAAACGAGTGTGCGAAAGTCTTTTTTTTCCTTTTAAACTCGGTGTAGGTGGAATAGCAAGTTTCTGTTCTAAAACAAGTAATGCATTGCTTCTATAAAGGTGACAACATGTAAGGCAGTTCAAAGAATGCTGACTAACCAAACAAAATGCAGTTATTGGATTATCGTGCTATTCCTATCAGCTTAACTTGTTATAACGCATTGCTCTTAAGTCTGTACAGCACTCCATTTTACACAGAGTAACCCCACTCTTGATCAATCTGTTCTAAAGTGCCAGTATTATTTACACATCTGCTTAGCCAAACGTCTGGCTGGTTGTGGCGTCAGGTGAAGACGTCATCCCAGCTCTGTTATCATTTACATTCACCAAGGGGAATTCTGGAAATTCAGCACTTGTCCCTGGTCCCCGGAGGTTCACCTGTCCGTTGGCAGTGCTAAACTGAGTAGCTATTCCAGCTCTTGATCCATGATACGGAGCACGGAAGGGCTGTTCGAAGGAGCTCATTTGGTAAGCTTGGTGGACAGGCTGAGCCTCAGCTTTTTTCTGAGAAGTCACTTGATCCAAAAAGTCCTGTGTTGATGTGGCAGAAGCATGGTTTGTCTCATCACCTGAAAAGGGAAACGAGTGCTGTGAATCACCAACTATTAGTCCAAAGTGGGACTTATCTGGAGTTGTTCTTAGTGGAGAATTCATTCCTGATCGAAAGCTGTTGATGGGCATGGCTGCATAGACTTGCTTGTCTATGGAAGAGAATGCTGGCTGATTTGGAAGGGTCTGGTTATCAGTCACAAAGTTAAGGCTCGGGCTATTCAAATAGGCATCATTTTGGCTAGTTCTGTCCAAAGCCTGCTGCAGAAACTTTGAGTATTCCTGCAACATGTTGGCTTTATCTGATGAGGATGCTTGGGAGCTTGATCCAACATTCTCTGCCTGGGTGACCTCGGGTACTTCTGAAGAATTTATTGATATGCTAGAAGTCACCTCAGTGTCCGCAACACTGAATGATATCTCATGCTGTCCATTAGCTTTATGGGAGTAATGATCCAAGAGAGTCTGCAGTACCTCATCTGGAATAACATTTTTGTCGTGGTTACTCTTAATCTCCACATTCAATGCCTGTGAATCTAGTATGGACGCTGTGGTACTTTCATCAATGACACTTGCCACAGCCGCTTGTGTCACAGAAGGCTGAGAAGCTATGGTACCCACATTCAGCGCATATTCCCTACTATTGTTACTTGCTGCTTGAAGATACCGCTTCTTCTTCAAAAACTGCATGGCATCATCATAATTAGTGCTACTGTGCACAGGTTTACTGGGCCCCTCCTGCAAATTATCAACCTGATCGATGTCAGCATTGCCTTCTGAGTCCAGTAAAGCTTGTTTATCCACAAGTTCAAAAGCATACTTTGAAACTTTGCTCTCTTCATATGTGGATAAAGGCGAAATTGTTTGATTTTGCTCCAGTGGCTGTTTCAGACTTCTCTTACTGTTAATTTTTTTGAGAACCAACTTAGGTGGATGTATTTCTCCTGATGCATCTTCTAAATGCGATCCCCCAACTGACGAATGTGGCATTTCAACAGCATACTCCGCTACCATATACTCATCTTTTACTTTAGTACTTGAAGAATAAAGAGGCAAGTAATCATTTTTGTCTTTCTTCAGGTCAGATTTGTCCAAAGCACTCTCTTTGTCCATCCCAGATGATTTTTTCTCAGTTTTCTGCCTTTTCTTTTTTGGCAGTGAGCTATCTTTTGGTGATGTAGAAAAGCCAGAATCTTCCTCAGATGTCAGAAGGCCACCTTTGATGGCACATCTGTTTAGTTTTTTGTCATGATTTTCATGGCACATACGTTTATGTTTCAATACACGATCTGTTCTGGAAAAATACTGTCAAATTCAGATTTTGGCAGTCAGTTTTTTGTTTTAGTTTGTGTTTTTTCGTCAAGCAAGAAAAGAAAAGAAAAAAGGAATTAATATAAAGACAGATAGAAGTATAATAATATAAGCAATTCCATACTAATTTGTTGAGCCAGGTGTCTATTATAAGTCTAATCAGCAGCAGCTGGGAGTTCTTCAAACAGTTCTAGTAACATTTTCTAATTTAGCTTAATAGAATTATCTTATAATTTAATTAGGATAGAAGAATTTCAATGTCCATCATACTGCAACAAAGTGATTTAAAAAAAAAAAAAAAACCCAAAAACAAACATTTCAAACCACCCCTTACCTGTAAACAGTATTCACACTGGTAAGGTTTTTCTCCACTATGAGTTCTCTTATGCCTTTCCATGTGATATTTTTGTATGAATCTCATACCACATTCATCACAGCGAAATGGTTTTTCACCTAGTACATGATATAGAAAGTTTAAAACAAAACAAATATTGTAAAATAATGAATTACTTTACAAGAATCTCTAAATAAATGGCTCTAAAAAACTGTCATACTTTGCTCTTTTTAAATGATAAAAACTCTGCTCCTATATTAAATATAACTTCCAATTTAATTTGCAAAAAATATTTTGCTCTACAAAAATAAAAGATTGGCATGTGCCATTGGAAAGAAAAGGCTGAAGGCAGGCATACTCAATTTCCCTACCTTTCTATTATGTGTGTACGTAACATAGTCTTTCCAATCCAAGGAGACCAGGAGTACCAGGAACTTACAGCAATGTGAACACTGTTTCAGTAGAGTAGCTGATGCTTTTTATCTTTTTTATTCAGTCATACCAAATAATACTTGAGAAAAGTTTTTGAAAAAAGAAAATGTTACCCATATATAGTCCAACACAATTCTTGGGTACACCTTTTCAATTCTTCACTTCTTTTCAACAAATATTTGTGGTTAAATGAAATCTGAATCCTAGGAAATATTCTTAAAAATCTAATTTATTAAAACATAAAAAGAACTTAAATTAGAGACTAAGTTTCAAAAGGTTTGTTTATACTGCTCCTTTTTCTCAACTCAAACCAGCACTTCTCATGTCCTTTTGGGGAATGAATCAAACTGAGTACTGCTAATCAGACACACAACTCCTGCCCCCATCCCCTCCATTTTATTTTTAAAAGTTTCGTAAGGACTGATTAGCTATAAGGAACCATTACTGTGGAGATCTAAAATAGTTTTTACTGATAAAACCACAGTAAACAGAAGGGTGTGACAGTAAGTTATCTTGAATAATACTTTTTTGGGAAGCTACTGTTACATACATTCAACAAAATCTTACTGAATACTTGCCCTCTACCCATAACCCTGCCGTAGAGATTAAAAGTGTAAGATTCGTTACTTGGCTTCAAAGAGCTTATAATGTTATTGGGAAAACAAGATACACACATTATAAAGAGACAACTAATAAAACTATGTCCAGCTCTGGTTTACCTGTACAACATTAGATCTCACTACCTCTCTTCTTAAAACTTTTCTTCCAGGCAAATCAATATACCTACCATCTTGTGCTTTTCTACCTCTGCCGCAGATTCACACTGCTCCTTCAGTCAAGAATGCCCACCTAGGGGCACCTGGGCGACTCAGTCGGTTGAGCATCCGACTCTTGATTTTGGCTCAGGTCATGATATCAGGGCCGTGGGATTGAGCCCCACTACGGGCTCCGTGCTCAATGCGGAGTCCGCTTGAGATTCTCTCTCCTCTCCCTCTGCCCACCCCTCCCCACCCCCCAATAAACTCTCTAAAATAAATAAATAAAATTAAAAAAAGAAAATGCCCATCTCTTTGTGTTCAAGGTGCCACATTTCCTTCAAGTCCCAACCCATATCCTCTGGGATCCTTTGCCCTACTCTTCCAGGGGAAAAGTATCTTTTCTAAATTTCCACAGAACTTCATCTGAGCCTCTTCTATAGCACTCATTACTATCATTGTCATCTCAATAATTATTTTGTACATCTCTATTCAACTAGATCACATTTCTTTTGGTCCGAATCTGAGTCAAAATTATCTTTACATAGCTCAAGATACTTTGTACAATTTTTAAATGCCAAATGAATGGCATAAATGATTATTACAGTGGATTATTATTGGGAAAAATGTTACTGAGCTGGTATGATTTGGAAAAGCTTCTTGCAAGTGTTAGAATTTAAAGTGAATACACTTTTAAAGAGACTGTGTATGTGATTAAAGCCAAAGAAAGAAAATGTAGTGGAAAATAACAAAGAAACTAAGAATTTAGTTACTATAAAATGTCCAGGAGAAATGGTGCCTGAGAATTTAATTTGGTGACAATTACTTGAAACTTTCAAGAATGTAACTTCTGTTTAAAAAAAAAAAAAGTGACTTCTGTAATTGCTATGGAGTTACCAAATTTTAGGGCTAAAAGAACCACAGAGACCCCAAAGGCTGATGTTGGTGTGGCAAATGGCTCTAAGCATGCCACCTAGATTTCAGGACAGAATAGTTCCACGTCTGTATACTGGGGTTTTAAGTAAGAACTCCAAGGGTTCAGAGGCTAGAATGAGAGCTTAACATAATTAATCGAGACCAATTCACTTATTTCACAAAAAAATACTGAAGTCCAGAAAAGTTAAGGCACTTGGCCAAAGGGTTAGTAAGTGAATAACTAATGAAGCAATGGAAGCTGGTAAAGAAAACCACTTTTTTTTTTTTTCTGTTTAGAATGCAACTTTCTTTTCCTTTTCTTTTTTTAAGAAGACCACTTATTGGAGGGCGGAGCAAGATGGCGGAGGAGTAGGAGACCTGGATTTCGTCTCCTCTCAGGAATTCAGCTGGATAGGGATCAAACCATTCTGAACACCTACAAACTCAACAGGAGATCGAAGAAAAGAATAGCAACAACTCTCTGAACAGAAAAGCGACCACTTTCTGGAAGGTAGGACCTGCGGAGAAGTGAATCCGAGGCGATATTCGGGAGGATAGACGGCGGGGGAGGGGCCTCCGTCAGCCGCTTCTGGCAAGTGATAGAGAGCGGAGCACAAAATCGGAACTTTTAGAGTCTGCTCCGCTGAGGGACGTCACTCTGGTGGCTAAGTGGGGGGTGGAACCCTCGCGGGACAGTGTGGTCTCAGGACCCTCGGGGTCACAGAAAGACCGGGGGTGCCTGAGTGCGGCAGAGCTCCCAGGTATCGGAGCAGGGAAGCCGGCTGCAGAGACGGAGCCCAGGCGCGGGCTCTCAGCTCGGGGTTGCATAAACCGTGATCCGCGGCACAGTCGGGCCACTGCTCCTCCAGCAGGGACCCAACAAGCGGCAGATCCGGGGAGACTCACCTTCTTCCCCGGGGAGGAGAGGTGCGGGAGCGCACCGCAGGGATCTGCTGGGTTTGGAGACTCCACCCGGGGTCGGGTGCCAGATAGAAAGGTGCAGTCACAGGCCGGGTGAGCACGGAGTGCGGCCGGAGACCGGGGAGACGGGAGTGACTGACTGCTTTTCTCTGGGGGCTCACTGAGGAGCGGGACCCCGAGTTCTCGGCTCCTCCGGGGCGGAGACTGGGAGGCCGCCATTTTCACTCTCCGCCTCCAAAGCTGTACGGAGAGCTTGCAGGGAACAAAAGCTCCCGAGAGCAAACCCGAGCAGATTACTTAGCCGGGACCAGCAAGGGCGGGGCAATTCTGCCTCCGGCAAAGACATTTGGGAACCACGGCAACAGGCCCCTCCCCCAGAAGATCAGCAAGAACAGCCAGCCAAGACCAAGTTTACCGATCAATGAGAACGGCAGAACTCCAGCGCTAGGGGAATACTGCACATAGAATTCATGGCTTTTTTACCATGATTCTGTAGTCTTTCAAAGTTAATTATTTTTTTTAACTGTCTTTTTTTCTTTTTTCTTTTTTTGAATTTTTCTTTTTCCCTTTTTCAACCATCTTATCAATCCCTTTTTTAAAAAAACATTTTTATTTTTCATTTTTAGAGTCATATTCTATCCCTTCATAGTAGTTACCTGTATTTTTGGCATATATATATAAGTTGTTCTCTCTTTAAAATTTTGAGATAGTTTCTTCTAACAGATCAAAATATACTCTAAATCTCTAGTGTATGGTTTTTTTCTACTCCCCTGCCTGATCACATTCTCTCCCTTTTTTCTTTTTTCTTTTTTTTTAAATCCTCTTCTTTCTTTTTTCAAACAACTTATCAATTGCTTTTATAAAATTTTTTATAATTTCCATCTTTACAGTCATATTCCATCCCTTCATCATATCAACCCTTATTTTTATACATATATAAGTTTTTCTTTCTTTAAAATTTTGGGAGGCACTTTCTTTTAACAGACCAAAATACACCCAAAATCTAGTGTGTGGCACTGATCTATAAACCAGCCTGATCATATTTGATCACATTCTGTTTTTGTTGTTTTGTTTTGTTCTGTTTTTGTTTGTTTTTATCTTTATCTTTTTCTTTTTTCTTTTTTTCTTTCTTTTTCTTTTTTCTCTCTTTCCCTTTCTTTTCCCACTGCTTCAGGTCTTTTCTGATTTGTTTAGAGTATATTTTCTGGGGACGTTGTTACCCTGCTAGCATTTTGTTCTCTCATTAATCTATTCTCCTCTGCACAAAATGACAAGACGGAAAAAATCACCTCAACAAATAGAACAAGAGATAGTACCGACTGCCAGGGACCTACTCAATACGGACATTAGTACGATGTCAGATCTAGAGTTTAGAATCATCACTTTAAAGATACTAGCTGGGCTTGAAAAAAGCATGGAAGTTATTAGAGAAACCCTTTCTGGAGAAGTAAAAGAACTAAAATCTAACCAAGTAGAAATCAAAAAGGCTATTAATGAGGTGCAATCAAATATGGGGGCACTAACTGCTAGGATAAATGAGGCAGAAGAAAGAATCAGTGAGATAGAAGACCAAATGATGGAAAATAAAGAAGCTGAAAAAAAGAGAGATAAACAACTACTGGATCACGAGGGCAGAATTCGAGAGATAAACAATACCATAAGACGAAACAACATTAGAATAATTGGGATCCCAGAAGAAGAAGAAAGAGAGAGAGGGGCAGAAGGTATAATGGAGCAAATTATAGCAGAGAACTTCCCTAATTTGGGGAAGGAAACAGGCATCAAAATCCAGGAAGCACAGAGAACCCCTCTCAAAATCAATAAAAATAGGTCAACACCCCGACATCTAATAGTAAAACTTACAAGTCTCAGAGACAAAGAGAAAATCCTGAAAGCAGCTCGGGAGAAGAGATATGTAACCTACAATGGTAGAAACATTAGATTGGCAACAGACTTATCCACAGAGACCTGGCAGGCCAGAAAGGACTGGCAGGACATATTCAGAGCACTAAATGAGAAAAATATGCAGCCAAGAATACTATATCCAGCTAGGCTGTCATTGAAAATTGAAGGAGAGATAAAAAGCTTCCAGGACAAACAAAAACTAAAGGAATTTGCAAACACGAAACCAGCCCTACAAGAAATCTTGAAAGGGGTCCTCTAAGCAAAGAGAGAGCCTAAAAGCAACATAGACCAGAAAGGAACACAAACAATATACAGTAACAATCACTTTACAGGCAATACAATGGCACTAAATTCCTATCTTTCAATAGTTACCCTGAATGTAAATGGGCTAAATGCCCCAATCAAAAGACACAGGCTATCAGATTGGATTAAAAAACAAGACCCATCGATATGCTGTCTGCAAGAGACTCATTTTAGACCCAAAGACACCCCCAGATTGAAAGTGAGGGGGTGGAAAACCATTTACCATGCTAATGGACACCAAAAGAAAGCTGGGGTGGCAATCCTTATATCAGACAAATTAGATTTTAAACCAAAGACTGTAATAAGAGATGAGGAAGGACACTATATCCTACTTAAAGGGTCTATCCAACAAGAAGATCTAACAATTGTAAATATCTATGCCCCTAACATGGGAGCAGCTAATTATATAAGGCAATTGATAACAAAAGCAAAGAAACACATCGACAACAATACAATAATAGTGGGGGACTTTAACACCCCCCTCACTGAAATGGACAGATCGTCTTAGCAAAAGATCAACAAGGAAATAAAGACTTTAAATGACACACTGGACCAAATGGACTTCACAGACATATTCAGAACATTCCATCCCAAAGCAAAGGAATACACATTCTTCTCTAGTGCCCATGGAACATTCTCCAGAATAGATCACATCCTAGGTCATAAATCAGGTCTCAACCGGTACCAAAAGATCGGGATCATTCCCTGCATATTTTCGGACCACAATGCTTTGAAACTAGAACTCAATCACAAGAGGAAAGTCGGAAAGAACTCAAATACATGGAGGCTAAAGAGCATCCTACTGAAGAATGAATGGGTCAACCAGGAAATTAAAGAAGAATTAAAAAAATTCATGGAAACCAGTGAAAAAACACAACTATTCAAAATCTTTGGGATACAGCAAAGGCAGTCCTAAGAGGAAAGTATATAGCAATACAAGCCTTTCTCAAGAAACAGGAAAGGTCTCAAGTACACAACCTAACCCTACACCTAAAGGAGCTGGAGAAAGAACAGCAAATAAAGCCTAAACCCAGCAGGAGAAGAGAAATAATAAAGATCAGAGCAGAAATCAATGAAATAGAAACCAAAAGAACAGTAGAACAGATCAACGAAACTAGGAGCTGGTTCTTTGAAAGAATTAACAAGATTGATAAACCCCTGGCCAGACTTATCAAAAAGAAAAGAGAAATGACCCAAATCAACAAAATCATGAATGAAAGAGGAGAGATCACAACCAACACCAAAGAAATACAAACAATTATAAGAACATAATATGAGCAACTCTATGCCAGCAAATTAGATAACCTGGAAGAAATGGATGCATTCCTAGAGATGTATCAACTACCAAAACTGAACCAGGAAGAAATAGAAAACCTGAATAGACCTATAACCACTAAGGAAATTGAAGCAGTCATCAAAAATCTCCCAAAACACAAAAGCCCAGGGCCAGATGGCTTCCCAGGGGAATTCTACCAAACATTTCAAGAAGAATTAATACCTATTCTTCTGAAACTCTTCCAAAAAATAGAAATGGAAGGAAAACTTCCAAACTCATTTTATGAGGCCAGCATTACCTTGATCCCCAAACCAGACAAAGACCCCATCAAAAAGGAGAATTACAGACCAATATCCCTGATGAATATGGATGCAAAAATTCTCACCAAAATACTAGCCAATAGGATCCAACAGTACATTAAAAGGATTATTCACCACGACCAAGTGGAATTTATCCTTGTGCTGCAAGGTTGGTTCAACATCCGCAAATCAATCAACGTGATACAATACATTAACAAGAGAAAGAACAAGAATCATATGATCCTCTCAATAGATGCAGAAAAAGCATTTGACAAAGTACAGCATCCTTTCTTGATCAAAACTCTTCAGAGTATAGGCATAGAGGGTACATACCTCAATATCATAAAAGCCATCTATGAAAAGCCTACAGCGAATATCATTCTCAATGGGGAAAAACTGAGAGCTTTCCCCCTAAGGTCAGGAACGCGGCAGGGATGTCCACTATCACCACTGCTATTCAACATAGTATTGGAAGGCCTAGCCACAGCAATCAGACAACAAAAAGAAATAAAAGGCATCCAAATCGGCAAAGAAGAAGTCAAACTCTCACTCTTTGCAGATGATATGATACTTTATGTGGAAAATCCCAAAGACTCCACCCCAAAACTGCTAGAACTCATACAGGAATTCAGTCAAGTGGCAGGATATAAAATCAATGCACAGAAGTCAGTGGCATTCCTATACACCAACAACAAGTCAGAAGAAAGAGAAATTAAGGAGTCGATACCATTTACAATTGCACCCAAAACCATAAGATACCTAGGAATAAATCTAACCAAAGAGGCAAAGGATCTGTACTCAGAAAACTATAAAATACTCATGAAAGAAATTGAGGAAGACACAAAGAAATGGAAAAACGTTCCATGCTCATGGATTGGAAGAACAAATATTGTGAAGATGTCAATGCTACCTAGAGCAATCTACACATTCAATGCAATCCCCATCAAAATACCATCCACTTTTTTCAAAGAAATGGAACAAATAATCCTAAAATTTGTATGGAACCAGAAAAGACCCCAAATAGCCAGAGGAATGTTGAAAAAGAAAAGCAAAGCTGGCGGCATCACAATTCCGGACTTCCAGCTCTACTACAAAGCTGTCATCATCAAGACAGTATGGTACTGGCACAAAAACAGACACATAGATCAATGGAACAGAATAGAGAGCCCAGAAATGGACCCTCAACTCTATGGTCAACTAATCTTTGACAAAGCAGGAAAGAATGTCCAATGGAAAAAAGACAGTCTCTTCAACAAATGGTGTTGGGAAAATTGGACAGCCACATGCAGAAGAATGAAACTGGACCATTTCCTTACACCACACACAAAAATAGACTCCAAATGGTTGAAAGACCTCAATGTGAGACAGGAGTCCATCAAAATCCTAAAGGAGAACACAGGCAGCAACCTCTTCGACCTCAGCCACAGCAACTTCTTCCTAGAAACATCGCCAAAGGCAAGGGAAGCAAGGGCAAAAATGAACTATTGGGACTTCATCAAGATAAAAACTTTTGCAAAGCAAAGGAAACAGTCAACAAAACCAAAAGACAACCGACAGAATGGGAGAAGATATTTGCAAATGACATATCAGATAAAGGGCTAGTATCCAAAATCTATAAAGAACTCATCAAACTCAACACCAAAAGAACAAATGATCCAATCAAGAAATGGGCAGAAGACATGAACAGACATTTTTCCAAAGAAGACATCCAAATGGCCAACAGACACATGAAAAAGTGTTCAATATCGCTCGGCATCAGGGAAATCCAAATCAAAACCTCAATGAGATACCACCTCACACCAGTCAGAATGGTTAAAATTAACAAGTCAGGAAACGACAGATGTTGGCGGGGATGCGGAGAAAGGGGAACCCTCCTACACTGTTGGTGGGAATGCAAGCTGGTGCAGCCACTCTGGAAAACAGTATGGAGGTTCCTCAAAAAGTTGAAAATAGAGCTACCATATGACCCAGCAATTGCACTACTGGGTATTTACCCCAAAGATACAAAAGTAGGGATCCGAAAGGGTACGTGCATCCCGATGTTTATAGCAGCAATGTCCACAATAGCCAAACTGTGGAAAGAGCCAAGATGTCCATCGACAGATGAGTGGATAAAGAAGATGTGGTATATATATATACAATGGAATATTATGCAGCCATCAAAAGGAATGAGATCTTGCCATTTGCAACGACATGGATGGAACTGGAGGGTATTATGCTGAGCAAAATAAGTCAAACAGAGAAAGACATGTATCATATGACCTCACTGATATGAGGAATTCTTAATCTCAGGAAACAAACTGAGGGTTGCTGGAGTGGGGGGTGGGGTGGGAGGGATTGGGTGACTGGGTGATGGACACTGGGGAGGGTATGTGCTCTGGTAAGCGCTGTGAACTGTGCAAGACTGTTGAATCTCAGATCTGTACCTCTGAAACAAATAATGCAATATATGTTAAGAAAGAAAAAAAGAAGAAGAATGTATCAGGAGGGGAAGAATGAAGGGGGGGAAATCGGAGGGGGAGAAGAACCATGAGAGAGGATGGACTCTGAAAAACAAACTGAGGGTTCTAGAGGGGAGGGGGGGTGGGAGGATGGGTTAGCCTGGTGATGGGTATTGAGGAGGGCACGTTCTGCATGGAGCACTGGGTGTTATGCACAAACAATGAATCATGGAACACTATATCTAAAACTAATGATGTAATGTATGGGGATTAACATAACAATAAAAAAATTAAAAAAAAAAAAAGAAGACCACTTATTAAGAAATTTGGGGAGTGAAAGAAATGAAGAAAAGGAGATGAGAAGTAATAATGAGGAGGCAATCCATTCAAGAGAGTAAGTATTGATAAGGATGGGGAAACTGATTTATCTGAAGCCAGAAAGGAAGGAGCCAGTGAAGAAGAGAAATGAAATTCTAGATTAAACTGAAATATTATGGTTAATAATCAGAAGAACAAGATCTCAGAGGACCTAAGATGAAAAGGGAGAGTACAGGTTATATTTTAGAAAAAAGTAAATAATACTTCCATATTTTGAAATAGAGAATGTAGATGATAAAGCTTATCAAGGTCAGAAGTTACAGTCATTTCTCAAAAGTAGTAAAGGATAGAGGAGAAAATTAGTGAACTGATTAGAGTTCAATTAATTCTGCATAATATTCATGGACTAGTAAACTCAGTATTGTTTAAGATGGTTCATACTCTCCAAGTAGATCTATAGATTTCAAAGCAGAAATTGAGAACCTAATCCTAAAATTCATTTGGAAATGCAAGGGATACAGAATAGCCAAAACAATCTTGAAAAAGAAAAACTAAGACTCACACTTCCTAATTGCAAAACCTACCCACAAAGCTACAGTAATTAGTAAGATAGGCGGTAATGGCATAAGGATAGACATATATATCAAAGAACAGAATTGAGAGTTCAGAAATAAACCTTTACATTTATGGTCAACTGATTTTCAACATAGGTGCCGATACACTTCAATGGGGGAAAAATACTCTTTTCAACCATGATGCTGGGGCAAATTTGATACCCACATGTAAAAGAACAGAGTTGGACCCCCTACACCTCAACCATATACAAAACTGAACTCAAAATAGATCATAGGCCTAAATGTGAGAACTAAAACTATAAAACATTTAGAAGCAAGCACAGAAATATCCTGACCCTGGATTAGGCAATGATTTCTTAGACATGACACCAAAAGTCCAATCAACCAAACAAAAAATACAATGTAGTTCATAAAAATTAAAAACGTTTGTTCTTTGAGCACCTGGGTGGCTCAGTTGGTTAAGCAACTGTCTTTGGCTCGGGTCATGATCCCGGGGTCCTGGGACTGAGTCCCACATCGGGCTCCCCCTGCTTTGCAGGGAGGCTGCTTCTCCCTCTGCCTCTGCCTGCCACTCCCCCTGCTTGTGCTCTCTCTCTCTGTCAAACAAATAAATAAAATCTTTAAAAAAAAACACTATCAAGAAAGTAAAAAGGAAGAAAGGTAGCTGCTGTGGGAAATAGTCTGGCAGCTCCTCAAAATGTTAAACATAGAATTACTACTATATGACCCAACAATTCTACTCCTATGTACATACCCAAGAGAAAACAGGGACTCACTCAAACAGGTACTTGTACCCCAATGCTCACAGAAGCAGTATTCACAACAGCCAAAAGATGGAAACAACCCAGTGTCCATCAGCAGATAATGCATAAATAAAATGTGATATATACATACAATGATATATTATTCAGTCATAAAAATTCTGATACATGCTACAACATGGATGAGCCTTGAAGAAAATGAAAGAAGCCAGACATGAAAAGGACAAATACTGAACGATTCCACTTAGATGAGGTACCTGGAGCAGGCAAATTCAGAGAGATAAAAGTAGAATAGAGGTTACCGGAGACTGGGAGAGGGAGGAAAGGAGTTATACTGTTTTAATGGTTAGAGGTTTTGCTTGGTCACACAATACTGTAAATGCACTTCGTGCCACTAAATTCTATGCTTAAACATGATGAAAATGATAAATTTCCATGTTATGTTTTTTTTTTTTAAGTGAAAAGATAGCCTAGGGAATGGGGTAAATTATTTGCAAATTATATATCCGACAAGGGATGTACATCCAGTTTATGAAATGAACACTTACAACTCAACAGTTAAAGAGACAAATAATCTAAGAATAGGCAATGGATCTGAATAGACATTTCTCTGAAGATATGCAAATAGCCAATAAGTACATGAAAAGATGCTCAACATTATTACTCATTAGGGTAATGCAAATCAAGACCACAATGAGATACCACTTCACACCCAGTAAGATAGTTAAAATAAAAAAGACAATCACAAATGTTAGCATGGATGTAGAGAATCTGCCCATATTTTCAAGACCCATTTGCGGTTTCATCTTTTACATTAAATCTGACACATTTTGGGTTCATCCTGAGGTCCAGATGACTATGTTTTCCCAACACCATTTACTGAGAAGTTCTACTTTTTGTGATCACGTCTTCATCAAAATCATATACTAATAATTTCCATGGGTCTATTTCTAGACCTTCAATTCTATTCTATTCCACTGGTCTGACTATCATAAGCCAGAATGAAAACGTTTTATGACTTTATTATACACTTTATCATCTGGTAGAGCTAATCCCCATCATTGCTCTTCTAGTTTGTTTTGTTTACCCACTTTCCATATTATTTCAGAATTATCTTGTCTAGTATTTGGGGTGGGGGAAAGGGAGCGCTGCCTGAAATGTTTATGTTAACTTATAAAAAAGATAGCCTTTATGATGCTGACCATTCTCACCAAAAAAGGGAGGGGGATATGCCCTCCTCCCAATTACCCAAATTTGGTTTCTTGTCCTCAACAGTGTTTTAATGATTTCTTCATATGGGATTTTCCATATTTCTTGTTGTTGATACTATAAATAAGGTGTTTTCTTCTATCTTCTACTGTGGGTGTATACAAAGTATATGGTTTTCTACTTTACTGAATTTATTAGTTTGCAATAATTTTTCAGTTGACTCTCATGGATTTTTCAAGTATAAAATAATGTTGGTTGCAAAAATAGTTTTTTTGCCTGTAATATTTTTGTGTATTTTTGCTGGCTACTATTCTCAAACAAAGTAGTGATAATGTGCTCTATATCTTATTCCTGACTTTGGTACTTTGGTATTTTTTTTTGAATGAAAACAAAAAATGACTGATACATATTTCACTAAGAAAAATAAACACTTAAATGAAATTTCTTTAGAAGAAAATCCCTTTATTGTTTTTCCCCTTGAGGGCCAGGGCCCCTCTACTAAAAAGAAAACCTATATAGCATTTGAGTGATTTTAAGATTAAGAGGAAAAGCTTACTTGAAAAATAACAAGAAGTTTGTAAATACTACTTAAAATTCGGGAAAGCAGTAACAAGGGGAGGAAAAAACAAGGTGTTCCACTAATGGTAATTTCCAATACCCAAGAAGCCTGGGGTTTCTCTTCTAACTGTTACCCACTGAGACCACAGATTCTTCCTACTGTGATGTTTCTCCCTAGTAATTTTAACACTGTTCACATTGAGCTACTTACAGGTAAGAATTCTTACTCTAATATATGGGTAATTACTGTGGCAAATTATATACAAGTGATAAGGACATAGTCTTTATGCATAAACTAGCCCACTATGGCTTGATATATTAATCTGATTGTTAGCAGTTTCAACTATGCTGCTTCTCTTCAAATATTCCAATCTGGCTTTTGCACTTACTTCATCAAAATGGTACTTGCACATCACATCTTGCAAATCTTTTCAGTTACCTTAGTAGACCTCTCAACAGCATTCAACTCAAGTGATCCCTTTCTTTTTTTTTTTTTTAAACTCATTTTCCCCTTAACTTCTATGGCAGCCATGCTCCTGCAGCTTCTCCGACTATTCCTTCTTGGTGCTCTTCCCAGCTCACCTTCCTCCCTCCAACCATGGTATGTTTTAGTTCTTCAAGGCTTCTTAAGTTTTTTGCTTTTTCTTTCTTTTCCTTGGCAAGAGGGGAAACTCATCTACTTCCATAGCTTTAATTATACTCAAATCTGACCTCCAAATCCACACATCCAAGCTGTGTACTGAACAAACAATCCACTTCAATAACACTTGGGGATCTCAGATAAATCATACCCCACACTAAACCTGTGATCTTCAACCCCCAGCTAGTCCTTCCCCAGATTTCCTATTTATATGAATGGCACTCCTATCCATCTAGTTTCGCAACCCAGAGGCCCACACAACTTTTCTTCATCTCCTCTCCATATTCAACTAATTAAAAGGTTTCTATCTACTAAATACCTGCGAGATCTCCCCACTTCTTTCCATTTCCCACTGTCATCAATCAAATTCAAGACACTATCATACCCTGGACTAGACTATTCTATAATATCCTCCTAATAGCAGTCTCTCTGGGATCCACCCTCTTCTCCTTACAATTCCATACCACTTCCAGATTTTGTTAATGTAAGTAAATCTAATCATCTTTAAATACTATCCCTGGCCTTCCACTGTTCTTAGAATTAAAAAAACAGAAAACACAAAAACTGGGTCCTGCCTTTCTCTCATGTCTAATCTTTCTTCACAATTCCTTCCTTTACTTTCTGAGCTCTAATCAAAGTGGCCTTCTTGCAATTCCTAGAACTATCATGTTTTTTCTCTCCTCTAGGATCATTTTCTCCTAAAATTCCTCCCCCAAACCACTTCTGTTATGATAGTGAATTGCAAAGTGCTATATACTCTAGAAATGGTATCTACTGTTCTGATTAATCAGATGAAAGCGGCAATTATTTTAATAATGAAGTCTTCATAAAATCTAGGTCAAAAATACTTATGGTAATATTTGACCTATGACAAAGTTCACACGGCCTATCTAGTAATACATACTGGACAACAGAAGGAATCATCCATCTTTAGTAAATCATAAAAAAGGGTAGGTATAACAAAATTTACAACAATAATAAGTATTACACTAACCAAAAAAGATCTGGCACTATTGTGAGAAGCATTATAAGTACTTAAAAATACAGGTTCTAAAGCCAGACCAGCCGGGTTTTAAGGCTGGTCCTCAGCATTTCTTAACTGTGAGAAATTGAGCATGTTATTTAAACTCTTAAGACTTGATATTCTTATCTGTAAAGTAAAAGTATTAATAAAACATACTTCAGAACCAAATGTTAAATGAGATAACCTGTGGGAACTAATTTAAAAATGAAACCTGGTACACTTTAATAGCTCAATAAATGTTAGTTATTAAAAATAGAAATGAAGAGGCTAATAAATAAATGATTATCATTATATTTACATATTGAGTACAGTTACAACCCATTGGCTGGACTATATATCCCAAATGTTTAAAACATCCTTAACTTAGGGGCGCCTGGGTGGCTCAGTGAGTTAAGCGTCTGCCTTCGGCTCAGGTCATGATCTCAGGGGTCCTGTGATCAAGCCCCACATCGGGCTCCCTGCTCAAAGAAGGCCTCTGCTTCTCGCTCTCTTCCCTGCTTGTGCTCTATGTTTCTCTCAAATAAAATCTTTAAAAAATAATAAAATCACTTGTTTAAAAAAAAAAAACATCCTTAACTTAGACAATAAATTTTGGAAAAGGGAAACATGGAGGATTATTGAAATAAATACATGGGTTAGTAATCACATACTCAGTTATTTGCTTAAAACTTTATAGAGAATTTAGAAAATATATCTTTGGCATACAGTCCTTCTAGGAAGTTATGAAGATCATTTATCAGTCTAAGAACGCATATACGAGCATACCTCAGAGATATTGCAGGATTCAGTTCCAGACTACCACAATAAAGCAAATATCACAATGACATGAGTCAAATGAATTTTTAAATTTCCCAGTGCATATAAAAGCTGTATTTACACTCTACTATAGTCTATCAAGTGTGCAATAACATTGTGCCTAAAAAAAGCACATCCCTTAATTTAAAAACATATTACTGCTAAAAAGCGCTAACCATCATCTAAGCTTTCAGCAAATTGTAATCACTGATCACCATAACAAATATAATAATGAGAAAGTCTGAAATACTCCAAGAATTACCAAAATATGACAGGGACACGAAGTGAGCAACTGCTATTCGAAAAATGGCGCTAACAGACATGCATGATGCAGAGCTGCCTGTACTATGCCGGAAACTATATTCTATAGGAAATAATCTGAGACTAAACTACAACCAATGAAGTGTAAATTAGGTCATTACATGAAAACTGTGAAGCTGCCACAGTAGCATGAAGACATGTCAGTTAAATCAAACGGACAAAAAGAAAAACAAAAACCAGAAGTCTTAAGTTAACTAACGGAAAAAGTAATTTTTCTTGGTAGCGAAGTTTTAAAACCAACCTTTCCAGTAGAATAGAATGGCTTTCTTTCCCTAGAATGGAGGTCAGGGAGAAACTTCAACTCCTGCCATTTTCAACTTCAGAAACTGGCAGGGGCGCATGAGTGGCTCAGTCGGTTAAGCTTAAGCATCTGACTATTGTTGATTTCAGCTCAGATCACGATCTCAGGGTCGTGAGAACATGGAGCCTGCTTAAGATTCTCTCCCTCCCTCAGCCTGCCACACCCCCCAACTGCTACCCCACAACCCTGCTCCTGCGCTCTCTCTTTAAAAAAAAAAAAAAAAAGAAAGAAACATTATCAATGTTTGCCCATTTAAAAAAATAACAAGTTGGGGTCATCACCTTCCCCCACAAAAGAAAATTAAGAAAAAGTTCTTTCATCTCCTCTAGGCTTCTTTTCTTTTGTGGAGCTATGAAATTATACATTTGCACTATAATTTTTTAAGTCTAGTTTCCTTAAGATGAAACAGCAAATGACAGGTGGGGAGCTGTTTTTTGACTTAAGTTTTAGACTTCTGCCTTATTAAGTAGACAACACTGAAAAATAATCAATCACCTCCAGTAAGAGCAACATCCCAGGCAGACCCGATTCACAATTTTAAAGATTTAAGTACGAGTTGGTCTAGGAATCATGAGAAAAACAAACAAACACTGTCCTAATTCTAAAAATAAACAACACAATACAATTATGGCAATTTCCACACCTTATTTTTCTATCAGTTGTATACTGTGCATCCAATACACAGCTTGTAATAATATCTAAGCATATTAGAACTAAGTAATTGATGTCCCAATGATGACATGTAGGCAGTACAAAATCAAAATTAAAATACCAAAAGGAAATTTAAGTTAGAATCTCAAAATGTGGGGTGCCTGGGTGCCACAGTCGGTTAAGCGTCTGACTCTTGATTTCAGCTCAGGTCATGATCTCAGGGTCCTTGGATTGAGCCCTGTGTCAGCCTCCACACTCAGTGCGGAGTCTGCTTGAGATTCTCTCTCCCTCTGCCCCTCCTGCTCATGCTCTCTCTCGAAAATAAATAAATCTTAAAAAAAAAAAAATCTAAAAACGTAAAATAGATTTTAAACAACAGTGAGCTAAGTAAACGCTACCTTAACTTTGTAAACATGTTAATCTGATTTTGAACTTAATATAAACCCCCATTTTCCAGCTACCTCCTGCAAACAAGTGCTCTAGAATAAAAGATCAACAATGAAGATTACATTAAACACATAAAGAGGTTACCAAATCAACTGACTCTACCTTGAATCCCGTATACTGCACTGCATAAAAAGAAAGAAACCTATCATCAGCTTATTTTCTTTCTTATTTATGGTATTATCTTCATATAAGACTGGACAAATGCCCATCAGCTTTCTTCCCTTTTTAAAAAAAAATTAACTACGGTATCAAAAGATGAAGAACCATTCTCTCAAAAATATACTTTTTTCAGGACGCCTGGGTGGGTCAGTCAGTTGAGTGTCTGCCTTCGGCCCAGGTCATCATCCCAGGGTCCTGGAATCCAGCCCCGCATCGGGTTCCTTGCTCAGCAGGAAGCCTGCTTCTCCCTCTCCCTCTGCTGCTCGCCCTGCTTGTGCTCTCTCGCTCATTCTCTCCTTCTCTGAAATAAAATCTTTAAAAATATATATGTATACTTTTTTCATCACTAAAATCTGTTTTCCTAATCTGAGCCCTAATCAGGGTCTTTTGACTTTTCGCCCACCCTCACAATTGTCTCTTATTCTGTTGCAATAAAATGATTTGCCTTTTCATATTAACTGCAACCTACACTTTTATTTCACCTACAATGCATTTGAGAAATACAGTATAGGTGCTCTCTAACGTGGGCAAGGAGCATAAACAGAACTTTTAAGCAAAAACCCAGGTATAGTGTGACTCAGAATTAAGTGAAATTTCAAGCAGCTATCTTTTCTGATTTCAGCCGTCAATTAAATAAAGACAACAAACAAGCACCACAGTTCTAGAAACACAGCATGAAGTAGTCTGTCTCAAGTACTCTATTATTTTTTTAAGTGTCATCTTAAATGCATTCCAACCTAGAACACCTGTCTTATTTATGTCTTCAATCTTAACATTTTATTGAGCAACCTACTATGTGCCAAACACTTGCTGGGCACTCTTACACTTAAATCAACTCTATTCTTGTCAATTAAGTACATTATCCCCATTTGCCGGGCTAGGAAATTTTTGCCCAAAGTCACAGTACTAATAAATCAGGCCTAGGAACAAACCCTGGTGGCATTCTTTCATCTCCAGAAAAGCCATCTCGGCAACAAATACATCTACCTCATGGTTTATCTCAAAGCAATCCCAAACTGTGGACCAATAATATAGCAAGTTGCACCCCAGGCTTTCATCAATTCATTTAGCAAGTACTAAGTGTCTGTCAGTGTCAGGAAACTACAGGAAAAGAACAGGAGTTGGAACCTAGGTTTTCTTGTTGTTTTTTTTCCACACTATTTGGCTATTTGGTAAGTTTTTACAAAGGAATACACCTCTGAAAGCATCACCACAATCAAGACAATGAATTCATCTAAAACCACAAAGTTTCCTGCTACTCTGTATAATCCCTTCCTCTCACCCTTCTTTGTCATTCTGTTACTCCTTCTCAGGCAACCGAGTATCTGCTGTCTGTCCCTATAGTTTATGTTAATTATTATTATATTTTCAAACATACACAAAAAGTAGAGAAGAATATAAAGAGGACTTATGTACCCATCCCTCAGCTTTAATAATTACCAACACCCAGTCGATTTTATCTAACTCTTCCCATTATTTTTTTCTTCCTTCCTTTCTTATTTTCAGCAAGCAAACTTTTTACCGGAGTATAAAAGTCACAGAGAAAGTAATCATAATCAAAGCTCACTGAATTTTCACAAAGTCCACTGACTCATTTAACCAGTACCCATAATCAAGAAATAGAACATTACTAGCATTTTCTAAGCACCTCATGAAGCCTCATCTGGTCACCAAACTCTCAAAAGATAACCACTATCTAGACTCCTAACACCAAAGATTACATCTTATGGGAGAAAAAACTACATATCACATATCTGAAATAAGTACATAATGAACACTCAAAACTCACAATAAGAACAAACAATCCAATTTTTTTAATGGGCAAAAGAATCAAAGAGACACTTAACCATCCCCCAAATATGTGTATTTGCACAGAGACGGCAAATAAGCACATGAAAAGATGCTCAACATGTTTGGTCCTTAATGAAGTGCAAGTTAAAACCACACCTGTTAGAATAACTAAAATAAAGAAATGTGGGGGGCGCCTGGGTGGCTCAGCTGGTTAAGCAACTGCCTTCGGCTCAGGTCATGATCTCAGGGTCCTGGGATCGAGCCCCCCATTGGGCTCCCTGCTCGGCGGGAAGCCTGCTTCTCCCTTTCCCACTCCCCCTGCTTGTGTTCCCTCTCTCACTGTCTCTCTCTGTGTCAAATAAATAAATAAAATCTTTAAAAAATAAAAATAAAAAAATAAAGAAATGTGACAATGTCAAGTGCTGTCAAGGATACAGATGAAATGGAAGGCTCATAAGTTACTATAAAAGACAAAATGGTATAAAAGTTAAACATACACTTATGATATGATCCACAATTCTACTTCTAGGTAGTTTCCCAAGCGAAGTGAAAATATGTTCACAAAAAAGCTGCATGCAAATTTTTATAGCAAATGTTTACAGAAGTTTCATTCATAAGCACCAAAAACTAGAAACAACCCAAATATACTTCAACTGGAGAACGCATGAACCAACTGCAGTATATCCATACAACAGAATAATGTTCAGAAATAAAGAATGAAACACTGATACATCAACAACGAGGACTCTCAAATGCACTATGATAAGTGGAAGAAGCCAGACTCAAAGGTTACCTTCCATGTGATTTAATTTATAGAATATTCTGAAAGAGGCAAAGGATGGGAATTGGGGAGGAGTTAACCTCAAAAAGATATGGAGGGAATTTTGGGGAGTGATGGAACTGTTCTATATCTGTTTTTCTTTTTAGAGAGCGAGAGCACAAGGCAGGGGGCAGAGGGAGAGGGAGACAGAGAATCTTAAGCAGCCTCCACACCTAGCACAGAGCCCAACACAGGTCTCGATCTCACGACCCTGAGTTGAAAATAACAGTCGGATGTTTTAACCGACAGAGCCACCCAGGCGCCCCTCCCTTTTTAAGTAGGCTCCATGCCCAGTGTGGAGCCTACCACAGGGCTTGAACTCATGACCGTGAGATCAAGACCTGAACTGAGATCAAGAGTCGGACATTTAACCAACTAAGCCAGCCAGGCACTCCCTGTTCTGTAGCTTGATTGTGGTGGTGCTTACACAAATGTATGTTTATACATTTGTATATACGGGTAAAGCTTATTGTATGTAAATTGTACCTTAGTTTAAAATAATGAAAAAAAGAAGTCTGAAGTCAAGAAAACATATTTCCCTTAAGATGAAAAAGGTAATGAAAATTTAAACATCTTTAAATGTGTATCTATACAAAACATTAGAAAAATTCCCAGCTATTTTGCAAAATAAAATAAATCACTATTATTAGCCCATCTTCCTCCAAAAAATCAAAACTTCCCAACTAATTGATGAATACATAGGTACTAGGAACTAACTGAAGTTTTCCTTTGATTATTTTTATTTTCTCAATGAAACAGGAATCAGGCAATCAGCTGAAAGTGAGAGAGTAGGAGGAAATGCTGGAGGTTTATGAAAAGGAGAAGGCATGAAATATTCATTAGGGAGAAAGGTAGGCAAGCTTTTTCTGTAAAAGATCAGATAGTAAATATTTTAGGCTTTGAGAGTCCTACAATCTCTGTTACAGCTACTCAACTCTGCTACTTGTAGGGAGAAAACACCCACTGATATTCCATAAAAGAATGGATATAGCTACGGGGCACCTGGGTGGCTCAGTTGGTTAAGCGTCTGCCTTCGGCTCAGATCATGATCCCAGGGTCCTGGGACTGAGCCCCACATCTGGCTCCTTGCTCAGCAGGAAGCCTGTTTCTCCCTCTCCCTACTACTCTGCCTGCTTATGCTCCCAATCTCTCTGTCAAATAAACAAAAATTCTTAAAAAAAAAAAAAAAATGCCTACGATTACGTTCTAATACAATTTTAATTACAATTAACAGGTAGCAGATGGAACTGGCCCATGTGCTGAAATACGGATCCCATCTAGATGAGTGGTAGACTGAATGGACTAAGGAACTATATGCTTTTCAGCAGGTATTAAAGGCCCTGCTTAACATTTAAGGTGACCCTAATTCAGCACAGCTTTCTGTTTTATTCCAGAGATGGAAGGAGTTAAATTTCCCAAAGTTGTCATTTAGCCAAGTGAGTATTATGTATGAGAGAGAGCAAAAAGCATGAGTGTATCAAGAGAGTGATTATGATAAATGAGGACAGAATTTAAACTGGAAAGGAAAAAGATGAGGAAAAGGAATGCTAGTGAAAGGGAGGTAGAATCACTGGATTGTAGGTCCTAGTAGAGACAAAAGACTGTTGAAAACTAAGTATAAGAAGGCATCAACAGAAATGATAGGAGGCAATGCTTGAAAATCATGAAGAGATTAAGGTTTGGTAGCCACTAGCCTAAGGTATGACCAAGAGTGAAGTAGAATGAATGACAAGATCATCAACAAAGCAGAGGTCTAAGAACTGAGAGAGTAGGACATTCAAAGAATAAATTCTGATAGCAGTCAGCAAACTTGTCTATAAAGAGCCAGACAGTAAATATATTAAGCTTTGTGGGTAAAGAGGTAAAATCAAGGATATTGCATACATACTCATATAACAAAAGAGAAAAATTTCCACATATTTTTACTGATGAGATTCAACACATAATGATGATAATACAATATATAATTTATAATAATATAATAATAACAGAAAAACAGAATAATAGAATATAACTTTGACCAACAGATGCATTAATGGTAAGACTGGAATTATTTTTTATGGGAGGAGGTAGCATATCACTGAATTGGGGTTCAAAGTTAGTTGTTCCCTATCGTCAAAGTTGATTACAAATGTTTATCTGCTAATGCTAATCTATCTGTAATGAGATTTTACATATTCTTTAAAACTGTTTTGTCACAAAATACTGACATTAATCCAGGAAAACATAATTTTAATTAAAGAGTCATTCATCACTTGGAAGGCATTTCTAGAATTCTATTAGATTCTTTTCTTGATATTTGCCTTTTGCATGCCATTACATTGCAGATTAATTACTTCCAACTGAAGAGGAGGTAGAATTACCGTTTAATGGTCGTGAAATATGGAAATTTCTTTTGCACTCACATCAAGGTCTAAAATCTGATGAAAATATAGTTTGAGGCTGGAAAACATATCTACCCCATATGTGTGTGGAAATGGAGATTTTGCTTCTTGTTGTAACTTGTAACAACGTGGGAAGTGTATAAAGCAGCATTTTATGATTCCACATTAGCAGCTGTCAAAACAACTTTACAATAGAAGTTTCACTATAAGCACTGTTTTCCCCTCGTAGTATTAGGTTTAATTAACTAAGAAACATTCTCAAGTCTTCAGTAAAAGCTAATTTCCAAAGCCATTTTCCAGTGTTCTATAAAATAGTGGTTGCGAGTAGTTCTTCTCATTCAGAAAAATTTAACCTCAGCTCTATACTCAAAAACTGCCAATGAAACTCGACCAATTCTAACATATTAAACTGCTATACAGTAGGGTAAGTCAGGATGTTCACTTATGTCTCAGACGAAAATTCATGGGAGCAATAATGGTTAAATCCATCACACCAAATGAAGATTGCTGTTGACACTATTGGTTCAGTGACACATAATAAATTCAAATGTTTTCCACAAAGTACTGCTCATGTAATACAATGAATAGCCCATAAGCTTTAAATGCTTTACATTTTCTTATTTTCTGCTCCACACATACTTCTCCCATTATCAGCTGTTAACACATCTTAGTGGACTCCACTTTGTATTATATACTGAAATAATGTTTTCTCGTGTATTCTTTTTAAGGAAATTAAACTATCTTTATTGAGATTTAATTCACATACCATGTAATTCAACCATTTAAAGCATATTATTCCATTTTGAAAATATTCTTGCCTAGTTATTCCACAAAGGCTAATTCTTCAGTCACTTCCAACTTGTCATTGTCTCCTTGAATAAATAACAACTGGGTAGTATTGGTAACATCTGTCAACTCATCAAGAGCCAAGGAAACCATTTGAAATCACTTGCCTTGTTTTCTAATTGACTATTGCTGTTGCTCCATGTAGGGTTTCATTTGAAAACCAGGGTACCATAATAAAAATTTAAAAACCAATAGCCTTTACTACTTTCACTGTTAGTTGCTTCTGTTTAAACTGCTATTAAATTTCATCTATAGTTAATCATCCTTTAAAATATCCTTCATATCTGGGGTGCCTGGGTAGCTCAGTCGTTAAGCATCTGCCTTCGACTCAGGTCATGATCCCAGGGTCCTGGGATCGAGCCCCGCATTGGGCTCTCTGCTAGGCGGGAAGCCTGCTTCTCCCTCTCCCACTCCCCCTGCTTGTGTTCCTGCTTTCGCTATCAGATAAATAAATAAAATCTTAAAAAAAAAAAAAATATCCTTCATATCCATTTCATTCAATTTTTAGTCAATGTCTTGTTCATAAATTCAGGCCATCATTACTTTGCCAGAGTATGACAGTGGTATTCCTAAGAAATCTCATTATAAAAGCAATTGTTGCAACGAGAGAGAAAAAAGAAAGATTGCAATTAGTTTCATAAGTTACTTCCCTGCAGGGGCAAAAACTTTAATAGCTAATTAATTAATCTAAAACGCAAACACTGCTGAGCAAATAAATCCAGACTGTTAAAAGAAGCAATAGCTTCAACTTTCAATTCAGCACTGTAATGATTTCATGTAAACTTTGTTTATACACAATATTCAGGAACATATTTACCATTCAAGAACTTTCATCCAAAATGTAAAAGCAGAGCAAATGTAACAGCTTAGAAATACAAAATATCACATGAAATACAAGGGAAGAAATGACCAGAAATCCTATTATTCTGCTAAAATAGTCTGTTACCATTGTCTATTTCTTGGCTACTATCTTATTCTTTTTAATATCATAAAAAACCTACGTACATCAGTTAGCCGCTGAGCAAATTCTACTAAATAATAATCTAGAAGTCTCAATGATTAAGCAGAACATCAGGCAATGTTTTCGGTAGGTAACCTCTACCCCCTCTTCCTGTAACAATCATTCTGTTCTCCACTCCTGCTTAACATCTCACCTCCTTAATAAAGGCCCCTCAAATGTCTCCTGCCCAGTCCCTAATTTTTTATGCCCATGGCTTCTGCATAAGGGAAACCTTTGTATTTTTCACTGAATCCTAACATTTTAAGTTAATACCTTTCAGTTCCAGGTTCCCATGAGTCCATCCTCCATTTCCTCCCAAATCTGACATTAGAAAAATAAAATGTCTTAACAGGCAGATTTTTCTGCAGGGATAAAGTTAGACCTCAAAACTCTGTAACAGAGTTACCACTGATCAGACTCCAGGTCCCTCCCCTCCATCCGATGATACAGAACTAAAAGGTGATGTAGACAAGAACATACCTGACTGAATTTTAAGGATGAAGACAGTTCTTCCATTATATAAGCGTTAACAGGCCTATATATAGAATACTATGCAACTTCAAATAACAGCAATATGTAATGCTCTTTTTGTGCCGGTATTCATTTTATTTTTTTCACAATTGTATTTGTCTTTTTAAATTTTAAATAATTAATCTGGGGCGCCTGGGTGGCTCAGTTGTTAAGCGTCTGCCTTCGGCTCTGGTCATGATCCCAAAGTCCTGGGATCGAGCCCTTCATTGGGCTCCCTGCTCAGTGGGGAGTCTGCTTCTCCCTCTCCTTCTGCCCCCCCCACCTGCTCACTCACACCCCCTCTCTCATATAAATAACTAAAATCTTTAAAAAAAAAAATCTATAATTTAGTCAATTCTCCAAGGTAATTAAGAGTTGACTGAATATATTTTCTAGGATAATTAAAAATGCACACTGAAAGTTCTTGCTCAGCAGTTATTCTTTATGTGCCCTTAGAAAGTCAAAATCAAAACAGATAATGAAATGTAGGTAAAGAAGAATCAGTTAAGCCCTGTAAGGAATTTACAGATAGATGAAAATATATGGGGGAGGGGGAAATCAATAAACTTCTAGTTAATCTGTCTATCAGCTTCTTTACACAGCTGTGAGGAAGAGACAAGAGACAGTCTTATAAGAAATAAAGACTAGGAAGTACTTCCATCAATAATCAGTAACACAAACGGCATAAAAGCAGCACAGGAGATGAAGCTGGAGATAAATAACTACATTAGGATGTCAATCCTATGACAGTTGCTTCTTAACAGTATCATGAAGTTCGACTCTCTCCAAAAGATCTACAGAAGAGCAAAGTTATAAAATAGGTAGAAGCAGTTACTATTATTGTGGCTGCTTTCAAATAATGTCAAAACACTTCCATAAAATTCAAATCAGAGTTGAAAATGATAATAACATTTAAGAATTCTTGAAAAACAAACTCTTCAGAGATAACATCTAAGGATCTTAAAAGTATTCAAAAAAAATAAGAATGAATGACCTTGATAAGTAAATTTAGATTGCCTTAAATATCTAAATCCTATTTCTTCATCCTGTGTCCAGACAGTTCAGTCACTCTTCCACCAAAGGCCCAAATAAATATATGAATTCTGAAACTACGTGTCATTAGAAGTCTGTCAAATGAAAAACTTATCAACAAATAAAAAAAAGTTTTGTCAGCCAATCCAGACATCTGAAAACTTAATGAATTCAAGTTGTGAAAAGCATGAATGTTGGTCATCCACTCAACTGGCTTCTGGAATAATAAGTAGTAGTTGTCAAAAAGACAGCTTCAAATATTAGAGAATCTTGAAGGTCTCCAGGTGTTTGAATTCAAGGAAGTAATTGGGTATTTTTCCAAAAGAACTTGTAAAAAAAAAAAAAAACAACAAAAAAACCAAAGCATCAGATCTAGATTCAACTGTCTTAATGCTTTATCATCTGTAGAGTGTGAAATAATTGAGGGTACGGGGGTTTAGGGAAAAAAACACATTAAAGGAAGGCAAACTAACAAGTGAAAAAGTAACTTGTCTTGTTCTAGACTAACCACATTTTATAAAGTAACTGAAAATGATTTAAAAAACAATCAAGAATTTCCTGCTTAAGATTCTCTCTCTCCCTCTCCCTCTGCCCCTCCCCTCCGCCCTCTCTCTCCCTCTCGAAAGACAAAACAAACAAAAAAACAAAAGTTTTTGCCAACTCTAAATTTTCTTGGTGCTTGATCTACCCTTTCAATAGCATACTGGTTAAGGGCATGATCTTTGAAGACCTGGACTGTGTCGTTAACCAGTTGCACGCATTGGGGCAAGTACTTAATCATTTTTACCTTTAGTTTCCTTATCTGTAAAAAAAAAAAAAAGGAATAATCAATAGTACCCTCTCCTCGAGGGACTACTGTGAGGGTAAAGTGAGATAACTTATGTACTGTGTTTAATTCAGTGCTTGGACAGAACAGGTACTCAAATTTATTTGACAGTATTATTAGGTTGATGATACTGAATTCTTAGGAATTTCTAGCTTTTTAACTAACTTCAAAGTATCTGCCTCCTTCTGGTTCTTTTAACCTAGCATATATGACACACTGCTTGCTATCATATTATCCAGCATCTGCAATTGTCCTGATATCTGTCAGATTTTTAACTAGCTACTCTCTCTGTGTACCTGAATTTATCATCTGCATATCTGCTTACCTATCCTTGCCCAAATATTCCCAACTTCAGTACACCCCAGATTTTTCTCCTGGTCCTGGCTTCATTGTGCTTCTGCTCTACCACCTATACTTCCTACGATGACACTTAACTGCCATGTAACACATGGACTACAAAGTCTAAATCGAACCTCACAGGACCATTTAAGTTCTATGTCTTCCATGAAGCCACCAATCTGAATCCTCACTGGTCTATTTCATCTGAACACCTAAAGCACAGGTTGTCTGTACTACTTGTATAGAATGTGTCCAATTGTGAGTCATGTCACTCACATGTTCATTCATTCAATAATGATACATAAATAAGAATGAAACCACTTCAAGAGATTCCCAATTTGTTAAACTAGAGACTCGTCAAAACAAATGATAAATTTTTTTTTTAAACTGCAGACACTAAGAACTAACAAAGAACATTTTCTATGGATTTGAGGAAAAGGTCATGTACACAAAATATATATACTTAATTGAAAACCAGGCAACTTTCCTTATATAGCCTCTTGTTCTCTGTATTTCAGTACTAATGCATAATGTCAAGATGGAGTTGATTCTCAGAATGACTTCTGCAATCCCCCAAAACAAAAAAAGTATGGCACAGTTTTGTGTGTGTGTGTGTGTGCACGCGCATAGGTGAGGGTGTATGATTTCTTCTATATCTTTACTGAGATACTTTGTTATACAGTGTTAAGCTTTTATATGTATTTTATGTGTAATCAAATCTTTTAGTGTGAATTATCAACAGTTTTGCAGAGGAAAAAAGGAATCTGGTTTCTGAATGCTTTGTTAATAAACCAGAGGATGTCAGTCACAGCAATCTGTAGTTCCCTGCTTAATCTTTCTTGGCAAGCTCTGGCCATGCCAGTGCGATCTGGCTCAGCAATCAGAATGCCAGCAGCTACTAGTGCAGGCAACATCCTCCGCAGCACAAACAGTATTCAGTTCCTCCATCTCCACAATAAGATACACTCTAACCAGGTCTGTAACGTCTTCTTTCAATAAGACCTCTCTATTAAAGCTCATAAACTATAGATTGGGGATTCAAATAATGAGAGGAATAATAACTCAACTATAATGAAGGAAATACAGTGTTGAGCTAACTTAGTCAAGGGTGAATCAACATTCTTACTCCACCCCACTAGCCCAACTGGTTTAAAAAAAAAAAAATGCTATTGTTCAGCTTTTTAACATGCTTGTGAATAAAAGTCATAGTCAAGAGGAAAAGAAGATCAACATATTTTTAGGCATAAAGAGTGCTAACTTGGGTGACAGGTTTTCCAGTGTTTCTTCCTCTATTTGTATATATAGAATTGTATGCATTAAAAACTAAAGCCTTTTTTAAAAAGAGGGGGGAGAAACTAATGAATATGCATAACTCTGAATGATTTGGTTTATTTTCAAAATACTTTTCATTTTGGGGAGCAAGATCATTCTATAAAATCTTCCCTATATACAAAATGGCTCATAAGTTTTTACTAATGAAATGAAAAAATTTGTGAAAACTACCACACTATAAAATACAACCATAATTTGCTAAAACAGTCAGAATATCAAGATAGGTATTCTGTGGCTTACTATTTACAGGAATTTAGAGAACTAAAATAAAATTAAAATAAAATACTGAAAACTATATTAAGTTGTTTACTCCTCAAACTCACACCTCCTGTCCCATGGCAGTAAGACTGGTACTTTCTTAGGGTAAAATGGTGACAAGGTGTCTAGAAAAGAACACAACTGGATATATGTCATTCTAACATGTGGTCTATACATGCCTTTGAAGATGTAAAGGAAAAGGCACCTTAGATAAAATAAAAACACCTGATCAAATCTGCCACTGAAAATCAATGTTTAACCCTGGTATGTACCTGACCCTAAACAAAATGATCAATTAGATTTTCATCTTCAACCTTGGCTTCAAGTCTTCACCTTCTCTCCCACATCCCCAAACATACCATGAGGATCTATAATACATTTACAAAAAGATAGAAATCTCCCATAATTGCCAAAAAAACAGCAGTCTCAAGAATATTTACCCTTCTCAGTGCCTTAGGCTAAAGGGATAAAGTTTTAACCAGAATTTCAGGGATCAGCCTCTGGATGAAAAAGTACTCACAAAAGGACATTTCATGGGCTAAGCCAAACTTTGGAAACATAATTAAGTGATAACCTGTCCAGGCTGAGTTTTAAAATTTTCTATCTGAAAACCAAATTAAGCTCGGTTCTTGGTTTTTAAAAGTCACAGATATCTTTTGGTGGCAAGAGTAGCCAAGCAGGTAATGATTTTTAGTCATGTTGGAAATGGAGCAGAGTACAGGCCTGGGGGCTGGGGAGGCTGGAGGAGACAGTATAATGAGACCTAAAAGAATATGAGGGAGGCTATAAGGAAAATGGAGCCTGTAAGAACTAGCAGTTCTTCTCACGACAGGACCATTGAGGATCAGTTGATACGTGACTCATTACCTTCTTGACAATTTAAAAATGGATAAACATATGCAAAATCTCTTTTACAGCCCTAACTAATGTGATGCATTCTTCTAAACTAAGAACGTACAGAGAGAAAGCCTTGACATGGGCAAACTTTAGAGCACTACCCACCTCTCCAAAAATGAAAGCCATTTAAAACGCGAAAGAACAGTAAGGGACAGAATAATAAATGTTGGAGAACATATATGTGGTTCTAAATATATACCCCCAGATAGGTATAGCTTATAGGTATCTTGGTTATAAGACAAAAACACCTTACTGTCTTCAGAAAGAATCCATAAAAGGAACCAAGAAAATGAAGAAGGAAAATCAATTCCCTTTATATCAGTTCCACCTGGGGCATTGAGGTGGTGTGAACAGTGAAGCAAAAGTGAGTCTCTCTTCAAAAGAAACTTTTCTCTGTTAAGGAACCACAGTGACTGGTTTGCCCTGGTTCCTCTCAATTTCTTCTCTTGTTCTAACTGTATTCTCTATATCATGAGAACCCCAGCCCTTGTTTCCATTCCTTTTACATATTACTAAACCCGGTTATGGCTTAGTGGCACAGCAAGAAAAACTCAAAACGGCCAAAAGATAACTGTTATATGCTTCTAGTCTCATTCTGCAGTTAATGATTTCACATGTGTATCTGGCATCACAGACTTAGGTTGGAATCTTAGCTCCACCATATATGTATATTAGATTATATATAAATTTAGAAGAGTTTCTCAACTTTTTGTGTGCGTATTATTTCTTCATCTAAAAAACGGGGATGGTAATAGCTCCTCTCTTTCAAGATTAATATGAGAACTAAATGAGATATTTAACAAAATATTTAGCACAGTATCTGGTCTTAGTAAATTCTAAATATCAACTACCAATTATAACATGTTTAAATCCAAGATACCCCCCTGGCTTAGCACAGTTATTTTTTCATAAGATTACAGATTGTGACCAGCACATTAAAAAAGAATTTACTAGAACAGAACAGAAAATAGCAGAGTGCAATTAAGGGAAAGTACTGTTTCAAAAATCCTTGTCAGATACACACACACACACACACACACACACACACTCTCTCTCTCTCTCTCTCTCTCTCTCTCTCTCACGTACGTGGCTTCTCTCAACTAAGCCGCCTGCAGTTTTCCTGTGTTGCCTTCCCTATGTAACCTTCAACAGCTAACACAGCTGGCTCTTGCTCAAGGGCACAAGAACATGTACAAAACTCGACAACACTTATCACGCTGTGCTTGTTTATATGTATGTCTCTCCCATTAGAATATAAATTCCACGGAAACTACCTTTTTTTTTAATCTCTGTATTTCTGATACCTGAAAAATACTGAAGGCTCATTACATTTTTTTAAATGAATGAGTAAATCATCAAAATCTAATAGGTATTAAAAACATACAAAAATTTTAACCACTTTATCATTATCTGATCAGGTTTTATTACTGTATAGAAATATAAATTTAGCTGTAAGTCTCATAAGATCAATAAGTTGTTCTTTCTCCCAAAGTGCCTATTACACTCCCTTCCATCTGGAAGTGATGAATAAATGTTTACTTAAGAAACTGAAATGGCTGTTGTGCGTAACAATCTTTGAAAAGTAGAACTTTAAAGCACATAGATGTGCTACACAGTTGAAGTTGTATTTAAGGAGACCAGTCACATTCATGCTTCTTTGTTAGGGGCAAAGAAAGGAAAATGATTAGGCAGAAGAAGTTGCTTCTTTTATAGGACAAACTGTCCAGGATCCCCTTTCACAGGTACTGCAGGTACCATGAGAACACATCTAAATAACATTGGGCACGTTCCTGCTTAAGTACTTAATATAGAAAAATATGAAGAACTTTAATATTTTGGGGGCGCCTGGGTGGCTCAGTCATCGGGTGTCTGCCTTCAGCTCTGGTCATCATCCCAGGGTCCTGGGATCGGGCCCCCGCACTGGACTCCCTGCTTGGTGGGAAGCCTGCTTCTCCCTCTGCCCCTCCCCCTGCTTGTGCTCCCTCTCTCGCTGTGTCTCTCTCTGTCAAATAAATAAAATCTTTAAGAAAAAAAAAAAAGAACTTCAATATTTTCAGTATCACCATCACTCTCAATTCTACTTAAATGTAAGAATCAAAGTGATACAAATACACCAACTCTGCTTTTATTCCATCACAAAAAGGCAAAACACTAGAAATAAATTCTAAAGAAACACTTTTCACCATGCTTACAGACATCAAAGTCAAAAGCTGACAGTCTACTAAATCAAGGTTACATATAACACTTGGTTTTACATTTGTCAAAAAATAAAATAAAATAAAAGCAAATAAATGTTTGCTTAAAAAGAGACTTAACTTTTTAAGGTACGGGTTCCTTTAAAGTGATTTTCCGAAATACTTGTTTCTAAATCATTAACAACTTAACTGAAAACCTGGAAGTCTCCAATTTATCAGGATTACAACTCTCTTAATTTAGTAAGCTATATACATGAAACAGTAAGGGAAAAAAGAATGGTATCTGTATCTTAGGGCTCAGGCACTTTGTTTCTTTCCCAGACTAATGAATAAGAATGATACTTTTACCTAACCCTAAACTTGTTAAACATCTTAGGAAACCGCTATCTCACAAAAATCTCCTTTTGTCATTTCAAATACATTTTAAGTTATTATGAAACTCTATTTCAAAGTAATTTATTGGGCTTGGACATTAAAGCCAAGTCTTAACAGTTAAGACTTGATTTATTCAAAGAAAAAATATGATACACACTCTTAAGAAACAAAACTGATGACAATGGCAACAAGCTGCTGCTACTTGTTAAAAATTCTTCCCTGTATTTGGAATGGTAATTTTAATGACCCTATAGGAAGGGTGGCAACACTCACCAGTATGAATCTTCTCATGTCTCTGTAGCAGGTACTTCTGTATGAAACGCATGTCACATTGACTACATTGAAATGGTTTTTCGCCTTAAAATAATTTCACATCCACAAATTAGTTACTGGATAAAACACAGTTTATAGTTACTATTTCTGAGGAAAGATAAATCTTAGAAGCCCAAATTCTGGAAAATTCCAAATTATCCACACAATATTTTTATACTGTTTATTAATTTAAAAGAATTTTATTTCCTCAAATTTTTCCCCCACAATTATAAAATTCACATTCTCACAATCACACAAAGATGAGATCAAATCCACTCTATATCCAAAAGGAAGGAAGGAAGGAAGAAAGGAAGGAAGGGAGGGAGGGAGGGAAGGAGGGGGGGGAGAGAGAGAGAGAGAGAGAGAAAGAGAAAGAAAGAAAGAAAGAAAGAAAAGAAAGAAAGAAAGAAAAAAAACAATTCAAAACAATTTAAAAATCAGGAGGCTAAAAAGGATCTGGGTTATCTAGTGTGTCTTAAACAGCTCCTCTCTCTTTTTATCTGAAAGAAGATCCACCCACCCTGTTCTCCATGGCTAACTATCCCTTTATGCCCTTTCAATTATTTTCTCCAGAACCTTCAGAACTTTCGAACATTTTCGTTTTTTTTTTTTTAATCTGGACTCTTCAATCATTCCTTCTCTGCTGGAACCTCTCCTTCTAAGTATTCTTGAGGTCTGCTCTATGCAAACAAACTTTCCAGAAATCCTGAAACACTCCCACCTTATTACTTTCTCTCCTTCCTTTTCAACCATACCTTAAGAGTAGTTTACCTCATGTCTCAAATTCTCCACCACCCACTTGGGCTTTAACTCTTATACTCTGCTTTCTTAAAAGCTACTTGTGATCTCTTTACTGTTTTATTCCAATGGTTTCTTCTCAGTTCGCTACCCCTCTCTATCCTCTCTGAAGGTTGTGCCATTGCTGATCATACCCGCCCTGGAACTGTCTCTTTTTTTTAGCTTCTGGGACACTCTATTTCCTACTTCATTAAACCTACCTTATTACTCTATCTTCCCCACCCCATACCCTTTAATTTAACCTACGTGTCTAGTCTGTTTCCCCAAGGATCTGTGATTAGTCTTTAGGTCTGCCCTCTATAATGTCATGTTCTTAATGATCATTTTTAATATCATTTTTTAATATTTGAAGCTCATATTTCATAAATTCTTATTTCAAACTCCATCTGGATGTCTTGCAGAGAAAAATAAATGTTGACAGGCTTTTAATAATACATTATTTAACTGTTTCTCTAGCTGAAAAGAACACATAAGCCAGATAAGTGTCCAATTAAGATTAATTAATTTTACACATCATTGCTCATTGTTTTCTCATTTAAAGTTTTTGCTGGTTTCCTTCTGACATTCTGGCCTGTGGAAATCTCTGATTTAAAATGCCAGGTTAGCTACAGTCTTAGAAATGAATGACATTTATGCGAGGTAAAAATAGCAACAACAATAATCTTAATGGCCATAAGCCCATTTTAATTCAAGAAATACCTGTATGAATGAAGACATGTCTCTGTAAGTGATAGTTCGTTCTAAAGGCAGCATTGCAGTGCTCACAAACATGAGATTTAGGGGTTTTCAAACCAAGTGATCCATCCTCATTTATTGTAAGGATCTAGTTAAAAAAAAAAAAGTAAAAAACAAAAGAAGTTTTAAAAACATAATACTAACTTATAAAAAAGGTAATGCCTTTTAACACAAACAATGGTCACCAGAAATTATGAAAATTTCTTTCCTAATCTTGAAAAAGGTGTTAGAATAAGGTTATGATTAACTGTAGGAAAGTACAATGTGACTCGGAATGGTAAAAATCACTAATAAAACCTTGGAAGCTGGTGTAAGTAAGATCTCAGCACTCTGTCCCCTCTTCTCCAAAGGTGATGTCTAACAGAGTCCCGAAGTGCTCTCTGCTAGGGTGAGTGTAACTTTATTTTCAATTTTAAATTCTCACATATGCAGGACGAAAGTTTTATGTTTTAGATAGACATGGCATAAATATCAATCAGTATAGGCTGGTTAAATCATGGAAAATGAATGCAACTTAATATTATCTGGTTGTAAAATAAAATGAGAAAAGCTCTCTACAGACCTACATGGAAAAAGCTCCAGGATTTATTAAGTAAAAAATGCAAGGTTTAGAATCCAGTACATAATTTTGCAAATTTTTATATATAAGAAAGTACATACAAGGATACATATTTATTTGTATATGCATAAAAACTATTTAAGAAGGATACACATGAAACACACATAGCCTTGGTTGTGATGGCCGGGGGAACTGGGCAGAGGGGAGAAAGTGGGAGGGGGACTCTACATTGTTTATACTTAAATACTTTTCTGAATCACATAAATGCTTACCTATTACATTTTCGTTCTTGCTTGCTTGCTTTCTTTCTTTTGTTAAAGAAGAGAAAAAGAGCAATCTAAGTTTTTAAGTCATCTAGCATAGAATTTGGAGTCTGGTTCACTCTAGAATTTCTAAGGTAACTTATTCTAGGACTACTAAACTGTCATTGAGCATATTCCTAAAAACATCTGTTGGATAAATAAGTTAAGAGTGGGTATGGGGAAGGAAGACAGGTGACAAAGAAATCATATCTTCCTGGGCTTCCTGAGGTTGAGAATATTATGGGCCTGGTCTGGACAGTGCTGGAGAGAAGCTCATCTTTGGGCTTCATGTATTCCAATTTATCAACCATTTGTTCCACATGCAACATTAAACTGTCTCGCTCATGAGACACATAGCAGAGTAAAAATAATGATCTTTTTTTTTTCATTACTGAGGAGATTAGAAATGACATGGCAGAATATGACATGACGATAAGAAGCAGAGAAAACCAGCAGGAGATCAGATCACTAGGAGCATGGCAAGTAAGAGGGAAACAATACTGAAGGTGGGGGCATACAGTGTAGGAGCTATGAAATTGTGTCCCACACAGGGTAGAAAAATCTAGGAAACATCTTAGAAAATACAAAGGCCTGTGGAAACTGATTAGGGCCTGTAAACACACAGCTATGACCCCCTTCTCAAACCTAGAGAACAGGAGAGGTAAGGGGGAAAAGGCTTTAATTTTTAAAACATCCTTTTACTTTAAATTCTGGAAGACAACTCAGCCTGTACTGTATGTAAATCAATGGTAATTATTATGCAAATTATACAGGATATTTGGGTTCTGGGCAAACTGCCAATGTGGTCAACAATGCTTCAAAGTCTATGCACCAGAGTCATAAAGAGAAACATTTGGCACAAGAATGGAAGTGGGTGTCACAGCTTCCTGATGAGAGTCAGTGAGAATAGAAAGTTTCATCTCTGGCCAGTTGCTTTAAATTTTTTGACCCCTCCAAGTCACAAAATAATATGCAAGTTAACACTATGCAAAACAAAACACAAAATCTTTTCAAAGAAGATTCAAAATATTTCTAACATAAAACAAATAACAAAAAGATGTTAAACATTTTATATAAAACAGAACTAAAAACAAGATAGCACCAGGTATTTTTTCCACATATGCTGATAACAAGATCCAAGTGCCAAAACACATGGCAGCTCAATAGCTTTCTGTGGCATAGCAACTGCAAGGGAAGTCTCTGCAAGGAACAAATCTGGCCCAAGTTACTTAATGTGAAACGGATGTTGTCCCTGACTGTACAAAGCCCTTTTATGAAGAGTTAAGGAGTTCTAGGTCATTGTTTTCTGGCACTGAAGGTAATGCTGCCTTTCCCTGTGCATTCAAGCCTTAACTCAAGGTGGATTTTATGGATGAAACAGCTAACACTGGCTTGTGAATAAGAAGACTGAAAAATCTAGCACATTTATAAGTTCAAAGACAGAAAAATCAAATTCTTGGACATTTTAATATTTCTTTCTCTGTGGTTTTTTTTTTTGGGGGGGGGGGGCCAGAATAACAAACATATTTGTATAAAGGACACTGAGTAAAGTTCATCTTGCCTCAGACGAGCACCAGTGGCTCTTCCAATTTGTAACCTGTTTTCAATATAACCACGTGATTTTGTCTGTTTTATTCACCACTATAACCCCAGTGCCCAAGATGGTATCTGGAACATAGTTAGACTCTATAAATGTCTAATGACATGGCTGACTGCTACCCATACCAAACAGCCTCATGGCTCACCAATTTATTCTTTTTAAAAATTTTTGCCAAAAGTGATACCTTTCAATTTTTCGAAGTTACTAAGTAGTGCCACAGAGACGTGGCTATGTTAAAGAACAAAGGCCCTTAGTGGAAAAGAAATTGCACATTAATATAGGCAAAATTTTCTTCCTTGGTATAGATATGGCTTCTGTTCTTGTTCACACCCTTTCAAGATCTTTTGGGAGAATGTGATCTACCAGTTAAATGTGTCTGCCTTAGAGATTAGCAGTCTCACTTGCTACTCTAACTAGTACCATAAAATATTTCTGCTTTTCTTTTTCCCCTCAATTTATGAACACTATTACAACTAAACATTTTAAATTTCAAGGTTTAAATCCTAAAATGCCTGGTATAGTATCTCCATTTGATTTGTCTTGCTTCCTGTCACTCCTACTCTTGGAGAAATATGGTATATTATAAAGACCAAGCAATAAGGCTTTATCAAGAGTGGAGAAATTAGTAACAGTCTAAACAATACTTACCATACTTGATTTTCTTAACTGTTTACAAATTTAAAACAGATTTTTTAGTAAAAAATTTCAAAACCAAATGGAACTCAATTAATCTGCTTTCTTAATCTCATGGTCCATTATTTTTTGTTCTGAGCCAAATCTGTTCCCAGCTAGCTACTATATATGATGGTTATCTTAAATAATACATCAATTTTCATCAGGCAAAGCACTAACAAAGCTCTATTAAATTTAGAGATTTTTCACTCCTCAAAGGTCACTGCCACTGAACAACCTAACACTCTTCAGTGAGGAAAAGTTTTGCTGTCTTAAAAGGCAGAAATTATTTTCTCCATTCTTTGTTATGTACTATTAAAATTATTTTAAAATAATTTTAATTATCTTAAGGTAATGATTATAGGTTTTATCATATATTCTTAAATCAACCTAAAGCATCTTCTAAACTACCAAAACCCAAAAGACAATATAGAGGAGATAATTTAAATTTCTCCTGTATTGTAAGTCAGTTCACTGCAACTGGGGGGTGGAGAATGAGATCTTCTATAATTCTCTTTATTCTTCAAATCCAATCAGAAGCAGAATAGTGCCATCCCAAAGATATACAACAAAATAACACAGCCATAACCATCCACAGCAATAACCAGCACAACATCTTGACCCTTCTAGTTACCTCTAATATCCCACCCTCACACTGTCACTCTCATTCTTCAGAATTTTCACTATCTGTCCATACTGGACTTCATACATTACAAATTTCATTTTAAAATGACAAGCTTTTGACAGTGCCAGAACACAAAAGTCACTGTATTGTAAGCATGGCACAATAACTAATGTTCAGCATAATAACCCTAAGTTTTAGAAAAGGTCATTTCTCTTAGGTTTCCTAAATATTAGGCAAAAAAGTATGTGATATTTAAAGAAAGGTTTGCATCAAAATATTTTTTAAAGTTAGGGTTCAGTTTTGTGAGAAAAATTATTTACCCAAAACACATAGCTCCCTGAGAAAATTAGAGAAATAAAATATTAGGGACGCATGGGTGGCTCAGTCGGTTAAGCGTCTGCCTTTGGCTCAGGTCATGATCCCAGGGTCCTGGGATTGAGTCCCGCGCATCAGGCTCCCTGCCCAGCAGGGAGCCTGCTTCTCCCTCTCCCTCTGCCTGCCACTCCCCCTGGTTGGTGTGCTCTCTCATCAGTTCTTCGGCTTCAAAGCCACTTCTTCCATAATCAAGTCAACACACAGGAGAAAGTATGACACATGCCTGGTATATCTATTTCTCTGTTCCCTTTAATTAAGTTTTCTTCATTTATATAATTTAAGATCTTTTTGATATCAAAATCACAAATCTTTTCTGAAAACCAATAGTGTATAATAAATTGCTAAGAAAGGATTCTCTATATAATCTACAATCTATTTGATCTGTGGAATACTCTCATCCTTACTGAGTTCAGCACAACTCTGAATGATCAGTTTCTACTCGGACCACCTAAACTATTAAACAAACACAGTTCCTTTCTTCAGCACCTGATAAGAGATGATGGCACATCACAGGCATCTAAACTGTTTGCTGAGGGAATGAAAAGGGAGATACATTTCAGAATAAGAAGTAAGGAATTAAAAGTACTCTGCTCTATCTCATTCAGTCACTAAGACATTTGAAAAGACCTATACAATGTATACAATACTGGATTAAGATAATATTATTATACTTTTCTTAAAAAGATTATCTTAAGAGTTCATTGACTTTGACTCAATAATCCTCAGAGAAACCTTCTGTGTTACCTCCTAATACACCTAACAAGTCAATATCAAAGTCAAGTGGTAATAGCTCATTCCTTACTTCTTATTCCAGAAGTTTCTAGTATTAAGACTTGAGATTCTCAAGCGTAAACATACATCACAATCGCCCCGGACTCTTTTAAAGTATAAATGGAAATCCCCTCAATAAGAATCCCCAGGGTTGGGGCCTGGGTATTTATAACTGGAAAAGCCCTATAGGTGACTCTAATGAGAGCCAGGAGGAAACCCACTGACATGAATGCATGGAGAACGAATTAAGTTTACTAAAACTTATCACGCATTTCTGATAACTTTAGTTCTCCATATAGTGCTAATCCACAACAAAGCGAGATTCAAAGGGGCGATGGAACTAAGTATAGCAATGTAAAAAAGAATAGCACGTCATTAAGGAATGAGACAAGAAGCAATTATAAGCATCAAAAAAACACTTAAAGTCCACCAGTCAGGAGCGTTCAGGGTAAGAGGCGGGGAAAGCCCTAATATCTCAGTCCTTCCGAAAGGCCTCATTATAATTCATATGATTTTTTAAAAAATGTTTACATCATCAACATAGACAGACATTAGACTAGACATTATAGTTCATATGCACTATACTTAAAAAGAACACAACACATTAAAGATCCCCGACAAAGTTGTTAAAATTAAATTAAATTTGACATTTAAAAGGGACAAGATTTTATTATGTAGAAAACTTACTTTCATAAACAAGCTTAATCCATGATAGCACCAAATAACTTGACCTAGCCAACATTCCCAAGCTTGACTATATCCTCTTCTTCAGACATGCTGCTAAATGTATTTTGGCATTTTCAGTATCAAATCTACCTCTGCCATATGATAGAGGCTTAGAAAGCAATATTGCTTAAAATCCATGGCAGCTAAAGATGACCTAACAATACAGTACTTCTCACTACAGAGCTGATCTTGAAAGGAGTCACATTTATTTATATGGATATGTAAGCTCTAATACTTTAACCAGAAGTCTATCATGTTAGTTATATTTTCTGTATAGATCCCCAATCTAATATGACACAATGGTGGCACACACCCAAAATATTCATAATGGCAAATTCAAGATCTGGAAAAGATCTGGGGGGAGAGTAGAGTCTTCTAAGCATAATAAATTCTAATTCTTTGTGAAACTTAAAACTGTTTTTAAGGAATTTAAAACAAGCAATACACTGATTTATAGACGTGAGATAAGCTTTTCTTTCTCTTCTTACAAAAAAGGAAGAAACAGTTACTTTAATGAAAAATATGAAGTGTTAATTTTTAAAAACATGCTTGAGAAAATGTAAAAAAACTCACTGGTTCTGTCTCAAATTCTAATACTCCAGACACAAAAACCATTCATCTGGAGACTGCAGACCAGTGTTAAAAACAGTCCACAACCATTCTCCATTACATTTAATGTGTCAGGAAAGTTTAAAAATAATTGTTTCTGTTAGTCTCACACCCTCATCTTCCATGTATTATTTCTAGTTATGTCACTCTCCTAGGAATTCCCTAAAAAGACCTCCCCAAAACATTTCCTTATATATAATATACTTAAAATAGGCCAAATCTTTCATTTGCCATTACATAGATATATATTTACGTAATACCCTTAGAAATATTTTAATACATTATCAGTTTATCTACAAATTAGACAAGCAAAATAGCTTAAAGCCTCTAAAAATCTGATCTGTATTAGAAACACCTAGAACATAGCACCAAATAGAGATGCCAAATAACACCCTACTAGAAGATAATAATCTGAGTTTTAGTCAGAATTTTAGGATACATTACACTAAAGAATAGTACCAGAAAAAAAATGGCAATAAAATACCAAGGAAAATGCAGTATATTTTTTTTAAAAGACTTTATTCCCCATAGATTAGCAGCAAACCCAAAGTAACAATCACTATCGCAATATTATAATTTTTTCCTCAAAACCTTGTATTGTATATATGAAAAACTTGATTTATTCATTAATGTAAAAAAACAACAACACAGAAGTATCATATAAGTCACTGAGAAAAAAATTAACCCCAAGAAAACAAAGGGAAGGAGAAAGGCGGGGAGGGACGTCACCAAACATGAAATATAAAATGCCAATAATTATGGGAGAAAAAAAGTTTAGTATGGCCAGTAACTAAAGAAATTAAAATTTAAACTATAATGAAATGTCCCTCTTATGCTACAGAAAATGAAGTCTCACACTTGGAAGTACAGACAGACATGACACACCTCAGGCCCACTACAGGTAGCAATGTAACTGGTACAACATTTCTGGAAGGAGCCACACTGTCAAGAACACCTTTGAAAAATTCATGCCCTCTGATTGATGATTGATTCAGTAACACATGAAGATCTATACACAAATATTTTAAGTGCAGCATGATTTAAAATAAAGGCAAAGAGAACACAACTTCCAACAATATAGCAATCACCGAATACAATGTGATACACCAAAAAATAATATATTATGCAGCTAATAAAATCTTTATAAAAACCATTAATAACTTTAAATGTAAAAATTGCTTACACACTGTTAAAAAAAATCAGGACTTTCAATCAATCAATCTATGTACACAAATTTGAATACAGAAAGGGAATATGGCAGAAAATTATGTTAGCTATCTCTGGAAATATGACTACAGGTTATCTTAGTCTCTGTATTTTTCAAATTTTTCTATAGTAGCTATACATATCTATCCCAAAAGCCGTGGTATGTTCTTAATGCTTACCAACAGAGTAAGGAGTCAGGTGGTGCGAAGTGTTTGTTATAAATATTCTCACTATGGCTAATTTTAAGTTACTAATGATTTTAGCACTGGCTTGCAAAATTCCTGTAAATTTAGCAATCAGCTCTGGCAAGCCAATACAAGCTGGTTTCAGCACATCACTGAGTCCAAAAATAGACTAATTATATAAATAATGATGATGATAATCTAAATCACAAATGTAAAAATAAGGAGCCATCAAAATTAAAAGGTCATGTTATATTATGACTTAAAAAAAAAATCCTTCCTCTATGAGGGAAAACAAAAGATGAAAAATAACTATAAAGATGTAAACATACTGCTCAGAATTCAGAGACTTCCTAGGAATACCAAAATGCTACCTACAGTCAACTATTACTATATCAAAGAGGAAAAAAAGCCAGCAATTACTACTAGTATTTACTAGGTCACTTATTTACTAATCTATTCATTCACCCATCAAGTATTTCTTAAGGGTCTATTATGCCTACTATCCCAGGCTCTTGGGATACAACTGTGAATAATATGAAGTCCCTGCCCTCGTGGAGCTTACATTCTAGTACAGGTATCCCACAACCTTTCCCTGATGAATAACTGGTGTTGAATTTTCTTGAAATCATATTAAAATAAGTAAAACTAATATGAATGAGAAGCAAGGGCAGAAAAGAGAGACGTGAAAAAAGAAAAGTTTGTCTTTAGAAAAAAGACATGGTGAAAAAAGTGGAAAAATTAAAACCAATGGCCCGCCACCTCCATGCAGACATGCATCCCGTCCTCCTGGCGATTCTGATACAACATTCCAACTTTACTAAGCCACATGAGATTTTTATGTTTGCCTTATGGTCCAGCAGCCAGGTTCCTGCCCATAAGATTAACCAATAGTTTGGAACTAGGAGGTTAGGGACCACCGCCTTAATATATTCTCTTACTTTTGCAGGAGAACGTTGTTTCCGTTTCTTCTTTTTCTGTAAGTCTACTGGCTCTCTGATTTGTTTTTTGTCTCTCATCAGTTGCTCAGATACATCAGTAAAAGTAATTTCCTGCTTTACACTTATCTGTTAAAAAAAAAAGCCAATTTTAGAAATAAACAAAAAGTCCATTGTGACAAAGCCATTACATGTTTAATCCTTTGCTCAACCTACATATAGGTGCTTCCAAAATGATGGTGTGTGTGTGTGCGCGTGCGCGGAACAGTGTATTGAAGAGTTCATTAATACGCAATAGAATAATAAGAGTCAAGAGTATATGAATAATAAGAGTCAAGAGTGTATCAACTAAGGAATAGACTAAGATTTTACAAAAATCTATCTGGAAAAGAAGACTAAAGATATCATGGGAAAGGATTGTAAGACCAAAGAATAAAGTAGAAGTCAGGACAAAGTAAGATCAATTTCACTCCCACATTTAAGGAAACTGATACTGAAGTTAAAAGCACAAAAAGAGGTTTAAATTCCAAAAATCAGTAAAATATTGGGGGAATAAAAGGGTATTCAGACTTCACAGTAGGCTTTCTCTCGATTTATAAAATATCATGAGGAAACACAAAATTCCAAAATGTAATCATGTCAGAAGAAAGGTAAGACAAAAAAATGAAAATTTAATTATCTTTAAACTCAACACCCTGACAATATCTTAGCTTAGCCTGTACTTTCCTGGCCTATACACCAAACCATCACCAAATAAAGATGTTTATAAAACTGCATACAGTGTTAGGCCACTGTTATGTACAAGGCAGGATACTAATTACACAACAAACAAAAACTACAAAATGTTATCCCATCTTCAGATCTCTGTTTTCACAGATGAGATGCTTGTCCTAAAAAATCACAAACCCCCCCCCCACACACACAAATAGAAACGCATGAAGGTTCTTAGATCAGTAATGGTAGTGCCAATTCTCATCACAACTGATGATACTCAGTCATCCGCTCTTTAATAGTACATTTTCCATCTATCCTTGAAATGAAAATACAAGAATCTTAAAACTAAAAAACCTTTCAACTCAACAGGTTCTGAACCACATTAAACATCCGTGACCTTTCCAACATGTAAGGACACAACAAGAAGTCTGCGATCTGGAAGAGGGCCCTCACCCTACCATGCCGACACCCTGATCCTAGATTTCCAGCCTCCAGAACCGTGAGAAATAAATCTCTGTTCTTTATAAGCTAAAATAAATAAATAACTCCTTAATAACAATCCAGGAAGTACCATGTAGTAGTGGCTACATTTTTCAAAACATACACTAAAAAGAATGGTGCAAAACATTATAACATCTTACAGGTTCACAGTGTAAAGTTGGAAGACAGCTGTGTAGAAGGGGTTCATGAGGAAAATGCAACATAAGGCAGGGATTTCAGGCTGACAAAATAAGGAACTGGAAGCTTTCATAAATTCCTGAGGTGTAGGCAGTATAAGAATCACAAATCAAGAAGAATCTTGGCACAAAAACAGGATGTAAATGATTTACTAGGCTAATAATTCTTTCTATCAGGTTATAGAATAGTACTAGCAAACCTTCCTATGGCTTCTTTTGGTATCATTATTTGGAACATAAAATAAAATGGTAAAATCACCACCAACAAGGCTTTGGAATACAGACATGTTAACACCTCGGAAGTGATGTGTACTGAAATACAAAACTTGGATTGGGTATGAGACAGCAGAGATGATTACAGACTATGTAAGCAGCTGCTGAATTGCTCTGTCCCATTTTGCAGGGGCACCAAAAAGTAGTTCCAGTATTTCCATCAGCTTCTAAATTGCAAAGAAACCATGAAAATTTATCATGCAGCAGTAAGAAACAGAGGAATTATTTTTAGCAAAAGTGCCAAGTAGAGTATAAGACAAATTCACAAATTCTGCAATTAGCAGATATTCACAAACCAAGGAAGAGCCTTTATGTGTAAACAGTGAAAAAGATTAATAAATGTATCTAAACTTTTCAGTTATTTCCACATATATGGAAAGTGGTTTTTTTTTTTTTTAGGTTTTATTTATTTATTTGTCAGAAAGAGAGCACACAAGCAGGGGGAGCGGCAGGCAGAGGGAGAAGCAGGCTCCCCGCTGAACATGGAGCCCAATGTGGGACTTGATCCCAGGACCCTGGGATCATGACCTGAGCAGAAGGCAGACGCTTAACTGACTGAGCCACCCAGGCATCCCTGGAAAGAAGTATTTTTTTTTTAAAGATTTTATTTATTATTTGAGAGAGAGAGACACAGCAAGAGAGGGAACACAAGCAGGGGGAGTGGGAGAGGGAGAAGCAGGCTTCCCACTGAGCAGGGAGCCCGATGCGGGGCTCGATCCCAGGACCCTGGGATCATGACCTGAGCTGAAGGCAGACGCTTAACGACTGAGCCACCCAGGCGCCCCGGAAAGAAGTATTTGTACTAGCATTCTCAAATATAAGGCACACTTTTAACATATGAAAGCCCAGCCTCAAACCTAGAAGTATCAATGAATCAAAACATTGTGAATGTCAGGCACACAGGAAGTTACATTTTTAGAGTGCACCAACAGGCTTATTACCCATAAATGGAATAAATTAATCTCCTCTATATATAACATAACCACACACTAAAGTATACAGATCCAGCCTAAGGTGCTTAGAAAAGATGGAGGTAACTCTAAACCATAAAGAGATGGATGGGTATGATAGTAAGTCAGCTAGAAAGAGTGAGTTGCAAAAAAGTCTGAGAAAACTTAAGTCTTCTTTGGCTTTAAGAAGACAACTATAATCTATAAAAACATGAAAACTTTTTTTTTTTTTTAAGCAGGCTCCACGGCCAGCGTGGAGCCCAACATGGGGCCTGAACTCATCACCCTGAGATCAAGACTGGAGCTGAGAACAAGAATCAGATGCTGAAACTGACTGAGCCACCCAGGCACCCCAAAACATGAAAACCTCTTAATCATGACAAAAGAGACAAGAATTCATCTATACGTTGTCTTTTCATTCCTTGAGAACTGTCTTTACAAGAAAATCAAGTTCTCAGTGTTATTTTTCACTTAAAATAAACCAAAGTATAATTAATCAAAGCAGCATCTGCAGGTACATGATATTTGAAAAGACTGGTTTGCTGGAATTTTGAAACATATTCAGGGGCGCCTGGGTGGCTCAGTCGGTTAAGCAGCTGCCTTCGGCTCAGGTCATGATCCCAGGGTTCTGGGATCGAGTCCCACATGAGGCTCCTTGTTCAGCGGGGAGCCTGCTGGTTTCCCTCTGCTTGTATTCTCTCTCTCTGACCTTTTTAAAGAAAAAAAAGAAAAGAAAAGAAAACCAAGAGACTAGGAAATACGTCAGATTAAAAAAACAAAGACTCTGGTTTCTTCCTCATCACTTAAGCTTTACCATTCCACCTTGTCCCATATACAACTTCATGCCTACATTTGAGACCTGAATTTCAATGTTGTTCTCACTACCGACCCAGAAATACCATCAAACCATCAATCAGCCTAACTACCCTTCCTTTCATAAGATCTGACTAAACCCAGGCATTTCTCCACCTAAAACCTGAAGCCCCCTCTAGATCTCTCACTTTGAGACTAGGGAAACTGTCAGGCATGACTCCCATGTTATATCTACCTTCCATACTCTTCTAACTTCTTCCCCAACACCTTTAGAAGAGGTAGAGACCTATAATGTCATACCTCCTCACCCCTTGCCACAGCCCATGCTGGTTCTTTCTTGCTACTTCTAAAATATATTTCTTAATTATCCTGATGTTTTCTTCATTTTTGATCTCTTTCACTTCATTCTCCTGACCTTAAATATAAAGAGGCCTCTCTACATTAAAAAAAAACTCTTCCCTTGATTCCCATGATCACTAGTAAAGGGAGCCCAGAATCCAAAATTACTCTTTTAAGACTTATTTCATTTCCGTCCCAAAAGTAGACAAACTATCCTACTTTTATATTTCACTATTTCATGCACTTGTATCTTATCTTGGTATCTGCAAGTAAGATATTCTTCTTTGGTATTTCCCATAATAGCCTTACTCATTTATTCGTGCAACAGCTACTAAGTGCCTGCAATGTGCTAAACTCAGTCTAAAATAATTTAACAAAAGCTTTAAATTTACTAAAATTCTAATATGTACAGAGCACAATTCTAAATACCAAGAACACAGTCTAAATATAAGGTCTCCTTTTTAAAGGTCTTAAAAGTGTACATGCGGAGTTTTGATGCATAACAACAACAACAACAAAACACCAGCAATTCAAGATAGTACATGTTAGGTTCAACCTAAATGAATGGTACAGGGAATAAGGGCAGGAATCAAAGGGAAAATTAATGAGATTGGAAATAACCGCAAAAGGCTTCATGAATGAAATAAGAGACTTAATCAGAGCTGCAGGTTTATCATACATATCCCTTTATTTTTTCCTTCCAACCCTGCTACCCTTCCCAACTTCTTTCTTCCAGACTTAATAATGTTAATAAGTGATATAACAAATGTGAAATGTACTAAAATAAATTTGCCAGACATAGTGTATGATGAATAAGTATTTCATTTGGGTTGCACATTTTAGTCGACCCTCTACCCATAACTCCCAGGTAAGAAGGTTTATTTTAGACTCTTCCTTTTCTTCATTCTCAGTATTCTACATCCATATCCAGCAAAATCCATTTCACTCTAACTTTATCAACCTTGCTGCCTGATGGCATTATCATCTCCCTCATATATTCTCCCATGAAAAAATATAAAACTGTTTTTTGGGAGCACCTGGGTGGCTCAGTCAGTTAAGCGTCTGCCTTCAGCTCAGGTCATGATCTCAGGGTCCTGGGATTGAGCCCCGCCCGCAATGGGCTCCCTGCTCAGCAGGGAGTCTGCTTCTCCCTCTCCTCTGTCCCTTCCCCATTGGTCCTGTGCATGCATGCGTGCGCTTCTCTCTCTCTCCCCCCTCTCTCAAATAAATAAAATCTTAAAAAAAAAAAACAAACAAACTGTTTTCTTATCATCTCCCCAGTGAGGAATCTACAATAGCTCCTTGTTGCCCATGGTATCAATTATATTCTCCCCAGCTCAGCTTTCAAGATGCTATATGATCCACTTTACAGAAAAGAAAAGGTCACTTGGCAGAAGTAGCTGTCCTTACCACCTCTCCTCTCTATTTCTAGAGCCATATGTTCCTTCCAATTTTCAATTTCCTCTCTACTCTGTGCTACTGACTCAATTCCTACCTATCTGTTTCACTGCCTTTCTAAAATAATCTTCCTTATTCTATCAGCTACATCTTCTCTGCCTAAAAGCACACTTACATTTCCTCTATAAAATCATTTCTCATGAACCAAAATTTTTCTAACAATTTCTTTCTTATGGCGAAACTTTTACAAAGAATAATCTGTTATACAGAATAATTCTTTTATAAGAATACCGACAAAATAACTGCCTCCAAATTTTAAAGAAATGGTTATTCCTGAGAGTAAAAGTAGTACACACAGCCATAAAAAAAGGATGTGTTTATCACTAGAAGGGAACTGTTTCAAAGTATTGCATCTAGGAAACAAAATCAAGGTGACTGTAAATAAAACAAGTGTTTGAATATAAAAATAAAGATATAACACAATTAACTGTACTGTAAACATACTGCCTAAAGAAAGAATGTTAGCAATAGTGGGGAATATTCCTGGAGTCTGGAAAAGAGAAAGTTAAGACCGAGAGAGAGAGAGAGAGAATGAATGTGTGTGTGTGTGTATTTTCAGGGTAGTTTTGGCAAGAACAGTTAAATGTAACTGGTCAATAGGAATATTTCTAATTCCAAGCTCACCAAGTCACAGAATAGGGCAAGGAGAGGAAGGAGCACACTGACGGAACAGGCCTTTGTGTGATTCATGAACTATAACCTTCCCTTCTGCCTGACCCACGACTGCATTCAAAATTTTGAATGTAGCTACATTCGTCAGGGTTTGACAAGGTCCATAGTTATCTTTTGATTTTGAAGGGTTCAGGGATCCATACTTCACAGCAAATATTCTAGTCTGTTTCTCTACATTTCTTATGATAAATCTGCATTTTGGCTGCTACGCTAGCAACTTATAAATTAGGTAACTATAAGATGAAGTAGATGAAGTAGATGAAGTGCTCAAATCAAGTTATCTTATCTGTGACAGTGCTGACTCCCCCCATCCTACCTGGACATTCCATTCTTTCAACTTCCATAAAATCATGACTTAAGTTATCTCCTATTCCTCATGGAAGTTCTTCTGAATCTATCCTTCTAGTATATATATATAGATATATAGATATATAGATGTACACCTTCATTTTGTAAGAATTTCAGTAAATCTTTATCAATGGTTCTCAAAGTGTGATCCAGGGACTCCTGAAGGTCCCTGACACCCTTTTTGGTTGTCCATGAGCTTGGAAATGCTTCCATAATTATGACGGTTTTCCCCACTCTCCTCTCATGAATACATAGTGGCATTTTTCAGAAGCTAACATGTGATGTCACCACAGAGTGAATGTATTAGCAAATGTGGAGAATCCAGTTATATTATAGTAAGCCAGGTAATATACATATTAATAAAACTGTAAAAGTCTCTCTAAATTTTTTGTTTTAGAAAACAAGGTTATATTTCATTAAAAATGTTATATGTTATTTTTCACAGAACTAGAACATATAATACTGAAATGTATATGGAACCAAAAAGACCCCATATATTATCAAAAGCAATCTTGAGAAAGCAGAACAAAGCCAGAGGTATCACAATCCCAGATTTCAAGATATACTACTAAGCTATAGTAATTAAAATAGTACAGTTCTGGCACAAAAACAGACACATAGATCAGTGGAACAGAAAAGACACTCCAAAAGTAAAGCCACAATTATATGGTTAATTGATCTATGACTAAGGAGGAAAGAACATACAATGGAGAAAAGACAGTCTCTTTAATAAATAGTGCTGGGAAAACTAGGCAGCTACATGCAAAAGAATGAAACTGGACCACTTTCTCACACCATATACAAAAATAAATTCAAAATGGATTAAAGATATAAATGTGAGGGCTAATACTATAAAACCCCCAGACAAAAACATAGGCAGCAACCTCTTTGACATCAGCTGGCCGAAGAAACGTTTTTCTAGATATATCTCCTCAGTCAAGGACAAAAGCAAAAATAAGCTATAAGGATTACATCAAAATAAAAAGCTTTTGCACAGGAAAAGAAACCATCAAGAAAATGAAAAGGCAACCTATTGAATGGGAGAAGACATTTGCACAAGATACATCTGACAAGAGATTAATATCCAAAGTATATAAAGAACTTATACAACTCAATACCAAAAACAAAACAAAAAAAACCCCCACAAATACTCCAATTAAAATGTGGGCAGAGGACCTGAATAAACGTTTTTCCAATGAAGACATACAGATGGTCAACAGACACAAAAAAGGTGCTCCCTAATCATCAGGGAAATGCAAATCAAAACCACAATGAAAAAAATAAATAAATATCACCTCACATCTATGAAACTGGCTAGAACCTTTAGACAAGAAATAACAAGTGTTGGTGAGGATGTGGAGAAAAAGAAACCCTCATGCACTGTCGGTGGAATATAAATTGGTGCAGCCACTGTGGAAAAGAGTATGGAGGCTCCTCAAAAAAATTAAAACTAAAACACCTTACAATCCAGTAATTCCACCACTGGTTATTTACCCAAAGAAAGCAAAAACACTAATTTAAATAGATATATGCACCCCTATATTTATTGCAGCATTATTTACAACAGCCAACATATGGAAGCAACCTAAGTGTCCAATGTTAGGTAAATGGATAAAGATGTGCGCTACATGCACGCGCAATGGAGTATTACTCAGCCATAAAAAAAAGAATGAGATTGTGCCATTTGGAACAACATGGACAGAACTATGGGATATTATGCTAAGTGAAATAAATCAGACAGAGAAAGAAAAATACCATATGATTTCACTTCTATGTGGAATCTAAAAAACAAATGTACAAACAAACCAAAAAAAGCAGAAACAGATCCATAAATACAGAGACAAGCTGGTGACTGATTGCCAGAGGAAAGAGGGGGGAAGGATGGGCAAGATAGGTCAAGAGGAGTGGGAGGTACAGGCTTTCAGTTATGGAATGAATTAGTAACAGGGATAGAAGATACAGCATAGGGATTATAGTCAATGGTATTGTAACAGTGTTGCATGGTGACATATGGTAGCTACACTCGTGTTAAGCACAGCATAACACACAGAGCTGCCGAGAATCACTTTGTTGTACACCTGAAACAATGGTATACAATGTGAGATTGTGTGCCAATTATACTTCAACAAAAAAATAAATTAAAAAAGAAAGACAGCCTCTGCTTAGAAGGCAGAAACATACTGCAATTGGTGGGTACCAGGTTAGCTAACGATTTGCCAATATAATTTTTTAAAAGTATGTTCTATGTTAACTTGCAGTGGGATTTGTTATTTACAAATTAATAAATAAAATTTTAATTTGTTTTAATTTCTAAAATGGTAAATAATGATATATATAACCAACATAAGCAAGAGTTGTTAGGAGCATTCAAAATTTATTAAGACTAGAAGGGTTGCATGCAAGACCAGAAATTTTGAGAGCTGCTGACCTAGATACATCTTAACTATACTTTGTGTTCTCTTCCTCTTCTCCATTCAATCTCTTTTAATAGAGATACCTGGACTCTACCAACATAAAGAAATGAGTAGAGATGTGTGTGCATGTATGAGTTAGCAGACATACATGTATTTCCTAGCTCTGTCTACTGAGATTACCAAGGAGGAATGATATCTAACACACCTAGCACCCAGAACTTAGGTTCTTAAATATCATTACCAAAATAAGAGGAACTGGGGCTCCTTGGAGAAGTGACTGATTCCAGAGCTGGGCCAGGGAAAAATATAAGATGACCCTGCAATATCCTGTGGTACCAGAAACTAAAGAGCCAGAAAAAGGATGAGCACGTGTCCAAAGGACACAAGTCTGGAGGAACTCTAAACCAGCACAGCTGGAACAACTTTAGCAACAAAGTAAGTAATGACAGTACAGGATTGGAACTCATAGAGTAAAATGAATATCCATGCTGAGAAAAATTGAAGTAACTGAAAAAATTAATAGGGGAGAAGGGACAGCTACAATTAACATAAATACAGCAAGAAGGAGGAAAATACAAAATCACAATTAGGCAAACACCACATTAATAACCACAATCGGCAGGGTCCACTAATGGATGCTAAAATCAATAGGTAGGAATTTGAGGAGAAATCAAATTTTTTTTTTTTTTTTTAGATTTTATTTATTTATTTGAGACAGAGAGAATGAGAGAGAGAGAGAGCACATGAGAGGGGGGAGGGTCAGAGGGAGAAGCAGGCTCCCTGCCGAGCAGGGAGCCCGATGCGGGACTCGATCCAGGGACTCCAGGATCATGACCTGAGCCGAAGGCAGTCGCTTAACCAACTGAGCCACCCAGGCGCCCCGAGAAATCAAATATTTAAACAGACTCAAAGATATCTGTTAACTACAAAGGGAAAAATAGTGACTTTATAGTGGGGAAAACTGGCAGATACTACCTAAACAAAGAATCAAGGTTAATATCACCAGTAATAAGGCATATCAACGTTTTGTACCAACATCACTTCTTTGGGGTTGTCAAAAATGCAGAGCTTCAACCCAATCATGAGAAAACATCAAACTCTGAGAGACATTCTACAAAATAACTGACCAATACTTTTCAAGTATCAAATGTCAAGGTCATAGAAGACAAGGAAAGACTGAACTGCCTCAGAATGGAGGAGACTTAAGAAGATGAAAAACTAAATGCAGTGTAGGATCTTACACTGAATCCTCAAACAGAAAAAGGGCATTAGGGGATAAACAAATGAAATTCTAATAACGTCTATAGTTTTACCAACATTAAGTTCCTGGTTTTGATAACTGTATTATGGTTGAATAAACTTTGATATGAGAGGAAGCTGTGTGATGGGTTTATATGCACTCTATAAAGTATTTCTACAATCTTTTTATAAATCTAAAATTATTACAAAATAAAAGTTAAGAAAATTTTGATTTTTCTAACTACAAAAATACTTAGCATCCCAAACTCACCATATTGTATACATTCAATATGTGCAGATCTTCTGTATATCAATTATACCTCAATAATGCTGTTTTAAAAGAGTTACCATTTATATGGTCTTCTATAAATTTGTGGTTTCTCCTCCTCAGCATGATAAACAAAGATTCATCTACCATTTATTGGGTGCTGGGCACCGTCCACTGTTCTAGGTTCCTAGGTGCTAAGGCTACAGGATGGGGGGAGGGGGAGGCAGGCAGCACATGCTCCCTAACTCATACAGTCTATTGCAGTTCATCTCAGTTTCACAGCAACACTATTTTCATCCCCTTTTAAAAATAAGAAAACTAAGGCCCAGACAGGTTAAGTCACTTGTCTAAAATCCCATTAATTAAGACGGGAAATCAAAATTTAAACCCAAGTCTTCCAAATCTAGCAACTGAAATCTTAACTGCTGTGATCTGTGAATTATTACCTTCATGTTACCAATAAGGAAACTAAAACTTCAGGGAAGTGTCTTACCCAAGCTACTATATTTCAACACTAGGATTTAAATCAAGATCTTGTATCTTTTAGTCCAGTGTTATTTCCATAACAGCTTCTTAATAAATCTGAATTATTAAAACTTATTTTAAAATAATTTTTTACACGAACATTTTATTTTTCCAAATATGAATACAGTTTGCTTGCTGCCAGAATGTGGAAAAAATTTCTAATGGTTCTAGAATGGCTACTAGGAAAGGGAGAGAAAATAATTTAAAAAATAACAAAGTGAGGGACACCTGGGTGGCTCAGTCGTTTAAGCATCTGCCCTGGGCTCAGGTCATGATCCCAGGGTCCTGGGATCGAGTCCCACGTCAGGCTCCTTGCTTAGCGGGAAGCCTGCTTCTCCCTCTGCCTGCCGCTCCCCCTGCTTATGCGCGCGCTCTCTCTCTCTGATAAATAATAAATAAATAAATAAATAAAATCTTAAATAAATAAATAATAACAAAGTGGATAAAATATCGTCAATATTTAGGTGAAGCACAGGACTTGAGTTTCAATCCTACCTCTTCCAATTACTATCTGGCTGAACTTGGCTTCCAGCTGGAAAAGTATGGAAAAACATGAAAAGCAAAGGTGGGGAGTTAAAGGAAATACAATCTAATTCCAAAAAATATTAATAGCAGTTTGAGGCTGAACTAAAATTTAGTCATTTGGAACTTTCTTCACCTATACAATGGAGGAAATAATCCTCACAGAATTTCTGCAGAGTTAGAAGAGATTATATATGTAAAGCATCAACTACAATACAAGCAGTTGATAGCAGACAGATTCTTGATGCTACTAATGATCATAATCATTTCTTCATCTCTTACTCATGGTAGTAATAATATCCAGCTAATACACAACAGAAAATCAAATGAGATTACATCAAGAGCACCTTGAAAACTTTCAAGTTCTAAACAAATATTTATGGTTATTAATTATCATACAATTACAGATGGGTTACCAATTTCTACAGGACATCTCCACTTAGACATCATATTATCTAAATCAGTGTTTCACCTCAGAACCTCCTTCCAAATTCCCTGCCTTTCAATATGCTATATTACCTCAGTCTCCTGTTTAAAAACATCTTTTAATTTTCTTCTCCACTGCCAACCAACCCAAGACCAAGTCCACTTGTTTTTATTTCCTTCAACATCATATACAAATTTAGAAATTATATTTCCCAGCTCCTACTCTAGATCATTTATGAAGATATTAAGTAGGAAATCTCCTACACTACTACAGGAAGAATAACTGGTACTTTTACGGACTACAAATTGACCAGGATATATCAAGAGTCTTAAGAAATCTATACTGAAGAAATAATCTCACATGGCAACAATGTCTACATATAACATAACATTCTTTATGGTAGTAAAAACAAAAGTGCAAACAGTCTAAGCATCCAGTAATAAAGACTGAGATAAATTACAACACAGCTATTTGACATTATACAGTTATAAAAAAATCTTAGTTTTGGATAATATTAATGACATAATGAAATGTTCATGGTTTGAGTAGTAAATATATAATTATGTAGATAGGTATATTTTACAATTTTATACAAACACACAAATACATATGCAGCAAATTTTATACAAACACAAATACATACACAGAAAAACAAACAAAAAGGAAACACTAAAATGCTAACAACCAAATGTTAGTTGTGATTATCCTACAGTGACATTACAACAATTTTTTGCTATCTTTTTTACAGTTTTAGAATTTTTACATTTCCTCAACAAGTATGTGTTACTTTATAATCTTAAAAAGATACTTAAGTCCGGTGTTAGTATAAATCCCTAGTATTAATCAAAGAAAAACCTGTTTATCATTATCTTAACATACTAAGTTGTTCTAAGAACTAAAACATTAAGCCAGCAAAGTGAAACTGAAAAAATTTCTATGGGTGAGTGGGAAAAAAAGCCATCAAATAAACCCTGATCCCTATCTCACATCATCAGCAAAAATCAATTCCAAATGGATTATTAATCTAAATGGGAGAGAAAAACCATAAAGCTTCTAGAAGTTAACAAAGTATCTTTGTGACTTTGGGGTAGGCAAAGAATTCTTAAATAGGATACACAAAACACTAACCAAAAGGAAAAGACTTATAAATTGAATGTTATTAACATTAACTTCTATTTATCAAAAGAGTAAAAAGGCAAATCAGAGTGGAAAAGATGAGATATATATACAAAGATAGATATATAGATAGATAAGAAAAGATGACATATACACAAAAATAGATATATAGAGATATATAGAGATATATATACATATATCTATATATATATCCCCAACAAACAGATAAAGAACTACTACAAATCTGTAAGAGAAAGAAACCTAATAGAAAAATGGACAAAAGATAAACATGTGCCTTACAAAAAAATAATATCCAAACTGCCAGTAAGTGTGAAACAGTACTGAATTTTGTTAGTTTTCAGTGAAACAAAAACCTAAAATCACAGTGCAAGACTACTACCGAACAAAAATGGCTAAAATTAAAAGAACTGACAATACAAAATATCAAGGATATGGACTAAACTAGCAAAACCACTAAGAAAAGCTTTTGCCAGTACCTACTAAAGCTGACCATATGTGTATCTAGCAAATTCAATCCTAAGTACATAACCAACAAAAATGAGTATGTACATGCACCAAAAGACACATCCAAGAATATTCACATCAGCACTTTTCATAATAGCCCACATCTTGAAACAATCTAAATGTCTATTATACTACAATGGATACATTTTGATATATTTACACAACTGATGCTTATATAGAAATAAGAATAAACTATTACATGCAACAATGTGAATATATCTCACAATCTGAACCAAAGAAATCAGATACTACAGAGTGCATGATTCTATTTATAATCAGTACAAAATCAGGTAAAACCACTAGGCCATGCTAAAAGTGTTGTTATCTTCAGGAATTAGAAAAGGGTTGTGACTAAGATAGATAAAAGATGGGGAGGGCCTCTGAGATGCTAGTAATGTTCTATACCTTGATCTGGGCAGTGGTTACTCAATTATGTTCACTTTTGAGAAAATTCCTCACATAAAATTTCTGCACTTTTCTGTATAAATGTTATATTTCAATAAAAGACATACACCTAGAGAAAGAGTGTTACAAATGTGTAGTTATATATAGATATAAATACAAGGAACATGATCATATATATATATATGTGTGTGTGTGTGTGTGTATATATATATACATATATATAGGCATCTATGTCTATATATATAAGCATGACCCTTTCACCATTATTACTTCATTCAAACAAATCTAGTAGTAATATAAATATCCATCAATACTGCCTTAAAGGCATACCATTTAATCAGTTATTAAAATAAGTTTTATATGCAATTACAAAATTTCTATAGGATGTGTTTTAAATGAAAATAGCTAATTTCAAAAGCATATAAATAGCACCATCTAATCTATGGAAAACAAAATATATGTTTTCATAAGATAATAGATCTTAAAACCATATTACATAGAAATAAATACACATACACACTCTGCATGTTTGTTAATAAATTAAAAATTTCCAGAAGGCTATCAATATTAGTAGGTATCTTTTGGGAATTAAAGTAGGTAAGTGGTGGAAACAATTTTTACCTTTTACTTTGTTCTAAACTATTTGAATCTTTACAATGACTATGTAATTGTTTATAATAACCTACATCATATCATTATGAAAAAACCAAAGTAGTTATCTCTGAGACTGATCTAGCTAGGCTGACTCTACAGCCTTGTCCATAATGATTTTCAATTTGTGTACTACTGTCCTAAGTAAGAGAGTATAATGCTCATTCAGTACCACTGCCTCACAATTCCAGACCAGTCGAACATCAAAGATCACACAGAACTAAATTAAACGTGTTAGGAGACTGGCTATGTTAATTCAGTCATCTAGAAAGAAATCTTCTATTAATAATTTATGTCCACATAAAGGGAAAATAAATTAAATCAAACAACTCTAAGAGCATGGAAGGATATTAAAACTATAGATCATTGTGGGTTAGCTCCCTAAAACAATCTTTTTTTTTAAAGATTTTATTTGACAGAAAGAGTGAGCACGGGGCAGTGGGGGGGGGGGGGTAGTGAAGGGAGAGGGAGATGACTCCCAGATGAGCCTGCAGGGAGCCTGATGTGGGATTCAACCGCAGGACCCTAGGATCATGACCTGAGCAGACGTTTAACGGACTGAGCCACCCAGGTGCCCTAAAACAATCTCTTAAAAGAGATACCTTGACTCATCTGCTTATCAAGTAAGTTGAAATAATAAATAAGCAGTAGTATGACTCACACCAGGAGAAACTATGAAGCACGATTACTTATGCCAGGTTTTCTGCTCATATATTGATTCCTATCAAATATGGCACTTTCTAAGGTCTATATAGCATGTGAATAAAATCTTGTTTAAGAAAAAAAAAAAAAGAGTTGATATAAATTACCACCTCTTCTCCTTAAAATAAGCTTAATTAATGGATCTATTTCTGAAAAAGATATCCAAAGAGTATGCTGAAGTAAAAAGTATTTGAATGGGAAGAATAAAAACACTTTTTAAAACATAGAGCCCTAATAACAGCCAATGCAATCACCTCAAAAGACAAGGACCCCAACAGCCAATGAACAAAACAAAACTACTTCTCAATCCCTCAGATGAACTCTAAAAGAAATGTAATGGTAGTAAGAATTGGCTACAAGTTATAAATAGCTCTGTTTTTTTTTTTTTTTAAAGCATACAATGTAATGGGGATAACAAGCTGAGAGTTAGCCAAAAAAAGAAACATATCCTACCAATGACTATTTAAGCAAATAAATACAATGGCAAACAGATTTGTCACCTTCCAGGATGCTTGTGAAAGATCATTTGTCACCAATAAATGCAATCCAATTCTGGAATTAAAACAGAGTACAAGGGGCACCTGGGTGGCTCAGTCGTTAAGCGTCTGCCTTCGGCTCAGGTCATGATCCCAGGGTCCTGGGATCAAGCCCCGCATCGGGCTCCCTGCTTGGCGGGAAGCCTGCTTCTCCCTCTCCCACTCCCCCTGCTTGGGTTCCCTCCCTCGCTGTGTTTCTCTCTGTCAAATAAATAAATAAAATCTTTAAAAAAAAAAAAAAAAAAAACAAGAGTACAAAATATGTGGCAAAAATAAAAAATATCTTTTTTTTTTTTTTTTTTTTTTAAGATTTTATTTATTTATTTGACAGAGAGAGATATAGCGAGAGCAGGAACACAAGCAGGGGGAGTGGAAGAGGGAGAAGCAGGCTTCCTGCCGAGCAGGGAGCCCGATGTGGGACTCGATCCCAGGACCCTGGGATCATGACCTGAGCCGAAGGCAGACGCTTAACGACTGAGCCACCCAGGCGCCCCAGAAATAAAAAATATCTTAAAACCACTGAAAAAGGGGTGCCTGGGTGGCTCAGTCGTTCAGCGTCTGCCTTCGGCTCAGGTCATGATCCCAGGGTCCTGGGATCGAGCCCCGCATGGGGCTCCCTGCCCGGCAGGAAGCCTGCTTCTCCCTCTCCCACTCCACCTGCTTATGTTCCCTCTCTAGCTGTCTCTCTCTCTCTGTCAAATAAATAAATAAAATCTTTAAAAAAAAAAACAAAACAAAAAAACCACTGACATGGGTTAGGGTTGATTTTTTTCTTTTCTCTTTTTTTAATAAAAGGGAAAAAGTTACCCATTACAAGATATATACTCAAATTGCTAGCATCAGCATGTTAGGTTTTTTTTTTTTTTTTAAAGATTTATTTATTCACTTAGAGAGAGTACATGAGAGGGGGGAGGGTTAGAGGGAGAAGCAGGCTCCTCGCTGAGTAGGGAGCCTGATGCGGGACTCGATCCCGGGACTCCAGGATCATGACCTGAGCTGAAGGCAGTCGCTTAACCAACTGAGCCACCCAGGCGCCCAGCATGTTAGGTTTTTACTGACTAGAGCAAGAGGCATATGGGAAAATATCTATACAGCCCTCCTTAAATTAGTAACAGGATTTAAGAAAATTTAAAAACTAAAAAAACAAATAAAGGTCTTATGCCAATGGCCAAATACATTTTGAGTTTCCTAAGCCATGAACAAAATAATCATAAATAGGAAATACATGAAAGTAAATACCTACAATTTTGTTCATGCTGTTTTATAGCACAGAAATTCATGACAAAATAAAATGCTACAAAAATGCTAAAGTATATTTTTTCAGGAGTTATAAATATCTGAAATACTTCACATTTTATTATATCATTATATGACTAGAACATGATTTTTTATAGTTCCTAATTTATAAAATCCTTTTGCTCAAGTGATACAATCCAACAGTTTTCTAAAAAACAAATGTAGCATATATATCATTATGAATTACATTTTGCTCCAATTTGTCAACACAAACATGTCTTTACTCTTCAACATGCTTGCCATCAAACTGGAAAAATAAAGCCCATAGAGAGTTATGATTTCTCAATTCCTACTAAACAAATATAAGAATTAAAAGAATAAACCAAATACTTTTTTCACATTTCTAAAAGAAATTCAGTTTCTGAGTTACGGAAGCTTTGTAGCACAGTGTTTCCAATAAAACTTTCTGCCATGTTAGAAATGTTGTTTATCTTTGCTGTCCAAAACAGAAGCCACTAACTACATGTGGCTATTGAGCACCTAAAATGTGGCTAATGAGACTTAAGAACTGAAAAATTAATTTTATTTCATTTTAATTTAAGTTTCTAACACATTAGGAAACAAAGTTCTAATGAGTAAACTGTAGACATTCAAAAGGTGGCCTGGAGATTGCTGCCAAAAATGTAGGGCCATTGAGTTTGGGTGACTGATTTAGAATAAGGTTAAGATAAACTCTGAAAATCAGCAGTTATCACAAATGAGGAACTTTTACTTCAATTGTCACGAAACAGCAGGGAGATTACGTAGGCTATAGAACCTAAACTGTTATTTAACAATCTAAGAAAACTTAAAACTCAACTCTAGTTTTTAGTTAACAAAAGAAGTTAATATGAAAAAGTTCTTTGTGGCTTCCAAATGAATGAGCAAATAAAAGAAGAAAATCATTAATATGCTCAATATCTATTTTTAAAAGTCTTTAGCACATAATCTAAAAAGGATGAAAGGCCTGGTAACTTAAGTCTTCTTACTTCTGGGGACCTGGATCATACTGTTCTAGATCATACTGTCCTCTCTTTAATTCAAAAATATATATTCATGGTCCCAAGACTTACCCTTCACCACTGTGCCATATTAGTGGGAATGCCTAAGTAAGAAAAAACGATATAATTTGTGTCTGTTGTGTTCTACTACAGAGCAATGTTACACAAATCCTAAATTCTGCCCTCTGGTATATAGTATGAGACAAATTTATCATTACCTAGTAGGAGTAGCAGGACTTGATTTAAAATTATCCATAAATATGGAATATGAAACAAACATTTAAGAAGCATTAGAAGAATAAGAAGTTAAGGAAAGTTCAAAATATGCTGGTAAATGAAAACAGTCGATAAAAAGCAACATGATCCTACGTCTGGTATACATATCAAAAAAGGACATTAGTATATATACCAAAATGTTAGGAGTGTATATCTGGTGGTGGGAGTATGACAAGGTATTTATCACACACCTATGCTCACACAAAAACCTATGCAAGAATGTTCATAGCAGATTTGTAATATCCAAAATGTAGAAACAACTAAAATGTCCTTTAGTAAGCGAATGGTTAAACTGTGGTACATCAACACCATGGAATAGTATTCCATAATAAAAAGGAACAAATTACTAATACACACAATAACTCAGATGGCTCTCAAAGGCATTATGTTAAATGAAAAAAGTCAACCTCTAAAGATCACATACTGTTTGAGCCCACTAATAAAACATTCTCAAAATGACAAAGACACAGAGGTGGAAAATAAACTAGGGGTAGGATAGCCAGGGGTTAGAAAAGGTAGGAGAAGAGGTGTGACTACAAAGGGGTCACACCACAGAGATCTTTGTCATGATGGATTCATTCTGTCTCCTGATTGTGATGGTGGTTACACATATCTACATGTGTGATAAAGTATACAGCACTGGACATATTATAGCAATGTCAATTTCCTGATTTTGACATTGTACTATAATTATGTAGAATTTAATCACTAGAGGAAACTGGGGGAAGGGTACACGGGACCTCTCTACTAATTTTGTAACTTCCTATGAATCTATGTAATTTCAAAATTAAGTTTAACCAAAAGTAAAAGGATAATAAGTTTTGTCCCTTCCTCTTCCTGCCCCTCCCTATTTACCCGCTCTCCATGAACCATTCATTCCTAAAGGCATAAGCTGAAGCATAACAGGGTATGAGATCCCAGACAAGATAAACAGGCATCTGCTGCACAAAGCAAGATGTCAGGGTGTAAGCAGGGTGAGGAGGTTCTTCACAGAAGACAGCTAAGGGTGAGGTGTCAGAACCCAGGGAGCGTAAGGATCTACGTTATAGGGGAAGGGCAGCCTGGAGCAAGCTGTCAGAAGCTAAGTGGGGTAAGAAGGATACCAAGTGTGAGCGTGGACCAGCACAGTGTGTAAGGAGGGCTCCATATGGTGATGAGGTCCAGTGCAAGTTGTGAAAGCACATGCAGGGAGGAAGTATGGACTGCCATGCAGATAGGAGCCTCGGTAGAGGAAGAGGGCATCTGCACAGGAAGATGGGGTGACAAATGGTTTACACATGGCACGAGGGGGAGGGAGGTCTGATCAAGTAAGGAAATATACTAATGATAAAGAAAGCCAGATTTCTCACTGTTTAAGAAGGGAGTTATAAAATACAGAAGGGAGAAAACTAAAATGTACTCTGTGGTAATGGACTGTAATTGGAGGGATCAGTGTGACTCATAGTTTTATAATACTGATAAGATATGGAGATAATTATAGATAGAAGTGGGTGTACATATATACATATAAATGTATTTAATTATATACATACATATATTCTCTGGCTTTGTCCACTGACAGGCCTGGAAGTAGCTATACCTCAACAGCAATGAGCAACACATTAGGCACCCAGATCTTGCCTTCTAAATGCCATTCTGCACGAAAATGAACTAGGCCTCCTTAGAGAAATGGCTGATTCCAAGGGTGAGGCAAGAAACACACCAGACAGACCTAAAAATCTTGTGACAGAAAGCAAGGATGTGCTAAAAAGATTGATGGGACATGTCAAAAGAACACAGAAGTCAGCTTGCAGAGGATCCAATTGGCCAAATCTTAAGTCAAGCATTAGAACAATCATAGTAATAGATTTTAACCCAGTTAATAAAATTCCTAAGCCCATACTGATATAAATAAATTAATTAAAAAGTGTGATGAGGAATGAGATTAACTTTACAGTGACAAAACCTGCCAGACATCACCTTAATCAACTTATCAAAGTGAACCATCAGAATGGGGCAGATAAAAATCATGTGCCACCTATTAGAATGCAATGCAGAGAAGACACAGCATCACTTTTTGCGATACCCCTCCCAAAGATAGTAATTTAACTATCATTAAGAGGAAAAATCAGATAAATCCAAACTGAGAAACATTCTACAAAATAAAGTTATAATCTTCAAGTATTATGATCATAAAATTTTAAAAGTGAGGAACTAACGCAGACTAAAGAAAACTAAAGAGACGTGTCAATTAATGCAATATAGAGTTTTCAACTGGGTCTTTTTACAAATAAACTTTAACTGTTGGAAGACTAGATCAGTAAAGGATCAGTGTCAAAGACCGATCCAAAATATATAAGAACTTAGAAGACTCAATACTCAAAAAATAAACAATCCAATAAAAAAATAGGCAGAAGACATGAATAGACATTTCTCCAAAGACATACAGATGGCCAAGACACATGAAAAGATACTCAGCATCACTCACCACAAGGGAAATGCAAATCAAAACTACAATGAGTTATTACCTCACACCTATCAGAATGGCTAAAACCAACAATACAAGAAACAAGTGTTGGTGAGGATGTGGAGAAAAAGGAACACTCATGAACTAGTGGTGGGAATGCAAACTGATGCAGCTACTGTGGAAAACAGTATGGAGGTTCCTCAAAAAGCTAAAAATAGAACTACCCTATGATCCAGCAATCACACTACTGGGTATCTACCTGAAGAATATAAAAGCACTAATTCCAAGGGATACATGCCCCCCCATGTTTGTTGCAGCATTATTTACAATAGCCGATATATGGAAGCAGCCCTAGTGTCCATCAACTGATGAATGGATAAAGAAGATGTAGTATACATACATGATGGAATATGATTCAGCCAAAAAAAGAACGAAATCTTGCTATTTGCAACAACATGGATGATTCTGAAGAGTATGATGCTAAGCAAAATAACTGAGAAAGACAAATGATTTCACATGATTTCACTCATATGTGGAATTAAAGAAACAAAACAAATAAGCAAAGGGGGGAAAAAAGAGAGAGAAAGACAAATCAACAAACAGACGCTTAATTATAGATGGCTACCAGAGGGCAGGGGGTGGAAGAACTGGTTAAATAAACGATGGGGATTGAGGAATGCACTTTGATGAGCACCAGGTGATGTATGGTGCTGTATACTGTATAACCAAAACTAGTATTAACTATGTTAGTTAACTAACTGGAATTAAAATAAAAACTTAAAAAAAAAAAGTGTCAAAGACCATAACTAGGCCAACTTGACCTAATTGACATTTATAAAATAACCCACCCAATAACTTCCAAAATACACATTCTTTTCAAGAGAGTATAAAACATGGACCAACTAACCATATACTGGGCCCTAAAACAAGTCTCAATGAATTTAAAAAGACTGAAATCATACACTGCACATTCTCTGACCACAATAATTAAATATCAATGACAAAAAGATACCTGGAAAACTTCAAAACATTAGAAGTTAAGCAAAAAACTTCTAATTAATTCATGGGTCAAAATGAAATCACAAAGGAAGTTAAGAGAAGTTTATAGCTCCAAATGTGTATATCAAAAATGAAGAATGGCCTGTAACAGTCATCTGGCCTCCCACTTTAAAAGCTAGGACTCATGGAACACTACATCAAAAACTAATGATGTAATGTATGGTGATTAACATAATAAAATAAAATAAAAATTTTTTAAAAGCTAGGAAAAGAGCAAATTAAAAACAAAGTAAGTAGAAGGAAGGAAATAATAAAGATGAGTTAAAGTTGAAATGCACAATAGTAACAATCAATAAAACCAAAACCTGATTCTTTGAAGAGACCAATAAAATTGATAAACCACTATCCAGACTAGTCAAGGAAAGGACAAACTACCACTATCAGGAATGAGAAAGAAAAAATCATTATAGATCCTTAGACAAAAAAAGAAATTTAAAAATTATGAAAAATTCTGTTCAATTAAACAAGAAGAAATGGATGAATTCCTTGAAAAATACAACTTATCAAAACGGATTCAAGAAAAAAATTTAAATGGGCGCCTGGGTGGCTCAGTTGGTTAAGCGACTGCCTTCGGCTCAGGTCATGATCCTGGAGTCCCTGGATCTAGTCCCGCATCGGGCTCCCTGCTCAGCAGGGAGTCTGCTTCTCCCTCTGACCCTCCCCCCTCTCATGTACTCGCTCTCTCTCATTCTCTCTCAAATAAATAAATAAAATCTTTAAAAAAAAAAAAAAAAAAATTTAAAAATCTGAGAAACCTGAAATATGTTTTAAAAATTGAACTTGGGGGGCGCCTGGGTGGCTCAGTCAGTTAAGCGACTGCCTTCGGCTCAGGCCATGATCCCGGGGTTCTGGGATCGAGCCCCGCATTGGGCTCCCTGCTCGGCAGGAGGCCTGCTTCTCCCTCTTCCACTCCCCCTGCTTGTGTTCCCTCTCTCGCTGTCAAATAAATAAATAAAATCTTTAAAATATATATATATAAAAATAAATAAAAATTGAACTTGGAATTTAAAACTTCTCACAAAGAAAACACAGTCCCAGGTTAGCTTTAGTAGTAAAGCCTAACAAATACGTAAAGTAGAGATGTACAAATCTTACACAAACTCTTTCAGAAAATGCAGTAGGAAATATTTCCTAACTCATTTATGAGGCTAGTACATCTAAAACAAAGATATGCAAGAAAACTAATATCCCTCATAAATGTACACTTAAAAATTATTTTAAAAAGTTAGTGAACTGAATCTAGCAATGTATAAAAAGGATGACACATCATGACCAAGTGCAGTTTATCCCAGGAATATGAGGATGGTTTAATACTTGAAAATCAATCAACATCATTCACCATACTAAGATAATAAGGAGAAAAAAATCATTATCACTTAATAGACACAGAAAAAGCATTTGAAGTTACAAATTCATTTATTCAAAAAAGTCTCAGCAAATTAGAACGAAAATTTCTTCAACGTAATGAAGATCATCTATAAAAAATCTACAGCTAAAATAATTCTTAATGGTGAAAAACTAAATGAGTCCCCTAAAGATCAGGAACACAGCAAAGATGTCTACTCTTACCACCTCTATTCATCATTGTACTGAAGGCCCCAGTCAATACAATAAGACAAGAAAAAGAAGAGATATATACCGTGGGGGGTGGGGGCATGGGGGCAGGGAGAGATATATACTGGAAAGGAAAATGTAAAATGCATGAACAATATGATCAGACAATATGACTGTGAATAAACTTAAGGAATCGACAAAATAACTACTAGAACTTATATGTACATATAACAGAGGACACATGGTCAATATAAAAAGAATGAACTACATTTCTATATACTAGTCATGAACAATTAAACATTGAAATTTTTCAAAATACCATTTACAATTACATCCAAAACACGAAATACTTAGGGATAAACTTAAAATATTTCCAATAATTCTACACTGAAAAGAACAAGGCTAAGATAAATTATAGAAAACCTACACAAATATAGCAATATATCATGTTCATGGATTAGAAGCCACTATTGTTTAGATGTTGATTTTTATCAAGTCAATATGTAGAACTAATATAATTCCAATAAAATCCCAGCTGGTTCTCTTTATAAAAACTGAAAGGCTGATTCTGTATTTTATATGAAAATACAAACAACCTCAAATGGTCACAACAGTCTTGCAAGAAAAATAACAAAATCGGAAGACCGTATTACCTGACTTCAAGATTTACTATACAAGATTCAGCAATCAAGACAGTGTAATACTGATGCAAAGACAGACACTAGCTCAATCAAATAAAATGAGAACCCAAGAGAAATGGCTTAACTTGTATAAAGAAGTACCCAAAAGAAATGAAAAAAGACTTGTACAAGAATGTTCATAGCTCATAGCAGGTTTATCCATAAAGGTTGAAAACTAGAGGTAACATGACCGTAAAAGGGGAAATGAATAAACAGATTTTAGGACAATAACACAACAGAATATTAACCAACAACAAAAAGGAATGAACTACTTATGTATACATTCAACCAATATGGATAAACCAAAAACATTGTGCTAAGCAAAAGAAGCCCCACACAAGAGTTACATATGATTCTATTTACATAAAGTTCTCAAAGGGACTGATCAGGAAGAAACACATAGAAACCTTCTAGGATGACAGAAATATTCTGTATCTTGATGGGTTGTGGGTTATACAAGTCTATGCAGTTGTCTAAACTCTGAACTTTAAACTTAGCATCTGAGAGCATTCACTTTACACATACACATACATTTTCCTCAAAAAAAAAATAAAATATATATATATATACACACACACACAAACGTTTTTTTCACTCAAAAAATATTTGACTGCCTACTACAGCCCAGGTATTGAGAACACAAAGATTGAAGGCAGGATCCGGAAAAGGGACCTGATAGTCTTGTAAGCAAAAAAATGCAAAATGTTAGTTATCACAATGAAAATCAAACAAGAGAAATCTTTTCAGCTGAGAAGTAAAAACAAGTAGATTGCCAATCAAAGAATATTACAAGTATATAGAACATATACAGAAGTAATAGAAAAAATCATAGTGGAGCTGGGCAAATAAAGTAATATGATACACTTCATGTATAAACGGGGGAGGGAAGCTGTTGAACTACTGTCTAAGGGGTTGTTAGAAGAGATCTGATTTTGATTATGTAGGCTCTTTCTGCCTCTGCATTAGGCTGTATTTTAGCTGTTTAGCAACAGGAACCTCTGAAGAAGTTTTCGTAGGGGAGTGAGAAATATAAAACTCATTCAGAAAGATCACTATAGAAACTATATGAAATATAGATTGGACAAGTCAATCTATATTTATAGGACAGTCAGTCCTATTAAAAAGGCTAATGCAATCTATAGACCACTTCATCAAGAGGAAAACACGCAATCTTCTCAAGCTCACATGGAGCACTCACAGACCACTTTCAGAGCCATAAAACACACCTTAACAAATTTGAAAGAACAGAAATTATATGATATATGCTCTCAGACTACAACAGAATTAATCTGGAAATTAATGACAGGAAAATAGCTGCAAGATCGCCAAACACTTGGAGATTAAACAACACACTTCTAAATAACATGTGGATCAAAGAAGAAATCTAAGGAGAAATTAAAAGATATACTGAATTGAATGAAAATAAAAATATAATTTATCAAAATCTGTGGGATCCAGTAAAAGCAGTGCTTAGAGGAAAATTTATAGTATCGAATGCATATATTAGAAAAGATCTAAAATCAATCATCTAATCTTCCCCCTTAGAAAACTAGAAAATTAATCCAAAATAACAGAAGAAATCATAAAAATTAGAGCAGAAATCAGTGAAATTGAAAACTAGAAATCAACAGAGAAAATCAAAAGTTGACTCTTTTCAAATAGCAGTAAAATCAGTAAGCCTCTACTGGGGTCTGGAGAAAAACAGAGAATTGTTGTCCAATAGGCATAGAGATTCAGTTTTGAAAGATGAAACAGTTCTAGAGACCTGCTGAACAACAATGGACATTAAAAGGATAACAAAGGAATATTATGAACAACTCTAGGCCCACAAATTTGATAATCTAGATGAAATGGGACCAATTCCTTAAAAGACACAATCTGTAAAAACTCACACAAAAGAAATAAACAATCTGAACAGGCCTACATCTATTAAGGAAATTGAGTCAGTAATTAATAACCTTCCAAAAAATAAAGTACCAGACCATAAGTACTCACTGGTGAATTCTATCATACATTTATGGAAGAAATTATACCAATTCTCTACAATCTCTTCCAGAAGTCAGAAGCAGAGGAATACTCCTAGATCATTCTATGAGACCAGGATTACTCTAATATCAAAATCAGATATGAAGGTATTACAAGAAAACTAGACCAATATATATCATGAACATAGATACAAAAGTCCTCAACAACTTATTAGCAAATTGAATCCAACGATATATAGTAAGAATTATACACCACAACCAAGTGGGATGTATTGTAGGTATATAAGGGTGGTTCACCATTCAAAAATCAATTATTATAATCCATCACATGAACAGGCTAAAAAAAGACAAGGCTATTGCAATGGGCTAGGTAAAAGTTGGTGAGCACATGTATTAGAACACAACTATAAGTATTATTCATTCATTCACACAATGTGCCAATACCGGGGATACAATGGAACGTAAGACAAAATTCATGCTCTCATAGAGCCTATAATCTATCAGAGAGACAGACACTGAACAAGTAACCACAAGTCCCTATTGTAGGAACTCAACCTGGACTAAATAGAAGGGGAAGGCTGATAATGATGAACCACTAACTAGATAAAAAACAGGGAGGGGGTATGGCTGAGGGGAATATTATAACCAGGATATACGAAGGTTCTGAAGCAAAGAAAAAGCACAGTATATTAGATATACTGAAAGAAATCCAGGTTTAATATCACAGAAAGAATAGAAGAAGATTACACTATGGTTATGATTTTGCTGGTCATCAGGTAAAAATAAAAACACAAGAAGGCAAAAAAGTTATGGATGCCTACAAAAGAATACTTTAGGTGATTAAACCACGACATCTAAGATAAACAGGAAAAATTAAAGAGCTGATACACCTTTTAAAAAGACAGTGAAAAAAATACAGGCACCAGGAATTGCCAAGTTACAGAATTTGAAGGAAAAATCCCTCAAAAGTGTCTGATCTTTTTCTAGTTATGCTCAAGAGTCAATCTTTCTACTCCTCAAGGAAACCCAGAAGTTAAAACAAAATCTTTAAAACTGAAGCACTTAAAATTTAATACACAGTAATCCTGACAGAGAAATAAATTTTATCCTGGAAAAGATAAGTTTCCAAAATGTATATAATACAAAAACTTAATTTTGCTTTTTCAAATGTGATTTCTGTCAACATTCAGCATATCAATTCAAGAACACCCATTTGAACTATTTAAGCCTTTAAACAATTTCTGAAATTTCCTCAATGACTTGAAGTATTACTTAACACAAAATTATGTTTCTAACTGTAAGTTATATTAATCTTTAAAGGAATTACTTACAGGGACATTAAGTGCATACTGTAGTCCTTGAGGAAGTCTTTCATGTGTTTCCATCTGCTCTTCATCATTTTTTACTGTCTCCTCATGGACCATGAGTTCATCATGTGATATCATATCCTGTTGTCTCATTTCACTTTCTTGTAACACTTCATCTGCAGCAAGGATCTCCTGGTGAGGCATACTCCGGTCTTGAAGTACCGACTCCTGCAGTTCCCCAGACACGGTAGACTGGCCAGACACTCCACCCATTACAACCATTGCCCTGGAAGACTGCATTTCGTCTATGCCGCCACATTTAAGAAATAATCCTTCCAGTTTGTCGTCAATGTTCATGCTTAAGTATAACTGCCTAGAAAGACCAAGTTTGGCAACAAAGCATAATGAATTAGTTTTATATGTCTACTTGATACTTTTTAAAATTTCAATTATGAAAGGTACACACTTTAACAGAAAAATTTTATTCATGTAATTCATTATCATCTCCAATTTTAAAATTACCAAGTAAGTTTCCAAAGGCTGGTAGAGTAAAATACAAATTTTCATCTTTGGCATTAAGGCATAAAATCTTAATCTATTTCATTATGAAAAATGAGTATGAGATAAAGCAAACTGGGGGAAAGTATTTGTAACAAAGGATTCATATCTTTTAATATATTAAAATGTCTTAAAAATAAAAAAGGTGCATTCATTAAGAAATAAATTGACAAACCACTATCAGGCAAATCACTACATATATAAAGTATATAAAATGAATAGTCACTTACAGTAGTAATCAAAGAAATGAGCATTAAAACAGAGCTACTATATTTCATCCACCAAACTGGTATGACTCTTTAAAAAAAAAAATACGTCCAATGTTGAGGTAGGTTAAAAAAAAAAAAAAAAAGACACTCATTTACTAACAATAGGAAAATAAATTAGCTCAATTATTTTCAAAGGTAATCTGGTACTATGTATCAAAAGCCATAAAAATGCACATATTCTTTGAACTGGTGATTATACTTTAAGAAACCTATCCCGATGAAACAAAATGCATAGAAAGTTATATATAAAAAATCACTAGAGTAAAGTTTACATTAACAAAAAAATGGTAATACACTATGTATTCAATAAAACAAAGCTGGTTAAAATATATTCATACATATGTTTTAAACTATACTGATGGCTGTACAACTCAGTAAATTTACTAAAAATCCCTGAATTGAACACTGAAAATGGGTGAATTTTATTATATGTAAATTATATCTCACAGTTTTTCTTAAAAATAAAATCAGAATAAAGGCTACCCTGTGGGGGCTGCTGCTTATAACAGGTATGAAATGGGAGGTGTCCGGGTGCTGGCAGTGTTTTTTCTTGAGTGGAATGCTGACTGCACAGGTGTACTCACTTTGTAAAGTTTTCAAGTTGTTTATCTGCAATATGTGCATGTTTCTGTCAGTTATTATACTTCAATAAGCTTGTTGGAAGCTCAAAAAAGAATGTATGCAGTAATAAAAATATTCTTGAAAAGTATCTGAAAATGTGGGGGAATATCCCAATATATTAAAGGAAATGTGTGTCTGAATGTACAGATTTCTAAAATGCTAACAATATTAACATTACCACTGGGTGTTTAAACTGTATTTCTCCATATTTACATTTATCTCTAATTTGAAAACTTACTATAATGAAATTTTATTTTTTACACGTTTTTAAATGCGTTAAAATGAAATAAAAGTGAAACTTCCATTACTAATATAATCTTAAATAACAGCACATGATTAAATTTAATAGGTTGTAAGAACTACATGCTATCAAATAATTACATTACCTTATTTACTCCATTATTTAGAAAAGACAGGCAATATTAAATCTGCCCTTCTAACTTTGATTGTTATAAATTCAAATTCCACTGTGTTACTCTAGGAACTAACATAACAATCATGAAATCAAAGAAATTTCATCTCAAAGAGGGTGAAAGCACTTGTACAAAGTTTTTCAAAATAGATTTCTACTGTCAGACTGTGTAGAATTAACATACATAACCTACCCAAAGGGAAGGGTCCACAAGTAGTAAATGCATTAACTATGTTTCAGTTTGGTTACCTCTTTCCCAAATCAATCAGGTAGGTAAAATAAATGATCAGTTACATTCAAACAAACAAACTACCGAAATTTAAATACTCTTTCATTTACTAAGGTTATCATTTACTGAGAAACTTGTACTTAAATGAACAGTTCAAAAAAACACAAACAGCAAAGTTAAAAAACACAAAAAATATAATTCATACTTGCTAATCTTATCTTCCCTGGTACCAGGTATTATCAGTCTAGAACACAAAACAAAGGACCCAGAATCGGATTTTACTTTTCAAAATCTTTAGTAGCAAACTTGGATCAAGCCCCACCCACATCAGGCTCTCTGCTCAGTGGAGAGTCTGCTTCTCCCTCTGCGCCCCCCCTCCCCCGCTCATGCTTGCTCTCTCTCTCTCTCACAAATAAATACATAAAATCTTTTTTAAAAATCTATAGGACAAAGATTCTAAATAAATCACCAAATAACTGTTCTCTTCTAATATTCTATTTATCACATTTCTTAGAAAATCAACTATCCCACAAGTAAGTGAGACCGAAGTCTTACAGGGCTAAAATTTGCTTATTCTGGCCATTTCTTTGGAGGTTCATACCAAATCAATTATATTCTTCTATTTACTGTTTTCTTAAAGAATGTGGAAAGCCCCTAATTTAAAAGGGAATTATGTCTACACAAAGCCATCCTTTATTGCAATTTTTCATTGCTGCTACAGCTGCTACTGTTATATCGTTATTAAAAACAAAACACAAAAAACTGGGGAGCTTTTAAAGAACACGGGAGATGTAGAAGAAGTCATTAAAAGGGCAACTTAAAGAAACTGACCTAGGACAAAACTTAAAGAAAAAGTAGCCAAAGTTGAAGCTGACTTGTTAACCCAACACAGGGTCTACATTTCCCTAAAGCAATGGTCCCCAACTCCACTGTTTTTGATCATGCATCTCATCATTTTTTTAAAATAGTATATCCTAATATATGCATACGATTTAAAACTATACCTCTAAAATACTGTTAACATAAAATGTACATATGAAAACAAACATTAAAATATAATTTTTACTAACCTTATCCCTAACATGAGGCTAAAACAGTAAGTACTGAGAAAGTCAAAATATTCTAGGGATAGAGACTGTTTTGGAAAAAAGGTAGGCTTACATTAAGTGCCAGGGTGAGGGACTTGGAACAGGAAGTTAACACATCTCAATACATACGGAGTAAATGGAAAAGGAAGTGGAAAGCCTAAATGTAAGACAAATATGACCTCTTTGAAAATTTGCTTGAAAACAGGCCATAGACACAGAAAAAGGAATCTCTCTTCCTTTTTTTAGGTATGGTTTTATTCCTATGACCCCAAATTAATCCATACATTTTGAGTTACTGGCTAGCCGAGAAATTGTTTTGAGACAACTTCCCTGAAATACCAGAAAATACCAAGATATAGATTTCAGTATCTGTGAACACTGCTCTGACAAGGGTTTAAAGCAAGCCTTGGAAATATCAAAATGAAAACTGCATGCACCCTTGACCCAGCAACCTCACTGCTAAGAATATACACAATCCTATAAAGTAATTCCTTAAAATTAACCAAAGATGTATGTACAAGGATGTCTGGTACAATCCTTTAGTGGGAAAAGACTGGAAACAACCTAAGCATCCACTGATAGAAGACTTGTTCAATTAATTATGATTCAACCATACAATGGAATACAGTCATTAAAAGGAATGAGGCCGCTGTATGTGCCAGGTGAAAAGTTCTCCAAGATACATTACGTGAAAAAAATCAAGAAGAAGATACATAGACAAATAAAGTGAGCCATACTTGTATCATACATCTCAACAAGTAACAGGGCAGAGTAAGCTGGACAAGAAATTAGATAAGGTTCTCAAACAATAAAATTAATTTCACCAAGCCTATAGTAAAAGGAAAAAGGACAAAGTTACACGAAAAATGATAAGGAAAGACCATTTTTTATTGTCCTTGAAACTCTCTTAACATGCACTTATCATCTTTAACTTTCCCCCTTCTAACTCCTGCATGGTCTCAGTCAAAGCTCCCATGTGTTTCACAGCACATTCAACAGCCCGAATACAACAAAAGGTCCTATGCTCAAGAGTTAACATAGGCTACTTCCCTTCTCTAATTTCAGTTATTTCCAAGGAGGATCAGCCAGGAGTAAAGAAAGGAAACTGATGTAATCAATCCATGTTAAAATGTGAATAGTTAGGGAAGCCTGGGTGACTCAGTCAGTTAAGCGGCGGCCTTCGGCCCAGGTCAGGATCCCAAGGTCCTGGGATCAAGTCTCACAATGGGCTCCTTGCTCAGCAGGGAGCCTGCTTCTCCCTCTCCCTCTGCTTGTGCTCTGTCAAATAAATAAAATCTTTAAAAAAATAAAATAAAATGCAAATAGTTAAATGTCTCTTCCTGCTAAACTGTCAAAAAGCCAACTAATGCTTTTTGACCCAAACATCTATACAATTAATGGAAATTCAGGTGTTAGGGATATTACACAGCAGAGAGGAAGAAAGAAATAATGGTTCCTTTAAATCATGTCACTTACATGAGAGCCTGCTTTAGAAGAAAAAAAGAAATAAACAATTAATTTGTGTTCCCAGTAGCCTCTGTCCAACTGGGGAAAAAGAAGGGCTGGGTGGAGTAATAAGCAACCAGTCACCCTGAGTTCCTTATGACAACACATTCTTTTGTAAGGGACCCTGGACAGCTGACAAAGAGTTTAAAACATCACAGCTGTTAAGAGCTGAGACAAGATGGACAATGATGTCCTAGGGCTAATTCAGCTAAAGGGATAGCTCTCTTTCTTCTGAAATTTAGAGTTACCCAGAACACAAATCATTAAAAACTAGAACATAGCAAAAGAGTGAAAAGAAGGAAGAGGCCAGCCCACCTCGGGGCAATTTCTCCTAAATCTCCCTTTAGCAGATTACTTCAAACTGCATTCTTTTCCCCCTTTCCAAGCTTTATTCTTCCCTCATCTCCATCTCTCTCTGTCAAAAAAGCTGACAGGTACAGCAACAGGGATATTTAGGGGGCCACAATACAGTTTCCTGCTCCATTCAATGATTCCCACACACTTCTTACCAGCCTTTCCTACTGAAAAATGTTTGGTTCAGCTGTGTAAAAGTAATTCAAATTGTGGCCAATTAGGTAACCCCTAGTCATTTAAGCCTAATGGCAATGCTCTACTCAAAGAGAACATAAATTATTAGCCATCACTTTCTCCTGTCTTCCAGAAGGGACAGCTGACTCTCCTTGTCATCACCTTCTAATTTAATGCTTCTAATCAACTGTGTGCAAGCAATTAAAAAGTAAGCTTTATAGATTTATAAGATGAAATGGAGTAAATAAGCTTTGAGTCAGGGTTTTCAATAAGGAATTAAACACATGCGCTTTTAATACAAGCATTTGTGTTAATTATTTCTAAACTGAGGGGACTGTTTGGGCTTGCTTTCAGAAGACAAAGTTGACAGAAGCATAACATATGGACAAGCTGGCCACCACTACTCATTTTTAATCAACTCTGCAAGGCACTTAAAGTGCCTACTGATTTTTTTAAGGGAGTTCTATGCAATTAATAAGGAAAATATCTTTCCGAATTTATTAATAGGTTTGGGTCTATATTATAAAGTTCAGAGATTATCATAACCTGGAAAGGAAGAACAACTAATATGTGTTGAGGATCTACTAGCTGTAAGACACTGCTGGGTACATTTATATATGTTACATCACTTAACCCGTATAGTAACGCTCAAGACAATAACAGTATATCCCCATTTAACAGATAAAGAAACTGGGGTTTACCCCAAGTCATAGCTATGAGGTACACTAGGAGGGATTTCAAAACGGGCTTAGCTGGTTTAGTGCACTTTTTGCCTCACTATACTAAACCTTCCCATCTTGAAAAAGGATCTGAACACATTAAGAACTCACAGAACTCCTCCTCTTCTCACTCACCTACTCTGAGGCCACTCTGTCACCACTGCTTGGCTTGGTAAAGCAATCCAAGTCTCCTTAGCTGGCTACTCCCACCACATGGTACCACAGGAGAACTCTGTGACACAAAATCCCCTTTTCTCCTTTGGAAGGAATGGACACTTCCTACATTTGCTATTTTCCCACTTCCACCCATTACTCACACCTTAGTAAATTTCTGTCATTCTTTTTTTCATAGGCTTACATACACGGTCTTAATCCTTCCATTCTTTCTTCAAACCTTTACCAAGTTACTTCAGGAAACTCCCTTCCTCTTTTACCTCACCATTTTCACTTGGAAATCAAACAAAATAATCCTAAATGTGGCTAATATAGGAGTGGTTCTAAAGATATACCTGTATCAAAGAAAAGAGGGTTGTACATTTTAAGGTGAAAACAGATCTGGAAGACTTCTGCTGTAATCCTCTAAAATTTTTGAAAGCACCTAGTTCCCCTTCAGAACGTACACAAATATTCATCTGCCACTTTATCACCTTTAATTAAATCTTGCATTCAAACATGAAAGAAATATTTCTCACTTACAGATACTGCTTTTCTGTTTTATTTATTTAGTTTGGTTGTATATTATTTTCCACCAACTTTTATTGAACAATGTAGAGCTTCCAACATTATGAGTCAAAACAGATTATAGTGGGCAAGCTTAAGAATTAAACATCATTCTTTTCTATAAAAAGAATAATTTCCAACTCAAAATATTCTCCCAAATCAACAATACCCTGCCTTGTACCAGAACCCATTCAACCTATAAACCTCACCTGAATGTAGAAGAAAAGTACTCAAAGGAACCTATTCTGAAACAGAAAAGCTAGGTTTTACAAATTACTTCTGACCCAAAGCATTTTCAGCAAACTCCTTGTTGTCTGGAGGATGCCAGTTATATTAATTTGGATATTAACACTTCTAACCCATGTACAAGTCAGTGAGAAATTACACCTTAAAAAATATCAGCATTGGAAACACAGATATCAGTCAGCCTCAAAATCAACTGGTTAGACAAAGCAAACCATGATCAATATGGAATTAACAATTTGCCACTGGTAATTCTTAAGAAGTTTCCTATTCTCTTTCATCCTTCAAAAGAATAGTTTTATCTATGCAAACAATGCTTCATCGCTAATTTAAAAACAAAGTCTACTTCTTGTCTAGACATATTCCACATTCAGAAACTCCTTCAGATATACCGTTGTATAACTACCATTTTGCACCTATAAAGTATATCTTGTAAACTACGCTCCTTGATGATTTTTAAATTACTACTAATTCAAAACATTCCAACAGGAGCATCATTTATAATAATGGCAACTGGAAAAAATGGTCTTTCTGATCATTGCTAGCAACAATTAAAGACATTAAATAAGAGAAAGTATAGGCTAAGATCCATCATTTTATACAATATAACAAGAAAAACCTCTGACCCTTTTTTAACCACAGAAAATTTGTAAATATTAAGTCAAAATTAACAGGCATCTCTATATGCCTGCATCCCCCTCAAATAAAGCAGAATCTAAGCATATTCTGTATTCCAAATACTCAACACCAAAGTCTTCCAAAACAATGTGACAACAAGAAAATAGTGGTATCTATAAATATTAAAACATCAAATTTTTGGCCTCTCATACTGTTTAAGAAACAGCTGTAATTTATATTGAAAAAGGGGGAGGGGGATAAAAAAAAAAAGGTCCAAACAAAACAGAACCCTACATTCTGCTGGATCTAGTTGTTTCATACATCACATCTTATGCCAATATCAACAATTCAAACATTAATGTTAAAAATACTTATTCTGTTAGGAAACTATGAATTTTCTACAGTCTTGTATAATAAAAGGAGTATCAAAAACACTCCTTAAAACAAACTTCCCTGTACACTATGAACATTAAACACCTAAGTTATTTTTAGTATGTACTACAGAGTAACCAAAACTTGTTTCAGAACAGAGAACTGCTAACTATTAATATCAACATTTTTTAAACTTAGATAAATGCTCTCACTTTAATAATACAAACCCTATTTGTTCAGTACAGAACTAAGGATGTAATTTCACTTTCAATACCAAAAACACCTATAATGTCTTACACTATTCAGTAATAAAACTTAAGTCAACAGGACTACTATAAATGCTGTATACAAGTACATAAATTTATCAAAACTAACTGTTATTCAAGTCTCTTAAAAAGGGTACCAAGGTTAAAATATGTTGACATAAATTATGGTGGAAAATTGACAACTAGTTTCTAACCCTTTAATAAATTCTATAATAGAATATATAATATTTGATACTTGTTTCAAAATACAGTATTTACAACAGGACAAGAACCATAAAATACAATGTATGATGACATACTTTCCATCTAAAACGAACTATTTGAAGTGTATAATGTCCCTGAGATTAAGTTGTTCTGATCTTATCTAAACATTTAGAGTAACAGACTCTTTAGAATTAGAAGGAGCTAGTTACAGATCTTTTAGCTCTATGTGTATCTGGAAAGATCTTCCCATCCAAGACCCCCACCCAATTGTTTTAGAGTCTAAAATAATAGGGACGCCTGGGTGGCTCAGTCGTTAAGGGTCTGCCTTCGGCTCAGGTCATGATCCCAGAGTCCTGGGATCGAGCCCCCAGTCGGGCTCCCTGCTCAGTGGGAAGCCTGCTTCTCCCTCTCCCACTCCCTCTGCTTATGTTCCCTCTCTTGCTGTGTCTCTGTCAAATAAATAAATAAAATTTAAAAAAATAATAATAATAGACAAATCATTTCACCCTAATGGCAGTGAAACAAAATGAGGAATTATCTCAAGTCAATTCTAACTTCTAATACCTTATTCTATCTTATCAAGACCAGCAGTGTTTAGTCAAAAAAAAAAAAAGCAAGATGACTAGTTACAAAACTTGAACTGTCTCAGAATGCAAATAAGCACAATTTCCAAAGTATGTCCCAGGCCAAGAGTTAATGCCTTAGATAATAAAAATTGTATTTTAATGCTAATCCAAACTACTTAATGGAAAGTAAATCTGACACAAACCCTAATATAACAAACAACAAATTCCCCCTTCTCCCCCCACCAATCTGTTCTCTCCTTCTTGCCTAATAATAAAATATTAAGTGAGACACATGGCTACCTAGGTAAGACTCATTTCCCAGCCTCCTTTACAGCTGATTGTGGTCATGTGACAATGTTATAACCACTGGAATATAAGTAGAAATGATATACATAACTCCTCTTAAAGGGAAGGAAAATGTCCTTCCTTCTTCCTGTTGACAGACATAATGGTAACCATCTGGGACCACAAGGGAGAAGCCACCTGTTAAGAATAGCAGAGCAAAACAAAGACGTCCAGAGTATGATGATTCTAGAGCCTCTATAAAATCTCAAGACTGTTTACATGGACTTTTCAAATAATGTATTTCTACCTTTAAAGCCTCTGTCACCGTGGCCACGTCTATATTTTAACGAATATCTCTAATATAAATGATTAGGCAAACATACAGTACATACAAAGTACAGTAACTAGTACGTTTTTTTCATATTTTATAAATTATATGCCAAACACCATTAAATTTGATTAACAGGTTTAACTAGTTTTCCCACGTATGAAAACAGTTTCCATAGAAATTCTGAAAAATGTAACATGGGTTTGTATGTGTTAATGTAAGTGGGTGAAAAATACAATACCCTGCTGAAAAAAGGGTTAAAAGAGAAAAACATCTTCCCACTTAAATTTCACTTAAGATTACATAATAAGCTACCCATATTTTTCTGTGCTAAACTTAAAATATAAAATATTATTACTCCTCAGTTTTCTCTTAACACTGTTTTCTCAAGAAAAAAGATTAAAATCCTAAGTTCCTAACAGATATAAACATCAAAACATAAACTATAATACAAAAATCAACATGAAATTCTATCACCCAAAAATGGTTTCATATTTGAAAATATTACTTTATTCATAATTATGAAAAACAAGTGTTGACGTTACCTGAGACTAAGGTAAAAATGAAGACTTCAAGGAAGGGAATGCTGTAGAGTTGAAAAAGAAATCATGGTTGAGTTTCTACCTTTCGTAAGCTTCAGAGACCCTCAACACCACTTTAATCACTTATGCCATCCAAGTCCTACAAAAAAAAAAAAAGAAAAAGAAAAACACACAACAAAAACATTACTTATGAAGGGAAAAAATACTGTACAAATACAACATGGAAACTGGTATGAATAATGAAGTGATCATTCTTTGCAAATAAGAAGCTATGCCTGAATGACCAGTACAATGACTTGCTTTTAAGTCTGAAACCAGGAAGATAAAATAGTGGTAAGTAGTAACTATGAAATAACCTTGGCCTTATAAAAAATAATTTGCCTAGGGGCACCTGGGTCGCTCAGTCAGATGAGTGGCCAACTCTTGATTTCAGCTCAGGTCATGATCTCGGGGTCCTGGGATTGAGCCCTGCATCAGGCTCCACACTCAGCGAGGAATCTGCTTCTCTCTCCCTCTGCCCTTCCCCCCACTCATGCACACACCCATGCTCTCTTGCTCTCTAAATTAATCTTTAAAAAAAATTTTTTTAAAGAATAATTTGACTAAATCTGGAGTTTACAGCTTTAGAGATATGTGATGCTGAGGGAAATTCAGAGGGTTACAGACCTAAAAAGCTAGAAAAGAGAAAGCGAAGATTAAGAAACCACTTACTACTATTCATATCTGCTTTGCAAAGTCTATGAAGTGAAGAGGGAAGCAAACACAATACCAGGCCTTACAAATAACAAACAGAACTAGTCATGTACAGAATATGTATTTATTTACAATAAAAACAATTTCAGTTGTAAAAATCCCATTAAATACTTAGATATAGAATCTCAATCAGTCAGGTCACCTTTGACAGGAAAAGCTGACAATGAGTATAATCAACCATGAATCACAGGAAGACGGTATACCATATCCAAAAAACAAAAATAAAAATGAAGAACATAAGCTATACACAACAAATCTGTCTAACAGTATTTCTGAGCATAGTTAACAAACTCAAGAGTTTATGGAATTTCCTACCATAAGTCATTAAAAATATTAGATCCCTAGGGCACCTGGGTGGCTCAGTGGGTTAAGCATCCGACTCTTGATTTCAGCTCAGGACATGATCTCAGGGTCATGGTATCAAGCCCCATGTTGGGCTCCATGCTTAGAGCAGAGTCTGCTTGTCCCTGTCCCTCTGCTCCTCTCCCCACCTATGCTCTCTCTTACTCTCCCCCTCTCTCAAATAAAGGCCTAGTTTGCAACAATAAATTACAAGATTACAAAAAAATGAAAAATGTGATCTAAATATTAACAGAAAATAGCAGTCACTACAGTTTCCAGAGTATGCCCAGATGTTGGTTTAAGCAAACAAGATTTCAAAACATCTATTTCAGATATGTGAAAAGAACACATATTTTAAATTTTTTTAATTATGAAAATAATCAACAAATAACAGATTCTCAATAAATGTACAGAAATTACATAAAAGAACCACATTGGAAACTCTGAAGTTGAACAGTAACTAAAACAAAATATTTACTAGCAGGGCTCAATGACAGATTCAAAATGGCAGAAAATCAATGACCCTGAAGACTATCTACTGAAATTATCCAATCTAAAGAATAGAGAGGGGTGCCTGGGTGGCTCAGTCGTTAAGCGTGTGCCTTCAGCTCGGGTCATGATCCCAGGGTCCTGGGATCGAGCACCGCATCAGGCTCCCTGCTCAGCAGGAAGCCTGCTTCTCCCTCTCCCACTCCCCCTGCGTGTGTTCCCTCTCTCTCGTTGTCCCTCTGTCAAATAAATAAAATCTTAAAAAGAGAGAGAAAATAAGTTGAAGAAAATTGAACAGAGCCTTGGAGACCAATTTATTAACACTTCCGGAGTCCCAGAAGGAGAGGACAGAAAGGACAGGGAAAAAAATTTTTTTAATAAAATACCAGCCAAAACTTCCCATATTTTAGTAAAAAGGAATCAAATCTACAGGCCTTAGGAACTCAATGAATCTCAAGTAGGATAAATACAAAAAGGCCCACACTTAGACACATCATAGTCAAACTGGTGAAAGCAAACACAAAGAGAAAATAATGCAAGCACAAAGAGAAAAATCACTCAGCATGTGCAGGGACCCAACATGATTAACAGCTGACTTTCAGTCAGAAATAATAGAGGCCAGAAGACAGTGGAATGACATTCAAAGTGCTGAAAGAAAAAAGCTGTCAACCAAGAAGACAACAGAATTATCCTCCAATAATAAAGGCATAATAAAGAGTCTCAGACAAAAAAGGCTTAGAGACGTTTTTGCTAGCAAACCTGCCTAACAAGAAATACTAAAGGGGCGCCTGGGTGGCTCAGTTGGTTAAGCGACTGCCTTCGGCTCAGGTCATGATCCTGGAGTCCCGGGATCGAGTCCCGCATCAGGCTCCCTGCTTGGCAGGGAGTCTGCTTCTCCCTCTGACCCTCCTCCTTCTCATGCTCTCTGTCTCTCATTCTCTCTCTCTCTCAAATAAATAAATAAAATCTTTAAAAAAAAAAAAAAAAAAAAAAAGAAATACTAAAGGAAATCCATCAGGCTTTCAGCTTTTAGGAAAAGACAACAGATTCAAATACACAGGAAAAAAAGAAGAGCACCAGAAATAGAAAATATGTGAGTTAAACTAAAGGACTCTATATATTTTTCTCATTTCTTCTCTCAACATCTTTAAAAAACATAAGAATGAAGGCGACTTGGGTGGCTCAGTCTTTAAATGTCTGCCTTTGGCTCAGGTCATGATCCCAGGGTCCTGGGATCAAGCCCGCATCGGGCTCCCTGCTCAGCGGGAAGCCTGCTTCTCCCTCTCCCACTCCCCCTGCTTGTGTTCCCTCTCTTGCTGTCTCTCTCTCTGCCAAATAAATAAATAAAATCTTTAAAAAGAATAAATAAAAAATAAAAAACATAAATGCAGCTAAAATAGTACTTAGAAAGAAGTTTGTAATTTTATATATTTGGGAAAAAAATTCTCAAATCAGTAACATAGGCCTCCACTTAATAAAACAGAAAAAGAACAAACTAAACCCTAAAGTAAGCAGACAAAAGGGAATAATAAAGATCAGAGCAGAAGTTAATGAACTACAAAACAGAAAATTAGAGAAAAACCTGGTTCTTTTAAAACTGACAAACTTTTAGGCAAACTAAGAACAAAGAGAAAAAAGACAAATTACCAAAAAATAGGTATGAAAAAGGGGATGGTAACACTGACCCCACAAAAATTAAGAGTTCTACAACTGAAACTAATACAAGTTATATGTTAATTACACCTTAAAAAAAAATTTAAGAATTATAAAGGAAGAAACATCCTAACAAATTTATGCCAACAAATTACACAACTTTTATAAAATGGACAAATTCCTAAAAAGACATGTATTATCAAAACTGACTAAAGAGGAAATAGAAAAATCTGAATATAACAAATAAACAAACTGAATTAGTATTTTTTAATTTCCCACAAAGAAAAGAACAGGCCTAAATGGCTTCACTGATGAATTCCATCAAAAATTTAAAGAATACCAATCCTTCACAAACTCCTTCACAAAACAAGAGGAAGACAGTACATTCAGCAACTCAATCCATGAAGCCAGAGTTACTCTCATACCAAAGTCAAAGACATCACATGAAACTACTCAGCAATGTCTACAATTATAAAATTGTAAGGATACAAAAATCCTTACAAAATATTAGCAAACTGAATCTAGCAACATTTAAAAAGGTCTATACACCATGATTAAGTAGGATACATCCCATGGATGCAAAGGTGGTTTAACATCTGAAAATCAAATAAGGTAATACACTATATTATGAGACTACAGGACAAAAACCACATGGTTGTCTCAAGAGACACAGAAAAAAAGCATCTGAAAAAATTCAACACCTATTCACAATAAAAACTCTCAACAAGCTGGAAGAAAACTAATAAGCGAGTTCAGCAAGGTCACAAGAAATAAGTTCAGCAAGATCATAAAATATTAAATCAATAAACAAAAATCAATTTTATTTTTATAGTGAAATGACGTCTTTGTATTATGACTTCCTACCAAAAATTTGAACTGATTCAAATTTTCTTTCTTATCCCTCAGTAGAATTTCAAAATTTTCTTCAAGTAGCCTGTCCCCAGGCATTTTATATTTTGTTATTCTGAATGTATACTTTTTCTTACATAATATTAGTCCTAATGCCTATTGTTTGTATAAAAAAATTATTTGTGTATATTAATTTTATAACCAGTTCCTTTACTGAATTCTCTTAATACTATCAGTATACAAAGAGGCAAGCAGATGAACTGAACAGAAATTATTTCAGACACATGCCCTTCAAAAACATGGAAATTCCATATATGATAAATGTGGCATTTCAAATAGGTAGAAAAGAAATGCAACATTCAATAATTGGAATGGGGACAACCAGTTAGCCAGCCAGAAAAAAAAGTAAAGCTAGAGCTCTACATCTACTGTTTATACCAAATATATTCAACATACATCAAGATTTTAAGCAATTTAAACCATAAAAAGTAATAGAAAACCTGTATAACTCTTTTTCAAGTACCATAGTTCACTGAATCTAAAACTACCAATCTTAAGATACATGGCTATTTTATGGGTTACTAAGAAAGAAAATAATAATGTCAAACTATGACAAACCAGTGATTCATGTAATTCAAGATGTGACAACAGAGAGAAAAGAGTCTTATAACCAATGTCGAAGAGCTTTTAAACTTTACACAGAAACCCCCCCATCCCCAGCTATAAAGGAAAAGATCACTAAATTCAATCATAAAAAATTAAAACTTCTATAAAGGCAAAAACAAAATCAAAGGATAAGGAAAAAAAATCAGTGAAAATAATCTGCCTAACAAATGGCTAGGGGCTCAGTACATGACCAAAGAGATCACTGAAAATATACATATGGCCAATAATAGTGGAAAAATGCTCAAGCTCACTCATAATGAAATTTTGGAAAGCAATACTAAACAACAAAATGCTGAAAAATATTAAGAAGTTTGACATTAGCTCATGTTGTCACAGAGACAGAGATTCCCATTTTCCTAGACTACTGATACTGGGATAATCTTTTAGTTAGGCAATATATCTACCTAATTATTAAATGTACACACTCCTAGGCCCAACAATTTTTCCCTTACAAATTTATCCTGCAGATTTATTTTATTTTGTTTTGTTTTTTTGAGAGAGAGATCATGCACGCACAGGAATTGGGGGGGAAGGGCAGAGTGAGAGGGAGAGAATCTTAAGCAGACTTTACATGTGGAGCCGATGTAGGGTTCGATCTCATGACCCTGAGATCATGACCTGAGCCAGAATCTACAGTCAGATGCTTAACTGACTGACCCACCCACGCGCCCCTTATACTGCAGATATATTTAAAAATATATGCAAAGACATGCCCAAGATTATTCACCATATTACCACTTATTATAGCAAAAAAAACTAAAAACCTAAATATCCATAAATAAGTTAGTAGTTAATATAATTATGGTATATCCAAATACTGGAATACTACACAGAATGAAATGAGAAGGAATGATATGCAAAAATATAGAAGTTAACAACAAAAAAGACATGTTGCTAAGTAATATGTATGGTGTGATCTCATTTGTGTAAAGAATATGTAAATACAGGTATACATATGTCTGCATATATATAGAAAATGTCTGACAGGATACACACATACGCACAAATGTTAACCATGAATAGGAAAGGGGAGAGCCTTTTTTTTTAAACCTTTTAACATTCTCTACTGCCTAGTGCGTATCCTCTTGCAATAAACCTGGATAAGGAATGAGAAATGCTGAACATGACAATTACCAGAAAATATGGAAAAAGAAGGAAATCTTAAAATATGGCCACTATATTATTTTCACATCCTCATTTTTAAGGAATTCTCAAAACAAAATTTATGAAAAACTTTAGAATTTTTATGATCATTAACAACTGACATCAGAATATGTGCCATTAACAGATATGTAAATACCCTGAAAACTGTTAAATATTTAACTTTCTTTCACTTGTTTGAAGGATAAAAGCATAGACCTAACATATGTACTAACATAAGCCAAAAAGAAAGGAATCATCTATCTTCCTAAAATAAGGGAACTGGGGCCTAAAAGAGACACGCAAGTAATCTAGTTAAGTGAGAAAAGATCTACATCCTATAAAACTAGTAACATTAACTCTTTCAATGTAGGTATTCATTATCTCTATAGAGCAATACCATATATATATATATGGATATGTATAATTCATGCTTATATGTTAGTGGGCATAAAAGGAAAAGAGATCATCCAACAGATAAAAAGTACTATCCAACGGTTGTGGTCAGTGCATCAGTGCAGTTCATACACAAGTGCATGGGCATCTATCACAGGTAAAAATTAAAGACTGAGTAAAACAGTGTTGGATTACCTCTATAAAATATGTCAGGCAAATGTCCATCCTATCAGATTACTTGGCTCAATTTCCAAGCTCCCAATTCCTCCCCTCTATCTTATAAAAGTACAAAAATACAGGTTATCCCCCAAAAGAACCAGGATTAGACATGTTCTTAAAGTCAAGTAAAATAGTGATATCCAAATATGCCAAATCTAACAATATTCTCTCCATGGTAGATACTGTTGGATTAAATAAAATTAGTAATAAATGATATCCCAAGGAAATGAGGAGACACTAACTGGACTTTTTCTAATTTAATTTCTAGTTGAGGATTAAGATTTCTTTAAAATCTGGGCAATAACCCAGAATTACCTTCTTTAAAATCTGGGCAATAACCCAGAATCATCTTAAATAACTTAAAGAAAGTAGGGGTGGGTTGGTGGCTCAATCAGTTAAGCGTCTGACTCTTGATTTTGACTCAGGTCATGATCTCGGGGTCGTGCGACTGAGCCTTTCGTTGGGCTCTGCACTCATCGGGGAGTCTGCTTGAGATTCTCTCTCTCTCTCCCCCTCTCCCTTTGCCCCTCCCCCCACTTGTGCATGCTCTTTCTTTAAAATAAACAAATAAAATCTTTAAAAAATAAAAAACAAGAAAATAAACACAAAATGTGTTTCATTAAAATCTTATGTTGCTACTCTACATTATTCAGAGTATGATTTCCTGATGAAACCCCAAAGTAACATTTCCCTCAGCTCAAAAGTCTAACTACATTAATATAGTTTTTAAAAACATAAAAACATTAAGCATTTAAAAATTTCAAGGCAAAGGTATTTAATAATACTAGAACAGACTATATATATTTTTAAATGTTATGCTGTAATAAACCTTTTAACAGAGACTAGTATAGAAAGTTAATATCCTGCACTGATATTGCATTGATATTGGACACATACAATTTCTTTTATGTAACTGTAGTATTTTTTTCTGGCATATGAAATGGAGGTAATGAAGACTGAAAGCTGAAATTTTATTAGAAACAAAGAATAAGCCAAATATAATTTTTTATTCAGAAATAATAAAGCATTTATATAGCAGCCCTAACACATTTTTAGGGTTCAATAAATATGCAAATCAATAAAAGCTATAAATGAAAAGCAAAACAATTAAATAACTTTAAATCTTTAGAAAATAACCAATATATTAATTCAAAGTTGTATTTACATAATTTTATCTAGGGATCACAAACACTACAGCATTTTCTAGTCCCTCAGCCAGTCAGCTTTGTTGCTAAAATAGTTACAAACTAAAAACTCTATTTTAAAAATTTTATGTCTACTAAGCTCTTAATTGCCTGCCTCAAAGTTTTGTTTCCAAGAATTCAGAAGAGCATATATGCCACCTTCTCAATTATGTAAAACAATTTTTGAATATGTATTTGCCATAAAACTATACTATTGTGGTAGACATTATTAAAAACAAGTAGAGCAACACTGTATTTGCACTATACTGCTATTCACTTATCTATGTTCTTCATTCACTATGTTCAACTTTTAGAATTTCTAAAGCTATATTGTAAAGTTGAACAGAAAAAGCACAGCAAAGTCTATACACAGGAAATAAAAATGTCTTCAAATTATATATTTTAGGAGTCTTACAAAGTTGATTGGGTATATTTACTTCACAATCAAGACATTATTACATATGCCATCACAGAATATGATAAAATCTACAGACTGGACAAATGTTTTCGAAATGTTAATATTCTGTTGAAAACATTTTCACAAAAAGCCTACTCATCTTCTTGCATCACTTCTTATTGAAAGCCCTAAATTAAGGCTCTCATACATCAAAGAACATTAACTAGACATGTTAAAGGAGAATGAAACAAAAAAAACCAGTAAAGCAAGAAGGAAAAGGAAACATGACCACCCCCCCCCCCCACACACACCCGCATGCTTAAAATAATATAACCTCAAGGTCTAAATCTGTAAACAGAAATTTTGGAATATCATTCCCATCACAACCTTTCCTCTACCATGGAAACACAATTCCCTCTAACTCACCTGCCACAAAGTCTCTGTCTCTGGAACCCTAAATTCATTTAGCATCATCTACCAATTCACTTCTCCTTCCAAGTCTCTATCCTTCCTCCTTCTCTCCCACTCCTCTCCCCCAACAATGAGAAGAAAAGAACCTACCAAGCTGGAAGCTAAGACCCTGTAAGTACAAAAAGAGAGGTATAAAGTTACTTGGACAACCACCCAAAGGTCAGTTATGATTTTCCTCTTTTCCTGCTTCACTCCCTCACATCAGGAGTTAGTGAATATTCCTTCTTAGCAATTCCTCTGACTTAAGATTTTGCTGGCTAAATATTCCCTCATTATACCACTTGTGCAGATATAAACAGTGAAATTAAGACTAAAAATATGTTTTAAGGCAGGAGTATTATGCTTTGCTGTCAATAAAGATACTTCTCTTTAACCAAAGACAGCAGATGTTAATAGAGCCATACTACACTGTAAATATGGACTTCTAATTTACCTCACACTTATTTAATAACTGTGATTTTCTACCATTACCAATTTTAATAACTATGGCACAGAAAGAAAATAAATGAAATATTTTGCAGGGGCCATTAGCTATTGTCCTTCCATTATTCAGTTTTGAAAGACTGGCAAAATTCATACACATACACACACACACACACACACACCCCAGCAGGTGGGTTGATTCATTAAGCCAACATTTTTGTCAGTAACTAAGTCAACATTCTGATCACCTGATATGCATGTACGACATGCTACCTAAGATTCCTAAGACATGCATAAAATATCATGGCCTCTGCCCACAGGAGTTCATAATTTAGCAAAGATGGTAAGTACACACATAACAAATAATGTTTGTAATAATAACATAATGTGATAAGGGCTATAACTGAAGTTGAAGCAATTTATTATAGAAAAAAGTCAAAGCAGAGAGGAATCACAGGCTGCTGGGTAGCTCAGTCAACGGTTAAGCATTCAATTCTTGATTTCGGTTCAGGTCGTAATCTCAGGGTGGTGGGATCAAGCCCAGTATTGGTCTCCACACTCAGCAGAGTCTGCTTGGATCTCTCTCTCTTCATCTCACTCTGCCCCTCCCACCACTCATGCTCTCTAAATAAGTAAATAAATAAAATATTAAAAATCTTTTTAAAAAAGCAGAGAGCAATCAATTCTTCCTTTGCTACTAAATGAAAAAGAAGTAATCTTTTAATGTTGATTCCACATTTAAAAATGCAATGAATATATGGTTCAGACTTTGCTCAGTAGTGTTCCTAGGACTTTGCAGTTATTAACTCACTTAATCCAAACAACAAACTTATGAGATTGGTACTATTATTACTCACATTTTATGAGAGAAAACTGAAGGGTTAAATAACTTACCAAAGGTTGTAAAACTAGTAAGTGGCAGAACCAAAGTCCCTATAATGGTCTGCGAGGCCCTCCACAATCTGTTGTGCTATGCTCTCCTCACCACCATCACCACCACCATTCAGACCTCATCTTCTATACTCTCCCCATTGCTCACTCCACATAAGCCTCACTAGCCAGACCTCCTTATCTCCCTAGATCTTCCAGCATGCTACTGCCTTCAGGCCTATTGTACTGGCTGTTCTAGGCCTGGTACACTTCCTCCCAAAGATAAGCCTAAGTAAATCCTTTACCTACTTCAAGTCTTCGCTCAATCATCATCTTATTTAAAAGGCTTTTTTCCTGCCATGCAATTTAAAATACATACACTCACCCAATCCCCCTTTAATCTGTTACACATTTTGCATAGTAGGACCACCTCTCAACATACTATGTAATCTCTTTGTTTATGATGTTTAAGGTTTTTCTAACTCCCAACTATAAACTCCACAAGGGCAGAAATTTTGTTTTGTTCAATGATGTATCTTAAGTGCCTAAAACAGTGCCTTGCCCATTGTAGATATTTAGTATTTTTTAAATGATTATATAAAGCTTAACTCTAACAGAGAAATCAAACTCCAGAAGCTTAACCACCACACAACACTATCTCAATTACAGAATCACAGATAACAAAACTAAAGCATCTAGAAAAGTCACATTAACCTAATGAAACAGCAGAACCTGATATCAAACCAGCCTAGTGAGGTTTTTGGCAACATTACCCTTCAGCTTGGGAAATTTCCCTAAAAAGGCTTGAAGGCCTTAACAATAAAGAGATTCAACCTACTGATGAATTTACTATAAGCTTTATGAAACATTGTATCAAATAGAAAAAATAATTCTTAGCAATGTAAAAAACCGTTTAATCCTATCTAATTTCTAGTCTTTGTTGAGTTCTAATAAGGAATTTCAGAAGTACTGTGTTAGAAAAGCTACAAAAGCTGCATGCACTTTACAGCAGATCAGAAGAAACTAATTTTTTCAAATATTTCACATGCTCCATGTTTAGTTCTACGAACCTAGGCAACTTCTACCTCAAGTATTTTCAAAGTATATCTGTATGTTGTTTGCTTGGTGTATTTCAGCCTACCAAATTGTTTCAACTGTCATCTTTGCCTAGAAAAGATTGCAAAAGATGAGGTTTTATGAATTAATGATCAAAATCCAGATAAGAAACCCCCACAAAAATTGTCAATATGAATTTCTAAGACAATAAAAATATAAGAAAATCTAATCAAAACTTAGCTGTTTTATAAGTATTACATTATATCATGCACCTTAATGTTACTTCCAAATACAACCATTCTAGGAAAGCTAATTGAGAAAAACCATAGTTCTTGGTTAATTATCTCTTTTAAAACCTCATTTTTAGTTTCACTGATGTGTATGCTTACAAAATTTCAACTACTGATGCTTCCATAAGCACTACCAAAAAAGGCTACTACCTCTTGCCCTTTAAATGTAATCAAGAAAAGCACAAAGCAATAAAATATATAATAGTACATATGGTTTAAGAATCTGAAACAAAAAATGCTTTAGCATCTTTTAAAGTCCTTTAGTATCTTTTAACTAGATCACATTTTAAGGTTAGTCAAGTTCTAGTATTACTTTAGTTTTTACTTTTGTGATTTAATGATGCTTTCTAAATGTTTGGGGGTGAGGGGACTTGTTCCAGGCAAAAGATTTCTATGAATATGGTTAGAATTTCTACACAGTAACAAAGCACAGACATAGGTGTTCTTTAATTTACACCAGCTGTGTTAAAAATTAAAGTTATTAGAACTCTATGTGAATGACGGTCTAACAGTATATTTTTCATGACCAGATCTTTCCCAAGCAGGAATGACAGCCCAACAAATTCAAACCAACCACCCCAGAAATTACTCTGCCCAGGTCTTTCTAGAACCATTTTCCATTTCTACTCTCAATAAACATCAGGCCAAAATCTTATAAACTTTGCAATTAATGTAGCTGATCCACTTAGTTGAAAATGAAAATCCTACAAAGGAGTAATCAAATTCTTAAAAGAAAACTGACCAAAGTGAGTGAAATAAAACCACGAACTGAAAATTTTCACCTGCCCTTGACCTTTTCAAATCACCTAAACAACAAACGTTTGTCGAACAAGAAACCAACTGTCCACCACAAGCATTTTTATAAACTCCTTAGACTCTAAACTGCTAAAGAGATTGAACCTTTCAACCTAAATTACCTGTTGAGGAGAGACACCTCCCAAAAACTATGACAAACTATCAAGCAACTATGTAATCCTTCCCCAAATTTACTAATAGAAATTCATTTTTAAAATTGGTAAGCCACTCTTGGTTGGTTAAGCATCCAACTCTTGGTTTTGGCTCTGGTCGTGATCTCAGGGTGGTGATCTCAGGATCCTGAGATCCAGCCCTGCGTCAGGTTCCATGCTGGGCGTGGAGCCCGCTTGGGATTCTCTCCCCCCACCTTTGCCCCTCTGCTGCCCGCGCATGTGCACATGCATTCTCTCTCTCTCTCTTAGAAAAGATTAGTAAGCCAATAAACTCAAGGGAAAGCTGCTTTACTTTTACTTGTACATAAATTTTTACTGAATACACATTAATTTGTAAATTAATATTTTATGATGATCAAGATCATGCAAATTTTCAAATAATCTCCTCAAAGATGATACAAGCATACTCTGATAAAGTACTTCGTGGTATACAACCTGCTTTCACTTGTCACATTGCACCTGACCCCCTATAATTACCTAGGCAGGTATTATTGTTTATCTCTGAGGTTCAAGGGGTTAAGTATGCAAGTCCTTCCCAAGTTAAAAATATATTTAACGCTACTCTTAACAATGTCCTGGGAGTCAAAAAAATTATATATATATGTACATATATAATATTTGAAGTATAATATCAATGAACATAAAATTTTAAATTAAAATATTATCTATGATAGTTACCATGTAAATAGAGAAAATTAAATTCACCTAATTTAACACAAAAATTATCCCACTCTAATAACTAAGGAAACCCTAAAAAATTACAATACCCATTTAAAAATTAGTTTATTTACATTGATTTTTTAAAGTGTCAATTCTTTGTGAACAAAAACATAATGTTAAAATATTATTAAAGGTCAAAGATAAGAAGAAACTGGAATTATTACTTCTCATATGAAATATCATTAACAACTCTCATTTAAAAACATACAAATGGTCCACAAAAAGCCAGTTCATCTTTTGACAATTTTCATCTTATTCAATACTACAATCATTCTTATCTCTTCTGTTTAGAATGCATGCCCAGAGTTACACTAGACACCAGCACAATGTAGAGGTATGCCCACACATAAAACAAACAGTTTTTAATCTGATTAGGAAACTGAGATTTGCCATCAGAGTCATTCAGAGAATACCCCAAAAAGTGTCTGCAAAGGAGCCTAGTGAACATAACTGCAGTAACTATATTAAGTTTGAACAATTCATGAAGTATGTTTGTGAGACTGTTTTTCTAAACAGGAAAAGTCAAATTAGCAAGTGAACTCATCATTTAGAAACATAAGCTTTTACTAATGTAGAATGGGCGTTTTCTTATTTGGGCCAATTTATTCTCAATTAAAAAACTAGGAACTATAAAGGCAGGACAAGACATTTTATCTGCTCTTTTCAATCTATGAATTAGAAACAGTTTAAATTGGCTGCATAATGCAAGATTTTCAGTATTGTTTTGAAAAATATTAATATTAAAATACTATAATGTACTTAAACATCTTCAGTGCAAATAATTTATTAAACAAACACATCTCTGAAGAAAATACTCAGAATTTATAACCTCATTTTAATTAACTACATAACAAAATTCTGTTTATGTGACAGATGCCCAGTAAAATAGCATGTATCTATTCCCTGGCACCCTCTTAAACTGGTTAGGACTGACTTCCCAAAAACTTAGGTGTCTGATATTCTGATTTATAACCGAAGCAAGCATTTATATAGTGCTTAAAACTTCACAAAACACATATCCATATACCATTATTTTCAAAGTTGATATAACCTGACTGGAGATCATGCAGGTTCACAAAATAAGGAATTTAAACTCCCTGTCTAGTCAAGATGGCGCAGATCTGTTTTCCCCTGCTCCTCCTCACTAAGCACAATTATAAACCATGGAAATAATATAAGAGACAACCAGAGGAAAACTCTGAAAATGGTAAGAAGGCAGTGAACCACTTTGGGACCAGAAGACAAGAAACAAAAGAGCAGCAGGGTGCTTTTAGTCCCCACACCCAACAGAAAAAAGCAACCCAGACTGGCATTTCCCGACCACCAACTTAGCAACAGAAGGCAGACCAGACAGTCACATTCTTCCCCCCAAATTAAAGTGGAGTCCCTCTACAGTATAAGGGGGAAATCCAACTGGAAGCCCAGCCAACAACAAAGACCAGGGGAAGAAATTTTTCCTTACCCACCTGGCCTGAGACTGTTTTCCACCTAGAGATACAGAGACAAGTAGGCAAAGCTGAGGAACCCAACCAGAGCAAGCAGCTCAGTTTGGGCCAAGCCTCTCCTCCCTCATCCAAAGACAGGGGGACAGGGAAGAATGGGGAGGCATGGGATGAACAGCAGGAGGATCCTACCACAATCCTCTCCTCCCATCTAGAGATACCCAGAAGCCCAGCATGGGGAAAACCCTTTTGCTCCCTCAGACAGCACCAGCAAGGACTTAATGGGAGCCCAGCAGCATCAGATAAATTAAGGTGACCACAAAGGCTCTGAAAATTAAACTGCCAATGGAAACACAGCCTACAAAAGTGAGCCAAAATCTGTATGTTAAACCTAAATAGGGTCTGTCTGCTAAAATAAAAATATCAATAGGGGGCCCAGAGCCTCCTAACAGATAAAAAAGAAAAGACTCAAGAAGTCACAAATTGAGTGAGAAAAGATCATCAACTAAGGCCAATGCAGAGATGAAATCAGACACTGGAATTATTTGACAAAGATTTTTAAAAACCATAATAAAAATGTTTCAGCAATCAATTATAAATTTTCCCAAAACAAGTGAGAAAATGGAAAATCTCAGCAAAGACACAGAATTTATATAAAAAAAAGAAGCAAAAGAAAATTATAGCGCTAAAAAAATACAACAACAGAAAAATTTGAACTCACTGGATAAATGCAATACAAACATAGAGATGATAGGAAAGAGAATCATTGAACTTGAGGACAGAAAAACAGAACTCACCCTATATGAACAACAGAAAAAAAATTACGTCCTGGGCAACAATAGGCCGATAACAAAAGGTCCAACATTCGTATCACTGGAGTCACAGAAAGAAAGGAGAGGTGCTGAAAGAGTATTTGAAGAAATGATGGCTTAAAACTGATCAAATGTGGCAAATACAAACTTACAGATCCAAAAAACTGAGCAAACCCAAGACAGGATAAACACAATGAAATTTACACCAAGATACAGCACAATTAAATGTTCAAAATTAAAAACAAAAAACTGGGAAGGCAGCACACAGAAACAACATACTACTTATAATGGAACAACAATTCAAATGACACCAGATCTCTCATCTGAAATCAGAGAGGCCAAGAAAAGTGGCAACAGTATTTTTTGAATACTAGAAAAATAAAGAACTGCCAACCAAGAATTCTATATCCAGTGAAACTATTCTTCAGGAATTATTAAACATCCATTTAACAATCCATTTAAACTGCTACAACATATACTACAGAATGGGTGGCTTATACTCAAAAGAAATTTATTTCTCACAGTTCTGGAGGCTAGAAGTCCAAAATCAGGATGTCGGTATGATTGGGTGAGGGCTCTCTTCCAGGTAACAGACTTCTCTTTGTAGCCTCACAGGACAGAAAAGGGCAAGGGAGCTCCTCTCTGGCTTCTTTTATAACAGCACCAATTCATTCATGAGGGCCCCTCCCTCATGACCTCATCACCTCCCAAAGGCCCCAACTCCCAATAGGATTTCAGCATATGAATTTTAGGGAAATACATTCAGACCACAGAAGGAACAAAGGGGCCATTTTTAAAAAGCATTCCCAAAAGAAGAAAAACTAAAAGACTGTGTCACCAACAGCCATACTTATAAAGACTGGCTGACAAAAACGTTCCAAACAACAGGAAAAAAAGAAATATAGGTATACACAACAGATTTTCTTTTCCATCATTAGTTTTATAAATCATATTTGATGACTGAAATAAAAATGGCAACACCATTTCACACCCAAGACAATTATGTTTAAAAGTTGAGAAGGTGGGGCGCATAGGTGGTAGGTGGCTCAGCCGGTTAAGCATCCACCTTCAGCTCAGGTCATGTTCCTGGGGTCCTGGGATCAAGCCCCACGTTGGGCTCCCTGCTCGGTGAGGAGCCTGCTGCTCCCCACTCTGCCCCCACCCCTCTCTCAAATAAAGAAATAAAATCTTTAAAAAAAAATTTTTTTAAATAAAAGTTGAGAAGGTGAAGGGTAAAATAGAAGTGAAGTTTACACACTTCAGTTGAAGTTGTAAAATATCGGTACCAGCAGACTATTATAAATCACATATGCATATTGTAAAATAACTACAACAACCACTGCAAAAACTACACCAAGACAGACTCAAAAACATTATAAATAGATCTTCTGCACATTATAAAAGATGGGATCCTAAAGACTGTTCCAGTAATCTGCAGGAAGGCAAGAAAAGAGAAGTAAAATCCAAAAACCAGAGAAAACAAGCCAAAAAAACAAAACAGCAGACATGAATGGTGACATATCAGTAATTACCTTATATGCAGATAGCCTAAATAATCAAAAGACAGACTGGCAGAGGAGATTTTTTTAAATGGCCCAACTGTATGTTGCAAACAAGAAATATGATAACATATGTTGAAAATAAAGGAATGAAAAAGCTATAACAATATCTTTTAGAAAAGCACAGTGGCTATATTAATAACACAATCAACCAACAGAATCTAATTGATACACAGTTGATCCCTGAACAACCCCCTCATACAGTCAAAACTCCATGTATAACTTGACACCCCCAAATCTTCACTACTAAAGCCTACTTGTTGATCAGAAGCCTTACCGATAATATAAACAATCCATCAACACACATTTTATATATTACATGTATTATATACTGCATTCTTACATAAAATTAGATAAAAGAAAATGTTAGAGAAAATCATAAGGAAAACACATTTACAGTACTGTACTGTAAAAAATCCACATATAAGTGGACAAGCGCGATTCAAACATGGTTCAAGTGTCAACTATATATAGAATACTCCACCCAATGACAGCAGAATACCCATGGAACTTTTACCAAGACCATATCCTGAGCCACAAAACAGACCTCAACAAATTTAAAAGAATTAAAATAATACAGAGTGCATTCTGTGACCATAATGGACCTAAACTAGAAAACAGTAACAGAATGACAACAGGAAAACCCTGTAACACAATGGGGGGTGGTGGGGGGGAGAAACACTTCTAAAAAGTCCATAGGTCAAAGAGGAAATCTCAAAGAAAAAATTAACATACAGATACATAAAAATGAATGAAAATAAAAACACATGTCAAAATTTGTGAGATGCAGCTAAAGCAGTAGTTAGAAGGAAATTTATAGCACTAAATGCTTACATTAGAAATGAAGAAAGATCTCAAATCAATAACCTAATTACCTATCACAAGACACATAAAAAAAGAAAAAAGAAAAACAAACCCAAAGCAAGCAGTAGGAAGGAAATAATAAAGGAATAGAAATGAATGCAACTGAAACAGGAAAATGGAGAAAATCAATGAAGCAAAATTTTTAAGTCTCTAATATGACTAACCAATAGAAACAGAGAAGACACAAATCACCAAGATAAGGATTTTAAAAAGGTTATCACTGGACCACTTGGGTGGTTCAGTCAGTTGAACCTCCAACTCTTGGTTTCAGCTCAGGTCATGATCTCGGGTCATGGAACTGGGATCGGCCCCACGCTGGGTGCAGAGCCTGCTTAAGAGTCTCTCTCTCCCTCACTCTGGCCCTCCCACTGTGCACACATGCATTTTTTCACACTTTTTCACTCTCTCTAAAAAAAAAAAAGAAAGAAAGAAATGCAAAATTGGATTAACATCTGAAAATCAAGTAATATAAATAATACACCCTATCAACAGAATAGAGGACAAAAATCTTTATTTTTTTTGTAGATCATCTCAGCAGAGGAAGAAAAACATGTGACAAAATCCAACCCCTTAGCAATAAAAACTCCCAAAACATTAGGAATAGAAGAAAATTTCCTCAACCTGATAAAGGCCATATACAAAAAAATCTAACATTATACTTAATGGTGAAATACTGAATGCTTTCCCCCTACAACCAGAAACAAGACAAAGCTGTCCACTCTTGTTTTTTTTTTTTTTTAAGATTTTATTTATTTATCAGAGAGAGAGAGCACAAGCAGGGGCTGCAGCAAGCATAGCAGGCAGACTGAGAAGCAGGCTCCCCGCTGAGCAAGGAGCCCAATGCAGGACTCAATCCCAGGACCCTGGGATCATGACCTGAGCGAAGGAAGACGCTTAACTGACTGAGCCACCCAGGTGCCCCTACTCTCGCTTCTTTGATTCAACACTGTACTAGACATTCTAACAAGGAAAATTAGGCAAGAAAATTAAATAAAAAGCATTTACAATGGAAAGGAAGCAATAAACTGCACCTCTATTTATAGATGACATGATCTTATATACATAAAACCCTAAAGAATATACTAAAAACCTACAGTTACATTAATCAAGACAGTGTGGTACTGACAGAGGGACAGACACATAGATCAATGCAAGAGAGAACCCAAAACTAGACCAACATAAATATGCCCAACAGATAATATAATTCCATGGAAGAAAGGTAGTCTTTTCAACAAACAGTGCTAGAACAAATGGGCATCCAAAGGCAAAAAAAAGTCTGACCTAAACCTCACAACTTTATATAACAACTCAAAATGGATCATGAATTTAATGTAAACATAAAATTACAGAACTTTAGACGAAAACACAGGAGACATCCTTCAGGACCTAAAGAAAAGGGTTCCTAGGCTTGGAACCAAAAACATGATCCACAAAAGAAACCAGACTTCGGGATGCCTGGGTGGATCACAGTTGGTTAAGCATCTGCCTTCGGCTCAGGTCATGGTCCCAGGGTCCTGGGATCGAGCCCCACATCGGGCTCCGGACTCCTTACTCAGCGGGGAGCCTGCTTCTCCCTCTGTCTGCGGCTCCCCCGCTTGTGCATGCACGTGTGCACCCACTCTCTGTCAAATAAATAAATAAAATCTTAAAAAAAAAAAAGAAAAAAGAAACCAGACTTCATCAAAATTAAAAACATTTCCCCTGTGAAGGAACTTGTGAAGAAGATGAAAAGATAAGCTACACACTGATAAAATGTTTGCAAACCATGTATCTGACAAAGTCTTATATCTAGAATATATAAAGAACTCTCAAAATATAACAGTAAATAAATACATATATTCTGATTAGAAAATGAGAAAAAGGCATGAACAGACAGCAAGAAAGTACATATGAAGATGTTCAATATCATTAGCCATTAGGGAAATGCAAATTAAAGCTACAATAAGGTATCACTGTTTAGCTATTAGAATAGCTAAAATAAAAAATAGTAACAACAAATGTTGGTGAACATGCAGAACAAGTAGATCTCTCACACACGGCTGATGAGAACGTAATATGGAACAGCCACTCTGGAAAAACAGTTTGGAGTGCTCTTATAAAACTAAACTTGCCCTTGCCATACAACCTAAAAAGCTCACTCTTGGGCATTTATCTCTGTACATAACTGTATACAAAATCCTGTACATGAATGTTCATAATAATCACTTTATTTCTTAATAACAAAATGGTGAATACACTCAAAGTCCTTCAACACATGAGTTGTGATTCAACGAAGTATGTATTAATATATCATTCTTGAAATGACAAAACTACAGAGATGGAAAATAAGACTGTGATGAGACGGAGGGCTTTTGGGGTGGGATGCAAATATAAAGGGAGTACCAAGAGGGGTTTTCTTTGTGGTGAGGGAACAATTCTGTATCTTCACTGTGGTGGTAGTTATATGAACTAATATATGGGAGAAAACTACAAAGAACCATACACACACACAAATGAATTCAGGTTAAACAAATGGTACAAAGTGAATAAATCTGGCAGTTAAGAGTAATGTACCAATGTCAATTTCCTGGTTTTGATGTCTTACTAGAGCTTTATAAAATTTGTCACCACTGGGGGAAGCTGGGTAAAGGATACACAGGACTGTACTAATTTTGCAACTTCCTGTGAGTCTATAATATTTCAAAATAAAGTTTTTTAACAAATAATATGAAAGGAGAGAAACAGGGTAGAGGTATAGATGAAACAAGAATGGCCATTAATTGCTGATTGTTGAAGCTAGATCGTAGTTATATGGAGATTCATAATACCATTCAATTTTTTATTTAATTTTTTCCATAATAAAAAGTTAATAAGGGGCGCCTGGGTGGCTCAGTCAGTTAAGCGTCTGCCTTCAGCTCAGGTCATGATCCCAGGGTCCTGGGATTGAACCCCTGCATTGGGCTCCATGCTCGGCAGGAAGCCTGCTTCTCTCTCTGCCTGCAGCTCCTCCTGCTTGTGCACTCTCTGTCAAATAAATAAATAAAATCTTTAAAAAGTTAATGAAAATATAAGAAGGCCATATATCAAAATATTAACAGCAGCTTCTCCAGTTGATTTTTTTCTTTTCATTAACATGGATTTTAAATTTTTTTCTATAAATTTTTTATTTGAAAGTTTTTAAAGAAATCTTTGCTCATACAATCCTGTCTTCTTTTGTTTTACTCACTTAAAAAAAGTAATACTGGGGCGCCTGAGTGGCTCAGTCGTTAACCGTCTACCTTCGGCTCAGGTCATGATCCCAGGGTCCTGGGATTGAGCCCCGCATCGGGCTCCCTGCTCAGCGGGAAGCCTGCTTCTCCCTCTCCCACTCCCTCTGCTTGTGTTCCCTCTTTTGCTGTGTCTCTCTCTGTCAAATAAATAAATAAAATCTTTTTAAAAAAATAAGTAAAAAATAAAAAAAGTAATACTATGGAAAAAAATTTTAAACATAAAAAGAACCCCATTGATACTTCTTCCTCTGACAATATACTGCTTAATTTGAAAATATTTCATCTAAATACCCATTTTTTATTTCACTCAATTAATTTCGCCTGAAAGTTCCAATATCATTTTCTACAATTAAACCAAAAGGATCTTGCTAGAATAGATTTACAATTAGCACAATAACTCACCCTTACGGTGATCAATCTTCACACAATTCATGACACCCAAAGATGTTTTAACAATTCCAGTTGGGTCTGCATTTGCAATGTTGCCTAATGTATCATAATTAACTTAGAATTGTTTTGTTTTAAAATTGTATGTGGTCTTTTTAAATTTTCAAACACTTTTTTAAAAAGCAGATGCTGGGGCGCCTGGGTGGCTCAGTCGTTTAGCATCTGCCTTCGGCTCAGGACATGGTCCCAGGGTCCTGGGATCGAGCCCCACATCTGGCTCCTTGCTCAGCGGGAGCCTGCTTCTCCCTCTGCCTGCTGCTCCCCCTGCTTGTGCTCTCTCTCTCTCTCCCTCTCTCTCATGCTGACAAATAAATAAATAAAATCTTTAAAACAAAAAAAAAAGCAGATGCTGCCAAATTTACAACAGTTACAAAACCATGCTGATGAATTCAACAAACACATGGGAATCTGAAAACGTAACAATAATTCATTAAATACTGAGATTTTCACCATGCAATTATTTTTTAATTCAGTTATTTAAATGTATTTGTATACCAAGCAAAAATGACCAATACTGTTTCCCTCAGTACTAAAATTAATTTTAATTAAGTAAATTATAATAGAAACAAGAGACCTGAGCTCTGCATTATCTGTGAGAACTTGGGTAAGTCACAATCTCTCTGAAACTCCATTTCCTAATCTACATACTAAAAGAGTTAAACTTGTTAATCTTGCAGCTCCAAAATCCTATGTACTGATGATCTAAAATATACTTCATAACTTTTGACCCATGATCATTCTAATGACAACTCTGGAAAAAGATTCATAACAATGTGATAGATATTTCAATCACATTATAAATAACTTTTATAGATTTAAATTATTTGGGAGAATGTTATTCTCAATATTATGAGGTCGGGGTTTCTCAACATCAACATTACTGACATTTTGCACTGGATAATTCTTTGTTGTAGGGTTATCATGTGCACTGTAGGATGTTTAGCATCTACCCACTAGATACCAACAGAATCCCCCAGCATGGCAACCAAAAATGTCTCCAGACATTGCCAAAATCACCCCTGGTGGTGAACTATTATATTAAAATAAAAATGTCCAGGTTCTTTGGAGATGGGAAGGAGGAAGAAACTGTTTTTGTTTTTGTGATAGGAGGAAAGGCATAAGAAAGGTTAAGAAATGAACAAAAAAGTTCAACTGCAAATCATATACTATGAAAAGGTACTCTTTTCTAAAAGGCCTACCAAAACACATGTTAACCAAATATTGTTGTATGTAGCTAAGTAGTAATAGTAATGAGAATAACAGTAGAGAAAGCTGAGGAGAAAATCCACAGGTATTCCATCTGTACCTCTTTAAGCATTTTCAATAAAAAGAGCCAAAAGTTTTTAAATCAGAGATTAATGAAGTTAACATAATTCCTATTCTCCCTAGCATTAGTGAGAAGGCTAAACATTCTCAAGTTATCTGCTATTCTCTAGCCACAGAGAATACCCACATGAAAAACACAATTACAATAAGCATCTATTTTAATCTAGTGTAAATGTGCTACAAATGCCACGAAAAGTTAATACTGAGGAATACCCTAAAGTCCCTTTTGTATTCAAAGAAAGGCCAAAGACCATGTGGAGAAACTACATTTAAAGTTGCAACAGAAAATTAAACGTTCACACATTCACTTTTTGGCTGTTTAATACTCACTACAAACTCAACTCAGCCATATTTTCCACCAAACAGAAAAATACCCAGTTTCCTTAGTCTATTCTTGGATAGGTCACCAGACTGGGAATAAGAGACCCAGAGTCTACTCCCAGTTGCAAAACAGACTGGTAATCTCAAGCAAATTATTCACTCAGGTTAAGGTTCTACACCCGTATCATGCTGACAATACTGAAAATCTGCCCAGAAACAAGCACGAGAAACCCAGGACTTCCTCCTGCACCCAAAGGACAACTGCAAACGTATTTTTAGATATATTAAATCTAAAAATCTGAATAGGATTTTATTTATAGCAACATTTAACATAGTTGAAATTTCAAAACTGCGTGGTGCCTTTACCACTGCCCCTTTAAATTAGTAAGAAATGCTTTTTTTAAATCACGCCATGCCCAATTTTGCAAAACTCTATATGCAAACTAAACAATCATAATTATGTAAAAAAAAAAAAAAAAAAAAAAGCTGTTTTTAATTCAAGCTCTTGGGAAGGGCTTTAACTTCTGCATTTCCTAACTCTATCTAGCTGTTAGTCTAGTACACAAGAAGTTCTTTCCTGACACCGTAAAAAGTGCTCCACAACGTCTGGAGAGCAAAAGTTTGCCCCATAGCCTAATTACGGAGAGGCCTTAGGACAGTTCTTACCACTAAGCATGCAGGTTTTACTAGCGCAACCAATATACGGATCCTGGCGTACATTTTTTGCTCTTGATACCAAGTAAAAAACTATTTGTCTAGTATACCAAATTACCCGTCTGACCTTATGGCACACCATAAGACGGTAAATAAACCCCGGTCCAACAGAACATTTGAAAAAAGCAGGATTAGGAGGGAAGGGGGGGATTGTCAATTAACATTCGGCAGTCCCCGCTGACAGGCAGACACTTGTTGGCCGCCGACAAGCCACTCACAAAGTTTGCCATCTCGCTGGGAGCAGGGGCCCTGCCTGCGCGGCGGGCCCCGACCCGGAAGACGGCTGTTGGGAGGCCCCGCCACCCGCCGAGGCACCCCAGCAGGCAAAGCCCCGGCTTCTCGGCGCTCCTCCGCCGCCTCCCTGCACAAGGGCGCACTCACGCACGCGCGCGCACACTCACACACGTACACACACAACAAAAGGAAGCCGTGCGAGCCGCGTGCGGAGGTCCGCTGGGGGCGCTCGGGAAAGCCCCTCCTCCCGGCCGCCGCTGCACGGCCCGCGCGGCCTGCTCACTTACTGGAGCGCCCTCGGAGAGGCCCGGGTGCGCGGAGCGCCGCGCCGAACGCCCGCCCGACTGTGCTCGGCCGCGCTCGCGGGGGGCGGCGACGGCGGCGGCTCTGGGCCCACCACCGCGCAGCCCCGCGCCGCTGCTCCGCCCACCGCCCAGCGGCGCGCCGGCAAAAGCCCGCCCGTGCGGCCGTCTGAGCCGGCCCCCGGCTCGCGACTGCCCCGGCTTCTCAAGAAATGTAACTCTTATGCTGAATTATCCCCACCCCTACAAACCAAGGCACGTTTAAGCCCCCTCCCCTTACTGAACCACTAATCAAAAGTAGAACCCAACACAACACTCCTCACGATAAAAAATTTTTCAGTAACCTCTTCCTTAACCCTTCCGCTTACTCTGATTCTCCACACCTTAACTTACTCGTTTTAGTTTTCCCTTACCTTCCTGTTTTTACCCTAAGAGCTGTATTTCTCCCAAAAAATAATCTTCCCTAAACCATCTCTCCAATTTTACTCTTGAAATTTACTTTTCTAGTATAACAAGCTTCCTTATAAATTCCTTCCATTAACATCTCCCACTTACCTATTCAAAACCTCTCCACAATTAACTTATAATTTGTATCAACTCCCACCAAATCAACTCACAACCTTCTAAAACTGCATTTTGTGTGCTCCCTCATTCCCTCCAAACTAAGGCTCTCCAACTTAACACACAAATTGGCCTCAAACTGCCCTCAAATTTTGTGAACCAATTCCAGAAAGGCCACCACAGTCACTGAAAAAATCCATTTCCCAAGCATAATCCCAGTAACTTGACAATGACCTTTCCAAACATTCTCTACCAATTCACTGGAATCACTCTTAAGACTACCAAGACCATTTCCCTAAAGACTCTAATTATAGAACCTAATCAAATTAACACATTAAGTCTATCATTAATATCTACACATGCAGGTGTGCATATGTTGACAAATGCACATATATAGGACCCTACAAAACATCAAGTTGTGTATTTCATTCTAATCCCCTGGGTACTGGCTCTTCTCAAATTTAAAAGGAAAACTCCTTGATGCCAACCAAGATTTTCAGGCATCCAACTCCTACCTTATGAAGTCACTTATCTGTTAAATTAATATAATTACCATTAAAACATTCTCTCACCATTTCCACTACAATCATGCCCAACAGCTTCCTTTACATCCATGGTTCATCTAACCCACACAACCCACTCAAATAGGCCATGCTATGTCAGAGGCAGGTCCTGGAAACAACTCTAGACCAAATCAGGCAGGTTACAGCAAAGATGTGAGATGGGCAAAGTGACCTCCCTTGTCCCTCTTAGGCTTTTCAAAGCTTTGGGTCTCCACAGGTCCTTCATTATTAAATTTCGTGACTGACTACATGTAGACTAAATGTAGAAGGGGGGGGGGGGGGGAAGTGACGAATGACCTGGGGCTAGATTCTGGAATAAAGCTGCACTTGGGTGGAACACCAATAATATGTATTTTGTGTCTTGTCATATTTTTCTCACTGCCACTAAATATGCTCTCTGTAACATGGATAACATCAAAAACAGGGAGGATCAGGAAGTATTCTTTCTTCAGAGGGTGAAAGCATGAGTTAATCATGTAAGGAATATAATGCAAATACAAAGGATTTGAAGAACACAGCATTTGGCCAGTATTGGTTTAAAATATCAGCTGCCGGGACCACAGCAAGGCACTGATGGAGAATCTCAAAAACCAGAGTCAGGTAAGCACTGAGAGTCAAGCCTTTGATAGTACAAGGGGTAAGTTGACAGACAACAAAGACTGACAAAAATGAACACTTCTGCACAACTGGACAAGCAAAAGTTTGAGAGCAAAGACAAAGCCAAAGAATAAAGGGCCTGGTCTAGATCTTAAATATCATCAATGGAAAATGATGAAGGTTTCAAGCACTGAGATTTAAAAAAAAATCAAAATGAAACAAATAGTTTAACTATATTTTGTTTTTGGAACTGGCAATACAGCTCCTTTAGACATGTTCAATAAATGATAACTACAAACAAGACAGGAAAGCATATTTAGAACTGTGCATCTGGGACTTACCTCTATATAGGTAATAAGTGAAATGAGAAAACACAGCAACCAGCCTCCTAAGAACACTAAGAAATATATGAGATAAAAGTCATTATAGATAAAAAAGAAAAGAAAAAACTACAGAGGCCATTTTAGATTCCTTAGGACATCCCCTTCCTACCACCCATCCCATTCTTCCCACTTTTTACCTGAACCTCTTTATGTATACAAATTATCACCACACAGTTCTTTTTCTTTACGTATACAAATTATCACCACACACTGATGTGGTTTTGAGGAACTCATGTAGAGGTCAAAAGATTTCAGTATCTCTATCATCATGCTATTTTTTCAAATACTTAATGCATACTGCACCATTTTTATAACATCATGGGTGGCAAGGACTGTCCTTATGCGCAGACAAGGAATAGGCTCCTGGCATTAGGTATTTCCTAAACAGCATTATGTTTTCCCCATATTTTCTCTGCTACAAGTTACTTAACTCTCCTCTTCTTCTTACCTTTATTCCTATTCAGGTCAACCCCAACCTCCTCATTCATTTCTGTTCTACCCTTTTACTAGCTTCTATCAGCTTATTCATGTTCTACTGTCAACAAACTACCCTATGTCTTTTGCCTTTCATATTAGTATATACCCCTACCTTATCTTTTTTTTTCCTTGCACACGAATGGCTAGGATTTTGCAAGTATAATTTATAAAGAAATTTAAAGAATGGGTAAATGTAACAAATCTGTTTATCTCCATCCCCACACCATAAGTCAGATACTATCATCTCCTGCCTGGATTGTTGTGACTACCCCTTCATGGTATCTCAAGCTTGGCTTTTCCTGGACAACCTATTTCTCTCATGACTTAGCTATCCATTCTCCGACTCCTTCAGCTTGCTAAAAGGACCAACTGCTTCTTGCTCCAAGGGCCACTCCTATTACTAAAAAATCTCTTTGCAGTTTACATTACTCACTTAAACCATTCCATCTGCAACATCTACCAAGTTCCAGAATACCGCCCCCCTTCCTTCCCAAAGACTTCAATTCTACTTTGTACCACATTCAGCCATTATTCTCAGTAACTTCAACAAGGATGTTGAAGTACTTTCTACACCCTGACCTTCCTCAGCTCCTAAAACCTTCAGCTGCACTTCAGCCACCCACACATATATAATGAAAATAGGTCATCAATTAGAGTGCTGTACCACTAGGATTATAACTTCACAGACCTCCTTTTTTTTTTTTTTTTTTAAACAACTACTTTATAGTTCTACACCTGCTCTTTACCTCCTTTTGGCTTCCCTAGTCTCCCCATGCAATTTAAATCAGTCCATCAGCCATTTAATATTGCCCTCTCCAGAATATCATGACCTCCCATTATATTCACCATGCACCTCCCCAATGACAATCTTCACCATCTGTTTTCTTCACACCCACACACTGGGTGTTAAGTACCACCAGAAAGCTATGAAGTCTTCCACAACTGATTTATTCTAAATACAATTCTCTATCTCGTTGACTGATCCAAGTCATTTTCATATTTAAATCTTTAATCCCATCAAAACCTCAATCTCTTCCATAAAATTTCTTCAAATCACACCTTCTCCACCTGTAATCAAATCCTCTTTACAGCTTCTAAAATGCTGTATATCTTCATCCATCTGTTACTTGTTGCCTCCAGTTTTGGAAAAAGAGCTGTTCCTCCTTCTTAAAATAAACTTCTTAATACAATTCCTACATTCAATGTTTCCATATTCTCCCAACCCACTCAGTCCTTTACCTCCATGCACTGTGGTCTCTGATCTGCTCTCCTGAAGACCAAAAAACAATTTTATGTACCGAATCATATGACCCACCACCTCAATCCTTATTCCCTCTTTGGTAATAACACCTGAACTACCTCTTTTGGTTTATGTCACTGTACCACAGGATTCTACTGTGGTCTCTCTAGCTGCTGCTTCTATCTCCAACAAGTACTGGTCCTCTTCCTAGCCCAAATAATGGGTATTTTCCCAAGTTCTGTCTTTCTCTAATTCTCTCCCCTTTGGCATTTCATCCCTTAACATTGCTTCTACATTTTCATTCCTCATATGGATATCTACCCTCAGCTCCCAAAAATAATCTTTAAACCATCCCCCTCTGCTACAATCTAATTTGTTCCTTAGGAACTAGAATATATAATGATTTCTTTTTACCTATATCCTTCAATTATTGCTTCAATTAATACCTCAATTATCAGTCCAAATAATTTCATTGCCATTACCACCCTACCAAATCCAGAATTAGTAGCTTCAATTATCAACTCTAGGTACATATTCCCAAATCTCTATTAGACCTCCTTCCTCAGCTGAATCCAGTATTTCTAAATCTAGCTAAATAATTCCCCTTTGCCTACTTCCATTGGTGTCCCACACACTGGTCATGTGTCTTAAAACCAAAGTAATTATTCTTCCCCAGCAAAATAGTTCTGCTAACTGATCCAGTAATTTTTATTAATGGCACTACCATTCTCAAGTTACCCAAGAAAAGCCCTCAGAGTTTCCCTTTTCTTTTTCTCCAGTTTTCCAAAAGCCATTTGCCATCAAATCCCTCAATTCTTTCTTCTATGTATCTCATTTCTTTTATTCCCACTACCACCACTGCAACTTAGGCTCTCAATACTTCACACTTTTGTCATAGCTTTCTTTTTCTTTTTTTTTAAGATTTTATTTATTTATTTGACAGAGAGAGACACAGTGAGAGAGGGAACACAAGCAGGGGGAGTAGGAGAGGGAGAAGAAGGCTTCCTGCCGATCAGGGAGCCCGATGTGGTGCTCGATCCCAACCCTGGGAACATGACCTGAGCTGAAGGCAGACGCTTAACGACTGAGCCACACAGGCGCCCCTTGTCATAGCTTTCTGACTTGTCTCCTAGTCCCTAGGTTCTCTTCATTGCAAAAACAACATAACAAAAACAGGCCACCACATATGTATTCTTAAATTATCTCATTTCCCCACTCAAAACTCATCAATGGTTCTTCACTGCATACTGAGTCAAGTCCTTAGACTTCCAAAAAATAGAAACTTGCCAACAGCTCAACAATCATGAAATGAACAAATACACTGTGATATGTTCATAATGGAATCCCACAGAGAAATGAAAAAGAATGAACTACTGCTATACGCATCATGGACGAATCTCAGACATGTGTTGAGCATAAGAAACCAGACACAGATGTATGATTCCACTAGTAAGAAACTCAAAACATAAAACTACCCTGTTGTGCTAGAGATCAGAATAGTACAGCTGACCCTTGAACAACGCAGAGGTTGCGGAGCCAACCTCTCCCCGCAGTGGTCGAAAATCCAGGTATAACTTTTGACTCCCAAAAACTTTACCAATAGCCTACTGTTGACCAGAAGCCTTACCGATAGCAAACTGTATACTAACACATATTTTGTACATTTTATGTAATATATACTTCATTCTTACAATAAAGTAAGCTAGAGAAAAGAAAATGTTATGAAGAAAATCATAAAGAAAACACAGTAATTATCAAAAAAATTCCACTTGTAAGTGGGTCTGTGCGATTCACACCCATGTTGTTCAAGGGTCACTGTTAATTACTTTTTGTTGAATGGAACATCAACTTGAAAGTGACAAATGAGGGAGCCTTCTGGCATGTTAGAAATGTTGAACTGGATGGTGGTGACATAAATGTCTACCTACAAAAATTCACTGATCTATAACAAGTTTTGAGCACTTTATGTACATAAAGTCATATCTCAATAAATTTTTTAAAACCCATTTAGTCTAGATTTTTAGATGTTTCCTCTACAGCCTTATTTCCCTCCATTCATAAATCTTATGATTTATGATAACCCTAAATTCCAGCTAATCTAGACCACCAACCCCTAAACACATCCGGAACTTCTCTGTCACTCATATCATACTCCCTCTTTTTGGAATACCAACCCTCACCATTTGCCTACTATAATCCTATTCATCCTTCAAGGCCTAAGCTACACACCAACTTCTCTACAAAGTCGAACCTGCCATAGTACTTCTGTCATAAACAGATGTGTACACATTTTTGTCCCTGGATAAACTCCTAAAAAAAATGAACTGTGTCATATATAAACATGTATCCTTCACACTGCCTACCATGGAACATTGTGCACAGTAAGTATACAAAAATATTCCCTGAAGAAATGCTTGCAGTCCCTCAAAAGCACCCTTCAATCTCACCCCTCCTTCTCAAACCTATCCCTTACTATCTCCATTTGCAATTCTTCCTCCGTTTATGTATTTAATCATTCAAATAACTGAGGACCTACTATATGCAAGAAACTGCAACTACTTACCCTAATGTACCCCACTAAACTACCCCAACATGTATTCCAATTTCAGTTGCTGCCTTTTGAATCTTACCACAGCTCTAAATTTCCTTTCCTCCTTTCACCATCCAATCACAATCTACCCCCTCATTTCTAATCCTGCTCTCAAAACAATCCAAGCCCCTCTTAAATTTCTCCAGTAGCCTCCTAACTGGGTTTGTCACCCCCCCAATCTTACTCTACCACACACTGCCGCCAATCTACCCTGTACAGTACAGCTATCATCAGATTAAGGTATTCAATATACAGGCTTTTATTTCATTCTCTACTCAAAAAAGTTGAGTAGTTATACATTAATGATATGTGAACATACTTTCATCCTATGTTAACATACTTTAATCCTCAAATCCTAGCCTCAACCCTTGCCAGAAGGTATAATAATTACCAATTTCTTTTTTTTTTAAGATTTTATTTATTTATTTGTCAGAGAGACAGAGAGAGCACAAGCGGGGGAGTGGCAGGCAGAGGGAGAAGCAGGGTCCCTGGTGAACAGGGAGCCCGATGCGGGACTCAATCCCAGGACCCCGGGATGATGACCTGAGCCAAAAGCAGATGCTTAACCGACTGAGCCACCCAGGAGTCCCAATAATTATCAATTTCTTGATGAGAAAATGGAATCTCAGAAAGGAAGTAATTCTCTCCATAATCATAGCACAGGTAAAATAGAAGGGCCAAGACTAAAACCCAGCTTCTGTTTGCTTACTAAGCACAACACTACATCATATCAAACACAAACTACTTAGCTTAGCTTTCAGGCCACCCATTTTCTATCCAACCCCACTGACTCTTCCTACCTTTTATCATATTATGCCCTATTCATGAACTCTCTCTGTGTTCCAAACTACAAGTTGTGATCAATTATTTAGTTAGTCATGAAATCAGTTTGTGAGTGACAGCCATCTTTTTTTTTTGCCAAACAGAACAGAATGGAAAACATATGAGTGCATCCAACATGGTAAGGGATATGTTTATTGGTGTATCTTGTTTTATACATATACACAAATATTCAAATATGCATATATTAGCTGAAGATGTGACATGTATTTCTTACTGTGGATCACAGTAAAAAAAAAATTAAACACTAACTCACTATTCCCCGCATATCCTTGGCTTCTCACCTCCAAGTCTTTGCTTTTGCTAATCCCTCAGCTTGGAACGCTCTTTCCAGTAATTTCTACCCGTCAGAATCCTATCCATCCCTTCAAAGACTAGCTCAAAAGCCACTTGCATGCCATTAAACGTAGTCCCAGGTTTCCCCCTACTCAAATGTTTTCTCCTACCTTTTAACTTCAGTAACATTCCGTTTTTCTTAAGATATGTTATCATAGTGTAGTTATTTGTGCACAAGTCCAGCTTCATACTAGAATATAAATCCCAAAGGATTTATTCCTAACTACATCTAACAATGCTTTTACATATAACAAATGTTCATCATCTGTTGACTAAAGAGAACTCACCCCATCATTCTCTGAAAACTGTTATAAATCCACATCATAAATAATTTCTGCTACATTCTAAACTTTGGTTTACTATTATCCTTCGAATTGTCTTACCATCTTCCTCCCCAAAATAACCATTTCAAATAATCCTCTACACTTTCAATCTTCTCTTGCTTTCCGCTAAACATAACCTATCATATACCAATAATCTTTTTCTTCTTTCAGAATCATACTTTCTGTGGAATAACACCTTTCCTTCTCCATCTGGTTATCTTCCACTTTATTCCTAGTTCTCTAGCATTCATAATAATAGACCTTATATTCTTTAAACAGATTTTTCTTTCATTTTCTCTTCAACTAGACTTCAATTTTTCAATTCATATTATAGTATACATATTTCTGTCAGCCCCAATAAATCCTTTGCAGAAAAAAGGCAGGTTATGAATAAATAAATTGAAACAATCAGAAACATATAGATCATTTAGAGCTTGTAAATTATCTGATACTTTCTCATTCATTCATTTATTCAACAAGCATGTGTCTACTAGGCATATGCCCTCAATTCCCTGACTATTCTATTCTGTAATTCAGAAAGCAGCTTTGAGAAAAGCACGCAGGAAAATGCCAGGATAGCAGAGCCAAGTTGACTCATGCTCTTCACTCACAGAGACCAAGTAATTTGTGGGGTACAGGCTCATAAAAGGAAAAACTAAAAGTTACACTAGACATAGATGGAAACAGACCCCCGCCCCCCCCCCCCCTTGCTCCAGGAGCTCAAAATCTACCCAGCAAAGGAGAATTTGAAGAGGAACAAACCAGTAGGAGTAGCTAAAATGAAATAGGCAGAAAGCATTCAGACAAAAATAGATCCAGACTCTAGGTTCATTCTAGGGCTGCAAGAGAAATTTGGAGCAATTTAGTTCCTCTCCTGAGATCCCTAAGGAATCCTTTCAAATATCTAGCTAAAGTATGGTACACTTAAATCCTTTCCCCAAACCTTAGCCAATATTCATTTCTCCATTCCCTGAACTCCTACAGCATTTACTGTCCATAAAACTCATTTGGGATCTTAATCATAAACCACCTTGTTCACAGTAATCAAAGTGTTTGTTAACAAATATACCCAGAATTTATTTACATATTAAAATCAGCGAGGTCCTAGGGGCGCCTGGGTGGTTCAGTTGGTTAAAATCAGTGAGGCCCTCTTTAAAATAGTTACCTTGGGAGGCTACCACTTATCCATTTATTCACTCCATCCACCCAACCATCTGATGCACTTAACCAACATTTATCCAGTGTTCGACTACCTACAAGTGAAGCTATCATCACCGTTCAACATATTTCCGACTTCATCACGGGGAGTGTTTTCCAAAATCAGTTAATAAGTCAACCAAGAAAACCATTCCTATTTCTGTGACTAGCTGAATTTAAACCAAAACTATTCTTTATTCACTCTTATTTGTTATTGACGGATCTTCAGCATTTCTAAAAATCAAATCTTTCAAACTAAAAAGATTTGTCACCAATGAGACTACTGAATAACATTATGCCTAATACCATTTGTAATTCTGCCATTCTGAAGGGATTATGAACACTGAAGATAGGGACCACGTTTAACCTACCTTTACAAGCCCAGTCCCCCAAAAGTACACAATAGGTACTTAATAAACAGATAAATTGTACAGAATGTGCTGGAGGCTCAGAAGGGAATTCAGAAAAGGTGATCCAAAAAAGTTCTGAATGCTACTACTGAAAATGACTACCAAAATACAAAAATTCTCATCTGGAGGTATACTTTTGATATTTGTTTTAAAAAATCAACTTTCTGAAATCTTAAACTGTTACTAAATTACTTCATAACTGTCTTTTTCCCCCTAAAAAAATATAAATACTATAAATTCCTTGAGGGAAGAAATTTCACCTAACGCTTTTTTACTATCATGCCAAAAATGAATTACATCAGACAGATTCCTAAAACAGCTAAAAATCTCTAAGCAGTCATTTAGGTAAGAAAATCCAAATTAAACCAGCCACCAACTCTAGATCCAGATTTAAAATTTACTCAGATCTAGGTGCCTGGGTGGCTCAGTCGGTTAAGTGTCCAACTCTTGATTTTGGCTCAGGTCATGATCTCAGGGTCATGAGATCGAGTCCCACGTGAAGCCTGCTTAAGATTCTCTCTCTCCCTCTCCCTCTGTCCCCCCTCCCCCCCGGCACCCCCTAAAATAAATAATAAACTCTAAAATAATAATAATAATAATAATAACAATAATAATATACTCAGCTTAAACTAGCCTCAGATTAGAAGAGAACCTTTGGTCCCACCCCTTCAATATTTTGGCAAGATTGTTCCAGTCCCATTCTAATCCATTCTGTCTTCTTCCCTTAAATCCAAAGGCTTCACCAGATATCCCTTTTGTCCCTCACTCTCTCAAACACAGACACACACACACACACACACACACAATTTTTGTCTACAGTACTTCCACAGTACTCAGCAATTTGACACAGTCCCACTATTATCACTGACAGTGAACACTACTTTCTATCAGTCATTCAACAGGTATTTATTAAGCACTTAAAAATCAAACTGTTTTGAATTTCCCCAGAGATTAAAGAAACTCTTGGCTCCAGAGTAGGTTACAGTCTAGCCACCCTTTGCAAAACAAAGAATAATTCCCAAAAGCAAATACAAGATTTAGCAGTATATAATCTGCATGTGAACGCTGTTTTTACTCAAAGTAAAGATTCTCAAGAGGTGAGGTTACTTAAACAAGACTTCCGAAAAAGGGAGCAAGTTCTTTCTATTCTCCCCATCTGTCTACTGACTCAGTGATGTTAAACCTCATACACAAATTTCAAAAATCAGTATTTTTCAAATCAATCCTAATATATGAACACCATACTTTTTTCCACCACATTCCCACCATATTAGTGACTTAAATACGCAAATTTCCTTGTAACTGCCACAAATCTCAGTCTCACCACTGTAAATTTAAATCTCCTTCACATCAACTATATCCAAATGTCCTCAGAATTCTTTACCCTTTCTTCAGCCTCCTACAAATCTATCACCACCTCCATCATACCCTGACCTTCATCCTCTTCCCCCTTTTATCACATTTCCCCATCCCTCCTTCCCTCCACAAAAAAAGAAACACATTATCCACAACAATTCATTCCTTCCTAAAAACTCTTATAAGAACTGCCACAGAAGCCTGGTAAGAACAGTCAAGGGTCCTTTTAATCCATTCCCAGATTCCCCACTCTAAACTCTCCAGAAGACTGTCAAAGAACACTGCACAATTGACCTGGTAACTACTTCCAAGATGAACAACTATCATTGCCAAGCAACTCCTCCTCTCTCTAACCAGCAACCCTTATGCTGCAAAGATGTTGTTTCCCACAACCTAGTGTTTCTTACAGGTCCATCCATTAAACTTCCGTTTACCTTCTCACCCAGTTTATTTCCAGTCTAATTTTAAATGCTTTCTCTTTAAGCATATTATTTAAAGATATAAAGACAGCTAATAAAAAAGCTAAAATAATAACTATCAAAGGTTTGAAAGGAGGAGAATGGGGATAATGCCAATGACACAAACCCTTTCCATTCATAGAAGTCTTCTGACTCCTTCATAATGTATTTTAATCAATCAAGAAATAACAGTACATGTATATTACCTGCAGACCTGAAGAAAAGCAAGAACTACAAAAATTAATGCTTACAAGTAGTAGCCTCTGGAAAGTGGGATTGCAATGGACAGGTGAGACAGGGGCTACTGCTTTTCGTTATAAGCTCCCTCAGGACAATTTTACTTTTTAATTATGTACATGTGTTATTTCATACAATTTCAAAGGGAAGAAAAATAATGACATACTATATTTAAGTCCATTAAACCTACAAAAATTAAGTGATAATACACAGTGCAGGTGAGCGGAAAGAAAAGACTCTCTCATTCTATGATAACAATAAAAATGGGTACATCCTACTATGAAATATACTGAAGCCCTTGAAAAGAAAGAGTAAATCTAAGTGTACTGACATAAAAAGTTTTCCAAATTAAGAAAAAAAAAAAATCCTGGATTATTTCCACTAAAAATTTTTAAATAAAAGCCCCTCTCATTTCTAATGCTAAATTCTCATCCTCCTTTAGATATATTTGCTAAACAAATGAATGAGTTTTTCCATCCCTCTCCCAAATTTCTTTCCATCTTCCCCCATTAATCCCTCCACCCTCTACTTCCATAAAAAGATTTTTTATACTACCCTCTCTTCAGTTGAATTAATATTATAATGTGTAATTGTAATATTCTTTCTTAATAACAAAAAGTGAATAATTTTCAGGTAAATCTTAAGAGTATGGTTCTAGCCTACATTTCCCTCTTGAAAATCTGGTCTGGTGGGAGCTCAGCAAATCCAATAGGCCTTGGTTCATTTCCTGATATGGAAATGCTAATATTCCCTCTAACCTGGCTCTAGAATCATCCAGTCTCTTCAGGTTCCCCTAGACCTCAAGACAACCAGTCCTGACCTCCTTGCAACCTAAGACCAAAACAGATATTCTAGATCCTCCATTCTGCAGGCCCACATTTTGCAGGCTGATGCATTTTCTTCAATACCACAATGCCTCAGTGAGGGTATACATTCAGGAACCCTGAATAGCAAAAGATCTCCCACCAGCCCCAGAGTTACGGAACCAATCCCGTCTGACTAATTTGAGCTCCAAATGGAGCCTCCAAAGAAAGGCCACCGTGCATGGACTCCCCCCACCATTAATTATAACCCTGTGTACTGCAACCCAGGGTGAATAATATGGCATCAGTTCTCCTGGACCAGATAAGCTGGGTAGTGAAGAAAACCGCCAAGCCAAGTAATTTCCATTCCAGCATTAGTGTTCACGCGGCCTCTAATAAATGACAATACTTCAAATTTGCTAAAATCTAAACTCATGGCTTAGGGGATCCCTGCAGGCCAGGCGTTTTCTTACCGTCTGTTTCAGAAATTCTCATATTCGCTGGTGCAGGTCTAAAAGGTCTCAGACCAAAACTACAGACTAAGGTCTAATTCTCAGTGACCCCAACCACTACAGGACCGCACTTACCAGATGTCATCTACAGAAGAGCCCAAACAGGTTCAGAACTAGGCCATCCTGGCCCATCTGGAATAACTCTTTAGTCCTTGGGCCAACATTTATTAATTCTACTACATCTGTCTATTCTATCATGCATTCTCTTCATAGTCTCTAGTATTCAGCACTTCCTCTGGCTTCAAACGCGGTCCTTTCTATTCGCGGAAACTCCTTGTATCCCTTCTTTCCTTTCCTTAGAAACGCTTCAGTTCTTTCCATAACGAAATCCCTAATGTATCTGCACAATGAACACCCCCCGGACTCCTCAAGACTCCTCCACAGCCACCCTCTGCATTCCTCCACCTACCCGGCATCTTTCCCTCCGGCCTCCCGCTCCCTGCACACACTCCCACTACGTTTCCCGCAAGGATTCCCTTTTCTCCAACCCCTGCCCTTCCCTTCTCCCAAAGAACACACTCTGGCAGCAACAGTGACTGAGGCCTGCGGTGCATAAAGCACTGCACCAGGCACGACGGACAGAGAACTGGTGTCTCCCTAGCCTTTTCACACCCACACCCAGCACCCTCCGGCCTCCCCCTGCAAACCTCCCACCTCCTTCCCTACCTCTGACACCCGCCTCAGGCCTCGGAGGCCGCCTTCTCGCCTCCGCCACCCCCGTCATTATCCTTTCTCAACCCCCCAACCCACCATCCGCGCCCTGCTTCCTCCCGTTCCCCAGCCAGCTCCTGCGCTTCCCTCGGCCTCGGCCGCTCCCCTGGCCACCCCCAGCCTCGCCACGGCTCGCTCCCCCCGGGGTCAGGCCGTTACCGCCGCGCGCTCCCCCCGCGCGCCGCCCCCTCCCCCTCCCCCGCCCTCCCCCGGGCCCGGGCCTGCCAGGCCCAGCGCTTTACCGCGGGCGGGCGCCGAGTCGCGCGGTCACCGACTGCAAGCGGCGGCAGCTCCAACCTTTCTAGGGGCCTTGAGAGGAGGGGAAGGGGGGAGGGGAGAGAACTTTTGCTGTGGCAGCTTCGGCAACAGCTCCCACCCCTGCGCCTTTCTCCTCTTCCTCCCCCTCCTCCTCCTCCTCTTCCTCCTTCTCTTCCTCCTCCCAGAGCAGTCGAGACGCAGACATGCCGCGGCTAGAGCGCCGCCGCGGTCGCCGCCACAGCCGGCGCGGTGCATTGTGGGAAGCCTCGCACACGGGAAACGCTCCGCGGCGCCTGCCCTCCCTGGCCCGGGGACCAGGCTGGGAAGACCCAGCGTGGCTTCGATTCCGGCGCCTGCGTGTCACTGGCGCAGCGTGGCCGGGGAAGCCGGCCCCGAGCCGCGGATCCCCCGGGCTGGGCCTGGAGGAAAGCAGTATGAGAAATATCGGCCCTGAGGAAATCTCTTTGACAGGGGGTCAAGCCTTCAGTGCCTAGCGCCCTGAGAAGTGGAGGACTCGGGGGTCGGGTGCGTTTCAGGCCCGGGGAAAAGGAAGGGGCGGGGACCTAGGTGAAGGACCTATCTACCAGAATCTCCTGGCTTTTTCGTTTCTTCTCTCTTACCTGCCCTCTCCCCCGCCACCTCCAGTCGTTGGCCTCTATCACCCCAAATGCCATCTTTTCCGGAAACGGCCCTCCTGGGCCCTTGAAACCAGCAAACCCTGTTAGTGTCTGCAAACTGAGAAGCAGGATGTGAGTCTAAAGAAAGACTCTGTTCTGGACCCTGTTGCGCAAGGTCTTACAGGTTTCTCCCTCTCGCTTCACCTGGGGTCCAAACCTAGCTCTTGATATGGTAAAGACTTGGGAATGATCTATACCGACCTAGAATTGCACGGTTGTCTCATCCCTTGGAGGCCCTTTAAGTGACCTTAGCCAAATTGTGACCTCTTTTTAAGGGTGCCTTCATTCAACTGACATTTATTAGACGCCTTGAGGTGCCCATGCGGTGATGGTTTACAGTTACTCATCTTTGTGTCCCCACCCTAGCACAAGGTCAGTCATGTAACGTAAAAGATGCTCAGTGAATGTTGAGTGATTATGAGCATCAGAAACTTAGCATGGGATGAAACACAATCACGATTTCTTCATAATAGTCTGAAGATTTATTTAGCATCTCTCTGCATACTTAAACATAACCTCGAGGGGAGAGGGAAAGGAAAGACGTTACAGTGTCTATATAACCATTTCTGGAGTTCTCCTTCCCTTGTCCACGCCCACCTTCCCACCCCTTGCCAACTGAATGTTCATTTGAATAGTGCTTTTTGGCGATACTCCAAACTCCCGCATTATGCACTTGTGATGGCACTGAATTAGATTAGTGTCTGCAAGGTTAATGTTCCCCCAGGCATTAACCTTAGTAAATCGTGATGCCTGTTTAGAAATAGCTAAGGCCCATAGGTTCAGCTTAATTTAGACACAGGTAACTAAGAAGAGCACGGATAAGCTACAGTTCCACAATCAACTCTCCATGTGCTTTCTCCATTAAAAAATACACGTTTTAATAAGATGACAGTGCATAATCTGCTAATTGCAACAAAACAGTGATACAAGGTAGAGCAAGAGACTGTTATCTGGAGGACAGCCTTCTGGCAACTTCTAGCATCTGCAATGGCATCGAATTCAGATGTTAAAATATAAAACACCTCTGGCAGCCAAGAAAGAGTCTCTGAATGTTAGGTAATAGGAAAACTAATAACTGAAAAGGATTGAAGGCCTGGCGATTCCACTCAGTGGGTTAAAATTGATTGGTTTGCCTAGGAATAGTTCTAGTTCTCTGCTCAGCACCTTAACAGAAACAGTAGAGAAACAACTGCCTAACACGGGCCGACTAATAAGCACCATAGAGGTAATGACATCAGGAGTGATAATGGGGACCAAGTTTAAGGCTTCTGTAGGTTAAACTTCTGGAAATATTGTTCAGCCCCAATTTGCTTCTCGACGCTCCTCTTGCTCACCTCCCCAAATGCCAGCCCTAGGCATTCAGCATACATTCCTTTTTTTTTTTAATTTTGTTTTGAAATAATTATAGACTCACAAGAAGTTGCAAAAATAGTAGAGTCACATTTACCCTTCACCCAGCCTCCCCTAATAGTGACATCTTAAAAAGTTCTAGTAAGATGTCAAAACCAGGAAATTGACAATGGTATATTACCTTTAACTAGACTACAGAACTTACTTAGTTTTTACCATTTTCTTTAAGCCTGCATTTGTGTGTGTGTATGCCGTCTTATTCCATGTATAGATTTGTGTAACCACCACTACAACCAAGATCTAGAATTGTTCCATCACCACAAAAGAACTCCCTCATGCTATCTCTATCTTCCTGTATTCACAAATCCATCTCCCCTCCCAACCCCACTATTCCATCCCTGTCCCCTAGTAACCACTAATCTGTTTTTCATCTCTATAGTTTCGTCATTTCAAGGATGTTATATAAATGGAATCATACAGCATATAACCTTTGAGAATGATGTTTTTTACCCAAACATAATACCCTTGAGGACCAGCCAGATTGTTGCAGGTATCAAACATTCATTCCTTTCTATGGCTGTCTAGTACTCTATTGTATGTACCAGGGTTTGTTCATTCATTCCCCAGGTGAGGTACAGTTGGGTTGTTTCCAACTTTTTTGCCATTACAAATAAAACTGGTATGAACATTTGTGTACAGGTTTTTGTGTGAACTTAAGTTTCCATTTTCCCGGGATAAATGCCTTGAGAATATGATTGTTGGGTCATGTGGTAAGTGTGTATTTAATTTTTTAAGAAACTGCCAAACTATTTCCCAGAGGAGCTATATCATTTTACATTCCCACTAACAGTGTATGAGATATCCAGTTTCTCCCCATCCTCACCAGGGCTTTGTATTATCACTCTTTTTTAACTATTTTATTTTTTTAAGGTTTTATTTATTTATTTGACAGAGAGATAGTGAGCACAAGTAGGCAGAGCAGCAGGCAGAAGGAGGGGGAGAAGCAGGCTCCCCACTGAGCAGGGATCCTGATGTTGGGCTCAATCCCAGGACCCTGGGAATATGACCTGAGCCGAAGGCAGACGCTCAATGACTGAGCCACCCAGGTGCCCCATGTTTTAACTATTTTAATAGGTATGTAGTTCTCTCTCCCCAAAACTGGCTCCTGAATAAGGCATCTCTGTAACTCCTACTTTCCTTGGTAGTCTTTTAAACAAGCTCACAGGCCCCTTTTGTTGAAGGATTTCATCACATATCGCTGTAGAGAAACACAACTCTCATGAGTAAATTATAAAGTTTCTTGAAATATTAAGCTTATATAGTGTATGTCTCTTTTTGACACCCTTTTTGAGATAGCTCCAGGAAACATCTGTTAGGTGGGCCTACGAATTTCTTTTGGGAGATGATCTACATTAGACTAAGCTGCTCAGGATACAGTCCACAGGTAGCAAACTTCAACGCCCAACAAGCCAAACAACATGAATAGATGAAGCAGGCCACATGCAAAGACAATTGACAGTGGGAGGGACTGTGAAGAGCCAGAGAGCTCACACCAATCTGAAGGGCACAGCCACTACTCATTTCCAGCTGATAATTTCCAAGTGGGAATGTGAAGATCAGGAAATTAAGCAAAATCAGGAATCTGAATTTTGGGGTGACCTCTCCCAAATATCAATGTTGGCAACTAATTCCACTTCTTTAAAACAGGAAAGCATGTCAGACAAAACATGTCTGTGGGTCAGATTCAGCATACAGCCATCATTCTATCTTGTCTGATCTGGACTAACCCAGACAGGGCTGGCAACAGGCCTCTCAACAGGGGATTGATTCTCAGTGCCTCCCAGGGCCTTCTTCCTTTCCTCTGGTTCTGGAAAGGGTCCTCTTCAGTCTTGTGCCTCTGGCTTCTTTAGGAGAGGAATGTACCATCTCTTGTCCCCAAAGACTTCACCAGGTCTTCCAAACCTTCTATATCAACCATCTTCCAAGTTTCCTGGACTTCTCAGGCTCAGGAGTATGTGGACGTACTATCTTCTCTATCCACATGGGTGCCTGCAGCATGAGCTTTGTCAAGGCTGCTTCTACCTAAAGGGGAAACTTGGCTTCTTTTTGCAAAGCTCCAAATCCATAGCCTTGTCAGAGACTGGTCCACAGGAGCCTGCCCCCCCACTACATCTTGTCATTCCTACTAGATGCAGGGAAACATGGCTTTTCCTGTTCCTATGGGCCATCTTTTCCTGAGACACCTCCCCCTGAGTTCCTGCCTCAGAACTGAAGGACACTTCTAGATCATTAATATATTCTAAAACTAATGACCAAGATATGGAAACAAATTAAGTGCCCATCAACAGATGAATAGGTAAAGAAAATGTGGGGGCGCCTGGGTGGCTCAGTCGTTAAGCATCTGCCTTCGGCTCGGGTGGTGATCCCAGGGTCCTGGGATCAAGCCCCACATCAGGCTCCCTGCTCGGTGGGGAGCCTGCTTCTCCCTCTCCCACTCCCCCTGCTTGTGTTCCCTCTCTCGCTGTCTACCCCCCCAGCCCCCTCGTCAAATAAATAAATAAATAAAATCTTTAAAAAAAGAAAAGACAAGATGCAAAAGAACACAAGAATGAATGAAAATAAGGCCTCAGCAGAATTATATCAGTGGGAAAGGAAAAAATTAAAATAAAATAAAATAAAGCAACATTATGAGGTATTCTATTAGGACCTAGAGGTTAGCCTTGTGGTTAAGTCCACAATGGCAACTAAACCCTCCTGGGTTTGAATCCTGCTTCTACCATTTATTACCTTTGCAACCTTAGTTACTTTACTTCTCTGTGCTGTCAAGTGCCCCATCTAGGAAATGGGACTACTAATAGCAACTTCATCTTAGGGTTGTTAAGAATAGTAAGCATTAATACATGGATTTAGAACAATTTCTGGCACGTAGTTGAATGTTCCATATATTGCAAATACAGATGGTCCCTGACTTCCAATTGTTCAGCTTATGATTTTTCAACCTAATGGTGGTACAAAAGCAATATGTATTCAGCAGAAACCAAACTTTGCATTGTGCAGTTTGATCTTTCCCTGGGCTAGCAGTGTGCAGTGTGATGCTCTCTCACAATGCTGGGCAGTGCTCCCGGTCAAGCACAAGACCAGCAGAGTAAACAACAGGTATGCTTACAACCATTCTGCACCCATACAACTATTCTGTTTTTCACTTTCACTACAGTACTCAATAAATTACATGAGATAGTCAACATCTTACTACAAACTAAGCTGTCGTGTTACATGGTTTTGCCCAGCCGTAGAATAATGGAAGTGTTCCGAGAACATTTAAGGTAGGCTAAGCTATGATGTTCAGTAGGTAGGGTGCATTAAATGCATTTGCAATTTATGATATCGTCAACTTACAAAGGGTGTATCAGGACCTAATCCCATCGTAAACTGAGGAATATCGGTGTTATTATTCCTGTTCTTGTCATTGTCACTGTCACTGTTAAAAAGGACTTAAGGATGGTGCTGAACCAAATTTCCTAAAAGCAAAATTTAATAGGGAAAAAAAGTCAGTTCCTACAAGTGGATTGAGGCAAGGGAAAAGAGAAACTATACAAGTACCCCAAAAAATGATTTAAGTGGAAAAGTACAGAATGTTTAGCATGGGGAATAAAAAAGTTATATGATAGCTAGATGGAGCTAGGAAAGAACTAAGCAATTAAGCTGCAGAGAAAATATGTAACATTATTCAAAGAATTTATTTCTGAGCATAATCTTTGCCTGAATAATTTTACTTATAAGGCTGATGAAATTGGTCTATTGTGAAGACGCTTGCTATTTTCTACTCAGTAAATACCCAGTAAATCAAGTTCCTACCTCTTCTCTCTCAAAGTTTAAGCAGAATGAAGACAAGTTAACTATTCATATATATTAAAGCTGTGGGTTTTCATAAAAAAGAAAGAAGGGCAATTGGAAATTTTTAGTATTCTAGAGCTTTCAACGATTTCATACATTTGATTACTGCCAGAGAGTGCAATATAATGCCCAGATGAATTTTTCTTTCTTGTTTTTGCTATTTTCTTATAATTTAAATAAAAAGCATGTCAGAATTTTGGACTTCCCAGAAAATATTAAAACTACCCCGTTGCTAGACCCTGTTCCCTGGAGGGCCTGTGCAGTTGAGTGTAGACCTTTGCATGTGCGGCACTGTACACCTGGTGCTATAAACATACTGTAATGATAATGTCTCACATAGAAACCACAGAAAACACTGGGTCAGCAGCAAGCTGTAGTTTTTTAAAATGTTTTTAGTTAAACTTGGAGGAGAAAAAAAAGGCTTTTCCCCCAAGGTATCACGTGTGAACCTACAACACCCTGACCCCTTTCTCTCCTCCTTGACTATATGAAAAACCCTGAAATCACCTCTTAGAACTGGTTTTAGGGGTACCTGGGTGGTTGAGCACCTGGCCCTTGGTTTCCACTCAGGTCCTGATCTCAGGGTGGTGAGGTGGAGCTGGGCTCCTCGCTCAGTGCTGAGTCTGCTTGAGATTCTTTCCCTCTCCCTCCCCCTCAGCCCCTCCTCCTGCTCTGTATGCGCACAAGCGCGCTCTCTCTCCCTCTCTCTCTCAAATAAATAAATGAAATCTTAAAAAAAAAACAACCTGGTTTTAACTTTTAGCTGCCATGCCTACACTATGTATACATATGACGTTGTACATTGCACATAACCTTGGATCCCCACGGTTTGGTCCCCCTCCCTACTACCCCTTTATAGTATGACATGTTAACAAGTTGATGACCTACAGGAAGTGAGACACAGCCATTTAATCTCTTTCCAGACGTCGCCCCTCTTGGTGCAATGCTGTACGGGTCTCTGTAAAAAGTCCTTGCTGTCTCAGCAGGCAATCAACTTACAGTTTGGTTTTTTTCTGGGTTTTTGTCTTCTTTTCTTTTCTTTTCTTTCTAAATGAGGTTTGAAAAAGCTCTAGGTTCAGGTGAAGTTCCTGATGAAGAAACACAACTGAGATTTTTTTCAGTGATAAAATCTGCATATATGTATTTCAAACAATGCAGCTAAAACTTGATGTAAATTCCTCTTTTTTCCTTTTTTGGGGCTTAATGAATATCATTTATTCAGCATAAAATCTTTATACCATATGTTCCATGTGTTAAGAATAAATGTACATTAAAAAAAAAAACAACAACAACCCTACCCTGTTGCTAAACAATTGTGGAGACCAACACAAAGAAAGAGTTCATTTCCCAAAAAGTGACCATTTTCCTGCCTACCGATGTTCTCTATAAACATTTATTACAAACCCACATGCAGGGTTCAACAAAAGAGGTAAAAGAGGTCCAGGGTTGCCCTAAAGTTCATCAGCTCTGAGGTAACTATGGTTTGAAGGAATTCAAAGGAAGACATGATTGCAAGTCAAGGTCACAAGAACACAAGAATGAAGTACTGGGGTGGAGGCTATGTTACCTTTTCATTCGCTGATATTGCAGAAAGTCAACAATTTTATACTTCCCGAAGAAAAGTACATAGCTAAGTAAGCTTCATTCTCCCCTTATGAAAAAAAGGGGAGAGGGGAGAGCTCCGAAATCAGCCAATTTGGGGGTTAGTTCTGTTCATAAGAAAATGTTTCAATGTCACAGCTAAAGTCATCACCGGTTTCGCCTCAGGCCCGCTATCATCTGAGTCTGCATGTGTGCTCCCCAGACCTCTAGCATGGGCAGATATGGCATCCAAAAACCTAGAGTCCAATCGAAGAGCTCCTAGCCAGCATGGGACTGTTAATATTTGGGGCATTTTGTTACAAAAGCCAGGGAAGTATGCAGTGTATTGGGAAAGTTCCCTTTTTTTTGTTTTTTGTTTTTTAATGTTTTGGTTGTTTATAAGATTAAATATAATTTATTTGGAAGTTCCATTTATACCAAATACCATCGTCCCCTAGATTCCAGATAGTAGAGCCAAGAAAGAAAAGAAAAGAAAGTCTTAGAGTAGAATTTAGTTGCTGTAAAACCTTTGTTATGTATGGCACACATTGTTGTAAGAAACATTGTTACTATCAGTCTTAAAAATTGCATAGGTTGGGGCGCCTGGGTGGCTCAGTCGTTAAGCGTCTGCCTTCGGCTCAGGTCATGATCCCAGGGTCCTGGGATCGAGTCCCACATCGGGCTCCCCACTCCACAGGAGGCCTGCTTCTCCCTCTCCCACTCCCCCTGCTTGTGTTCCCTCTCTCGCTCTCTCTCTCTGTCAAATAAATAAATAAAATCTTTAAAAAAAAAAAAAATTGCATAGGTTGTAGAACCTCAGAAATTAGGGATAATGGCGTCATTATCCATGCTATTTTTTTTTTTAAAGATTTTATTTATTTATTTGACAGAGAGAGACACAGTGAGAGAGGGAACACAAGCAGGGGGAGTGGGAGAGGGAGAAGCAGGCTTCCCGCTGAGCAGGGAGCCCGATGTGGGGCACTGAGCCACCCAGGTGCCCCATTATCCATGCTTTTTGAAGGTTGATGTTATGCCACTTCACTTTTATGAAAGACCTACATTTGTACCTGTTTTCGGTGACCAAAAGAAATCCAAAGGGGATGCTCACTTTTACCAAAAAAGGCAAAAATGAAAAGAGTGTTCAGCGTTTGTTCTGCAGCGAGCTGCGGAGCTGTCCGAGAGGCAGCGTGCACCCCAAGCAGTGAGAGTGACCCCCAAGCTCCGTCCCCGGGAACTACACCCAGCATCTCAGCATCCAGCTGCCTCAGCTCTGAACTATGACCATCTGTGTTTATCTCAACTTATTCTGGGCATCCGTTAGCAAGATGTGTCCTAACACATCAGAAAGGCCCAAGAGAAGTCGTTTTTAGGTCTGGGAATGCTCAAAAGTTTTTTTCATATACATTAATGGTCATTGCTTCTTTGCTTTATGCTATTCCAGCTTACAAAAGTTTTCAAGGGAATGCCCCACTTCCAGATAGTGTGGGGAGACTGTATATAATAACATTAAATGTACTGAAAACATGCATGGAGTATGGATTTTAATATTAATTCAAATGTTTAGTATTGACTTTATAGCTACTTCACCCTGAGTAAGAGAAAGCATATGGATCTAGATCCCCTCTGTGCTGTAGCTTTCCCTCCCAGCCCCATCCTCTTGTCACCAGAGGGACCAAAAGTCTCTTAGGCAACAGACAGACATTTTACCTCATTTATGACCTCTTCCTGGGCAGAGAGGAGAGAATAGTGTGACTGGAATCTGAGACCACCTCTCAAATAGCAAAACAAAAAGTAATGTCACTAGGGCAAGGAGCAGCCCTCGCTGCTTTCAGTCACCCAACCATGTTTTCTGAATGGCCACTATGTGCCAGGCACCGTGCTGAGTGTTAGTGACATTCCTTTCCTTGAGAAACCTGTATATTTGTTCTCCTATTCCTAACCAAATTACTACTGCATGTCTGGTACTATATTTAATACCAGAAATACTATGGTAAATAAAATACTCTTCCTCCCCAAAAGGAGCTTACGGTCGTCGGTTGGAGCACAAGGCATGAAGAAGCCGCTTTGCTTCAGGGTGATGCATTCTGAGACCGGATTAAGCAGGGCGTCCCAGACCCACCGCCCAGATGGTTTCTCCGAGGTAACCTTTCTGCTAGACCTGGAAGGAGGTGAGGTGGGGGTTCTGGTGGAGTTCTGGACAGAGGAAGCTGATGGCAGTACAGAGTCCTAGAGCCAAAGAGAGCTCGGTGCATTCAGGACCTGCTAGTTATTCAGAATGAATGAGTGCAGGAAGTGGTAAAGAGAGAGAGACTGTACGAAAGCACCAGTAAGCTCCAAGAGCGGCTCATAGGCCAAGTTGAGGCATCTGACCTTTGTCCTGAGAGCAGGTTTCCCCAAAGTGTGGCTGGGTGGTAAGCAAGAGGAGTTTAGATGGTACACAAACCAACATTTCTTTATGTTGGCAGTTAATGGATTTAATAGGCATTTGAAAAATATATAACTCATGCATTGGACATATTACTTCCCTTAGATTATTGCTTAAGGTGAGGCTGCATGGCAAAAATGATTCTATTCGTAAACAAAATATTAAATATATTCTATTAGAGTTGGTACATGAACAACCATAAATGACTGATGTTTGGGGAAAACAGCTTATAAGACCAACAGAGTTCCAGTGAACGATTTCATACAGGGAAGCAACCTGACAAGACTTCTGACTTGGAAAGAAGACTCTGGTTGTGGAGAATACTGGAGAAGTGTTTGTCAAATTCCCGGTTAAAGTCCAGGCTCTGAAACCAAGTTTAAAGCTGTAAGTGGCGGGGGTTTTCTCAGTGCAACATAACGGGATAGAATATATAATAGCAAGACAGCATCACATATAACACAACACACAGACACACACACCTGCAGTAGTTTTTTCATTCACTCAACTAGTATGCACTGAGCACATATATGAAAGGTGCTGTTCTAGGCACTGAGAACACAGCTGGTGAACACAATAGGTAATGTCCTTGAGCTCACAAGGTTGATGTGAGGAGAGGACACAATGAGAGAGTAACCAAAAACATACATAAGACAATTTTTTTTTTTTTAAAGATTTTATTTATTTATTTGAGAGAGAGAATGAGAGAGAGCGAGTACATGAGAAGGGGGAGGGTCAGAGGGAGAAGCAGACTCCCTGCCGAGCAGGGAGCCCGATGCGGGACTCGATCCAGGGACTCCAGGATCATGACCTGAGCCGAAGGCAGTCGCTTAACCAACTGAGCCACCCAGGCGCCCAGACAATTTTTTTTTGTAGGAAATTTTTTTAAAGCTTTTATTTATTTGAGAGAGAGAGAGAGTGAGCGAATGGCAGGTAGGGGCAGAGAGAGAAGCAAACTCCCCATGGAGCAGGGAGCCCGATGCAACACAGGGCTCAATCCCAGGACTCCAGGATCACGACCCGAGCTGAAGGAAGATGCTTAACCAACTGAACCACCCAGGAGCATCTGGTGTGCAGGAAATTTCTACATACAAAAGACAATTTAAAAGATGGTAAGTTGGGGCGCCTGGGTGGCTCAGTCGTTAAGCGTCTGCCTTCGGCTCAGGTCATGATCTCAGGGTCCTAGGATCAAGCCCCACATTGGGCTCCCTCATTGGCAGGAAGCCTTCTTCTCCCTCTCCCACTCCCCCTGCTTGTGTTCCCTCTCTCGCTATGTCTCTCTCTGTCAAATAAATAAATAAATCTTAAAAAAAAAAAAAAAGACAGTAAGCTTTTATTTTTTTAATTTTATTTTATTTAAATTCAATTAGTTAACATATAGTGTATTATTAGTTTCAGAGGTAGAGTTCAGTGATTCACTAGTTGCATGTAATACCCAGTGCTCATTACATTAAGTGACCTTAATGCCCATCACCCAGTCACCCCACATCCCCACCCAACTCGCCTCCAGCAACCCTCAGTTTGTTTCCTAGAGTTAAGAGTCAAAGATGGTAAACTTTTAAAGGCAATAAATCCAAGGGAGAAATGTCAGCTCCACACAGGCTATTTCTTTTTTTTTTTTTTTAAGATTTTTTTACTTATTCATTCGAGACACAGAGATACAGAGAGAGAGAGAGAATATGTGCAGGGGGAGAAGCAGAGGGAGGGGGAGAAGCAGGCCCCCCGCTGAGCAGGGAGCCCGATGCAGGGCTCGATTCCAGGACCCTGGGATCATGACCTGAGCCGAAGGCAGACGCTTAACCATCTGAGCCACCCAGGCGCCCCCAGGCTGTTCCTCACTGCTGTGTCCCAAGAATAGGAATAGTGCCTGAAAGGTAGTAGCTGCTCAAATAGTATCAGTTGAATGAATGAACGAGAGATTTTGTTGGCTCAATTTAAGGAGTAACAATAAAAATTAAGAGAAATAGATGGGTTCAGGGCTCCTGGGTGGCTCAGTCGGTTAAGCATCCAACTCTTGATTTCAGCTCAGGTCATGATCTCATGGTCATGGGATCAAGCCCCACGTTGGGCTCCACGCTCAGCGGGGAATCTGCTTGAGATTCTCTCTCTCCCTCTCCCTCTGCCCCTTCCCCTGTTCATGTGCTTGCTCTCGCTCTCTCTCAAATAAATAAATCTTAAAAAAAAAAAAAAGAAATAGGTGTGTTCAAGATATATTTAAGAGATAAAATACAAGGGCTTAGTGTACAAAATAGATTTACGGGCTGAGAGATAAAAAGAAGAGGAATGATTTCTCAGTAGCCTATTCTACACATAGTAACCAGAGTGATCATGGGATTTCTCCAGTCAAACCCTCACAGGGCTCCCTATTGTACTCAGAGTAAAATCCCACATCCTTACAATGGCAATGAGGCTACACGTGATCTGGGTTGGGTACCTCCCTGAGCTCATCTCTAATCATCTCCCTCTCGTTCTCTCTGTTGCAGCCACACTGGCCACCTTGCTGTTCCTCAAACCCTCAGTTAAATTCCTGGCCAAAGCCTTTGAACTAGCTGTCCTCTCTCCCTGAAATGTTCTTTTCCCAAATATTCATACAGCACAGCCCTCGTTCCTACAGGTGTCTCCTTTTTCGTGAGATCTATTCTGACCACCCCATCTAATACCACAATTCACTCGCCATGACATTCCTTGCTCTGCCTGCTCAGTTTTTCCCCAAAGCATTTATTGTGATATCCATCTCATTCTAACATGGTATATAATTTATTATCTTCACTGTCTGTCTCCCCACAAGATTATAAACTCTCCTAGAGCCTGTAACACTGCTTGGCACATTGTAGGTGCCCCATAAAATGTTTATTAAATAAAGAAATGAAAGATGACTCTTAGTTTTCTGGTTTGAGCAACTGGGTGGATGGTGACTCACCGAGGCAGGAAACACAGGAAGATGAGGGATTTGGTGGGAAATAACCAGTTCAGTTTGGGGCTTGCTGATTCTAAGTGTCTTTGAGACAAACACCCAGGTGGGAATGACACTTAAGCAGTTGCATTTATGGGCCTGGTGCTGAAAAGTGGGTCACTGGATTATAGATGGCATTTGAATGGGTGTCACTGGCAAAAAAACGTTATGTAGAGAAGAAGAGAACTTTGAGAAACAGTAGGAGGTGAGAGACAGCACCATCGGAAAAGCCCATGAACCAGAGAGAGAAAGAGGAACCAGGGAGTGAGGAGGAAATCCAGGAGGTGTGAAAGTCCATGGGAAAATCGTTTGAAGAAAGAAGATATAGTAGTTACCTGTTGCTGTGGAACAATTACCCTAAGACTTAGTGGCTTAAAACAATGCATGTTTAATATCTCACTCTTTGTGTGGGTCATGAATCTGGGCACTGCTTAGCTGGGTCCTCTGTTTTAGGGTATCTTACAAGACTGCAACCAAGGTGTTAGGCAAGGCTGTGGTCTCATCTGAAGGGCTGACTGGAAACGGATCATCTTCCAAACTGTCAGCAAACTGTTCCAATCGTTGGCAGGATTCAGTTTTCTAAGAGCTGTTAGGATGAGGGCCTCAGATCCTTCTCAACTACTGCCCACCCTGGGAGCTTGCTTCAGCAGAGCAAAAGAGCAAGAAGACTCAGAGGAAAAGTGCAAGCAAGTCTTTCATAACAACCTCAAAAGTGCCATGTCATCCCATCTCACTCTTGTCCTACCCTCTTCATTTGAACAAAGTTCCCAGGCTCAGCCCACACACCAGGGGAAGGCATTACAAAAGGGAGTGAATAGCCGGAGGTGGAGATCACTGGGATCCATTTTCCAAACTGCCTCCTGCAGAAGATACGTCAGCAGTGTTACGTGTCAAAGAGTGATCAAGTATCCCGGAGATTTGGCAATGAGGGGAAGCCATTTGTTATTTTAGAGAGAGCTGGCTTAGAGGACTATGGAAGCAAAGGCCAGACCATAATACACCGAGGAATGAGTTTGAATGGAAGAAGTAGAGAGGGACAGCAATCCTAAACAATTTTTCAAGATGCTTAGATGTGAAGAAAAGGACAAAGATAGGGTGGCTGAAGGAAGGAATGGAGTCAAAGCCAGATTATGGGTTTTTTAAAAATTGAAAGAAATTTGAACACGTTTAAATGTTATTGGGTAGGCATGTATAGAACGGAACAGATTGTGGTCAGTTAGAGACGAATCATTCCGATAGTTTGATAAGGGATGCAGAAGACCCATAGTGAGTCCAGGAGAAGATGAAGAGGGCCTAAATAACCACCTTTCATTAAGCCCTCACGTGTCCAGCCTTATTGTATTAAGTGCTTTACCTGTATTATCTCATTTAATTCAACTCTCAAAGGTAAGACCTTTATCACCATTACACAGACCAAGAAACAGGCCTGGAGAAACTCATTCACCCAAGGTCACACAGCAAATAAGAGGAGTAAAATTTTAAATCAACCTGTAAGCCAGTAGCTCTCCAAGTACAGCCCCGGACCGGCAGCAACAGCTAACAGGAACTTATTAAAAATGCAAATGATCAAGTCCCACCCCAGACCTAGTGAATCCGAAACTCTGGGGGTAGAGCCCAGCCACTTTTGTTTGAACACGCTCCAGATAACTCTGAAGCTTGAGCAGCACTGCTCCGGGTGCTGCTGCCTCTCACAGCCCAAACTAGGGCAGAGGAGAGAATTAGTCAGAAAGGAAAGGGAGAGTAACAGGGTCAAGAAACCCAGGATGCCTTCTAGGGCTCTAGCTTGGATGACTGACAGAGAAATCGCCAGAAGAGGGAGGAGGTCTGGTAGAGACCATTTGGTGAATTCAGTTTTGGACAAGCTGATACTGAAGTTCTTGTCGGCAACCAGTGGGAGCTATCTAGGGGACAAATATGTGTGTCAGGTGGCTGAAGGACAGGCCATGACGGAGACAGGCCTGCCCCTAACATTTGCAGGGCCTAGGACAAGAGTACAAGTTACCATACGGGCATAGATCGAAATATTTAAAAGTTATAAATCAAACTAACTTACTGTTAAAATACTTGGACTCCTTTTACCCTGACACACATATCTTCATGATGACAAAAACGTTTAAATCATGCATAAAGCGATGGCTTTTATGTGACTGAACATTGGCAAAATGGCCAAGCCACCTTGGGAGTTCTCTTGATGGGTTGGCAGTTGGGATGAGTCATAAAATATACACACAATTCATGAATTGCTATTTATTTCCTCCATGAAATTTATTTTTTCATGCCTTCATTTCAGCACAATTTTCAATAATGTTTATAATGAAGATTTTCACATAATTTGTATGCAACTGATAGTGTGATTCAAAGGGTTAAAAAATAAATGTAACTGTATTCAAAGTACACAAAAAATTTTTTTTAAAGATTTTATTTTTATTTGTCAGAGAGAGGGAACACAAGCAGGGGGAGCAGCAGAGGGAGAGGGAGAAGCAGGCTCCCCCGCTGAGCAAGGAGCCTGATGCGGGACTTGATCCCAGGACCCCGGGATCATGACCTGAGCCAAAGGCAGCCACTTAACCGACTGAGCCACCCAGGCGTCCCTAAAGTACACAAAATTTTAAATAAGTTGTCATTGGAAATGTAAATCAAAGAAATATTAGAATTTAAAAATTATCATTCATGTAAGTTTTACAAAGTTCTTTTCTTCTCAACTATTCAAAACTATTAAAATTAAAAAGCAAAAGACAAATTATAATTACTATCAACCATTTAAATCAAAACTACTTAAAGTTGAAAGTTTTAATTTTCTGACAATTTAAATCTTATTGAATATTTTTATCAAGATAGAATTATTATCAACTGTAGCAATAGTCATGTTTTAGTTACCTTTTGCTGCATGACAAAGCACCTCAAAACTTAGTAACTAAAAATAATGATCTCTTAATTTCTCATCATTCTGTGGATTGGCTAGCTGGTTCTTCCACTGGTCTCACTTGGGCTCATTCATGAGACTGCAGTCATGGGATGGCTCAGCTAGAGCTGGGGGATCTAAGATGATCTCATTCACATATGTGAGGCCTTTGAGGGAATGGTTCGATTTCTCATCATTCAGCAGTCTGAATGAATGTAGCTTCCTTACATGACAGGTGGATCCCAAACAGGAAAGCAGAAGCTGCTAGGTCTAAGGCCCAGTTCCTGAAGTGACACCATCACTTTTGCCCCGTTCTACTAGTCAAAGCGAGTCATAACGTCATCCCAGATTCAAGTGGAGAGAAACAGACTCCACCTTTTTTTTTTCTAATTTATTTTTTTAATGTATTGTTATAGGGGTACAGGTATGTGATTCATCTGTCTTATTTTTTTTTTTTTTTTAAAGATTTTGTTTATTTATTTGACAGAGAGAGATACACAGCGAGAGAGAGAACACAAGCAGGGGGAGTGGGAGAGGGAGAAGCAGGCTTCCCGCAGAGCAGGGAGCCCGATGCGGGGCTCGATCCCAGGACTCCGGGATCATGACCTGAGCCGAAGGCAGACGCTTAACGACTGAGCCACCCAGGCGCTTATATAATACCTCATCTGTCTTATATAATACCCAGCTCATCACAACACATACCCTCCCCAATGTCCATCACCCAGTTACCCCATCCCTCCACCACCCCCCTTTTTTTTAGATTTTATTTACTTATTTTTTTGTTTGAGAGAGAGTGCGAGCACAGGGAAGAGCAGAGGGAGAGGGACAAGCCCACTCTGCGCTGAGTACGGAGCCTGATGCAAGGCTTGATCTCAAAACCCTGAGATCTTAACCTGAGCTGAAATCAAGAGCTGGACGCTTAACTGACTGAGCCACCCAGGCACCCCCACTTCCTTTTTTTAACTAGGCTCCATGCCCAACATGGGGCTTGAACTCACAACCCCGAGGCCAAGAGTCACATGCTCCACTGACCGAACTCACCAGGCACCCCAGACTCCACTTCTTGATGGGAGAAATGACATGAGTGGACAAGGACGGGAAGAATTCTTGGCAGCTATCTTTGCAAACAATTTACCACAAGCCATCTGGTTGGTTATTTACATAGCTTCACACATGTTATGCCTAGACCTACATATACACAAATTTAAAATAATCCTATGAAATAATAGGATATATGATTAATAATATTATTTAATATTATAAAATGTTCCTCCATCACTCTGTGCAACTATTGTGAATAGCAAGAGAATCACAATTTAGAATGTGAAGAGAAGCAAGAAAATGATGTTCAGCACTACTGGGAAACACTTTGTTATGCAATAACCTATTATACTCCTGCAGTCTGAGAAGGATTTGACAAATTAATTGTCTAAATACTTACCTTGCTCAAATCCCCTCCAAACTCAGAAGCAGCATCCATCTCCAACGTCAGAAGCATAAACCTGGAGGCAGTTGCTTTTTATTTGGGGAACACAGGGCAAGCGATGTGGAGAAGTGTTTCCCTAGGACCTGAACAGTGCTAATGGGTAGAGGAGATGTTTGAAGATATGGGTTACACTGTACCTGTGCTGAGTGCCGGATCCTGAATGATAACAGTGCCTAGGTAGTCCTCAATTAATTTACACTATGTTTGCACATGCAGGGACTGCTAAGGTATATCACCTAGGGCAGGATCCTCTTGTCTAAGTCAAACAGAGGTACCAGGTAGGTCCCATTGGCTAGGGGGTAACATGCCAGTGGAGGAGAGATAATCCAGGGAGAGTGCATGGGAGTGAGGAGAGTGGTGGGCCAACACAGATGAAACTCTGGGGAATCAACACAATGTTTACAGAATAGATGGGCTGAAATATCCATCAGGAGAGGAATTAATTAAATTATGGCATGTTCATTCTATGAAATACTAAGGACTCCTTTCTCTCATTCTCTCTGTCCCTCTGTCTTTGTCTCTGTCTCTGTCTCTCTATGTATAGAGTCCATACATTCATGGACCGATTCCTAAAGTAAAACAAAATAAAAACAACCAACACGGTGTAGAACAATAAGCATAAGATGACTTATATTTATTTTATTTAAGATTTTATTTATTCATTTGAGAGAGAGAGAGAGAGGGCGTGCGAACACACAAGCGGGGGTAGGGGGGTGTTTAGAGGAAGAGGGAGAGGGAGAAGCAGACTCCCCACTGAGAAGGGAGGCCGGCACAACTCAGGGCTCCATCCCAGGACTCTGAGATCATGACCTGGGTTGAAGGCAGATGCTCAACCATCTGAGCCACCCAGGCGCCCCAACTTATATTTATATATCACACACACACACACACACACACACACACACACACACACACACACACACCGTGCATTGAAAAAGGACTAGAAGAAAATACAACACCAAACTGCTAAGGGTTTGGAGGTGCAAAGGCAAATTTTCACATTTTATTCAGCAACTTAGAATCTCTGAACATGAGTTTCCTTTTATGTAAAATAGAGATAATAGTCACCTTACAGAGTTCTTTTTTAAAAATTGAGATATAATTCACTCACCACAAAATTCACCCAAATTAAATTTTGAAGTGTATAATTCAGTTTCTTAATACATTCACAAAGTTGTGCTGCCATCACCACCGTCTAATGCAGAAATTGCATCACCCCATAAGGAAGCCCTATACCCATTAGCACTCACGCCCTACTCCCCCTTCCTTCCAATCCCTGGTGGCCACTAATCTACTCTCTGCCCCTCTGGATTTGGCTATTCTGACGTTTCATATAAATGGAATCATATATTATTTTCAAGGCTTATCCATGTTATACCATGTAACAGTACTTTATTCCTTTTTATGGCTAAATAATAGTCCATGGAATGAGTGTATCACAATATGTTTATCCATTCATCAGTTGACAGACTTTTGGACTGTTTCCATCCTTTTGCTACTATGAATATTGTTGCTATGAACATGCCCATACAAGTTTTGTTGTGGGCATGTGTTTTCATTCCTCTTGGATATATATCTAGGCATCAAATTGCTGAGTCATATGGTAACTCTATGTTTAACTTTTTGAGGAATTGCCAAATTCTTTCCTTTTTTTTTTTAAGATTTATTTATTTATTTATTTTTAGATTTTATTTATTTGACAGAGAGACACAGCAAGAGAGGGAACACAAACAGGGGGAGTGGGAGAGGGAGAAGCAGGCTTCCTGCGGAGCAGGGAGCCCGATGCGGGACTCGATCCCAGGACCCTGGGACCATGACCTGAGCCGAAGGCAGACGCTTAACGACTGAGCCACCCAGGCGCCCCTAAGATTTATTTATTTATTTGAGAGAGAGGGGGAGAGAGCATGAGCAGGGGAGGGGCACAGGGAGAGAGAGAGAGAGAGAGAGACGTGAGCAGACTCTGCTGAGCGCAGAGCCCCACACAGGGCTCGATCTTATGACCCTGATATCAATCTCATTCCCCTGCACCACCCAGGCATCCCTTGCCAAATTCTTTTCCATAGCAGCAGCACTATTCTACACTCCCATCAACAATGGATGAGGGTTCCAATTGTTCCACATCTTTGTCTACATTTGGTATTGTTGGTCTTTTTGAATCACAGCCATTCTAGTGGGTGTGATGTGGTATCTCAGCGTGGTTTTGATTTGCATGTCTCTGACAGCTAATGATGTTGAGCATCTTTTCACATGCTTATTTTCCATTTGCGTATCTTCTTTGGAGAAGTGTGTATTTCCTTTGCCCATTTTAAAATCAGATTACTTGTCTTTTTATTGTTACTGGGTATTATATATACTGGATATATGCTGGATATTAATCCCTTATCAGATATGTGAGTTGCAAATATGTTCTCCCATTCAGGGATCATCTTTTCACTTTCCTGATAGTGTCCTTTGAAGCACAAAAGCTTTTCATTTTGATGAAATCCAAATTATCTATTCTTTAAATCGCTTGTGCATTGGTGTCATAGTTTGAAAAAACAATGCCTAATGTAAGGTCACAAGGATATTCCTATGTTTTCTAAGAGTTTTAGCTCTAAAACTGTATGTTTTAGCTCTTACATTTAGGTTGTTGATCCATTTTAATTTTAATTTATTTTATTTTTTTAAAAGATTTTATTTATTTATTTGACAGAGAGAGCGAGAGAGCACAAGCAGGGGGAGCAGTGGAGGGAGAGGGAGAAGCAGGCTCCCTGCCAAGCAGGGAGCCCAATGCGGGGCTCGATCCCAGGACCCTGAGATTATGACCTGAGCTGAAGGCAGACGCTTAACCATCTGAGCCACCCAGGTGCCCCTTGAGTTAATTTTTAAATGTGGTGATAGGTCACAGAGTTCTTATGATGGTTCTACAAAATGAATATTGCATACCACGAGGCATATAGTAAGCTGTCAATGACTGGCAGCTAGTATTATTATTGTATGATTTGTTTTGAGAAACCACCAAACACACAATAGTTATTGAACAAAATGCAAAGAAAGATCAATCTTCTTTTTGAGGAAAAAAACATAATCACTCACACTGATTGCCCACCTTATTCCCCATCTTTAGCAACTACTAGTTGTTTCTAAAAGATGAAGACTTGCCTTAAATAGAGATTTCCAAGCAGAGGCAGTTCTCAAGGGCAGCCCCAGCACCATCCTAGAGATTGGGGTACCTCTGGCACACGCATAACCCTTCTCAGGGTGACTGCATAAGGAGGAAAACGTGCATTTTGACATAAACGTTTGTCATGAAACTTTACAGTTTCATTCTTGTGTGTCTATGTCCATGGGCACGTGTATTTCTTCACATGAGCTTTCTGTCAAATTAATTAACTTCTGAGGATTCACCTACGGCCCAAATGCTCCAGTTAAGTCTGGGGCCCAGCTACCCAAATATGCCAAATGTCTTCTCTGAATCTTCTTGTATTCCCCGTGGCTCCCCATGGGTCTTTCTTTGGGACAGTCTCGCTGAAAGCTCAGTGTTTTTGATGGGAGGCTAGGGTGGGATAGGGGAAGCTTTGCCCCCAGGGTACCTTTGGCAATGTCTGGAGATAGTGTGGGTGTCACAACCATGGGGGTACTACTAGTGGGCAGAGACCAGGGAGGCTGCTACACATTCCACAACGCACAGAGCAGCCCCCCCCAACCAAAAACTCATCCAGCTCCAAATGTCAGTTGTGCCAAGGTTGAGAAGCCCTAACTAGAAATCTGAGAGTTGATTATGCCTACACCTCGGACTAGGGCAGCAAGATGTGATGGTTTCTGGAATCAGACACACCTGGGTTCAAACCTCAGCTCTCCCACGTAGCACCTCGATGACCTTGAACAAGTTCCTTAACCTCCTTGAGCCTTAGTTTCCTAATCTAATAACACATCTGATATATACAACGATCATCTAACATATAGTTAAAATTATCTAATATATATAACGTATGGCATAGTGACTGGCACATATTAAATATTCAAATATTAGCTCACATTAACATAGGTGATGATATCTTAATAAAAATAATGCCTTAGGGTTTTTTTAAAGTCAGGCTTTTTGAGTTAATGTGCATAGAATAAAATCATCCTTTTCCAATGTACAGTTCAATGAGTTTTGACAAATGTCCACAACTGTGTAACCACAAAGAATCAGGGTATCAGTTTCATCATGCCCCAAAACTCCTTCATACCCTTTTATAGAAAAAATCCCCACCATATTGATCTACTTTCTGTCCTTTTTTTTTTTGTCTCTTTCAAAATGTCACGTAAATGGAATCACAGAGCGTGTAGCCTTTGAATCTGGCTTCTTTACTTCCATAATGCTTCTGTGATTCCACTCTGATTTTGCATGCATCGGTAGCCTTGTTCTTTTTTTATTGCTGAGTAGTATTCCATAGTTTAATTGTGCCACAGTTTATTCATTTACCAGTCGACAGCCTTTGGTTGTTTCCAGTTTTTTGGCTATCATGAATAAAGCTGTTACAAACATTAGCATAAAGGTCTTTGTGTGCACAGGTGCTTTTATTTCTCTTGGAATAAACCCATTTAACACCAGGAGTGAGATTTCTGGGTGCCATGGTGAATGTACGTTTAACTTGGTGAGAAATCGCCAAACTGTTTTCCAAAGTGTGTACCATGTCGCATCGCTGATCTGCAACCTCCACAACCTAGCTAGCACTCGGTGTTTTCGGGGTTTTTTTGTTCTTGTTGTTGTTTTGTAATTTAATTTTTGTCATCCTAGAAAGTAGGAGTTGGCATCATGGTTTTAATTTGCATTTTTCCTGATAACTAATGATATTGAGTTCCTTTGTTTTGATTTCATTTTACAACATACAGATCATTTTGGATGCTTTAAATCTCACAAAAACTGTATTAGGTAGGTAGAAATAAAACAGCATGTTCATCCTGAGGAGAACTAAATGTATGCCTTCTCTCCACCGCGCCATCTCCAAAGTGACTGCTTCCTCATTTCCCATAAGAAAAGAAATGTCTGGTTTTGGATACTCTCTAGCAACCTCAAGCTGCGGCCAATCTGCGTCATCCTCACTGTGTAATTAGAGGCTAGGTGCCCACGTGTCTCATTTTTAGGATCCTGTGGGCTACACTTGGCCCAGATTAGGTTATACTTTAGGCATTTTGCTGCATATCTCTTCTTTCTCCCTCACTGTTCCATTTCTCAGAAGGCACTTCAAAGAACAAACAGGTCTGGGTTGGAGTGAATGGAGAGTCTCGCTCTCTGTGGATGGTGGAGTGATAGAGACCTCCATCAGGCACGCTCTGTAAGCAGGAAAGCAAAGAAAAACAAAACCCACCAGGCCACGCCCACGATGGCACAGAGTCCTGGCCTCAGACCCAGCAAGAACGAGTTGCCTTGTGTACTAAGATCATGGGTCTGTAGGGACTCTGCTCGTGTCCCTGAGTGGACATTGGCGTGCTCACGGTGTCTGAGAACCCATCACCCCCTTCTAGTTATGGTTGGCCAGAGAAAACACAAGATCTGTAGCTAAATTTGAATTTCAGATAAACAATAAATAATCTTTTGGTGTAAGTATATCCGATGTGATATTTGGAGGCTTCCTTCACTGCCAGTGTTGGAGAAGTTATTTTTATTGAGGAAGTCGAGCTCTTACCTGGGGAGAGAGACAAGAACCTACTTGATTTCTGTTAGACCTATGCTGATTTTCGTTTTGTATTTTCTTCAGGGGCCGGGTATATAAACAACTACTTATTTTCCCCACCCCTGCATCAGTCCTCACACTTCAGAAGCAAAAAGGACCGGAGCTGGGTGGCAGTGACCTACCTTTCAGTACAATTCCTGTAAAAAAAGCGAAAGAGCAAAGCTCCTTCCAGGCTGGCTCTGGGGAAAGTCAGATGAACAACGGACTCCCCTGCCTGGTTGCCTCACCTGGCTAGGGAGGGAAGCAAGCCGACCTCTCTGAAAGGGTCACTCAAATTCATTTCAGGAATCAGCCTGATAGAAATTTATCACTTTAATATTCAACTTCTTGAGTTATTGCACTGCTCGCACACCCACTGAGAGCGAGCCTCCCCTACAGAGAGGGCATGAGCAAATTCAAACACCCCAGGCTCTCACACAGGCTAACAGGAAAATAAATGCAAAATACAAATAAAAGTAAATCCAATAAGCCTTACTTTTAAAATACAAGAGAAAAAAGTGTATCACCTACCTCCTATGCCCAAGTTCCCTGTGTGCATCATCAAATGCATCCAGTTTTACCGAACATACTTAGGAGTTGTGTGTTATACAACTCTGAATAGTTTAGGATTTCCCCCAGTGCTAGTGGAGTAGCTTGGATTTGAATTAGGGTCAGTGTCATTCTTGAACTGGGTCTCCCTACTAATCTACACAAGTCTGGTGCCATAATTAACCAGGGGAAAGAAAGAGAAACTTCCTTGTAAAAACGCTCGGCAGTGTCGTAGGAAATATCAGTCAATCCGCCCCATAGCGCAAAGCCTATGATTCCACCAAGTAAGCAGAGCCCGTCCAGGCAGCTTTGACGGTGATGTGAGAGATGAGTTCCAGGTGCCACGGCCACGGATTGTTGAAGAGGCAACGCGGGGGCTCCGGTGAGGTGTCAGGCCAGTGGATATGGGTGGCCAAAAATCATTGACACCGAGGGGAATAAAACTATCTTACAATTTCCAGAGACCAGAGCAGGGAGGAAATGAGGAATCCAGGCAGGCAGGAAAATCCAATCACGTTTCTAGCCACTATGAGGTGACTGTGACTCTGAGGTAATGTCTGGGCCAGCCACGGCGTGGTCAGGGACTGGGACCTGTGTCCTCAGGTGTGGGTGCCAACAATAACAAGAGTTACCACTCCCAAAGCACTTTGCAGGGCCAGGCTCTGCTGTCAGCACTGAACATCTATTAACCATTTAATCCTCACGATGACCCTTTGAGATAAGTCCTCTTACTCTCTTCCTTTCGTCTGTGAGGGAAACTGAGGCAGAGGGAGGTTAAGTAACTTGTCCAAGATCCCACAGTAAGCGGTAGAGCTGGGATTCCAAGAGGACAGTCTGCACTCTTAACCCCCCACCCCCAACCACACTGCTATGTGCTAAGTATCCACACCTGGCCAGGAGGCGGACCAAGGCAGTGCTAGTAAGATCTGCAGAAAGGGCTGAAGTTATGAGTTGGAATCAGCTTACCAAAGGAGGGCACCGAATGTAGAGGAGAAAGTCAATGAGAATGGCCGTGGTTAAAGGAGGGATGGAGAACGGGAAGCCACTGGGATAGACAAAGAGGGAATTGGGATTGTGCAATAGCAGGGGAGCAGAAGGAGGAAAAAGCTTCGGGAAGAAAGGGCATCTATAGTGCCCAGTGCCACAGAGAAATCAAGAAGAGTAGGGTCTGAGAAATGGACACGGGAATTGGCACTTTGAAGAAGCTTGCCTTGATAAGATGTGGGTTATTCTGTAAGAATATAGATTTGATTGCTGTAAGAAAGGCCAAACAACAGTGTGAAGTGTATTTCCTCTCATATAACAGTCCAGCATGAACAGTTCAGGCCTAATAAGGCCAGGCCGTCTTAGTGCGGACCTGTGCTCCTTCTATCTTGTTTTGTTCTACCATCTTGAGCATAAGGTTTCTATCTCAGATCTAAAATCACTGTTCCCGTCATCCCTCCACAGTCTAGCCAGGATGAAGGTAAAAAAGGAAAAGTGGATAGCACGCCCCTTCCTTTCAAGGGGATAACCCAGGATCACATACATGGGAACACTTAGCTGCATGGGAACCTGCCATTGTTAACCGGGCAGTCTGGGACTCAGCTAAAACTCATGGGTTCTATTTCTAATGGAAGAAAATGATGGACAGCTATTGGGACCCAAGTCTCTATCACAGAGGTCACCGGTCCCTTCTGCAATTGGTTTCATCTAGCGAGCTGTAGGGAGCTTGCAGGGAGAGGATGGAGGAGGAAGCGGCATCTGAGAAGGAACTAGGGAAAATGATGGCAGTTTGAGGAAGAGCGGAAGAGAGAGGGGGTCTGCACAAAAGGGGGAGAACTAGGTATGTTAGTGGAAAGCAGAAAAAAATCAAGAAGGAAGAAGAGAAAGCGCCAGTTGCTGGAGAGGGTGAGGACAGCTGGAGAGGTCAGCCTTGGACACTGCTTTCTCTGAAACCAGAGGGAGGAGAAGACAATGAGGAAAGATACAGAGACATTTTCATGTGGAGAGCAGGGAAGTAGAACAAGCTGGGGTTCAGGTGGCCCCAACCCCAGTCATGTGAGTGAGGTCATCTGCCTCCGTGCCCATGTTTCCAAATGTGAAGGCTGCTGGGAGCTCACAAAATGTAAGGGAGACACTGCATGTGCCGCACTGGCATCCGGTCAGCCGGGGCCACCCCGTGTCCCAGGGGGACATTAACAAACATACACTCTCTCTCCTACAGAGTTAGAACCTGATGGCAGAGCTCCTTCTCACCTGGAAAGCCAGACACTGCGGATGCAGAGTTGGCTCTCAATCGGTACTTGTGGGCGCCTGGGTGGCTCAGTTGGTTAAGCGACTGCCTTCGGCTCAGGTCATGATCCTGGAGTCCCTGGATCGAGTCCCACATCGGGCTCCCTGCTCAGCGGGGAGTCTGCTTCTCCCTCTGACCCTCCTCCCTCTCATGCTCTCTGTCTCTCATTCTCTTTCTCGCAAATAAATAAAATCTTAAAAAAAAAAAAAAATTAAAAACAAATCAATCGGTACTTGTTAAACAGATGAAGACATGGGTACATGAACGAGTAAATGAACAAACCCCTTTCACATTCCGTAACTTTGGGGAGTTACACAGGTTCAGGACATTTAAGCTCCTCTTCGAGCAGTATAATTCCTCACAGGCTGACATTCATCTCGACAGATTCCATTTCCAAACCTGCTTCCTTCTTGTCTAAAACAGGAGAATGGCATATTGCCTGGAACATTGGAGACAGTGAGGATTTTACTGGGCAGTGTGTAGGTCCTTTGTTTGAGTTATTAGAAGAGCTTATGAGGACCCACTCAAGTTAAATGGTGACTCCCTTCAGTTTAAAGAAATAGCATCAGGGCACCTGGGTGGTTCAGTCAGTTAAGCGTCTGCCTTCGGCTCAGGTAATGAATCCCGAGTCCTGGGATGGAGCCCTGTATCGGGCTCCCTGCTCAGCAGGAAGCCTGCTTCTCCCTCTGCCACTCCCCTCTGCTCATGCTCTCTCTCTCTCTCTCTCTTAAATAAATAAAATCTTAAAAAAAAAAAAGAAAGAAAGAAAAAAATAGCATCAATAATAAGTGGGTTTTTTCCCTAAAAGGAAAATATCCATTCAGGGAAGTTCTTTGTGTGTATTTGTTTCCAAATGCCATCTGTCACAATGTTTCAAATGTTGGGCAAGCCATGACAGAGCTCAGGAATCCAGATACTTCAGACAGAGAAAACCACCTCCCCGCAACCCCCCTACCCTCAGTTTATGTATTGTTTCTTGTCTCTACTTCGTATTTCAGAAGATTATATCCAGGAAGATGAGGAAGTTAGAGGAAGAAAATCAGATCAGATGTCACCTCATCAGCCATCAAACCCCATAAAATCAGAAAGCCTTTTATTATGAAGTTATTTTACGTGCTGATGTATTCAGAACTAAACAAACAAAATGACTGAGAGCTAGTTCCTGCTACCTGAGCCGGTGTTGACATCGGCTTGGAGGCCCCCCTCCCCCCTGCAGGACGCTCTTGACCCCATGACCACTTGAGACCTTGGCCCTCCCCGGAGGGCCAAGGAAACAAGCCCATTCTGCGGTGAGATGCAGACCATCTTCACTGCAGAGAGAGACTCTCCAGGTTCAACTCTCACAACTGCAGAAATTACAAGCAAGCAGAATGATTACATCATTTCTAATTACAATTCCTCTTCCTGGCTCCAACATGAGGGAACAGTGTGCCTGCTTTCATCCTCACCTCCAGGCTGCCAGCTCTCTCAGCAGCCTTCACCTTCTGAAGGACAGAGCTGCCTCTGGTCTCCTACCCTGGGCAATCTCTCTGAACTTGTCTCTTTCAAAGACAAGGCCTTCTCTAAGGCATCCGCTAAAGCCTTGACTCCCTGGCACAGGACAAAAACAGGTGCATAAGGGAGCTAAGCCAACTGTCTTCTTCCTTCTCTAAGAAGAGTGACTTTTGATGAATATGTTTGGGGCATTTCCTCTGCCTCCACCATGCTCTCCTAGAGCACTGAGCCTCCCAAGGTTCTCCACAGGGGAGCAAGGCACTACTATTGGTCTCTGTCCCCTCCTGCCTTCCAGATCATTCTACTAGCTTTTGGCTGGGGACCACCCGGTCATCCCATACCGCTTTTGTTTGACAGCCACCAGCACCCCAGAGGGACCAGCGGGGTTCTTCCTGCCCACCACAAAGGGAGCACTGCCCTACCTTGCTCTTCATTACTCTCCATCTATTCTATGACCCCCTCTTTCCCATACTACAAAGACAATGCGCAGAGCAGACCACGTGTTTTCAGGACGTTTACTAACAAAAATTAAAGGAGTCATTGTACTAAAACTACAAAGTAGTATTTCCGTCTAACCCTTGGTTACAAACGGGTGCTAAAGCTCGTCTGTCCTTCCCTGACCTCACGGTTCTGCTCACCTGGGACCCGCGCCTCTCGCAGGCCTAGCTCAGACCGTGCCTGAGTCCCCACGCCGCCCCAGCCTGGGCCCTGCCTCCCCTTCGAATCACGGAGAGGCCAGACCGCGGTGGTTTTGTGTGCAAATCTTGCCACAGCACTTCTTGATACATCCGGGATTTCAGGCCCAGTGTTTGGTGCTGGGTGTCATGCTGCGAGAAGTACATTGACAAATTTGAGAGAACCACCAGGGGGTGAGGGGTCTGGAAACCATCCAAGCCAACAATGTCAGAGAAACTGAGGACATGGGCTGGAGGAGAGAGGCCCTGGGGGAGTGGGCATGGCCATTGTCAGTGCTCCAACACTGGAAGAAGGTAGGGCTGAGGTCAAAGAGGCGTACCTGCCATTGTCAGCCCAACCCAAAGATACTCATTTCTCAGACTAACCCAGCTACAGCAATACAGACTGTTCCAAGAAATGGTAAGTGCTTCTTTATCTAAATTGTTCTAGCAAGATTAGCTGGCCCTCCAGCAGAGATGTTCCAGACAGGATTCTTTTGTTGGGTGAGGGCTTGGCCTTCCACATCCATAATTGTTTATTTCCATGAAGAAGATGGAGAGAGAGCCCGGAGGTTTTTGGTAACTATGGGCCTGGGAAACCTGGCTGTCTGCTTGGCTCTCGACATCAGTCAGCTTTCACCTATTATTATTATCCTTTGAAATTCTGACATGCTTTCCAGGAATTTAAAATATTCCTTTCTGCGGGATGACACAGCTTGCAAGCTTTAAATTTTAAACTTCAAATCCGCTTTGGAACTAAAAGTTTGCTTTTACAATTTTAAAGGTTTCTAGCCACAGGAAAAGTGACTTGAACTTTGGAAATTTGCTTTTGAAATTTAGACCTATTGACCAACTTACTGGTGAGCTTGAAAGTCCCTCTGGCAGGTACAAGCGGCCTGTTTAACTTACCTTTGCTCTCTGACAGATTAGGCCTGCCTCCCATCTCGAGCAGTCTAGAGCAGTGGTCCCCAAGTCTGGCCGCACAACAGCATCTCAGTTAAAAAATAAATAAATAAATAAATAAATAAATAAATAAATAAATAAATAAATAAATAAAAAAAATAAAATAAAATAAAATAAAATAAAAGCCCAGACCCCCCACTCAGAGCTACTGACTTAATTGAGCTGCATTGGACTCAGGTATGGGCAATTTTTTAAATTCTCTGGCCCATTCTAATGTGCAGCCAGGGGTAAGAAGCCGTTCTCGAAGGTTCAAGGGCTGCCATTTGACCCCATGTTCCTCTCAGACATCACTTCAGATCAAGCTAGTTTACCTGGATTCTAGAGGCTTACCAATGCTGCCCTATTCTAAAACACCATTGAGGAATGAATGACTTCCTTAAATCTGTTGGTTTGATTCTCAGTGGACCTCGTGCCTCAAGTCCAGTAGACCCAAGCATGATGATGCAGAGTGGGGCGGAGGTTGAGGAATGTTTATACATCTCTAGTGACAAAATCGGTGGGGTTAGAGTCAGGCTAAACGCAGCTACAGGTGTCCCGAGAGCTGCTCTTGGTGCCCCTTAGTCAACACAGAGTTTCCTGATGCCTGGATGAAAATGTCTTTCTCTGAAGCCTCAAAGTATCAGACAGGAGAAAGCATTCCTTTAAGGAAGCCTTTTGACATGCTGATGCACAGCTGTTTATATTCAAGAATAGCTATCCACTCGGAAAATCACATCTGTGCTGACTATTGAAATAGAACTGCCCATGGGAGTTGATGAGCCAGCAGGACCCATCCTTTTGGATGGTGCTAAATCCATATCATCCCCACACAAAAGTAAACTCCACGGACGTACAGACCTCACGGGTCTTCCACTCTGGTGGAACAGCATCTCACACAAAGGGGGTGCTCACGACATTTATTCAATGGATGAATCTGTGAATAAATGAATCAAATCATAGTCAGGGCCCGGAAAGAACTCCAGAAACTGTCAAGATACTTAAAAATAAAGTACTGATTTCCAAAGTCTGGTTTCCTCAGAGCTTCATGGAAATGCTCAGGGACCAGCAGAGGAAGACCTGAACGACTTCACGTGCGAACCTGTACAGCGACCAGCTAACGGGACAAAGAGGGGTCGATCCATACGAAGCCCTGGGTCTACCTCTAAATGTTCAGCCTAAACTCGGTCCTTGTCACAGTTCCCTCGCCTCCATCCCCTTCAGCCTGACTATCACGGAAGTCCCCCTCCACAGTGCTGCCTCCCCCAACCCAGGGGTTCCCTGCTACTAACTATACTAACTAGTCCACTCCCCTCCAGGGCGAGCCCCTCTCATATCTACTTCCTGTGCCCCGGGTCTCGAGCCCATCCCCCCACACCCTTGCATAATTCCAGTTTTAGCAGTGATAGAACGCTCCGCCCTGCCCAGCTGGGTGATGCATCACCAAGCCCTCCTCAGAGAAAGTGGATTAGAAAATCTTTTTTTTTTTTTGTACCTCAAAAAATTAGAACTAGGCTTGTCCGGCCCTGGCAGTGTTAGCAATCATGTGCTAGAGAAGCATACAAATTTGAGTTAAAAAAAAAAAAAAAAGCCAAGCAGCTGCGTTCTCCCAATCCCCAGGGCCCTAGAACACACCCCATAGAGAGAAGAGATCCTTTCTTGGAATATGGAATGTGGGACTCAGAGAAAAGATCCTGACCTAACCATCTTTTTCCTGAGCTTTCACATCATCCACCTAGAAGAGACCTGGCTATAAAGGGACATGTTCACATCCGGTGCTTTTTAGTTTCCCTGTCAGCCTGGCCGCTGACCACATGACTTGGCAGAGCTGAGCAGTTCTCCCTGAGCCTCTGACTGGTACAATAAGGAATTTTTCCTTTGAGGCTCGCTCAGCTTTCTGATGAAAGGATTTCACTACGTCGCCATGTGGGTATTGGCTGTTTCATGTGCAGGTGGAAAACTCAGATGCTTGGACCCAAAAGTTAATGTATTCAATCTCTTCTTGTATTTGTCACACTCTCTGCTTGAGCTTCAAAATGAGGGATTAAATGCTGGTGACCTGGGCACTAGCGTCATTGGCTCCAGAAATGTCCCCTCTCTGATGCATCATCTACACTGTGGAGGTTGTTCCCTGTGGACCACACCTGTAGGGATGTGCATCTTAATTGAAGAGGGAAATATTCAAGCAACTTGATCTGTAACAATAACCTGCGATTGTTAACTGTAGGTTATGGTCCAAGAGGAGCAGCATTCAAATTTCTAATCAAGGGGCCATTGTCATTGATAATAATCATCCCCTCTCTGCCTAGGCATATCTCTGAAATATGCATCCTCCACGGGCTGGAAAGTGATCACTTGTTTAGGAAACCCCCCTCTGCTCATCACAGCCTCTGAGGGGTTCACTTAGTGGGGATGGTGGGATTAGGGACTGAGAGAGACACTACATTTAAAGTAGCATCTAGTTAGCAGCCGCCTGATGTAGCTTTCCCCGACTCTCCCCTGAAATACACACAGACACAGAAAAAGATTAAAACTCTAAGTCATCCAGTCATTTAAAAAATATTCGTCTGGCAAGCACTGAGTAAACAGTCGCTGCTTTCAAGGAATTTCTGGTCTAGTCACTAAACCAAACTCCGTCTTACTATCGCTGTATAACAAACTACCCCAAAACGTAGGGCATTTCTTTTCCCACAGTTCCTGTGGGTCAGAGTCCAGGAACGGCTGAGCTGCTCCCCCCCACCCCCCAGCCCCGCTGTAGGTCTCTCACAAAGCCATAGTCATCTTAAGGCTCAATGAGGAAGGACCCATGGACCCACTTCCTTCCTCACTCACGGGGCTGTTGGAGGGATTTGGCTCCTCAATGGTTGCTGGACTGGGGATCCCTCTGGTTCTTGAGACAGAAGTTTCTTCACAGAGCATATCACAACATGGCAGCTTTTGAGGAGTTTTAATAAGAAAACACAACGGAGTAAACCTGGCGACAAGCAGGAGCACTTCCAGATTCCCCACCCATCCCCAGTCGCTGCTGAGATTTGAGGGGTGTCTTAAATGTCTCATGCCTACCCATCGGCATCTAGACTTTCTTCTTGTCCCTTCCTTCACTGATTTATCCATTCAAGTAATATCGTGGGGCTCTATGTACCAAGAACTATTGTAGGTAGTGGGAGCACGACAGTGAGCGAACAAAACACACTTGCAATTCTTAGAGAGTTTACATTCCATAGAGAAGACAGATAATAAATAAATAAGAAATGTATAGTATACCGGAGGATGGGTGTTATAGAAAAAATAAAGCAGAATAAGTGGGGGAGGAAGTGCTAAGAAGTGTGTGTGTGTGTGTGTGTGTGTGTGTGTGTGTGTGTGTGTGTTTGTTATGGGAGGTTATAATGTGACCACTGAGCAAAGAAGCGAAGGAAGGTAGAGGTCTTGGGGCAGAATGCTTGGCATGTTCAAGCACAGCAGTGAAGTCTGTGGGGCTGAAGCACAGTCCGTGAAACAGGTAAGAGACACGGGGTCAGAGGGGTAGTCGGGTGGTGGGAAGTAGCGGAGTTCACCGCCCAATATTTTGAAAGGCTTCGTAAACCACTCTAAGACTTTGCATTTCCTCTGAGATGGGACACAATGGGCAGATTTGGAGACAAGCAGTAACTTGATCTCTGTAAGGTCGCTTGGTTGCTAGGTTTGAGAAGAAACAGTCAGTGGGGCAAGGGTGGAAGCCAGAAGGGCAATTGCAAAACTACGGAAATAATCCAGGCAAAAGTGGTAAGAAGTGATTCGAGTCTGGATATATTTTAAAGAAAAACAAATCGGATTTAATGAAAGGTTGAATATGGGATGTGAGAGAAAAGGGGGCATTAAGGACAACTCTCGAGCTTTTGGCCTGAGCAACTGGTGCCATTTATAGGCAAGAGGAGCACTGAAGGGGGAGCAAGATGGGAAGGATTTGGAAATCAAGAATTCTGTTTCAAACACGTTAATTTGAGATGCTTATTAGACATCCAGATGGACATGTCAAGTAGGCAATTGGATAAATTAATCTGGCATTCAGGGGAATGATTCTGGGCTAGAGATAGAAATCTGGGAGTCATCAGTTTACAGACATTATTTAAAGCACTAAGACTTGATGAATTCACTAGGAAGTTAGGGTAGATAGAAAAGCCATCCGAGAACTGATCCCTGGGCACTCCCACATTGGGGGGGGGGTGTGAGAGGAAAGCGGTAAAGACTGGGCTAGGAGAATCAAGAAATAGTGGTGTCTAGGAAAACAAGTGGAGAAAGTATTCCAAGTTTTTTGGAGCTTCCTTTTGTTTATCTCTGTGTTTTTCACTTTTTAAAAAAGATTTTATTTATTTATTTATTTGTCAGAGAGAGAGAGAACAAGCAGGGGGAGCAGCAGGCAGAGGGAGAAGCAGGCTCCCCACTGAGCAAGGAGCCTGATGAGGGATTCGATCCCAGGACCCTGGGATCATGACCTGAGCTGAAGGCAGACGCTTAACTGGCCGAGCCACCAAGGCATCCAATCTCTGTGTTTTTCAAATGCTACTATACATAAGAAACACTCTACAAGGTTTACTCACGATACCTTATTTACTTATTTTGTGGGAAACTTAAAGGATTGTCAAGGTACATTTTGACTTGGCTTGACCTTAGCAGCCGGTGCTGACTGAAGCCTGTAACTGGGGTCGGATGGGCCCCCCTGCAGGTCCTGCTGTCCTAGGAGGATTCCCAAGTACGATAGGGACAGAGGCGCTATGTATTGGCGAGTCAAGGATTAGGAGGTTATTTCATCGAATGTTTTTGGATTATCGCAATTTTCAAAACTTTTTATTATAGAGAATATCAGATGTGGAAAATTAGCAGAACAGTATAATGATATACTAGCCTCTGGGGTGTTCCTATCACCCAGTTCAACATGATCAACTCATGGCCAATCTGGTTTCTTTTATATTCCATTCACTACCCCACCCCCGATGCCTTTTGAAACAGACTCTCAACATCCTATCATTTCATCGGTAAATATTTTAGCATGTATCTTTAAAAATAAAGACTTTTTTCACATTAACACAGTATCATTATCACCCCAGCAGTTAATATAATTTCTTAATATTGTAGGAAATCCCATCAGTGCTCAAATTTACAATCATTTGATAAATATCATGGCTTTTTAAGACAGTTTGTTTGACTCGGGATCCAAATAAGGTCCATACATTGGGGATATGTCTTTTTAGACCCTACACATTCTCCCTTTACCATTATATGTCCACTAGGAAATTATTTGTTGACAGGAGCAGGTAAGAGTTTCCCTCAATCTGGATTTTGATGATTGCATCCTCGTGGTGTTGGTGGTGAAATGTGTGACATGCTTCTGATCTTCCCAATTCCCTGTAAAAAGGGAATTGAATCTAGAGGCTTGATCAGGTTTGTTAGATTTTTTGGCAAGACTACTTTATAGTTACTGCTGTTTTCTTCCACCAGGAGTCCCTTAATGTCTGCCAGCATCTCTCTTTTTTTTTTTTGTGATGTTAGTAGCTGTTGATGATTAAAGCCTAGATCCGTTATTACATTATGGGTAGCAAAATGGTTGTTAATTCTATCCTTCCTTCTTCATTTATTGACTGTAATGCTTCTATAAAAAAATTCCCTACAATCCGTATTTGGTTTCTCAGTGATACAGTTCACACAGGGAAGGCAACATAAATGCTTGATGTCCTTCCTTGATTTAAAATAATGAGTTGGTCTCTAGCACCCTCCCACAGAGACCAACCAGGGCTTGGAGGGGGTGGTAGTATTGTGAATGCATGGATTTAATTATGTGATGTGTTTCAATCCATTGCGGTTATCCTCACTGATATTCCAATTATCCATCACTGGCATTGGAAGCCCCTTCAAATCGGTTCCTGAATCCTTTTGATGCATAATCTTCACTATCTGGTATGACGAGATGTGATGTTCAGGTTTATTTTGTATATTTCCAACCTAGACCCGGAATCAGCCTTTTCCCCTAGAAGCCTTGGTTCCTTTTAATGGAAAAGGAATTGAAGTTGCTATGTACCATATGGGGGTCACAGAATCAAAGAGCCAGGCAGTAGGTGTTGAAGATGTCACCTCAGTGAGCAATGCTGTACTAGAGTCCTCTAGAACTCAGAATTTGACTGGGAACCATTCACACCAACCTCCTCTCAAGCTGTTGATCTAAGAAAAGGATGCTATTATCTCCCAAGGAGGAGATAATTGTTTCATTCAATCTAAGTAAGTAAAAAGAGAAAAAAATGGAGCCCATGAAAAATGCTGCTGAATAAGAGAAAGGACATATCCCTTCCTCCCTAACGAACAAGAGGAAGGGACAAATTCCTGAAAATGCAGACTACTGTAGGATACTAGAAGAAAATATTGGGAAATTGTTTAGCATCCTTGACTGAATGGAAGAAGAGCTGTCTTTTATAAAACATAGCAGACCGGGGCACCAGGGTGGCTCAGTCGGTTAAGCATCAGCCTTCAGCTCAGGTCATGGTCCCAGGGTCCTGTTGAGTGGGAAGCCTGCTTCTCCCTCCCAAAAACATGATCAGACTATACAGTATGTAATACTATCATTTTCACCTAACACTGTATGAGAAACATCTTTCCATATGTCCCTGAAGGTTTTTTATCGGATATTCCTGACTGGACTTCATGGGTAATTCAATATATGCAGGGTCATACCTCATTGAACTTATCCCCTCGTGTTTGAAAATTATGTATTTTCCAGTTGTCTGCCATTTTGAGCAATATGAACAGGACACATCTTTGTATGTCTTCCCATGTATTCAGTAACTGTTTAGTGAGCACCTAATGATAGGCACAGTGCTAAATGCTAGGGCGCACGGTGGTAAAAAAGATAGGCACAGTTCCTGTCTTCATGGACCTTGCAGTTCAACAGGGAAACAGGACAATTAAGAAATTTCAACAGGGGCACCTGGGTGGCTCAGTTGGGTAAGTGTCTGCCTTCAGCTCAGGTCATGATCCCCGAGTCATGGGATTGAGCCCCGCATCGCATTGGGCTCCCTGCTCGGTTGGGAGCCTGGTTCTCCCTCTGCCCCTCACCCCACTCCCCTGCTCTCTCAAATAAATATATTTTAAATCTTTTTAAAAATCTAAAAAAAAAAAAAGAAATTTCAACAGTTTTACAATACGTGGTAGAGAAATTGTGTGGTGATAACAAAACACATGGCCAGGAAGCCTACATGACTTTAGATTTTCCTGAGAAAGTGACATTGAATCTGAGACCTGAAGAATGAGAGGAGGTAAGCTAAGGAGAGAATTGCAAATAATATTTTAGAGAAAGAGAACAGCATGTGCAAAGGCCTGAGTGTGAGAAGAGCAAGGCACACTCAAGACAAAAGAAATTCAGTGGCCAGTCACCAAGGGACTTGTCTCTGAAGGACGTTAAGCATGGAAGCGTCACGGTCAATGTTTCACGGCAGGAGCAACACTCTGGAGCAGAGTGGACATTGAGTGTAGTCGTGTGACTAGAGGTAGGGAGGCCACCTCGGAGGCTGTTCAGCAGGCCAGCCAAGAAAGGGCAGTGGGCCAGAAGAGGGGCTTGGCAGTGAGCTCTCAAAGAAGCAAATGGACTTTAGAAAATATTCAGAAGAGGCTGGTCCATTTGATGTGGGCAGTTAAGGGAGAGGGATTCAAAGCTGGATCCCAGGTTTCTGACTTTAGCAACCAGGTGGTGCCATTGATTAGTAACAGGAGAAAGAAATGGGAGAAATGACAAATTCAGTTGGGCAATGTTGAGTTTGAGGTTCCTTCAAAATTCCTAAATAGAAATATCCACTCTGCGGTTGGACATACAGATCTGGAGCTCAGGACCTCTCCTGAGACCTGGACTGGAATTCTAGATTTGGGATCCATCAGCATGTGAATGATAATCAAAACTTTGGGAGTGCTAACAGTAAGAGTATATAGAGGGAGAAAGAAAATCACCTAGGACAGACCGCCAAGGAACAGTGCCAACATTTGAGGAATGGGCAAAGGAAAAAGACACTTAGAAGGGGTAAGCAGAGAGATAGGAAAAAAACCAGAAAACATGAAACTTTATAGAAGTCTGTGTCAGGAGGAAGGGTGTGGCTAATAGCACCAAATGGTCCCAAGAGGTTAAGAGAGACAAGGGCTGAAGAGACTCCATTGGGTTGAGTGACTATCTCCATGCCCCGACAAGAGCAGAGAGAGGCATGAGCTGGATGTGGTGGCCAGATTTCACGGTAACAAATTAGCTGAAGGTGGGGGAGCAGTCGATCTCTCACTTGACTTTTGACCCAATTTGAGAATCACTGTCTTTTAATCAAGGCCAGCTTAACCTATCTACATTTATTTTCATACTGGTTTTATTTGGGGTTGCATCTTTCATTTTGTCTTATGCTTCCTAGTTTTTATGTTCCCTTGCTATTTTGTTTCTATTCTTTTTTTTTTTTTTTTTTTGCTGAGTCCACCATTATATTTACTATTATCTCCCAAAGTAGACTTTTAATTCTATTCAGTAGTGGAATGAGAATTTGAACCCGGGCAGAACCCAGTGGAACCAGAATGTGAACTCTAGAGTCTAGTCTCAGCCACTGTTACACGGCCTCTTTTGTGACCCAGAACATCCTACTACACATAGAAAATTAATTTGTCCTTCCAAATCGTTATGCCATAGGGCGATTATTTCACTGCCAGAAATATAACTTAAAGAACTAATTAGAGGGGCGCCTGGGTGGCTCAGTCGTTAAGCATCTGCCTTCGGCTCAGGTCATGATCCCGGGGTCCTGGGATTGAGTCCCGCATCGGGCTCCCTGCTCAGCGGGAAGCCTGCTTCTCCCTCTCCCACTCCCCCTGCTTGTGTTCCCTCTCTCGCTGTCTCTCTCTGTCAAATAAATAAATAAAACCTTAAAAAAAAAAAAAAAGAACTAATTATAGAATTATGCACTTTAGGTATTCATTACAGTGTTGTTTATAATAACAAAATAAGTGAATGTACATAGATTTTTCTTTTTAAAAAAATAATATCCATCAGCTACTCCTCTCTAGTGCTTGACTTGTCTTTTAGTCTGTGTTCATAGTTTTTTGGTCTTATATCTGAATTTTGGTTGTAAATTGATCCCATCCTTTTAAAAGCTGATTGAAAAAAACTGTTTTCATTATAATCTGTGCCCTGCTCTCTTCCTGAGTGGGCTGAATGTTTACAACACCAAACAAGGCTGGATGTATAGGAAAGGAACAGCTCAGAGTCCATCTGAAGGTGACAGAAGGAGCAGGCATTTTCTGGCATCCGAAAATGTTATAAGACCTAAGAAATTTGGTTTTAAGATATCTGGCAATGAAACAAAAAGAAACACAATAAGTTATGTAATTTTCATTGTCCAGTAAGACAAAGAATTCTAACTAATTCTTCTGTGGAGGCAGCTTTTTCTGGGATCTAAGATCAAGCAGGAATGGATGATGCAAATACTCATATCAAGGGTATCAAGGAACACTGAAGGCTATCTGTGTATCGTGATTCATAACAGGAAGTGTATATTTGGTCTTTATCCCCATGTCTGGCACAGAGCTGTCCAAACCTTTGGAAGTTCCTGAACTATAAGAGAAAAGAAGGGCATCTTTTGTTGTAATATTTGGTCTCTGGACCTCAGTTTCTGAAATCACTTCAATCAGAGCCATGAGACGAAATGAATGTCTTATTATTCATAACAAGTCCCTTTCAACCACAACCGACTTTATGTTAATGTTGTGACTTGTGGAAAGCACCTAAAGATGGGGGAGAGGGAAGCTGGTTACCAAAGGAGCCAACCATATGATTAGAGTTTTGAGTCCTACCTCCTGACCTCAAGGAGGGGAGAGGGGCTGGAGGGTGAATCAGTCGCCAATGGGCAATCATTTAATCAACCACACCGTTGTGATGAAGCCTCCATAAAAAACCCAAAAGGACAGGGTTCAGAGAGCTTCTGAGTTGGCGATCATGTGGAGATTCAGGGAGAGTGGTGCACCCAGAGAGCACAGCAGCACCATGACCCCTCCCATACCTTGTCCTATGCATTTTTTTCTCCTGGCTGCTCCTGAGTTTTATCCTTTCATAAGAAACCAGTAATCTAGTAAATCAAATGTTTCCCTGGGTTCTGTGAGCCATTCCAGCAAATTAATTGAACCCAAGGAAGGATTGTTGGAACCTCCAATGTGCAGCCTGTCAGTCAGAAGCACAGGTGACGGCCTGGGCTTAACCTTGGCTGGTGACCGAAGTGGTGGGATTGGGGGTCCAGGGTGGGGGGCAGTCTTGTGGGATAGTGTCAGAACTGAGTCGAATGGTAGCACACCCTGGTGTTGGAGAATGGCTTATTGGTATGGGGGAACACATCCCCTACCCCCCACCATGTTGGAATTGGATGCTCAGATCCCTCACTATCTTTAAACAGTTTACAAAGAAATCCAGCTAAACCCATTCGCCTGAGTGGTTCTCTATGGACCTGCCCTAAATGCACAGGGCAAGAAAGCTGCCCCTCACCGAGAGAAGGTACTTACGCCAACAGCTGAGAGGCGGAGTGCGGGTATTTCGTCTTCTGGGCATATTTTTGTCTTCCTCACAAACCTGGAGCTGTACCACGAGCAAGGCACTTTCAGATCCCCTGCTTCTTCAGCTTTGCCATGAAAGCACCCTCACGTGAATACGAGCTGGGGGTGGGTGAGAAGAGGTTGTAGCCCAAAAAGGCCAGCTGTAAGCTAAAATTTCTTTGAGGATTTGCAATTTATATTTAAAATCCATGTGAATTTTACAGTCTGTTTCATAATGTGTTATACATAAAAATGTGTTTCCCCCTTAAAAGTTCTAACAAAATTGGTGCTCCGGGAAGATGGGCTGTATTTATCCTCTTTGAGTATCCCTTGCCATGCTCCCCACCCCGACAGACACACCATTATTTTAATTTGATGTTGGGCCGGTTCTCCCAGAGTCTAGATTAGTAAACTGCTTCTTTCCAATATTAGATGTCTTAGAACAGAACATCGTATGTTCTTCTAACATACGGAGAAGGGGGTCTACGTAAGTTCGGCTTGATGGGTATTTTCTTTTTAAGTTGACATTTAAAAGGAAAAACAAACAAGGAGCTCTAAAGACAGGTCTAGGCCTATGTACTAGTTGTAAATTGTTTTCTACTTTTAAGGGTGGAATGTGTCCACCAAAAAGATATGTTGAAGTCCCAAACCTCTCAGCATGTGATCTTATTTGGAAATAGGGTTGTTGCAGATACAATTAGTTAGGATGAGGTCACGCTGGAGTAGGGTGGGCTCTAGTCCAATATGACTGGTGCCCTCATGAGAAAAGAAAGACACACAGACACACACACACACACACATACACAGGGAAGACAACCATGTGAAGTTGGAGACAGAGATTGCATTGATGCTGCCACAAGCCAAGGAACAGCTGGGGCTCCCAGAAACCGGAAGAGGCAAGGAAGGATCCTCTGCTACGGACTTCAGAGGGAGCACAGCCCTGCCAAGACCTTGATTTTGGACTTCCAGCCTCCAGAACTGTAAGAAAATAAATTTCTGTTGTTCTAAGCCATGCAGTTTGTAATACTTAGTTACGGCAGCCCTAGGAAACTAATCCATCAATTATCCTCAAATTGTCAATAAAGTATCATTGAAAGTTCCCCCAAAAGAACTGACGTTACCCTGTGAATATTTATGACTTGGACTTCCTATACAGCGAGCAGAGAAAGCCCCTGCTCCGTTACAGGTACAAACATTAAGAGTGACCCCATTAGGCAAGAGCCAGTACTTACTTCTCAAGAAGGGTCTTTTAATCTCCAGCGTTCATGATTGACATCTGTGATCTCACACAGTGTCTGGGGGCAGGAATCCGGGAGCAGCTTAGCTGGGTGTTTCTGGCCTTGGGTCTTCCACAAGGCTGCAGTCAAGATGCCAGGGCGCAGGTGTCTGGAGGTTTGACGCAGGTTGGGGGATCTGAGTTGACTCGCGAACACGCCTGGCAACGTAGCACTGCTTGTTGGTGGCAGAGCGATTTTTCCTTGCCCCATGAGCCTCTCTAAAGTGCTGCTCGAGTGTTCTCATGACATGGCAGCTGGCCTCCCCCGGAATGAGCAAGTCAAGAGAAACCCGAGAAGGAAGCCCAAAAACCTTTTATGACCTAGTCTCAGACATCAGATACCATCACTTCCAGAATATTCTGTTTATGCTAAGTGAGTCATTAACTCCAGTCCATACCTTATGGGCAAACCTAAGCCCTACCTCCTGAAGGGGAGAGTCTCAAAGAACATATGGATATTTTAAAACCATTACACGTGCCTACACCTAACTTCAAAGCGTGCAGTGTGGCCAGGAGACGAAGCACAAACATTTGGTGAATAGTGCCAATGACTAGAAGCATCCTCGGAGATTTTATTGGCAACTTAAGAGTTAAATAAAATCTGGATCCAAGCTTTACTGTTATGTTTATATGAATCTTTGCTATATGAATCTTGGGGTTATGGTGTTGAAACACAATTTGAATTGGATCCAGAAATCCTCTGGAGTGGGGAGAGGGACAGCGCAACATCCACACTTCCTTGACATGACATCATTCCCAGGGCTAATCCCCTCTGGGAAGAAGAGGTTCTTCACTTAAGAAAATGAATTCTTCAATTAGGCACTAGGCAGGAGGAAGGGGGAATCCAATTTTCCCCACATCCTCATTGTCCTGACCTTGGACTTCCCTGGCAGAGGTGGCCAAGGTGGCATCCACCACCCTACAGAGCCAGGGGGGTGGGGAGGAGAGGTCTGGGGTCAGAGAGGTACCTCTGGAGACAGTCACAAGTCAGTTCTGCCTTGTGAGCCAGATGGCTGCTTCCATATGACTCTTCGTGTTCATTTCTCATTTGTATGTCCTAAGCTTTTGGTAAAACCTGTTCAAGTGGGCGAGTCATGTCTCAGCTATCCAGATCGTGAGAGAAGGGTGATGTAGCCACATTTGGGACGGGGCATCGAGGGGGAAGCTGTGCGTGGGAGGCAGGGGTGGCGGGAGCGAGACTGGGGACAGGTTAGGCTCCAGCTTCAAGATGCCCTCCCACCAGCAAGAGAGTCTGCTCTCGTGACTAGACATAGCCGTTCAGGCTTGTATTTTACGAATGTATCTGGCATTTCCTTACCACCAGCCACTCCCGATCTGCTTGACTCCACAACCATAGCTGTCCACAAAGCAGCCCAGGAATCTGGGCACCATTAAGATCTTGGCCCATAGGTGCAGATACCCAAGGACGAGCACAGTCATTTCTAGACCCAAGACCCAAGGCAGAAAGAGATGGAGGACACCTCCAGGCCAGGGCCAAAGGTACACAGGGCTGGACACAGTTTCTCTATCCCCATGGATCTGAAGCCCTGCAGAGAAACAAAAATCCTTTCTACCCCTGAGGACTTCCCTGGGATGTGGGTGAACTTTCTGGTGAGACTCTCTCCTCCCCCAGCAGAGCAAGGGCACAGGAACAAGCACCCTGCACCACACTGGGGTCCTCGGGCTGCGGGGTCATGGTGGGGTCCCACTGCCCCGGGGCTGGGATTTGCCGTGGCACCCCTCATGGATCGTATCTGTGTGATGAACAAGCATGGTTTGTGACCAGCACTGTTCCCATCATCACCAGAGGAGGGAAAGGGCAGGTAAGGGTACTGGTCACCTACTACTCGGGGCTGGCAGAGTTAAGGCAGACTTTCTGTTATGGGTGCTCTTATGGGTTGTTCAGAGACTACCAGCCTTAGGACCTTCCTCCCAGAGTTGCCTCGACCCACAAGATGCATCGGTATTCTGGGTGGCCACTTGTGAGAGCTTATTTCTAGCTTCCTACTGGGGCCCCGTGGACTCTCTCCTCTGCTCGGTCCACTTCGGATCCGTGGGAAACACTCATGCTTCCCTTGGCTCTAGTGAAGTCAGGAATGAGCCTGATACCAGCAAGCTCCTAGCTCTGCCCCCAAAGCCCTGAATCAGCACAACTGTCTGTCCTACTCCAGAGAAGGGGGTCAGCTGCCAGGTTCTATGCACCCCCTCAACTCCAGAGGTCCTGTGGTGTGGTCACCATCTTCAAAGATGGCCGCCATCCATTCCTGCTCTTCCTTTATACACATGCCCAGTTCGCTAGCAGGAAGAGGAATCTGTTCCTCTACTTGCTTGAATCTGAGCTAGCCTGTGACTGCTTACCCAACAATATGTTCTGGAAAGGACTCTGTGCCTGGCCTGGGCCCCTCCATAAGAGGACTGGCCACTCCCCCTTCCTCTCTGTTGGCACCCAGCCTCCATGCTGTGAGGAAGCCCAGGGCCACATGGAGAAGAACCAAACCCTCTGGCCAACAATCTCAGCTGACCTCCCAGCCATCAGTCAGCGCCAACTTGCCAGCCAGATTACTGAGTCACTTTGGAGATGACACCATGCAGAGCAGACAAACTGTCCACACTGAGCCTGGCCCAAATTGTAAAATTATGAATAAATCAATGATTGTTGTCATTTGAAGGCACCGGTTTTTGTAGTGGTTTGTTTTATAGCAATAAGTAACCGAAACACCTGGTAAGCTCTCCAGATAGCCCCATGGAAGCCTTTCCTCCTGGGTGGGAGGTGAAGTAGATGGCACCCCATTCCTTCCCACTTGGGCAGGATGAGGGATGGGGTGTGACAGCCGATCTCTCTCAGGAAATCTCTTCACAAACTTCTCCCCACACACTAACCCATTTTCAGATCCCCGATCTGTCTGAGGAGTCCAAGAGATGTGGAACCAGTTCTCCACATTTCTTTGTAAATTCAAGATGTATGGGAATTCCATCTCACATTCATAAAGATGTGTCCTATCTTTCGCATTCACTTCCCCAGTTGAAGCTGAGGCCCCAAAGGACATCCTGCTCAGATCCTGGGGCGTGGAGTCTGGGGCTGACCAGGGCACGCGCCCACCTCAGTCTGCAGGCAGCTGATCGCTGGTGCGCGGCAGGGCTTTTGTCAACATTTTCCTCAGCCAGGAAATCCTGGCAGAATCTTATTTCGAGGCCCAAACCAGTGAAAGGCTCTGTGACAGCTGAAGAGGGAGTGGGGGTCCAACCTGGGGCTGGGTCCCTTCCTTGCCCCTCCAGGGCCCCCCAAAGTGACATAAGGGGCCTGGGTTCCACGGAGCACAGTTTGAACAGCACCACAGGAGGCCACAAGCCGGAGGTCTGGTGCAGCTCGAACCTGTCTGCATCTCAGCTTCTTCCTCTGTAACACGTGCAAGATGACACTGCCTGCCTCCCAGGTTGTTCTGAGCGTTGAACGAGGCCAGGGATAAGCACAGCCGCGCTCGCGCTCGGATTCCACAGCGGGCTGTTCCCTTTCTCATTTTGACTCATGTTTCGAGTGAACAGAACAGTCACACTGACTTTCCTCCCTGGGCACAGGGGAGGGCCTGCTGCCGCATCATGTCACTCTGTGGGACAACCCAAAGCTCCTCTTCGAGAGGATGTCCAGACCCCCTGTGCCCCATCACCTGGTGAGGGTGGCGTTAGTGCAGGTGCCCTCCCCCTCGGGATGAATGCCAGGCGGGAGAAAGGCTGGGCACACCATTGCTGGGGTGAACAGAGGCCAGGTCGGCGCCCTCCCACTGGCAACCCAGGGGACTCCTCCCTCACCACCACTGTTGGGTGCTTACTGCATGCTAGACGGGGGTGAAGTGCTCGACATGCGTTCTCCTGCGTGATCCCCACCAGATCCCCATGGAAAAGATACTCTTACCCTGTTCTACAGGCTAGAAAACTGACGTGCAGAGACGTGAAGCCAGGAATCTCCAAGTCTAGCTGACTATCAGAATAACTCAACTCCAAAAGGACAGAAATGCATATTCCCAGGCTCCGCCTCAGACCAACAGAACCAGAACTCAGCTCTGTAGGGTCCCAAGTTGCACACACATCCAGCAGGAAGACAGGGCTGGGACTAGGGCCATGGGGCCCCTCTTTCTCAGGTACTGAACTGCTCTCAAGGCCCAGAGAAGCAGGACCTTCTTCTTTTTTTTTTTTTTTTAAGATTTTATTTATTTATTTGACAGAGACACAGCGAGAGAGGGAACACAAGCAGGGGGAGTGGGAGAGGGAGAAGCAGGCTTCCCGCAGAGCAGGGAGCCCGATGCGGGGCTCGATCCCAGGACCCTGGGATCATGACCTGAGCCGAAGGCAGACGCTTAATGACTGAGCCACCCAGGCACCTGAAGCGGGACCTTCTTAAATCTATGCCTTACAAGAGGCGCCCTCTGACCTCACCCTGGACCACCCACCCAAAGCCAGAGCCGGGACGCAGGCCGGTCTGTGGAAAGCCCACACGCTCAGCCGCAAAGCTAGTACCATCCCGGGAAATCTTAGGGCCAAGCCTCTTACCTCAAACATAGCTCAGCCACTTGGAAGGGACCAGCCCCGGCACCACACAGAGATCCGCGGCCTGAAGGCAGGAGGAGAAGCCAGCACCCGGAGCAACAACCCCCTTCTCTAGATTTCTTCTCCACGGGGCTGTAAGGAAGCGCTCCGAGGAGCTGAGATACCTTACACTTTGACCCCAAGCAGCTCCAACCTGGAGTTAATGTTCTTGTTAACTCGCACCCAAGCACCTTGATGCCAGGCATCCTAAGCTGCTCCCAGTTTCAACAAAGAAGAGTCTCCTAGGGAGGGGGTCCAGCGTGGAGAGGTCGGGCCTTACCAGGGCCGGACAGGTGTGCTCTCTGGGTTGACCCCGCCCAACGGCGTGCGGGCTTCTGGGTCTGGGCCTTCTGCAACTCCGCACTTACGCAGCTGCCTGGGGGGAAAAGAGCCTGATTTTAACTCTCACGTTCTCACTGCTCCCTCATTGAGTAACTGTCCTGAGAGCAGTTGCAGACATTTGCACTAATTAGTTAATTTAATTTTATGTGCGCCTTGTTAGGGCCCCAAATTCAATCTACAAATTAATGGCAGCTCACATGCAAATGAGCGGAATTCACAGTCCCCAGACTTCATGGTTTTGGTTTTGGTTTTGGTTTTTTTAAACAGCCCTACAACACACAAACCAGCACTGGGTATTTCCTTCTAATCCTTAAAAAAGTGTTTCTGATTCATTAAACACCTAATTGCACAACTCTTGAGGGAAGTTCCTACTAAAAATGAAAACCAGCTTCCAGTGGGCCCCTCATGACTTCCACCCTCACCAATGGTGATCTTAACTGCCCACACAACGCTCTGCAGTACTCTGACTCAACTGACCTGCCCCTGGCCCCTGACCCGTGGCCCTTCCCTCCTCCTCGCAATTTCACCATTCTGGCCTGGGTTCTGATTTGGGGAAAGGGTTCTAAGCGGGGTCAGGACCTGTGGGCTCAGCGCACTGACCAGCGGCGCGTAGCGGGCAGCCACTCACCTCTCTCAGGCTTCAGCTCCCTCACTGAGACAGAGGCAACAGGATCATAGTTTCTCCTGAAGGAAATGGGCAGGAATGATGGTGACCCTTGGGACTGGGAGAGAAAGGACTTTCTCTGGAGCTTTAGGAAGCGGACTTGGGTATTCGGAGGGCAGGGAGCAGCTCTGATGATGAGGGTCAGTTGATCCTGGCTAGGAGGAAGGAGGTTCATAGCATCACTGAGCTGCCTTTTTTTTTTTTTTTTTTTTTGCTAGCAGGTGCAGCGAGGGACAGCCTCCCGCTTCAAGGTTGAGCTGCTCTTCCTGAGCTATGGGGGAAGCTAGCACAGACTGACCAGAGCCTATATGTGGAGAAGTTCAAAGAGCTCAGTCTCTAAAACACCATCTCCGTGGGAGCCCAGGCTGGCCCCAGGCTGACCATGAGCCTGCAGAGAGAGGAGTCTTTGTCCCAGTCCTGAGCCCTGAGAAACACCCGCGGCGCCGGAGGCCGGCCTCAGTGGCCTAGGAGCTGCCCGGGCGGACAGGGCCTCACACCGCTAGGCTCCGTGCTGTCTCAGCAGCAGCTACATGAGGAGTGGCCCTTTTGACCTATTCATTTCTTCTCAGAGGTCAAGCGGCCATGACTGGGAAGCACCCAGGGGTCTCCAGATGGACTATTGGTAGGATACTCTGTTTTTCCAATTAAAAAACTTATTTTTTAAAAGCTTGGTTGAAGCATATTTGACAAATAATGGGAAGACACTCTTAATAAGTTGGCTGCTTGGAATCACTTCTTTGGACCTTAAAAAATAGCTCCTAATTTTCACTCAAGCTGGTAAAGCAAGACATCTAGTTATTTGAGATTAGACTCTTCTTCCTTCTGAGCTGGTATCACAAAATACCACAGACTAGGTGGCTTATAAATCACAGAACTTTCTTACAGTTCTGGGTGCTGGCATGGCGGGATTCTGGGCCAGACCCTCTTCCTTCAGGGCTGCCGACTCTCAGCTTCTTGCTGCGTCCTTGCCTGGCAGAAGGGGGCGAGGGAGGTCTCTGGGGTCTCTTTTATAAGAACACTAATCCCATGCATGAGGGCCCCATCTTCAGGACCAAAGGCCTCACCTCCTAATTTCAGCCCATTGGGCATTAGGGCTTCGACATATAAATTCGGTGGGACATAAACATTCAGACCATAGCACAGACTGTGATGATCACTATGGGCCCAGGAGCAGCAGCGGTCCGTGATTTCACGCGCTGTCCCTGATTCCTCACTTAACTGTACAACAGTGACCGTCACCGAGCGCTTAGGCCAACGTGCTGGGCGCTGTGCTAACCACTTGATGTGCATGACTGCATCTAATGCAACGTTTCTTTTTTAAAGATTTTACTTATTTATTTGACCGAGAGAGACACAGCGAGAGAGGGAACACAAGCAGGGGGAGTGGGAGAGAGAGAAGCAGGCTTCCCGCGGAGCAGGGAGCCGGATGTGGGGCTCGATCCCAGGACCCTGAGTTCATGACCCTAGCCAAAGGCAAAGACTCAATGACTGAGCCACCCAGGCGCCCCTCTAATGCAACATTTCTACGCAGTAGGTGTTATACTCATCCACACTTTGCACTGGGATAGCGAGGCTCAGCAAACTTAAATAGCTTACCTGAAATCACAGAACCTGTAAAAGGTGGAGCCAGGCGTCGGGCCCTGGAACCCCTGGACTACAGCCTAGGGGCCCCCCTCCTGCCCCGCTGCCCGGCTGCTTCTCCAGGTCCAGCCCCTGCCCCGATGTCTCCAAACTCCTGTGTGGGTCAGGAAGTCACCTCTGCCTGCGGAGCAGGGAGACCCTGCCCAAGCATGAGGAGCTGGTCAGCTCACAACCAGGGACTCTGCTGGGAGCAGCTTGGAGCTCAACTCTGGACCATCCAGGCAGAACCAGTGTGTACTGGAATGTTAACAACGTCCTTGTTATGTTCTATTTCTGTTGAAATATAGTACAGTTTGACAATACGAGCATGTGTTTGTGTTCAAAGGGTTTGAAAAATATGCTGCTGATCAAGAGGGGGAAAAAGGAGAGCAAAACCTTCACACTTGTTCAGGAACTCTAAAAAGAAAAAACAAAAATCTTTTTTTTTTTTTTTTTTAAGGAAGCCCAAAAATCTCCAGCTGTAACTGGAAGATTGAAGAAATGAGAGGGGTTTGTGGACTCTGAGGTCAGAAAGAGGCACGTCCTTCCTCACAAGCTGGGTGGAAGGAAGGGTGGGTGGTTGGATAGCGGTGAGTCAGGGATTTTCTCCCAAACTGGGACTATCCCAACCCTCCTAGGATTCAACCAGAAGGCCCCCCTCTCTAAACCCTTGCCCCAGACTGTGATAGGCTCTCCCCATGGAGGACTGCTGGGGTGCACTAGTGCGGGGGAGGGGGTTGAGAAAGACAGGAAAGAGTGGGCAGAAAATCAGGGAGAATCATCTAAGTGCAGATGAGTTAGGAAGAGACACTTTCCCTAAGGAATTATATTGATGAAATCTAGGCTAGAAAGGTCCAAGTTCAAAGGTCTGTTTATTTTATTATCTTTTTACCCTGAGGAATGTGCCTGCTGGGTTAATGTTTATTCTATTGAATAATCTAGTTTTAGACATGTCAATAAGAGTCAGTGCTGCTTTTACCGGGGGGAAAAATGCAGTTTTGCGGCTAATTTCAGATCCGAGGCGAGGGCCCTGGGCTCGTTGCCTACACCGCCACCTGGTGGTAGGTCCCTCCAGACCCGGCTGCGGCGGTTTGGTGGCAGCCGGAACCCGAGTCCCGGGTTGGAACCCTGGCTCTGCTCACTCAGAGCAGGATGACCAGTTAGAGTTCCCCTCTCTGAATTTCAATATCCACATCTTAAAACAAAGACTATAATACCTACTTTGGTGGGGGGGGTGGTACGGTTTGTGATGATTCAATGAGTTAACAAATGTGGAGTGCCTAGTGCGTAGTAAATGTTTAATAAATTGTAACTATTAGTCTTATTGGAAAAGAACTCCATATCCCCATACGGTTTTCTTTTCATCACTCCCATCCTGACTTGAGTGAATCTACAGAAGACACGGACCCCACATCAGTGGCAGTCACCACCAAATCAGAGGCCGGGAGATATTGGTGAGTGGGAGGGGATGGGCCAAGTCTAACAGGTGATGTTTAGCAGAGATAATGTAAGTTCTAAATTACATATATTGTCCGCCAAGCGTACAAATATGGGGGATGCCTCGTTGACAAAAAAGACCAAGCCAAAGACACAGGGATTTTAGGAAAAGATAGTTCAATGAGAGTCAATTGGGTGACCCTGAACTGAAAATTCTAATTTGACTGACAGCTATGAAGAAGCAACATACATGACAAGCTATTAAAATGTTCATATGCCATGACTTTGTAATTCCACTACTCGGAATCTACCCAGGGGAAATAATCAGAAATAACTGTATACAAAGATGCTAATTACAGTGTGATTTATAAAAGTGAAAAATTGGAAACTGTAAATGTCTAATAATAGAGGACAAGTTCATTAAATTGTGATTGATCCATATGTAGTATCTGTATGTGTCCTTCAAAGTTTCTAAGGGAAAATGCTGATTATATAAATTGAGGGGGAGGGGTAAATCAGGATATAATTAAAAATAGAGGATCATAACGTATTAATAAAAGTTTCAGTTAAATAAAATAAAAAATTAAAAGCCTGCCTACACCCAATAAGTTGGCTTTCAACTTGTGTAATATGCAAATTGACAAAACTATAAGGATAAATTGGCAAGTCCAACATTGAAGTAGAAGATTTTAATACACCTTTCTCAGTAATTAATAGATCAAGCCGACCAAAAAAAAAAAAAAAATCAGTAAGGAAAAAGGTTTGAAGCCCACAATTTAAAAGCTTAATATAGGGGCACCTGGGAGGTTCAGTCGGTTAAGCGTCTGCCTTCGGCTCAGGTCATGATCCCAGGGTCCTGGGATCGAGCCCCACATCGGGCTCCCTGCTCAGCGGGGAGCCTGCTTCTCTCTCTGCTGCTTCCCCTGCTTGTGTTCTCTCTCCCTCTCTCTGTCAAATAAGTAAATAAAATCTTTAAAATAAATAAATAAAAGTTTAATATAATGGTCCTACATGGTATGTTGCACACTACAGCTGAAGAAGGCATGTTCTTTTCTTTTTTATATATATATCTTTTATTTATTTATTTGAAGAGAGTGAGAGAGCAGAAGCCAGGGGAGAGGCAGTGGGAGAGGGAGAAGGCTCCCTCTCTGAGCTGGAGCCCGACGCAGGGCTCGATCCCAGGACCCTGAGTTCATGACCTGAGCCAAAGGCAGACGCTTAAACAACTGAGCCACCCAGGCGTCCTAGCATGTTTTCAAAAACACATGGGCCATTTATAAAACTTGACCACATACAGATAGAAACCAGTAATTTCAGTACCTGGCGCTAAATTCTAAGACGGGGAGGAACAGGCAGTTTTAGGAGCCAGAGGCTCTTTGGTTAGAAGCTCAGAGAAGATCTCTCAGAGGAGGTTATGGCTAAGATGAGTTTGTGAGGATAGTTCTCCAGATAAAGGAGATGGGGCTGGGGGCTGAGCCCACCTCAGGCAGAAGCAGCAGCAGGTCCAAGGGCCCTGAGGCAAACGAAAGCAATTGAGTTTAGAGAACTGCAAAGAACATCCCTTACTGTCCATAATACCAAGTTCTCTTCGCCTGCTTCCAAGCAGTGGCCCTGTCATGAATACCCAGGGGCCTCACCAAAAGCTATGGGTCAGTTTCCTTCTCTAATAGGAGACAGGGGTCTTCAGTTACCTCCAAGCTGGGGCATGTCCCCCAGAGAGGAACATGAGCTGGGCCCGAAAAGAAGCCATCTGGAGCTCAGGTGTCAGGCCAGGCTTGGTGAGCTCACAGCAGGTGGGAAGGTCACAGGACTCCCGAGGCTCTGCAACAACTAAAGATACCCTCTGCCCATCCTCCGTGGGTACCCCTAACAAGCCGCTGGGGACCTCTCTGGAAGTTGGGCCGAGCCAAGTGGGATCCAGGCCTCGCAGGCCTGGCCTAGTCCACGCCGTGTTCCCTGGGGCTCCGGCCACCTGTCAAACACAAGTACCACTGGCTTCCTGCTTGCTGTCCAAGGTGTCACGTACACAGGCTCATGTTCAGGAGGGAACTCTAGAGGTGTTTGTGACAGTAACTGTCCAAAGTCCCTGGATGGTTGAAATGCAGTGTTTATCCCAAACCTTCATTTCAGACAACTGCTTTCCTGGGTCCTTCCCCCAAAACCACTCTCATCCTACCCCTTGTTCTGGTGCGAGGACGCCCTTTATCCCCCTTTCAGTCCCCCTCCCTGGCTACTGACCAGGTGATGACATGGGACGGCCAGACCGGCCTGGGAAGCCACACAGGCCCGTTAGCTCAGGAGACAGATACGGAAAGAGAATACTCAAAGGAAGAAGCCCTGTCCAGCAGTCGGGAACCTGCACTCATTGGCTGTGTTACTGTGAGCAAGTCACTTCCCCTCTTCGGGTCCTGTTTCCTCATTTTTTAAAAGGAGAGGAAATCATCTCTAAGCTCATTTCCTTTTTTTTTTTTTTTTTTTGTTCTTCCAAGCTCATTTCTAACTGAAGATTCTGGGATCCAGTCATGGAAAGAACTGGGTCTATTTTAAGGGTCAATCAAGCACATTTTCAATCAGAGGACATTATCCCTTCCATTGACTTTGGGCTGCTGTGAGGTGGAAGGAAGCAGAGGTGGGAAGCCCTGAGCCTTTGCTGAGCTGCGGACCAAGAATGAGACGTCACAAGGGGCTGCGGCCAGGACCTGGGGCGATAGGGCAGTTCTTCAGTCACCCCCGTAAGCCACACAGCAGCATGAGGGGGGCACCGGTGTTGCCCTCAGGCTGGACCAACATTTTAGATATGCTAGTAAAGTCCTACTGAGGAGCCAGTCCTCTGTGCGCGTGCATGCGTGTCTGTAATAGATCTACCTACAGAGACGGAACACTGTGAGCTCTCTCTTCATATGAATATGTGTGTATACATATATGTATCTTTTACATATATATATATATATATATATATATATATAGTGAATCAAGAAAAAGCAAATTATGTGATAAAATGTAGATTTGGTTCTGGGGACTTTTTAGGGGTGTAAGGGAAGTGGTGAAGATCTCTGGTTCACACAGGGGTCTTTAGTTTGCTGATGGGAAGGGAGTGGTGCCTAATCACGGACAATGAGCAGTCTGCCTGGGCCCTGCTGATGTGGGGCTGACCTCTGGAGGGCCATACTTAGTTCTGGGTGCTCAGTTTTCAGAAGGATCCTTCAAACCATAAAACTATGGTCTGTATGGAATACCACATGGCCAAAAAGAGACGGAGGCACATGTATTGACATGGGGCAATCTTCAAGATGTTAAGGATGCACAGTAAGCTCTCGTTTGTGTGTGTGGAGAGATGTATACACATGTAAAAGGCTAGTTCTAGAAGGACACACAGGAAACCACAGCAGTGGTTACCTCTGTGGAGAAAAACAGGGAGACAGAGGGGTGGGAAATGAGAGGTTCCGGAAGGACACAACTTTCCGTGTATAGGCCTTCAGCACTGTTTGGATTTTTTTTTTTTACCACCTTCATATATTTTATTTATTTATTTATTTATTTATTTATTTATTTATTTATTTATTTGTCAGAGAGAGAGAGCACAAGCACAAGCAGGGGGAGTGGCAGGCAGAAGGAGATGCAGGCTCCCTGCCGATGTGGGACTTGATTCCAGGACCCTGGGATCATGACCTGAGCCGAAGGCAGATGCTTAACCTACTCAACCACCTGGGCGTCCCTACCATCTTCATATATTAATTAAAAAAAATTTTAACACTCTATGGAAATGTCAAGTATGGATTTCACAATGTAAAAGAGGCTCTGATATGTCCTTTATCATAAACATTTATAATACTATGGAGTCTTTGATTTCAATACTGTGACCCCTTTAATTTGACCTCTTTTACTTCCCTCAGTGAGGAAGAGGGAACACTATTTGGCTTTCCTTTGCCTTTATGTGCTTATTTTTTAAAACAATCAAGATAAATTCATCAAGATAAAAGACTTCTGCACAGCAAAGAAAACAGTCAACAAAACAAAAGAGACACTCACGGAATGGGAGAAGATATTTGCAAATGACACTACAGATAAAGGGCTGGTATCCAAGATCTATAAAGAACTTCTCAAACTCAACACCCAAAAAACAAATAATCAAGTCAAAAAATGGGCAGAAGACATGAACAGACACTTCTCCAAAGAAGACATACAAATGGCTAACAGACACATGAAAAAATGTTCATCATCATTAGCCATCAGGGAAATTCAAATCAAAACTACACTGAGATACCACCTTACATGAGTTAGAATGGCAAAAATTGACAAGACAAGAAACAACAAATGTTGGAGAGGTTGTGGTGAAAGGGGAACCCTCTTACACTGTTGGTGGGAATGCAAGTTGGTACAGCCACTTTGGAAAACAGTGTGGAGGTTCCTCAAAAAGTTAAAAATAGAGCTACCCTATGACCCAGCAATTGCACTACTGGGTATTTACCCCAAAGATACAGATGTAGTGAAAAGAAGGGGCACATGCACCCCAATGTTTATAGCAGCAATGTCCACAATAGCCAAACTGTGGAAGGAGCTGAGATGCTCTTTAACAGACAAATGGATAAAGAAGATGGTCCAGGGGCGCGTGGGTGGCTCAGTCGTTGGGCGTCTGCCTTCGGCTCAGGTCATGATCCCAGAGTCCTGGGATCGAGCCCCGCATCGGGCTCCCTGCTCCATGGGAAGCCTGCTTCTCCCTCTCCCACTCCCCCTGCTTGTGATCCCTCTCTCGCTGTGTCTCTCTCTGTCAAATAAATAAATAAAATCTTAAAAAAAAAAAAAAAAAGATGGTCCATATATACAATGGAATATTACTCAGCCATCAGAAAGGATGAAGACCCACCATTTGCATCAACATGGATGGGACTGGAGGAGATTATGCTAAGTGAAATAAGTCAAACAGAGAAAGACAATTATCATATGGTTTCACTTATCTGTGGAACATAAGGAATAGCATGGAGGACATTAGGAGAAGGAAGGGAAAAATGAAGGGGGGAAATTGGAGGGGGAAATGAACCATGAGAGACTATGGACTCCAAGAAACAAACTGAGGGTTTTAGAGGGGAGGGGGGTGGGGGGATGGGTGAGCCTGGTGATGGGTATTAAGGAGGGCACGTACTGCATGGAGCACTGGGTGTTATGCACAAATAATGAATCATGGAACACTACATCAAAAACTAATGATGTCATGTATGGTGACTAACATAATAAAAAAAATTATAAAAACAAAACAAAACTGGGGCGCCTGGGTGGCTCAGTCGTTAAGCATCTGCCTTCGGCTCAGGTCATGATCCCAGGGTCCTGTGATCGAGCCCCGCATCGGGCTCCCTGCTCAGTGGGAAGCCTGCTTCTCCCTCTCCCACTCCCCCTACTTGTGTTCCCTCTTTCGCTGTGTCTCTCTCTGTCAAATAAATAAATAAAATCTTTAAAAACAAAACAAAACAAAACAAAACTATTCTCTACCTTGGGGAACCTGGGTGGCTCAGTTGGTTAAGCATCTGACTCTTGATTTTGGTTCAAGTCATGATCTCAGGGTCATGGGATTGAGCCCCACATCAGACTCCACGCTCAGCAGGGCGTCTGCTTAAGATTCTCTCACTCCTTCTCCCTCTGTCTCTCCCCCGGCTTGCTCTTGCTCTCTCTCTAAAATAAATAAATACACCTTCTTTTAAAAAACCTATTCTCTACCTTTTTCTCTGCTTCTTATAAGTAGTAGGGGAAAGAAGGGATTCGTTTTACATTTTTAGGACACTTTTTGAATGAGTTGTTGCCTCCCCCGCTTCTCCTGCCTGCACCTGGCACTGGAAGGCACAGTGTTCCTGACAGGCAGGCAGCGTACCTCACTGTGGTTAGGAAAAACCAGAGGTGTACATAATTACCTACTGGTAAGTGGAGTGGGGCAGGTGTGGACACTGTCCTTTCATTCTGGCCTGCTGGAGCCACGTTTTGCTGATAACCTAATTCCTAATACTTGTTAAATCTTCTGACTTTCTTTAGTTGCAATATCCTTGGGATCCACTTTTGGAGAGGAGATGTGTGCCCTTTGGCACTTTTCTTACCCAGGCCTCCATTTGTGTCCACTGTGTCCCACTGTCTAGTACACGTACCAGTTTTGATGAAGTTCCCGTTGGGCCATCGTGTCTGAGGTAGTGAGCACTGTTCTTTCTCTTTATGGTTGCAAAGCAGTTTGGCATACAGTGGTATCTCATTACAAATATCACTCCTATCAGCAGCACGTATTGAGATATTCTTTTGATGGACGGTTTTCTGTAGGTAATTATTTCTTATCCACACTTCTAAAAAATTAGATTTTCATTATGTAAGCAATACATAATGGTGCAAAAATTTCAACAGTACTGGAACGAAGTAAAAAGTAGAAGGCTGCTATTCCCACCAACTGCTGACCTACACATGAAACATAACCATGGTGCCCCATTTAGAATCTTACCACAGATTTCCCAAGCATATGCAAACACACACACACCCAGACATAATCAAGCTCCTGCTTATTAAAAAGTAAAAACTGGCTCATGCTATACGGACTGTTCTGTTATTTGTGTTATTTGCTTTCTCTGTTGGGAACATCTTTTAATGTCAATTCATTTCGGTTTTAAATTACTTTTATTTTTTAATCAGTTGTCTATCACATATTTTTTTGATTATTTATTTATTTATTTGACAGAGAGAGAAAGAGCGTACAAGCAGGGGGAGCAGGAGAGGGAGAAGCAGGCTTCCCGCTGAGCAGGGAGCCCGATGCGGGGCTCGATCCCAGGACCCTGAGATCATGACCTGAGCCGAAGGCAGACACTTAACTGACTGAGCCACCCAGGCGCCCCTATCATATAATTTAAAAATTAAATAGTACTTAAAGGTTTAGGATAACAAATGACAGCCCCTTGCCCTACTTCTACTAATTCCCCAGTCCCTCTTTTTGCTTTCTTTCGACATTTGTCTTATTTATCTTCATATTTCCAAACAGTGTTTCTAGTGCTATGTCTTGAGGTGATTACACATACTGAAGCATTATGATGTACACCCAAAACTAATAGAACATCGTGTGTCAATTGAACCTCAAAAAGAAAAGAACATGGTAGGAGGGAATTTGGCTCCTAACTTCTCCTGACCAGCCCTCTCACTATTGTTACCATGGTTGGATGAGCTGAGTGTCACGTTTCCATTGTTATAGTTGTGTAAATAAATTTTTAAATTTCATTTATTTAGGGGCACCTGGGTTGCTCAGTTGTTGGGCATCTGCCTTCGGCTCAGGTCATGGTCCCAGGGTCCTGGGATCGAGCCCTGCATCGGGCTCCCTGCTCGGCGGGAAGCCTGCTTCTCCCTCTCCCACACCCCCTGCTTGTGTTCCCTCTCTCGCTATGTCTCTCTGTCAAATAAATAAATAAAATCTTTTAAAAAAATAAATGTCATTTATTTTTTTAGAGAGAGAGTGCGTGCAAGGGGGGAGGTAGGGTAGAGCGAGAGAGAGATTCTTAAGCAGGCTCCCTGCTCAGCGCAGAGGCCAACATGGAGCTCCATCTCACGACCCTGAGATCATGACCTGAGCTGAAATCAAGAGTGGGATGCTTCACCAACTGCGCCATCCGGGCGCTCCTATAGTTATGTATACATTTTTTTTTTTTAAAGATTTTTTTATTTATTTGACAGAGAGAGAGAGAGACAGCGAGAGAGGGAACACAAGCCTAGGGAGTTGGAGAGGAAGAAGCAGGCTCCCCTCCGAGCAGGGAGCCCGATGTGGGGCTCGATTCCAGGGCCCTGGGATCATGACCCAGCCGAAGGCAGACGCTTAACGACTGAGCCACCGAGGCGCCCCAGTTATGTATACATTTTTAACTGCAGAGCCATGTAGTACCTTCTGATTCTCTTCGTGCAAAACATCTTTTCTCCTGAGTATTATAATAGCCTTGTGTTTTTATTGCTTTGTTTTCTTTCTATGGCTACATCATCCCACTCCAACGGCCTCCAAATTCAGTATTCCACATTTGTGAAATCTATACCTAAACCTACAATTCCAACTTTTTTCCAAGTGATCTTCCTCCTGGAGTCCCCCAACTCGGACTCCACTCTGGACAGTGCCTTTCTGGGATTCCTTTTCACCATACCCTGGGCATACCTTTCATCTCTCTTTTATGTTAGATCTCCTGTTTTCTGTATCCCATGGCTTCCTGATTTTTGGTCTATGTTCCTGTTTTAGTGAAGCACATCCTCCAGGAGCTTCTTGAGAAAGGGTGAATAGGAAAGGAATTTTTTGAGACTGCATATTCAAAAATGTCTTTGTTCTGCCTCACACTTGATTGACAGTTTGGCCATTAGCTTGGCTATCATTTTTCTTCAAAACTCTGAAGGCATCACTCTATTCTTTTCTGGTGACCAAGAGATTTTTCTTTCGAGAAGCTTAATGCCATTCTGATGGTAATTCTTTGTATATTAACTTTTCCTAGAACATTTTACTAATGTGAAATTTCGTGGTAATGCAGTGGCTGTCTCTTAAGCATATGCAGAAAGGGCTGGGACCTGGGCATATAACTGTTGTTGTTTTATTCTATAACTGGAAGCCCGTATCTCCACTCCCCTTCCCCCATCTTGCCCATCACCCCACTCACTTCTCCTCTGACAACCATCAGTTGGCTGTATATACGGGTCTGTTTCTGCTTTTTGTTTATTCATTTGCTTTGTTTTTTTAGATTCCACATATAATCGAATTGCTCCTGGTACAAACTTTCAACCAATCCTTTCCCCACCCTTTTTAACTTCACACCTATTCCTTCTTACCAGTATGCCTGTTTCCTCTAATTCCTGAGTCCTTCTGGAATTCGGTGGTATAAAGCAGCTTGCTTCTCATTAGTAGCCCTGGCCACTGGCATGTAAGTTTCAGTGGCCACCATTTTGCTAAGTCAATTAGCACCTCCTCCATCTTTTTATCTTATAAAATTTTGTGAACATTTATTGTACACAGTTGTATTTTCTTCCATTGCCCTGAATGGTACTTTAAAACAAAAAAATAAGAACAAAAACTCCTGTCATTTTAGAGGAATTTTGAGAAGGCACGAAGATAAACTCATGTCTAAATGACTGTATTTAATGTCTTCCACAATATTTGATGAAAGCCTCATTAATACTATTTTTGCTATTACCATATTATTTAGTCTTAATTTTTTATCATTATTACCCATCTACTCACCTTTATCATTAAGGATTCACGTTTTAAATTTAGCTTTTGATATAAACTTGTAAACTTGGGGGCACCTGGGTGGCTCAGTTGGTTAAGCATCTGCCTTTGGCTCAGGTCATGGTCCCGGGGTCCTGGGATGGAGCCCCGCATCGGGCTCCCTGCTCAGTGTGGAGTCTGCTTCTTCCTCTCCCTTTGCCCCTCCCCCTGCTTGTGCTCTCTCACGCATTCTCTCTCTCAAAATCTTAAAAAAAAAAAAAATGTAAAATATCTAAAAAAAACTATAAACTTGTAAACTTGGAACTGAACTAAGAAATCAGAGTTGCCTAATTTTTTTTTCTTTTATATAACTACTAAATTTTTCTGTATTTGCTAAATGATTGTACCTAGATGGGTCTTGGTTTGACAGCTAGTGGTATTTCACATTTCTCAAAGTCTGACCAGTAGCACTGACATTAGCTAGGAGCTTGTTAGAAATGCAGACTGAGGTTCCACTCCAAACTACTGAATCAGGAGTCTGCATTTTAACTAGATCCCCAAGCGAGTCACAAGCACACAATTCAAGTTGGAGATCTAGTCTGTTATTTCCCCACAGACCACCTCATTCTGTTTCCTCCTCCTCTCCCATTCCTAGTAGTACCTAAGGCATTTTCTTGTCAAATATCTTGCAGTTTGAGCATCATGAAAGTTACCTTTCCCATCCCTCTCCCACCATCATGAGTCTGTCTCCTCTAGGTATCTTAACACCTGAAGTCCCCTGCTCCTCCAAAAGGGAAAAAAAAAAAGCCTCAAAAAGTATAGGCTCTGGATCCATGCTACTTGGGTTCAAACTCTGGCTCTAACAGTTACTAGCTGTGGGACCTCGGGCAAGTCACGTCACTGCACTGTGCCTCAGTTTCGGCTCCAGTAGTAAGCATCTGATGCATGTTAATCTATATCCTCTGAAATCAAGACCTTAGCAACTGAATATTTAGGAATTTCTCCTTGTCTTCTGCTGAATGGTGCTTCTATCACCTAGTTACATAAAAGGAATGTTTTATTCATTTGGGCTTTTAGCTGCTGAATCAACTACTTTCACCTTCATCTGGGGATGGATTTTATAACTATCTGCTGAATCAATAGATTCCCTAAACATTCTAGACTTGGGACTGCTCACCTCGTGAACATACTCTCTGATCTTCAACTATGGAGCATCCATGAGCTTCAGAGTTCAATGATTATTGAGAAAAAGGCTCAGCAATGAGCACAGGAAGCAACAGGGGATGGGCATAGTTGCAGGAAGGTTGGGGTGAAAGCCAGCCAAATGTCAGCAACGGTGGGAGGAGAAATGGGGACACATACTATCTAGTAGGCAGCTGTCCTGTGACAGACTTGACTTTCCCAACATTATGTATGTTAGCTGTAGCTTGTCCACAGATGCCCTTTATCAGAGTACGTTTCCCTCTATTCCTAGTTTGCTGAGTTTTAAATCATAAATCAGTGTTGAATCTTTTTTTTTACATGTATCAAAATGATCATAAGGTACTACTCTTTACTGTGTTAATATGATGGGATTATAGTAATTGACTTTTAATGTTAAATCAACCTTGCATTCCGAGATAAACTCTGCTTGAATCACGACATACTATGCTCTTTACATATTGCTGGGTCCAATTAGTTAATGGTTTAACAATTTCTGCGTCTATGGCTATGATGTATATTGATATGTCACTTTTTTTTCTTGAAAAGGTCTTTGGCCAGTTTTGGTACTGTGGTAATACTGTTCCCATTAAGAAAAAAAAAAATGAAAAAAATGGGAAGGAAGTATTCCCTTTTCCCTATTTTCTGAAAGTCTGTGTAGAACTAAAGGTTTTTCTTACTTAACTGTTTGATACAACTCATCAATAAAGCCATCGAGACCTGAAGTTTTCTTTTGTAGGAATAATTTTGATAATAAATTTCTTTGGTACAAGGTTACTCAGATTTTCTATTTCATCTAGTATCAGTTTTAGTAAGCTATATTTTTAAAGGAATTTGCTGACTTCATCTAATTTATTGGTTTAAAGTTGCCCATAATATTCCTTATTATCCTTTTAATGTCTGTAAGATCTATAGTAACATCTCCCATCTCATTCTTGATAGAAATAATTTGTACTTTTTCATTTTCCATCCAGGTTTGCTAGAAGTTTAATTTTATTAATCTTTTCAAAGAACCAACTTTTGGCTTTATAACTCTATTTTTAATACCATTAATTTTCCTCTTCCTTTCTTCCACTTACTTTGGATTTAATTTGCTCTTTTCTTCAATAGCTTATTCCTTCCTTTCAAATATATAGGTATTTAAAGCTATATAATTTAGGAAGCAAGTATAATTCTACTGATCTGACCTTTTATTATTTATTTCTCTGGGTTACTCACCCTTGAAAGAAATTCCCAAATCTTTTTTTTAGGGAAAACTTTTTATGAGAAATCAGTAAATTCTACGCAGGGGGAGAGTATGCATATAAATCTAAAGAAGGATTATAAGGATATAAAAAGCCTAGCATTCCTGTTACATAACTCTTGGTTTTTCATTCCATTCCAAGCTGGGTGTGTTTATTCTAAAGATGCTTGAATTTTAAGAACCCGCAGTTCCTGTTTTGGATGCTATGTTGTAATTACCAGTGACTCACTCAGGCATACTCAAGTTTTGGGTGTAAATGAAGGTTACGTATGACTTCAGTTAATTTTAATGCTTTGACTATACCAACCGCATCACTAGGACACCGTCAGGACGAGATCTTCCTCTGTTACTATTTACATTAATGTAATGAGTCATTTTTCTTCAGTCATTCTTTATATTTTTATATTTAGCTTTGAAGATTTAAACCCCACTCCTCTTTAATAATTCATTTTAGCATTCTGATTTTTAAATAGTTTTGAAAAGGGTTATTGCACAGATTATTTTCTTTATACTTATTCTGGATAGTACCAAAAATAATTCCCATCATAAAACTTCTTTAAGAGTTTCTTGTTTGTTTGTTTGTTTTTGAGGGGGGCGCCTGCCTGGCTCAGTCCGTACAGCACGCAACTCTTAATCTCAACATCATGAGTTCAAGCCCCACGTTGGGCGTGGAGCCTACTTAAACAAAACAGAAAACAAGTTCAAGAGTTTGTTGTTTTTTTTTTAAAGGAATGATTTGTGCTATCAAATGAAACTTTTTAAAAAGTCAACCCAAGTCAAGATATTCCTAAATATACATACAATCAAGTGAATATTTGCATGTTTTAGAAAAATATTTTTCCTAATTCATCTTTTTAAAACATAGGTAACAATGGCCTTCTCAAACTAAATCAGCTAGTAGAAAAAAATCTACTACATTTTACATTTAGCTTAAGGTTAGTTTTGGGAAGAAGCCTTTTGATTTTTAAATGCCAAATGTAAAGCTATTTTATTTGATGATCTTTGCCTCCAGCAATTTTCTTTTTTTAAAAAGCAGTAAATTTTTAAAAATTGTATCTCATTTTAGCATCTTATTTTTTGAAAAACCCAACATTTTGGCCTCAGATAAATTTACACAATTAAACACTTCAAAACATAATATAGCATGTATTATTTTCTCACAAGGCATCCGATACTAATATGTATAGATAACTTTGTTAAAATAACAAAAATCATATGAAAATCAGCACAATACTTCATTTATTTATTGTATAAGTTTGGCAAACAGCACAAAAATCCAGCAACATTTTAAACATGTAAAAAAGTCAAATGCTGAACAGTACTGGGGATTTTTTTTTTACATAATTAGTAATAATGAGAACACATTTAAAATACTGCAAAGCTAGCAAAATGAGGGTGCTTGGCTTCTGAACATATACCACAAACACACACAAACACACACACGCACAAAAACAATATAATTTATCTTTACAAAAATTACAGCCAAGCAATAGAAAAGAAGGATGTTAATAATGAAGATACTAACACATATGTTCACTACATGTATCTTACACATTGAAATGCTACATCTTGTACCCTGAAATGCCATGTGTAGAGAGCCAAGCAGAGTAAATTTAGGCTCATCACTGAGGTTAAGAATTATTTGAGAAGAATTTAGTGCTTATATGTAACATATTCAATTAAAACTTTCTATATAGCAATTTCTAGATCATAACAATGTGTTCCACTATATATCTGAGAAGCTGAATCTTCTTTGTTGACGGTATAAAATTTCTGACCAGTATCAAAATTCTGGTAAAACACAAATTGAAGGCATTTTCTAGTGTATGCAAATGTTATAGGGGGCATCAATGAATGTGGGAGAAAATCTTAGATTTCACACTAAGTTTCTGCTGAGCTTTGTCAAACCAAACAGCTCAACTCTAAGGCAAGAAAAAATAACCCCCTATAACAGCTTAGTGGGTCTTAGCAAGTGAAGATAGGAATTCAATCTTAGGAAAAAACTCCCTACATAAACAGATTGGAGACAACTGGCATTGAAACAAACAAATTACCTAACATCTTAACATTCAGTCATTGGTTCAGAAGCCTGACAAACCATCTATTGATAATGTATTATCAAATTAACTTTTTGGAATCAGCACCAGTCCCCAAAACCTCAAATTATAATATTTAATATTCATTAAAATACATCCTTCTTGTGCTATATGAACACAACTACAATCAAATTAAAGAAAGTTGAATTGACTCAACTTATACATATTTTTGTGTATACTGGGTAGCGACTTAAGTTTTTTTCATTTACTTGTGCTTCTGTTCTGGGGCACTTTGATTGAAGAGAAATTCATTTCACAAGATTACATCTTGCTAAAGCATTCCTTAGCATTGGTCCAAACTTGAATTCCCTAAGACAACACAAAACAAACAACCAAACAAAAAAACAAAAAAAGAAAAGAAAACTTTAAAATGTGATTTTGGAAGGATTCTGAAAGCCGAAGTTTTTGGCTTACTGGTATGCTAAATTTCACTTTCTGGAATAACTAACAAGTCCAGCAAATATGACACTATTTCTGGCAATGGCTAATAGAAGTGAATGTCTAATGCTTCTGAAAAAAGAAAGAGATTTGCATAGCCTATCTTCAAGAGCGGAAAAGAGCTCCTACAACTTCTTTTTTTAGCAAACTGAGTTTTCAAGGTTCATAACATAAACTCATTTACTCAGATCACATGTTTGCATCATTTCTATTTGTAAACCAAACAAGTTCTCAGGCAGTTTTTCTATGTAATACTTAAAACAAAAGAAAAAAAACCTTATTAATTTAACAATTAAATAAAAATTAATGATTTTTTTTTTAAAAATGGCTTATTAAATTATTAGTCTAACAACTAATGTGATAAAAACCAGTAACAGGCTAAATTACCAAAGCCTCCCCAGTGGTTCTAGCAGGCCGTTCAGCACAAAGTTAATATGACATACATACCTAATATGCTTAAACAAAAATGCATGTATATAAAAATAAAATAGTAAAATCTAACCAACTGGTAGAAACAAAGGGGTTTTTTTTAACAAACAAGATACATATTCTTGAATAACTGCTAATTCATGAAGAAGCAATATTTTAATACTTAAACATTAAAGTAGGTCAATATTTATCAAGTTACCAAGGCTCCAAACACTAGAAAAAAAAATCAATCTTTTGATTTTTCTCCTCCTGATGAAATATAAAAAGCAAATTTTTTTAAAAAAATCCTTTAAAATGTCTCAGATTGGCTGGATAAAGTAGTATCTAGTAAAAGTATTTGTTGTCAGAAAGGATAAGAGATCTTGTGCACTCGCATAGGAACGTGTCCATGAGACGTCAAATGAGCAAATGAAAACAACCCCCAGCACATGTAACGCAGTCCTGTTTTTTGTGGGGAATTATTTTCTAAATTACTGTAAATGTACAAGAATGTCTGGAAGGACACACGCGAAGTTTCTAACAGTGGTGAGGTTTCAAAAGGGATTTGCTGGAGTAAGGGAAGAATTTTTACCTAATATGCTTCTGGATTTTTATAATTTTTGCAATGAGAGTATGTTATCTTTATGGTAATATTTCTGCTCTGATCTTTATTAAATTCCTACCTTCTACTAATTTTGGGCTTTGTTCTTTTTCTAATCCCTTTAGATGTAAGGTTAGATTGAGATTTTTCTTGTTTCTTGAGGTCGGCCTGTATCGCTATAATTTCCCTCTTTTTTTTTTTTTTTTAAAGATTTTATTTATTTATTTGAGAGAGAGAGAGCACAAGAGCGGGGAGAGGGAGAAGCAGACTCTCTGCTGAGCAGGAAGCCCGATGCGGGACTCGATCCCGGGACTCCAGGATCATGACCTGAGCCGAAGGCAGTTGCTTAACCAACTGAGCCACCCAGGCGCCCTATAATTTCCCTCTTTGAACTGCTTTCGCTGTGCTCGCTTCGGCAGCACATATACTAAAAATGAACTGCTTTTGCTGTGCTCGCTTCGGCAGCACATATACTAAAAATGAACTGCTTTTGCTGCGTTCCAAAGATTTTGGACCATTGTGTTTTCATTTTCATTTGTATCCATGTATTTTTTTATTACCTCTTTGATTTCCTCACTGACTCACTGGAGGTTTGGTTGCATGCTCTTTAGCCTCCACATGTTTGTATTTTTCCAGTTTTTTTCTTGTGATTGATTTCCAGTTTATACAATTGTGGTCAGGAAAGACGATGATATTATCTCAGTCTTCTTAAATTTTTTTTTTAAGATTTTATTTATTTATTTGTCAGAGAGAGAGAGAGAGCACAAGCTAGGGGGAGGAGCAGAGGAAGAGGAAGAAGCAGGCTCCCCACCAAGCAAGGAGCCTGATGTGGGGCTTGATCCCTGGATCCCGGGATCATGACCTGAACCAAAGGCTTAACCTACTGAGCCACCCAGGCATCCCAGTCTTCTTTAATTTTATTGAGACTTGTTTTGTGACCAAATGTGTGATTATCCTGGAGAATGTTCCATGTACACTTGAAAAGAATATATATTCTGTTGTTTTTGGATGTTATATTCTACACATATCTGTTAAGGCCATGTGGGCTAAAGTGTCACTCAAAGATACTGTTTCCTTATTAATTTTCTGTCTTGATGATCTATCCATTGATGTAAGTGGGGTGTTAAAATCCCCTACCATTACTGTATTACCATCAATTTCTCCCTTTATATCTGTTAATATTACTTTATGTATTTCGGTATTCCAGTGTTGGGTAAATATTTACAGATGTTATAGCCTCTTGCTGGGTTGGCCCCTTTATCATTATGTAATGCCCTTCCTTGTCTCGTTACAGTCTTTGTTTTAAAGTCGATTTTGTCTACTTTGTCTGATGTAAGTATTGCCACCCTGGCTTTTTTTTTTCCCATTTCCATTTGCATGGAATATCTTTTTCCATACGATAATTCTTAAAATTTAAAAAGATAAAGTAGGGTGCCTGGGTGGCTCAGTTGTTAAGCGTCTGCCTTCGGCTCAGGTCATGATCCCAGGGTTCTGGGATCGAGCCCCACATCGGGCTCCCTGCTCGGTGGGAAGCCTGCTTCTCCCTCTCCCACTCCCCCTGCTTGTGTTCCTGCCCTCGCTATCTCTCTGTCAAATAAATAAAATCTTAAAAAATAAATAAATAAACAGAAAGCCTCTTACTAAAAAAAAAGATAAAGTAGCTTAAAAATCAATCAAGTATTTCTTGATTCAACAAATTAGAAAATTCACTATCAAAAAGGTTGACCAAAAAAACACTTAGAAGTAAATTTTTTAAAAGATTTTATTTATTTGTCAGAGAGAGAGAGAACACAAGCAGGGGGAGGGACAGAGGGAGAAGCAGGCTTCCGGCGGAGCAGGGAGCCCGACATGAGGTTCGATGCCAGGACCCTGGGATCATGACCTGAGCGGAAGGCAGACGCGTAAGCAACTGAGCCACCTAGGCATCCTTGTAAAAGTTTTTTGTTTTGGTTTACTACTACTACAATTTAGTCATTTGATTATATTCAATTACCACTTTGGATAGCTGACCTTATAACAAAGTATGGTATATTTGAAAAGTTAATACACAAGTAAAATAAGCAAAACATAGATACCCATATTTACCCAAGAAAAACTAATATTAATCTTATCTTCTCGTACTTAATTTTAAGTTCATAAAAAAAAGAATACTGCAGATTTTCACATATAAAAATCTATTCCACTTAAGGAAAAAAATACATGATGAAACTTTATAGTACTGTTCTTGGGCAATAAGGTGAATACACATCTTTTTAATCTCATGTGGGTATACTTGTTTACTATAGTTAATCATAGGACACATGAGCAGACACACAAGATATCCAACAGCATATCCAAATACACCTACAGTGATATCTTCTTTATTCAGAGATTAATTTCCAGCACCCTCAACCACCCCACCCTAGGTAAAGTGGGGAGAAAAGTCCTTTGAGCCATTATACAGTCTGCCTTTTACTTGGAAAAGCAGAAAACAGAAGATCACAAGGAGCTTATTAATAAGTCTTTTATGAAAACAAAACCAAACCAACTCTAAAACATTTGTGTTATCTGATCTTTCAGACCTCCCGAGATTAAAAAAAGAAAGGTTAGAAAAAAAGACTAAATGTGAAGCAATCTGTGGAGCAGGGAGGCAGTAGAGTTAGCAGGAAGAGAGCAACGGATAAAAACACTCTCAAGCTGTGGGGCACCCGGGTGGCTCAGGCAGTTGGATGCCCCGACTCCTGATTTAGGCTCAGATCATGATCTCAGGGTCATGGGATCGAGTCCCATATCAGGCTCTGCGCTCAGTACGGAGTAGGCTTGGGATTCTCTCTCTTCCTCTGCTCCTCCCCTCCCCGCTCACACGCTTGCTTGCTCTCTCTCTAATAAATAAATGTATTAGTAAATAAAGTCTTAAAAAAAACACACACTATCAAGCTACAGTCATACTCACCCATTGGCATGTGCAGATGGATCACTCATGATTTTAACGTCTCTTAAATGACCTCAAAGATCCACTATGTGAAGTAACTTACACTTTAACTGAGGCATAAATATGAATTTGGCCAATACAAAAGGAGCCCATGTGACTAATTCTAGAGTCTGGTGTTTACATCTCAAAGTATCTTTGCTCTCTGTGCACTGCTGGTGATACCAAGCGGAAAGGGCTAGGGAAGGGATGGTGTCTAGCCAGAAAATACACATTTTGGATGAATTAAAGCCCAAGTTGTTTATATGAGTATGATTTTTCCCTCTAAGAAGGTCTTCATAACTGTGAGAAATCATCTTGCTATATGATTTACTGAGATAATGCACGTCGGTAAACTGTGAAGCGCTAGACATATGTAAACCATTGGTACTAACTGACACACACACAGGCAGATCGTGGGTTAAAAAAGAAGGAATGTTTTATATTTCGTTCTTACAATAGCATTTTAAAGATTTCAGCACTGTCCAAACACTTACTTGAACCAGAATAAGCTTCCGTGTTCTTATCTTCTTCTATGGATATCAGTCACATGACAGACTTACTATGACAACAAACCGTATCATAACCACATTTCCCCCAAACCATGGTTAAGCTATCTCCCAATCCAAGTACTATACATCACTGTTAGGAACAGTATCTTACCCCCTGTCCAAGAACATCATATAAGCCAAGTAATGGTGTTGGTATATATTTTCAGATACTAGATATAAACAGGGCATACAAATGTGGAACTTTGGGTGAGTGAAGACTCAATAATTAACATTCTGGTTACAATACTCTTTCAACGTTAAGTGAAGAAACCGGAAAACATTCTGGAAAGGGGGGGGAAATGGGCTTTAAAAAATGAAAAGAAACACTCTGGTCCACATAAGAGAAATCAGTTTTAAAGAAATTTGTAAGCACTTCTGAATATATTTGTGCCCTCACCTACCTTTTTGCACATACTGATCTGCATGACTGCATAGCTTATGAGGGCCTCCTTTAAATCATGGTTCTTTTGTTCTTTGAAGCGTTCAATATCGGCCCAAGCATTTTTCACAAATTCTCTGAAATAAAATGTGTAGTCATCATCACTCTTACTCAAATTAAGTTAACTATATTATAAATTCTAATAACCAGTTCTCGTTTGCGTTGGTTTTTATTTATCTATATGGAGGAAAACGCTACTGTCTGTATAAGATAGTTCTATTTTTCTCTTCCTAAAAATTATACTAGGAGAAGAAGCAGAGAAACAGTCATACATTCATCTACATTTTAATAATCAATATTTTTGCCACAAGAATCCCAGCTTCAAATTATTCCTATAAAGCAGCCATTAGATGGTTTTATGAACCAGCTCACAAGCCTAACAGAGGCCATGTGAAGTTGCCCTCCTGGGGTCACTGGAAAACATATACTCTTTTGACAAGATATATTATGTATCACAATTATTATTATTATAACACATGAAGTTATTTTTTTTCAAGATTTTATTTATTTATTTGACAGACACAGAGAGAGTACAAGCACAGGGAGTGGGAGAGGGAGAGGGACTCGCCATCCTGGGATCATGACCCGAGCCAAAGGCAGAGGCCCAACTGACTGAGCCACCCAGGCGCCCCTTATACACTTGCTTTCAATGACAACCAGAGTTTTAAAAATTCTGAGAGGCATTTGTCTTTCTAAATCCCATTCATAAAAGTTTACTTTTACTTATTTGGTGCCAGCAGTCCTAAAAATGAACAAAAATACCTCAACACCAATGATAGACTCTTGGTCGGCCTTGATCTACTTATTATCAGATGAAAAACAACAATAAGGAAAATAAGCCAAACTGCAATGGCAGACCTTTGATAGTTGCATTTCCAGAAATATTTATGGAATAATTACATGCCAAGCCCAATGCAGGATGTTGAAACATAAAGATGAAAGACACAGTCATTGACTTTGAAGGGCACTTAATCTAGCCAGGGACAATCACAGAGAACAACTGACCACCCAAAACAAAACTGCCATGTTACCATGGCATGAACCAAGCGCTACGAGAGCCAGCGAGGCTAGAAGTAAGCCTCACAAAGGAAGCAGCGCTAGAGCTGGGCAATGAAGAACGATCAGGCTTTTGTCAAGTGATGGAGAAGAAAGGGCAAAGGGAGTGTGCAAAGGACAGAAATCAGGAAAAGTGCAGGAAAATAATATTATAAAGTTGAAACTCTTCTTACTCTTTCCCCCATACTAAAACTGTTTTTATAACATGATTTTTGATAATTCAAATTTCTTAGGAATTCAATCACTACATTTTATTTTATTTTTTTTAAAAGAGTTGTTTATTTATTTATTTGAGAGAGAGAGAGAGGGAGAGAAAGAGCACAGGAGCAGGGGGAGGGGAAGAGAGAGGGAGAGAGAATTTGAAGCAGAATCCACGCTTAGCGCAGAGCCTGATGCGGGGCTTGATCCCACAACTGCAATATCATGACCTGAGCCAGAACCAAGAGTCGGACACTTAACTGCGCCACCCAGGTGCCCCTCAATCACTACAGTTTAGGAGAACCAGTATAGGGGCACCTGGCTGGCTTAGTCTGTGGAGCCTGTGATTCTTGATCTCAGGGTTGTAAGTTCAAGCCCCACATTGGGTGTAGAGATTACTTAAAAATAAAATCTTAAAAAAAAAAATGCCCTAGAAGAACAGGCTATAATGTAGGAATGTTAATGAAGATGGGAAACAGTATAAAAAAACAATCTGCCATGTAGTACATATGTCTAGTTTTGTTCAACATCTCAGCATTTTTACCTGCCTTCCAGATTTTTAGACTTTAACTGTTGTTCTCCTTCATTTATTTGTTCTTCTAGCACCTTTATTCTGGCTTCTCTCTGCTCTGGAGTTTCTTGACCAAAGAGCTTGGTAGTCATTCCCTTCAAAGAAAATGTTCTCACGGTCTAAAAGGAAACATAAACAGGTGAGTGGATAAACAAAATGTGGCACATATGTACAAAGAAATATTATTCAGCCTGAAAAAGAAAGGGAATTCTGACACATGCTACAACATGGATGCATTTGAGAACATTATGCTAAGTGGAAATAAACAAGTCACAAAAAGACAAATACTGTATGATTCTTCTTAATGTAAGGTATCTAGAGTAGTCAAAGTCATAGAGACAGAAAGTAGAATGGTGACCGCCAAGGGCTGGAGGGAAGGGAAATCGACAGTTGATGTTTAGTGGTATAGAGTTTCAATTTTCAAGATGAAGAGAGTTCTGGAGGTTGGCTGCACAACAATATCAATGTACTTACTACTACTGAACTATACACTTCAAAATAGCTAAGACAATCCCTAGTATAACCATTCATTAATCTATGCTCTCATAAAATTGCTTTTAATTTATATCAGTGTAAATTCAATAATAGTTGTACTAATTCTTTTCCACTATTTTGTAAGCTCGAAATCATAAGAGTATAAAAACTATTATTATTATTTTTTAAAGATTTTATTTATTTATTTGACAGAGAAAGAGAGAGTTCACAAGCAGGGGGAGAGGCAGAGGAAGACGGAGAAGCAGGCTCCTGGCTGAGCAGGGAGCCAGATGCGGGGCTCGATCCCAGGACCCTGGGATCATGACCTGAGCCAAAGGCAGCCGCTTAACCGACTGAGCCACCCAGTCGCCCCAAGAGTAAAAATTATTTTTTAAAAAGAAAAATACAGATGCCTGGCTGGCTCAGTGGGTAGAGCATGTGACTCTTGATCCTCAGGGTTGTGAGTTTGAGCCCCATGTTGGGTGTAGAGATTACTTAAAAATAAAATCTTTCCGGGCGCCTCAGTGGCTCAGTTGTTAAGCGTCTGCCTTCGGCTCAGGTCATGATCCCAGGGTTCTGGGATCGAGCCCTACGTTGGGCTCCCTGCTCAGCGGAGCGCCTGCTTCTCCTTCTCCCACTCCCCCTGTTTGTGTTCCCTCTCTTGCTGTCTCTCTCTCTGTCAAATAATAAAATCTTTAAAAAAATAAAAAATAAAAAAATAAAATCTTTCAAGATAGACAGATCTATACATACATATATAGAAGAAGAAAAAGAGAAAAACCAGGTTAAAAAAATGGTTAAGATGACAAATTCTGTTATGTATATTTAAACCACAATTAAACATTTTTTTTAAAAAAGGGAAATAAAACTTTTGCCATTTTCCCCATACCTCATAAGTCTTATAACCAGGGGGTCCTAATATGATTGCTAACACTGGAATAATATGGAATAGTCAAAAAGAAAAAATTTCTAACTGAACTTCTTAATCAAATGGAAAACTTCTAGGTGAAGTATTAGGCAAATTATTTCTTTAGATCATAAGTCATATTTCTTTAAATTTCTCTCTGACATAAAAAATAGATAAAATTCAACAGGCAACAAAGGAAATAGACCACACTAAAACAAACAAACAACATTTAAAATCTGCATAACACACACTGGAACTTGGGTATCTATCAATAAAATAGGATGCCTTCCCTTGCAGGGAAGCCTGAAGCATCACTGCTTTAACACTTCCTCACTCTCCGGAATTTACTGAGAGAAACACTTTTCCCTTCACATGGAGGAGTAGAGAACCCTGCTCCCTGAAAATGGCCTGGGAATTTCCCCTGAGTTTTAAAAATAAATCAAGCCCAGTGTATACATGTTTTGTGGCCAACGGTCTTTTCCCACATATATCTGTGACTTTTCAGACATACCAAAGTACTTGTTAACTATGAAGTGACGGATAAATGGTGGTACTGTCACGGTTTCATTATTTCCAGATTGTGTATTCTCACTACAACAGCTATTCTATTCCAATAAAATGGTTGGACAGTGGAAAGCTGACTATAAAAATGATCTAAGATTCATACAATAAGATATGGAATTTTCTTCACAAGTATTCACTGTGTACCAAAAGCTCCTTCCTAGGAGAGATGCACTGATTCTAACTAGGTAAGGCTTTTCAAAGTAAACTAAAATTTCTATAATATACTTTGTAAAATTAAACCTGACAAAGGTCATTATTTCAACCACAAAGAATAATGTTTTTTCATTTGGACTTAACATAAACTAGAAGACACTTACTACACAGAGCAATGTTGGCAGAATTTTTTTTTTTAAAGATTTTATTTTCAAGTAATCTGTACACCCAACGTGGGGCTCGACCTCACAACCCTGAGGTCAAGAGCTGCATGCTCCACTGACTGAGCCAGCCAGGTGCCCTGGCAGAATTTCTTCCAATGCTATATAATACAGTGTTTTAATGGCTTACGTCTTTTAATATCAAGATCACAACCCAAAGAATTATAATGTTGCCCATAAATTACTCCCCTATAAAAGCTACAGGCATCCTGAGTATGAGAGCTGCAGCTCCCTCCTTATATGGCTTGCTGCAATGATACCGAGACCTAAATGGAACACTCACCCCAGTTGCCAGTTCCTCACATTGCTGCTTTTTGGATGCTAAGTCCTGAGCAGCCATCTCCAAGTCATATTGCATAAGTTCATGTTTCCTGCATACAGCCCTAGGGATGAAAAAAGTGCTGCCATTTAATTTTTGTGCCTTCTTTTAACATATCAAAAAAATTTTTCAGGGGACGAGGGGAAGCATTCACAATGTCTTACTAGGCTCAGAACTTGTGTACACAGAATTTTCAAGTTTAAAATGTAGTAGCCCAATATTAAAAATTAAATCTAGCAGAACATAAGCATAAAAATTTTACATATACTTAACAAAAAAGGTCGTTTTTTAGATATCTGCAACATTTTTTTCAATAAACACACCATTATCACATACATTAACAACAAAATCTTTTGTATAACATAGAAACTAATGGTGGAATCTCACAAAGCAACTGAATATTCTTTAAAAAGATTTCTCAAAATTTTCTTTTTTTATACAGAAATGTCTTAGTTTTGAGGTGCCTAGGTGGCTCAGTTGGTTAAGCATCCAACTCTTGATTTTGGCTCAGGTCATGATCTCAGGGTCGTGAGACTGAGCCCCATGTTGGGCTCTGTGCTCAGCGGGGAGCCTGCTTTAGATTCTCTCCTTCCTCTGCCCGCACCCCCCCCACCCCGCTTGCACACACGCGCTCTCTCTCAAATAAATCTTAAAAAAAAAAAAGAAATGTCTTAGTTTTTATCATAAAAGTAATCCACACTTAGTGTAAAAAAAAAAAAAAAATGCTAATACAGGAATGCACAAAATAAAAAAAGTTTCATGAATTCTTTCTTTTGCCTAACTCCACTATCCAGACACAATCCATATTAATAGATGGTGCATATTCGGCCAGACCTTAGCTAGGCACTTACAAATACACATATGCACATGCCTCAAGTGATTCTACATCTCATCTTACTTAACTATATACCATGGACATACCAATATACATTAATCTTTTCTACAGTGTTTAAGAACTATACAGAATTCGGGGCGCCTGGGTGGCTCAGATGGTTAAGCGTCTGCCTTCGGCTCGGGTCATGATCTCAGGGTCCTGGGATCGAGTCCCGCATCGGGCTCCCTGCTCCTTGGGAGCCTGCTTCTCCCTCTGCCTCTCTCTCTCTGTCTCTAATGAATAAATAAATAAAATCTTAAAAAAAAAAAAAAAAAAAGAACTATACAGAATTCCACTGTATTCAGCAACTTTCTTTTACTTTGTAACGTGACCTTGGTGAAACTCCTGCCTACTCAAAGTCTTAAAAGGAACAAGGCTAACAATGTGCGGATGTTTTCATACCAGTTACTGAACAACTAAAGGAAAATTGGTGCTGTGTTTACTAACAGAAGTCTTATACTGCTTTTAAAAGTGACAGGAAAATAACCAAAAGTGGCTATGACCAAAAGACACCTATTCCAGGAAAATGATTCATTTTTTAAAATTGGACAGAAAAAGTATACTAATTTCTTCTTAATTAAATAGAACTATATACCAGAGAATTCTGTTCGGCTCTGTAGGAGATACCATAAAAACAGAAGACAAAGTGCTGATATTAAGAACTTATACAACCTTACTAAGAAGATAAGCAGATGTGTAAAGAATTACAGAATAAAAATGGCAACATATTGCCTAGTGACAGGTCTACATACACTCAATCTGTATTTTGCATCCAATCTTCAAACTGAAAAAAGTAGAAAGAATAACATACAAACAGATCTGAGGTTAGAGACTGATGAGTTTTATCAATATTATGTTTCAAGAACAGGACTTGTCTTAAATGTCTATGCCTAGCACTCTGCAACACAGAGGATTACAACGAGACCTCATTCAATACCTGGGGGATGAATTCATTTAAAAATCACCTTACTGTCTTTACTTTCTGGAAACGTATGAGGAGAGTGGTGACCAGCCACAGGGCTGCATCTGGAACACTTATTATACTTACCGCAATGCTTCTGCATAAAACAGATATTCCTTTAACTGATCTGCATAATGTTCTTCATCTTCTAAAATATCATCAATAGAAGATGCATACCTGTTTAAAAAACATTGCACACAAACTTTTATCACGATACAAAGTATTAATGATCAAAAGAAGTGCTATTTGTTACCCGTCAATAACAAAAGTAAATACACAAAGTTGAGAATAAGCATTCAGAAACACTTATAGCAATTTTTAATTACCAGGAAAATTTTATTGAACTTTACCAAAATGTTTCAATCAGCAATGGCTTGGAAATAAAAAACAAACAAAAAAAGGTCCTTCTTACAGGTAGCTTAAGAAGCCCCGTAAGACTATAATATATTTTGTTCAAAGATACTCTATGAAAGGGCTACAAAATCTGTAGAAAAAATAAGAGTTTAGTATAATTGGTGCTCAAATGTTCCTGGCAACAACTCCATACAGTAATGCTTAAAAGCTACAAAAGGAAAAACAGCGTAAATAAGATTACAAAAAACTTTAGAAGCCTTATTTCATACTAATTCTCAATAGCAACCTGTGCTTTGATCTGGACAAGCCCCTCATTGTGTTGTCATTCTCATTCCTGCACCTCAGTCCTTCCTTGTACAGAAATGTGACCACTCTCTACACTGCTTCTCCAAATCCTACAAACACATATCTCAGCACCTCTAGGAAATCTTCCCAGACTACTTTAGTCCTTAGTCATCACTCTACTTTTGATCTTTTTTTTTTTTTTTTTTAAGATTTTATTTATTTATTCAAGAGAGAGGGAGAGAGTGCATGAGCAGGGGAGGGGCAGGGGGAGAAGCAGATTCCCTGCTGAGCAGGGAGGACACGGGGCTCAATCCCAGGACCCTGAGATCATTACCTGAGCCAAAGTCAGCCACTTAACCGACTGAGCTACTACCCAGGCGCCCCCACTTCTGATCTTTTATCAACAATTCACAACTTACATTTTATCAAATGTCTCATGTGTTGGTTTTATTTCTTCAACCACATTATAAATTCCATAAGGACATGGGTTATGTCATGTACTATTTCTGTATGGTATAACAGGCATCCTTTTTTCAAATTAATTCTAACTTCTTGGCATGGGAAAAAAAGAAAAATATATTCTATGTCTCCAGACCTGCTTTATGTAGGCAAGTAAACAAAAGTACTGAAGTTGTAAAAATAAATAAATAAACCTACATTAAGATTCACTGAAAAGCTATGTGCTTATAGGATTTACAAAACAGGCAAAGTCCATATTCTGTAATTACAAACTCATATTTGCATGGAATTTCTTCTATGTGACCGAAAAAAGTCTTGAGAATCACTGTTAAGAGTAGGAAAAACTGCCTTTAATTCATAAATCTATGATTCTGAAAGAGTTAATGTTAAGGAAACAAAAAAGAGGAGCCATAGGTGGGGTGTCTGGGTGGCTCAGTCATTAAGCATCTGCCTTTGGCTCAGGTCATGATCCCAGGGTCCTGGGATCGAGCCCCCACATCCGTCTCCCTGCTCCGCAGGAAGCCTGCTTCTCCCTTTCCCACTCCCCCTGCTTGTGTTCCCTCTCTTGCTGTGTCATTCTCTGTCAAATAAATAAATAAAATCTTAAAAAAAAAAAAAAGAGGAACCACAGGGCTGGTGGCCTGAAGACAGGAAACAGTGAACAGATAAAAGGCACATCCTTGGGTAGAAAAATGTAAGTGGTGACGATTTTTAGATATCAGTACTGAAATTAATTTTATTTAATGCTTTAAATAAATCAACTGAAGGGATAATCTTAAATTCCTGAAAATGCTAAATCAACAGAATACAGGAAAACGGCTTAGGGTTAAGCAAATTGGTTGAAAAGTAGCCAGTTAGCTTGAAAATGGCCCAAAGAAATATTTAGATAAAATAAATATTTTTTGTCTTTTTATTACTGAGTTTTAAGAGTTCTTTATATATTGTGGTTGGAAACGTTTACTCCCAGTCAGTGGCTTGCCTCTTCATTATTTTAATGGTGTCTTTTGTGTGTGTGTGGGGGGGTAAATAAACATAACATAAAATTTACCTTTTAATAATTTTTAAGTGTACAGTTAAGTGGCATTAAGTACATTCACAGTGTTGTGCAACCATTAACCACTATCCATCACCAGAATGTCTTCATCTTCTCTAACACTAACTCCCCACATTCCTCCCCACCTCCAACAGTATCTTCTGATAAGCAAAATGTTTAATTTTGATAAAGAACAATTTACCATTTAAAAATTTCTTTTTTCTTTTCATGTTCTCTTTAAGAAATCTTTGCTAATTTGAAGGTTGCAACGATATTCTCATGTGTTTTCTACTAAAAGCTATAATTTTAGCTTTTATACTTAAGTATATGATCCAAATTGCATTAGTTTTTATGTAAGGTATGAGAAATAGCTCAAGGTTAATTTTTTTCCTTGTAGGTAACCAGTTATTCCAGAACCATTTCTTGAGATGTACTATTTAAATGCTGGTCTATCACCACAGATAAAGGGCTGGTATCCAAGATCTATAAAGAACTTCTCAAACTCAACACCCAAAAAACAAATAATCAAGTCAAAAAGTGGGCAGAAGATATGAAAAGACACTTCTCTGAAGAAGACATACAAATGGCTAACAGACACATGAAAAAATGTTCATCATCATTAGCCATCAGGGAAATTCAAATCAAAACCACAATGAGATACCACCTTACACCAGTTAGAATGGCAAAAATGGACAGGGAAAGAAACAACAAATGTTGGAGAGGTTGTGGAGAAAGGGGAACCCTCTTACACTGTTGGTGGGAATGCAAGTTGGTACAGCCACTTTGGAAAACAGTGTGGAGGTTCCTCAAAAATTTAAAAATAGAGCTACCCTATGACCCAGCAATTGCACTACTGGGTATTTACCCCAAAGACATAGATGTAGTGAAAAGAAGGGCCATATGCACCCCAATGTTCATAGCAGCAATGTCCGCAATAGCCAAACTGTGGAAAGAGCCGAGATGCCCTTCAACAGATGAATGGATAAAGAAGATGTGGTCCATATATACAATGGAATATTACTCAGCCATCAGAAAAGATGAATACCCAACTTTTACATCAACATGGATGGGACTGGAGGAGATTATGCTAAGTGAAATAAGTCAAGCAGAGAAAGTCAATTATCATATGGTTTCACTTATTTGTGGAACATAAGGAATAACATGGAGGACATTAGGAGAAGGAAGGGAAAAAGGGGGTGGGGAATTGGAGGGGGAGATGAACCATGAGAGACTATGGACTCTGAGAAACAAACTGAGGGTTCTAGAGAAGAGGGGGGTGGGAGGATGGGTTAGCCTGGTGATGGGTATTAAGGAGGGCACGTATTGCATGGAGCACTGGATGTTATACAAAAACAATGGATCGTGGATCACTACATCAAAAACTAATGATGTATTGTATGGTGACTAACATAACATAATAAAATTAAAATAAAATTAAAAAATAAATAAATAAATGCTGGTCTATTTCTGAGCTTTATTCTGTTCCACTGATCTGTTTACCATTATGTCAATACCTATCTTGATAACTGTATCTTTATAGTAAGTCTTGAAATCAGGTAATATATTCCAGGTTTGTTCTTTCTCAAGACTGTTTTGGCTAGGTCCTTTGAATTTCCATATAAGTTTTAGAATTAGTATACCAATTTCTATTAAAAAGTTACCAGAATTTTGATTGGGACTGCAGTTTGGGAGGAATGGACATATTAACACTACTGAGTCTTCCAATCCACGAGCACATACATTTATTCTCCCCATTTATTTAGGTCTTCAAAGTTTTCTCTCAGTATATAAAGTCTTCAGTGTAGAAGTATTTCACATTTTTCATTAAATTAATCTGTAATATTTTGTTTTGATGCTATTATAAAAAGTATTGTTTTTCGATTTTTATTTTCCAATTGTTGCTAGTATATAAAAACACTTTCTTTTTTATATATTTATCTTATATTCCGCATCCTTGTTAAATTCAGCTATTAGTTCTGTAATATTTTTGGCTGATTCTTTATGATTTTCCATGTAAAAGATCCTGTTAACTACAGAAAAAGATAGTTTTAATTCTTCCTTTCTAAGAGTGATGCCTCTTATTTGATTTTCTTGCCTGACTAGGACTTCTGGTACAATGTTTACTAGAAGTGGTAATAGCATACAACCTTGCCTTATTGCTTGATCTTAGGGAAAAGCATCAATACTTCACTATTAAGTACAATATTATCTATAAGTTTTCAGTATTTCAGTATTAGGTACAATACTAGTTTTAAGTTTTAAATTGAAGAAATTTCTTTTAATTCTAGTTTGATGAGAATTTTTATTTTGAGTGGATGTTGAAAGGTTTTTCTACATGTACAGAAATTAACATGCAGGTTTTCTTCTTTATTCTACTAATATATGAATTGGACTGATTGATTTTTCAATGTTTTAAATTAACCTTCATTCCTGAAATAAACTTGTGTAAGTCAGATCTGGATCCAGAGTATATAATATAAAAGCCAGCAAACTTGATAAAAACAGAAGAATCACTAACATTTCACCACTAGACTTCACCCTGGGTTTTACCTTAACTGCTCTAGGTACTTACACGTCCATATGGTGACCAGCACTCTGCAGTCCGTCCCCCATTTCTTTCTCTATGGCACTCCACTCACTAGGGAGAAAAAGATAAAACCAAACACACCATGAATTAGATATAGAATTTTTTTTAAAGATTTTATTTATTTATTTGACAGAGAGAGACACAGCAAGAAAAGGAACACAAGCGGGGGGGAGTGGGAGAGGGAGAAGCAGGCTTCCCACTGAGCAGGGAGCCCAATGCGGGGCTCGATCCTAGAACCCCGGGATCATGACCTGAGCCGAAGGCAGACACTTAACCGACTGAGCCACCCAGGCGCCCCTAGATATGGAATATTTTCAAATGGGATATTTTATAAGGTTTTCTTTCCAGCTACCTTTTAAACAATGTAGTATCTGTATTTGGATTTATTTTCTGTGACTCAAATATGCTGCTTTCCCCTTAAGTTTAACAACTAAATGCAAGTGAAAGCTTTAAATTGTTAGTTCAAAAGTTGCTACCTGACACTGCTAAGTGCAAAGTAAGTATCACACAAAACAGCTTCTGCTTACAGACAACTTTCTCAGCTATGCTGCTATTTAAGTCAATTGTGGAGCTTTAGAAACTACGGATGCTAGCCCTGCTCTTGATCTACTTATTCAGAATCTCTGGGGTAGAGCTGAGATATGTATACTTTCTAAAGCTCCATGGATGATTCTGATGAACACATTTAAGCTAACAAAAAAAGACAACTGTACAGAAACATTAGGTACACAGTAAAGCTTCAATAATTGCACTAAAGTTGATGAGAAAGTCTATAGAACCGCAGATCACTGTTTTGTCATTTCTTTTTTTTTAAAAAAAGATTTATTTTATTATTTTTAAGTAATCTCTATACCAAACATGGGGCTTGAACTCAGAACCCGCGATCAAGAGTCACATAATCTACTGACTGAGCCAGCCAGGCGCCCTTTGTTGTCATTTCTACAAAATGCTTCTCATAGAAATTCCTTTTTATGGCAGTTAATTATGTATATTATAGTAAACTGAAAAAATAAATCTGCAATCCCAAATACCAAGAGATGACATAATTTGATACATTTCCTTCCAGTCTTTTTATTTACTCATTTTAACGTGGCTGAGATCATATGGTATACGCAATTTTGTATCATGCTTTTTTTCCAGTGTTTTCCCGTGTTATTAAAACAATTTATTCTAAGCATTGTTTCATATGGCAACTCAGTTGTTTTTAAACCATTTTCCTGGCCATTCAGGTTATTTGTAATTTTTCTCCTACGTAAAGAATGCATAAGCCTCTTCAACTGCACCATATCATAAAAGAAAAAATTTTAAAACACTATTATTTTGTTAATATGTAGTTTCTATACATATTTTTATGTTGTTGAAATACCAGATTATATGCTTATAGTATTAGAAGAAAGAAAATCTCACATGATTTTTAATATTGTCAAAGCAAAACAAACATATAAATCACCTATGCAACACTATGGTTATGATTAAATAACAAAACAGGTAAGGCTCCCTCTAATAATTTTCCTTCCTTATATGTTTGTAACTACTCTCAAGATAGTAATAGCAAGTTAACCTTTTTTTTACTAAAGCCACATTTATAATGCCTACAGGACAATTCTGCTTTTACATACCTCAGTCACCTCATATTCAATATATCCAAAGCCCTGTTCTTCACATGAAAAAGGAACCTAAGGGTTTTGGCAGATGACAAATATAACTAGCCAAAAATGAAATGCAGCAATCACAGTTAATGTAACTGTAGGTCATGTTACCAGAATTTACGCCACGGGGCATCTGGGTGGCTCAGTCAGTTAAGCATCTGACTCTTGATTTTGGCTCAGGTCATGATCTCAGGGTTGTGAGATTGAGCCTTGTGTGGGACTCCATGCTGGGCATGGAGCCTGCTTAAGATTCTCTCTCTTCCTTTTCCTCTGCCCCTCTCCTTGCCCCAGCCTCTCCCCCCTTCTAAGAAAAAAAAAAAAAAAAGAATTAATGGATAGTCCAGATCAACTGTCTATTGGATATCCCAAAAATACTTCATCCATCTCATTAATCTTTGAGCACCTTACTATGTGCCACCAACTCAAGGCCAACATAACCAAATTTAATTCCTTTGTTTACCAAACAAGACTAAAAACTAGGTCAAGGAAGGTAGGACTCACACTTTATCACCTATGTATGCCTATTAAGCAGTTTAGAGCCTGATAAACACATGGTATTTATAGCTTGCAGGTAAAATGAAAAAATGAACCAATAAGTGAATTAATAAATGTGAGGAGGGAAACAGGTACTGGATTCTATGTACCAGCACAAGACCTCAAGACCTATAGTCTTAGCCTTCTGCTACTCAAATTGTGGTCTACCAACAGCATCACCTAGAATTTCATTAGAAATGCAGGACCACAGGGACGCCTGGGTGGCTCAGCCAGTTGTCTGCCTTTGGCTCAGGCCATGATCTCAGAATCCTGGGATCAAGTCCCACATCAGGCTCCTTGCTCAGCGGGGAGCCTGCTTCTCCCTCTGCCTGTGCTCCCCCTGCTTGTGCTCTCTCTCTGACAAATAAATAAATAAAATCTTAAAAAGAAAGAAAGAAATACAGGATCACAGAACCCATTCCAGATCTACTGTATCAAAATATTCATTTTACACACCTCTGTCACCTCAAATTCAATATATAGAGTTCTCCAGGAGATCTGTATGCCCATTAAAATGCAAGCAGCACTACTAAACAAAAGGTTCTAACCTGGGGTCCAAGGATATGTCTAGGATTGGAAATAGAAAATGCTAACCAGTTTATAGGGGAGAGGAGGAACCATTAACATACAAGGAACTATTAAAGGGTAGTTGACTTAACATCAACATTGTAAGAGGAATAATTGAATCTTAAAGTACTTAATGGGTGGGTAAATTGTCACAGATGAAACAGATCAAAAAGGGTCTTGGATCCTTTGTAGAATCTGAGGAAAACTATGGACCTTTTCCCTAAGAAGGAAAAAAAATCACAAACAAAATTTGGCATGTAATTTCAGAAAGTTCTGACAACCTGAAGTCCATCTATGAACTACAGGGGCACGTGGCTGGTTCAGTCAGTAGAGCACGTAACTCTTGATCTCAGGGTTCTAGTCCGAGCCCCACATTGGGTGTAGAGATTATTTAATATTTTTAAGGGGTGGCTCAGTCAGTTAAGCACCCAACTCGTGATATCAGCTCAGGTCTTGATCTCAGGGTCGTGAGTTCAAGCCCCACACTGGGCTCCACTTAAAAAAAAAAAAAAAAAAAAAAGCTGATGAAGCAGCTTTGTATTTCTTCCCCTCTCAAATTTCAAACCAAAAATAAAAACAAAGTAAGCTTTTTTCCAATTAAGTGGCACTCATCTTGAATTTTTTCATTACTCTTTTAGGTCAGCAGTACTCAAAAGATAAAAAAACACTCCCCCACCAACTGGCACTACTCAGCGATCCTCACTCACATTCCTAATTAATACCCTTAACAGTGCCTCTCAAACTGGGATACTTCGTAACGGATATTTGAAGCCATATGATAAACACGGCACACTTCTTCTGAAGAATGACTTTTACTTTTACATTTGAGGGGGAAGAAAGTTTTATATATATATATTTAAACAACCGTAGATGTTTTACAGAATAAAATGCAAATTTTGCATGTACATCAAGAACTCAAGCTTTCAAAGAGACTGCACTTGCCACAGCGCCTTCCAGCCAATCCCCGGTGGAGCTGCTAAGGGGAAGTAAAGGCGGGTGCCCTGTAACTTGTGCCACCAAGTTCAAGACTTCCCTGCATTTGAGATAGACTGCCCTATATCACTCCCCTCAAGCTTCCTAACCAAAGAAATCACCTGACTTGTTCTCAGCAGAGACACTTGCTTCACTGAGACAGAGACTGACTAACGTTGCCTCCTACAATTTACCACTCCTCTGCTTTAAGACAGCTCTGTATCTTCTCTGTCTTCTCTCCCATCCACCCTTTCATCCCTGTTCCCCTACACAAAACAAAACAGACTCTGTTTCTCCCCTTCAAGAATAACCTCAGGGACTTCCTTAAAAGGCTAACCAGTAACTTGCTGTCTTCCCTTCCTTAATATTTTCTTCTCATTCCTAGGACTACTGCAATAACATCATACCACTCAAACCAAACTGCTCTCCAAACTACCACCAAAGATTTACTTACCCGTTTCCCCTTTTCATCAGACTCAATTCCCCTACAGTGTAACTCCAACTTCTTGAAGTGTTCCCTTCACTTGCTTGACATTGTACACTCCCAGTTCTTCACCAATTTTCTAGTATCTCCCTCACTGGTTCTTTTTCTTTGCCTGATCCCCTTTTTAAAGATTTTTTAAAAATAAATTTTACACCCAATGTGGGGCTCAAACTCACAACCCCGAGATCAAAAGTTGCATGTTCTACCAACTGAGTCAGCCAGGGGCCCCTTTGCCTGATCCTTGAACACAGGAGGTATTTCCCAAGGTTTGGCCCTGAGTCTCTCACAGACTTACTCTAACCCTTTGACATTATCACCTAACCCTACATTTTCAAAAATCACTCTATTAGGATTCATCCTTTATACACAAATCATATTCTCACCAGCCTCTTAAACTGCTGATCCAAATTTCCAATTGCTTAACAGAAATCTTTAATTCAAGTGCAATCTATCCAAAACAGAACCCTTTCACTCATCCCTCAAACCTGCTATTTCTCCTACATTGTCTATCGCAACCTTTCTAGTCATTCAACTGCTTACAAGTTAAATCTTGGTAACCTAGCACCTACCATGGTAGCAGAAGTTCAGCAAATGTACCTATTAGCAACCACTCTGGTTCAGGTTCTTCATCACCTGCTTAAATTACCTCAACCACCTCTGGTCTCCCTGGCTCACTTTTCATAAAATATTTTAGGAACGCCTGGGTGACTCAGTCGGTTAAGTGCCTGCCTTCGGCTCAGGTCATGTCCTAGGCCCTGCGATGAAGTCCCACATCGGGCTCTCTGCTCCGTGGGGAGCCTGCTTCTCCCTCTGCCTCTGTCTCTCATGTATAAATAAATAAAATCTTTAAAAAAAAATATTTTAGATGTAAAGTGGTTTTCTATTAATTTATTGAGTTGGCAAAAAGACCAAACTTTAGAATATTTCATCACAAGAAATTAATGCAAATAATTTTCTTGAAATTTGATTCAACCAAGTGACCTTTTATCTACATGTTTCTCAAATTAATACAAGTCCATTTACTTATTATAATAAATGTGCTACCTTCAGGAGTGTCTGATTTATGTTAATTTTCTTTCTTTTTTTTTTAAACATTTTATTTATTTGACAGAGAGAGCAGGAGACCACAGGCAGGGGGGGTGGCAGTGGGACAGGGAGAAGCAGGCTCCCCGCTGAGCAGGGAGCCTGATGTGGGGCTCGATCCCAGGACCCTGGGATCATGACCTGAGCTGAAGGCAGTCGCTTAACCGACTGAGCCACCCAGATGTCCCTTAAGGTTTTATTTTTAAGTAATCTCTACACCAAACACAGGGCTTGAACTTACAACCCCAAGATCAAGAACCACATGCTCTACTGACCGAGCCAGCCAGGCACCCTGGTGTTAATTTTCAAATGAGGATATTCCCAAGCTTAACTCGAGTTCAACTCTGGGAATATTTTAAAAATCAGGGCTGATGCATGTGAATAAATCTAAATGCAACTGTAGATAAGTCAAACGTAACGAAAGAGACTTCAGAAAGGTGATTACTATTTGCCTTTATTCCCATTATACTATTCCTTCATGTTTAGCCATATATTCCTGTTTACATTCTTACAATATCAATATACTTCTCTTCATGAAAAAATGTCTCTTCAACAAATGTGTTGGGAAAACTGGACAGACCACTTTCTTTCACCACACACAAAAATAAACTCAAAATGGATTAGGGGCACCCGGGTGGCTCAGTCGGTTAAGCGGCTGCCTTCGGCTCAGGTCACGATCCCAGGGTCCTGGGATCAAGCCCTGCATCTGGCTCCCTGCTCAGCAGAGGGCCTGCTTCTCCTTCTCCCTCTGCCTGCTGCTCTGCCTACTTGTGCTCTCTATCTCTCTGTCAAATAAATAAATAAAATCTTTAAAAAAAAAAAAAAAAGGATTAAAGACCTAAATGTGAGACCTGAAACCATAAAAATCCTTGAAGAGAGCACCGGCAGTAATCTGATATTGCCATAGCAACATTTTTTCTATATGTTTCCAGAGGCAAGGAAATAAAAGCAAAAATAAACTATTGGGACTACATCACAATAAAAAGTTTCTGCACAGCAAAGGAAACAATCAGCAAAACTAAAAGGCAACCTTCAGAATGGGAGAAGATATTTGCAAATGACATATCTGATAAAGGGTTAGTATCTAAATAAAGAACTGATACAACTCAATACACAAAAAACAAATAATCCAATTTAAAAATGGGCAGAAGACATGAATAGATATTTCTCCAAAGAAGACATACAGATGGCTGGCAGACATATGAAAAGATGTTCAACAACACGCATCATCAGAGAAACACAAATCAAAACTAAAATGAGATATCACCTCACACGAGTCAGAATGGCTAAAATCAAAAACACAAGAAACAGCAAGTGTTGGCTGAGGATGTGGAGAAAGCAAAACCCTCTGGCACTGTTGGTGGGAATACAAACTGGTACAGCCACTCTGGAAAACTACGGAGGTTCCTCAAAAAATTAAAAATAGAAATACCCTGGGGCGCCTGGGTGGCTCAGTCGTTAAGTGTCTGCCTTCGGCTCAGGTCATGATCCCAGGGTCCTGGGATTGAGCCCCGCATCGGGCTCCCTGCTCCGCGGGAAGCCTGCTTCTCCCTCTCCCACTCCCCCTGCTTGTGTTCCCTCTCTCACTGTGTTTCTCTATCTCAAATAAATAAATAAAATCTTTAAAGAAAAAAAAATAGAAATACCCTATGATCCAGCAATCATACTACTTGAGTATTTACCCCCCAAAAATACAAAAACACTAAATCAAAGGGATACATGCACCCCCATGTACTGAAACATTATTTACAATAGCAAAACTATGGAAGCAGCCCAAGTGTACGTCAACTGAAGAATGGATAAAGAAGATGTGGTATATGTATACAATGGAGTATTATTTGGCCATAAAAAAGAATGAAATCTTGCCATTTGCAACAACATGGATAGAGCTACAGAGTACAATGCTAAATAAGTCAGTCAAAGAAAGACAAATACCATATGATCTCACTCATATGTGGAATTTAAGAAACAAAACAAATGAGCAAAAGAAAACAAAAAAGACAAGAGACAAACCAAGAAACAGGCTCTTAACTATAGAGAACAAACTGATGGTTACCAGAGGGGCAACTGGTGGGGGGATGAGTTAAACAGATGATGGGGATTAAAGAGTACATTTATCATGATGAAAAAAATAAAAAAATTAAAAATGTCATATAATCCTGATATCATCCCAACCTGCATTTAGTTTCAATGTATTGATCAACCAAAGGCTTATGGATAATATGCTACTCTCACCAGTTAATTAAATATATTTGGCTCCGTATCTTACACCTGACATTCAAATAAATTGCAGATGAATCAAAAATTTATAAAACCACAAAAATATAGAAGGAACGAGAAGTATTTTTTATACTCCATAGTGAATAAAACGTCATTAAGATATACACAAAGGTCAGAGGCTATTGTTTTTGAAAGGAGAAAAATTAATAATTTATATGTAACTGAGTTTAATAAATAGAATATTTCTGTATATCAAAAGCCACCATAAGAAAAGTCAAAATACATAACAAAAGTGGAAAAAAAATTGCAAATCATTTCGCAAAGCCCTAATTCTCCCAAAAGATAAAGAACTCCTGTATATCAATTAAGAAAATTGAAACCAATCAACCCACTGCTTGTCCCTCTCCCTCCCCCTCTTCTCCTTCCCCCACTCGTGCGCTCTCTCAAAAATTTATTTTAAAAAAAGAAACTAATCAGCCCAACAGAAAAAAAAAGGGGCAAAAGATATGTAGATAGATTATGAAATAGGAAAAAAAAAGTCTGTTAACATAAAAAAATGTTTGACTTCATTCATAATTAAAGAAATGCAAATTACAACTACAGTGAGAAACCATTCCTCATCATCAGTCTGGCAAAGACAAAACCTTACTAACATACTGTTGAATAATGGTGTAAGAAGACAGATACTAATACTTTGCTGGTGAGAGGTTAATAGCTTCTATGTAGGGCAATTTGGCAATATCTACCAAAACTACAAATGCTATCTATTATCCTCAAGAGTCAGTAACAACACTTGGAGAACCTGTAGAATTTTATCCTACAAACATACTCATACACATGTGAAATGACATGAACGAGAATATTTATTGCAGCAGTTAGTGAAATAACAGAAGACTAGAAATCATTAACAAGAAGAAATTGGTTAAATAAACTATGATCCTCCTCCTCCTTGATAAAACTCAATACAGTTATTTAATGATAACAATCTATCTTGGAGAGCAGTTCTTAAGTAAAAAAAAAGCAAGGTATAAAACAAGGCAACATAGCAATGTATACAACATGCTCCCTTTCCATGTTAAAAAAAAAAAAAAGAGGGAAAAATGCATGTGTTTGTATGTTAATATATTTATAGTATTACATTTTACAAGAGGGATACATAAGAAACCAAGAAAACTAGTATTAACTGTCTCAGAGAAGGAGACCTGGATGGTTAACAGAGAAGGGAGACATTTCAGTGTAAAAGCATTTATTCCTATTGAATTTTGTGCCATATGATTGGATTACCTATTTAAAAATGTAAAATGAATCATTTTTAAATTAATCCAATCAAAAGGACTTATAATGGAACATTAGCAAGGACATTTTCTTATAAAAAGATTTGGATAACAACTTCTAAGATGTCACAACCAAAATAATACACAGAAAAAAATCACATTATTCAAAAATAACCACAATATGCAAGCACTATACACAAGCAGATATTCTAAATTAATTAACACTAAAATTACTCCAAGACTGAAAAACTCATCTTGTAAAATCCTTCAGAAATTATAAAGTAACACCAAGAAAGAAAAAAAAGAATATCACTAATTCTATAAAACAGTGATTTCTAATGGAATCTTCTTAGGCATTCTGCCAACAAAGCAAAGGGCAGTGGTCACCGCTTCAGAGTAGTTTCATTTTTATCTGCTCAATATATTGGATTTCTTATTTTTTATTGAAAGAAATACTTTTAAAAAAAACTATGAAAACTACTATTATAGGACATCATTTCAAAACAAAACTCTTTGATATTGATATCATTAGGAGCTAGTCATTTGAAAAGATAAAATTGGTAAACCTTTAGCCAGACTCAAGAAAAAAAGAGACTCAAAATCAGAAATTAAGGAGGAGAAATAAAAACCAACACCACACACACAAAAAGAAATCAGTAAGAATAAATTAGTGTAAATCAAAACCACAATGAAGTATCACCTTACGCTTGTCAGAATGGCTAAAATAAAAGACATAAGAAATAACAACAAAAAAACCCAACACCACAGATATAGAAAGAAATTACAAGAGAACATTATGAAAAATTATATATGCCAACAATTGAACAACCTAGAGGAAATGGGTTAAATTCCTAGAAACAGAGCCCTCCAAAACTGAATCAGGAAGAAATAGAAAATTTGAACAGACTGATTACTAGCAATGAAAATGAAACAGTAATTTAAAAAACTGCCAACAAACAAAAGTCCAGGATCAGATGGCTGCACAAGTGAATTCTACCAAACATTTAAGAAAGAGTTAATATGTATTCTCAAACTATCCCAAAAAACAGAAGAAGAGGGAAAACTTCCAAGTTCATTCTACGAGGCCAGCACTGTCCTGATACCAAAACCAGACAGATACTACCAAAACAAAACAAAACTACAGGCCGATATCTCTGATGAACATAAATGCAAAAGCTCTCAATAAAATATTAGCAAACCAAATCCAACAATAAATACATTAAAAGGATCTTTCCCGACAGTCAAGTGGGGTTTATTCTAGCAATGCAAGGGTGGTTCAACACTCACAAATCAATCAACATGATACATCACATTAACAAGAGAAAGAATAAAAACCATACAATCATCTCCTTAAATGCAGAAAAAGCATATGATGAAGTATAACACCCATTCTTGATAAAAACTTTCAACAGAGTGGGTTTAGAAGGAACATACCTCAACATTAATAAAAGGCCATACATGAAAAACCCACAGTTAACATCATACTCAATGCTGAAAAACTGAAACATTTTCCTCTAAGATCAGTAAAGGAACAAGGATGTCAATTCTCACCACTGTTACAGGACTGGAAGTTCTAGCCACAGCCAAGCAGACAAGAAAAAGAAATAAAAGTCATCCAAATTGGTAAGGAAGAAGTAAAACTTTCACTATTTGCAAATGACATGATACTCCATATAGATAACCCTAAAGACTCCACCATAAAACCACTAGAACTGATAAATGAATTCAGTAAAGTTGCAGAACACAAAATTGATATACAGAAAACTACTACATTTCTGTACACTAATAATGCAGCAGAAAGAAAAATTAAGAACCATTTATAACTGCACTAAAAATAATAAAATACCAAGGAGATGAAAGACCTGTCATCTCTGAAAACTATAAGACATTAATGAAAGCAACTGAAGAGGACACAAATAAAAAGACATTCCATATTCATGGACTGAAAGAACCAATATTGTTAAAATGTGCCAAACCACCCAAAGCAATCTAGAGATTTAAATGCAATCCCTAACAAAATACCAAACAGCGGTTTTCATGGAACTAGAACAAATAATCCTAAAATCTGTATGGAACCACAAAAGACCCCGAATAGCCAAAGCAATCTTAAGAAAGAAGAACAAAGCTGGAGGTATCACCACCCCAGATTTCAAGATATACTACAAAGCTGTAGTAATCAAAACAATATGGTATTGGCACAAAAACAGATACACAGATCAATGGAACAGAATAGAAGCCCAGATATAAACACACACTTATATGGTCAATCTACAATAAAGGAGGCAAGAATATACAATGAAAAAAAGAGAGTTTGTTCAACAAATGGTGCTGGGAAAACTGGACAGCTACATGCAAAAGAATGAAAATGGACCACTTTTTTTCACCACCCACAAAAATAAACTCAAAATGGATTAAGGACATAAATGCGAGACCTGAAACCATTAACTCTTAGAAGAAAATATAGGCAGTAACCTCTTTGACATCAGCCAAAGGAAACATTTTTCTAGATACGTGTCCTCAGGTAAGAGAAACAAAAGCTAAAATAAACTATTGGGACTACACCAAAATAAAAAGCATTTGTACAGTGAAGGAAACAATCAACAAAATGAACACACAACCTACTGAATGAAAGAAGATATTTGCAAATGATATATCTGATAAGGGGTTAATATCCAAAATATATAAAGAACCTATACAAACCAACAGCAAAACCCCACAAATAATCCAACTAAAAATAGGCAAAAGAAGCAAATAGACATTTTTTCCAAAGAAGACATACAGATGGACAACAGACACATGAGAAGATTCTCAACATCACTAATCATCAGGGAAATGCAAATCGAAACCACAATGAGGTATTACCTCACATCTGTCAAAATGGCTAGAATCAAAACGACAAGAGGTAACAAGTGTTGGTGAGGATGTGGAGAAAAAGGAATCCTCCTGCACTGTCGGTGGGGGTGCAACCCCTACGGAAAACAGCACTGAAGTTCCTCAAAAATTAAAAACAGTATTACCATATGATCCAGTAATTCCACTACTAGGAATTTACCCAAATTTTCTTTACCCAAAGAAAACAAAAACACTAATTCGGAAAGATATATGCACCCCTATGAATGTTGCAACATTATGTATAATAGCCAAGATATGGAAGCAACCCATGTGTCCATCCATAGGTGAATGGATAAGGAAGAGGTGAGCTAGATATGTAAAAATATAAATATATAAATATATATCTAGCTCTCCTCTTCCTTATCCATTGTGTGTGTATACACATACACAATGGAATATTACTCAACCATAAAAAAGAATGAGGGGCGCCTGGGTGGCTCAGTCGTTAAACGTCTGCCTTCGGCTCAGGTCATGATCCCAGGTTCCTGGGATCGAGCCCCACGTCGGGCTCCCTGCTCAGCGGGAAGCCTGCTTCTCCCTCTCCCACTTCCCTGCTTGTGTTCCCTCTCTCACTGTGTCTCTCTGTCAAATAAATAAAATCTTAAAAAAAAAATAAAAAAGAATAAAAAAGAATGAAATCTTGCCATTTGCAACAACATGAATGGACCTAGAGAGTATAACATTAAGTGAAATATGTCAGACAGAGGAAAACAAATACCATATGATTTCACTCATATGTGGAATTTAAGAAACAAAACAAAAAAAGAGAGACAGACAAAAAAAACCCCAGACTCTTAAATACAAAGAACAAACTGGTAGTTGCCAAAAGGGGGTGCGGGACGTGGGAGGAGTGGGAAATGGGTGAAATAGGTGAAGGGGATTAAGAGTACAGTTATCTTGATTAGCACTGAGAAATGTATAGAATTGTTGAATCATTACATTGTACAACTGAAACTAATTTAACACTGTATGTTAAGTACACTTGAATAAAAAATTAATTAATTATGCCATAACATAAAAAACAAATAAATAAAAACTAAACTACATTTCAGACCCATAAATTTTCAAGAATTATAGTTCTCAGGCAAAAAGCTAATTAGAGCTAATCATTTATTTTAAAAGTTTATATAATGCTTACCTGAAAACTCTCCCATAATTCCCATGCACTTTATATACACCATAGAGTCGATCTGCTACTCTCTGGAATAAATTTTTAAAAGAAATTACTATTAGATCAAAGTTATATATAGTTTACTCTTTAAAAAAAGAGAAATTTTATCCTCATTAAAAAAATGCTTAGTACAATAAACTTGGAAAATATGAAAAAGAAAAAACTTAAATTTCCCAAAGTCTCATCATGGGGGGAAAAAAACCTGCTGTCATCATATGTATGTAATTGCTTTTATACACATACACACACACACACACACACACACACACACATAAAAATAAAGAACATATATAAACATGTTTTAATTATTGTTTTAAAATTTCCTATATTAAAAGTGCTAGGGGCACCTGGGTGGCTCAGTTGGTTCAATGTCTGCCTTCAGCTCAGGTCATGATCCCAGAGTCCCAGGATCAACTCCCGCATCAGGCTCCCCACTCAGCGGGGAGTCTGCTTCTCCCTCTGATGCTCTCCCCTCTCATGCTCTCTCTCTCTCTCTCTCTCTCTCTCTCAAATAAATAAATAAATAAATGTTTTTTTAAAAAGTGGTAATATTTTTATCCAGCAGGTTAATATTCCTTTTAATAAATACCACTTTAATTAGTTGCATAAAATTCCATCTAGCAGTGTATAAAATACATAAGCACTCCTTGTTGGATATTTAGCTATCCTTAAGTTTTTTAGTATTACACATAATGTTTTAATAAACATGTCTGAGAATAAAGTTTTTGCTAAATTTCAGATTGTTTCCTTATGATAAAGTCCTCAAAGTGGCATTTATCAGGGGGAAAAATAAACACTTTCAATTTTATTGATTGTTTTATACATAAATGCTGAATACATACAACATACTTCATTGCTACTTTATCACGATAACTCCTTCTAACCAACACGTTAGATATTTTAATAAAAATAGAATTATAATTTAGATCGAGATGAAATATATACTGCCTAGCTATTCACACAAATTTTACAGAAGACAAAACACTACATAAACTCTCCTCCAAAGTGTTAGAACATGAACTGAAGACCAAAAGTAATCCCACATAAAACCCTAAACCCTAAAAAATTTCACAAAAAAATTCTTGGTACAGTTTCTAAATGTAAACCCTGAGGATAAATTATGTCCCTAATTCCTTACTCAAATGCGAATAATCTGAAGAATTAGGCGTTAACCATACAACAAATCCTAACCCTTTCAATACTTTCAGCTTAAAGTGAATGAACCAGCACTAAATACTTGGAGCAGGTGTAAGAGGAACATAAAATGTTTTCCATCTCTCCTTGGCTTGCCCACTAGACTAGGGAGCAGCACCCACAGGACTGCAGCTTGTTTCTGTAAAGTCTTATTAGAACACTCATGTCAGCATTGTCTATGGCTGCTTTCATAGCAGAGCTGAATAGATTTTATAGGGATCATATGGCCCAAAAGGCTGAAAATATTTACTATCTGGCCTTCAGTAAAAGTCTGCCCATCCCTGCACTAGACTCAGGACAAAGCTCATAGTCTTCATTCTGCTTGAAACATTCCAGAGTTGTCCCCAGACCTCTCAACTAATTTCTCTAAGGATGTTATTTCCCAATTATCTTTTGAGTCCTACAGAGAGTGTCAAAGGTTGTTTGCTTTTTTTTTTTAAAGATTTTATTTATTTATTTGACAGAGAGAGAGAGCACAAGTAGGCAGAGTGGCAGGCAGAGGGAGAGGGAGAAGCAGGCTCCTCACTGAGCAGGGAGCCCGATGTGGGACTCAATCCCAGGACCCTGGGATCATGACCTGAGCCAAAGGCAGACACTTAACCGACTGAGCCACCTAGGCGTCCCAGTTGTTTGCTTTTTTTAAAGTTGTTCCATCTTCAAGTAAGTTTGAGAGATAATAAAATTTAACACTTTTCTTTTCCACAGGACTTTTTAGACCTTTAACAACATATACGAATCATGACTATTTAAGAGAGATATGGTTTGCACTAGAAAACATCATACAGAACTGGCATTCCAGAGAATGTAAAATGGAAAATGCCATTCTAGACCACTAACTTTCCTAGATCTTTGTACTTTAAACATCAAACCTCCTCTTGAAAGCTGAGCATTTTATCACCCACTAAGATATTAAGTATGAAAGAGAGGGAGAACACTTTTTAACCACATAAGAACAGAAACTACAAGCAACTTAAGTACAAAATGCAGATCCAAAATAAATGTTCAAAGACAAAGTTTGGGGGTGCCTGGGTGGCTCAGTCAGTTAAGCATCTGCCTTCGGCTCAGGTCATGATCTCAGGGTCCTGGGATCGAGTCCTGAGCTGGGCTCCCCACTCAGCGGGGAGTCTGCTTCTCCCTCTCCTCCTACCCTTCCCCCCCTGCTCATGCTCGCTCTCTCTCAAATAAATAAAATCTTAAAAAAGAAAAAGATAAAGTTTGTAAATCCCAAGGACTTAAAAGCTTATTTCTTTAAAGTATATCACTCCTGGCAGCTGGTACAAAAGGATCTTCTACCATAATAATTAGAACTCTGAAAAATAATTTGACCCACAGAGCATGCCCAAAAGAGGTAAGAGTCTTCCTATACCAAAAAAGTGAGCAACCACAGGAGGAACTACCTACCCATGAACTAGACCACAGACACTCAGCACTCGTTATGAGACCAGTGTTTCTGGTATCAACTATTCATGGAAACAAATGGATCTAGCCAACTAAAACACAAAATGACTTGTACCTAGATCATTAAGCAGTGAAAAAGAAGATGAGGCAAAGAAAAACTATAACCAAAAATTATCATTTCTAGAGAAAAGGAAAAGCAAAAATGGCAGAGAAATAAAACAGAAATGATAAAACCTAAAACCAAATTAATTCATTGGTCATTGGTAATCAAGAATACTGGTGCCAGGGAAAAGGGGCTGTACCCAATGATTTAGTTCCGACTGCTATTCAATTTCCTTTCTATTGAGAAGTCTTTCTTTTTGAAAACTGATCATCTGACAACTGACAGGGAAAGAGTGATACCTAGCAAATTCTATGACAGCAGAAGAAATGTGACAGACTCATCCAATCATTCTACACAGCTCAGAATCATTTGGAACTGTAAGAATGCCTTTTCTAACAAATAATGCAATATACGTTAAGAAAAAAAAAAAGAAGAAGATAGCAGGAGGGGAAGAATGAAGGGGGGGAAATCGGAGGGGGAGATGAACCATGAGAGACGATGGACTCTGAAAAACAAACTGAGGGTTCTAGAGGGGAGAGGGGTGGGAGGATGGGTTAGCCTGGTGATGGGTATTAAAGAGGGCACATTCTGCATGGAGCACTGGGTGTTATGCACAAACAATGAATCATGGAACACTACATCAAAAACTAATGATGTAATATATGGTGATTAACAAAACAATAAACAAATTTTTTAAAAAAAGAATGCCTTTTCTATCCTCACTGAAGTAGTAGCTGATTTAATGCTAAAAAGGACAGTTTCAGGACATTCTATTAGATGATCTTATTTTGAAAATCTAGACATGCATAGTTTTTCTTTTCTTTTGAACTACTTCCTAAGGATTCAAAGATTATGAGATTTAACTATTGATACTTACTGCCACAGTGGTTCCCAAACGAGCTGCATGTAATACTTTATACTGTCACCATCACTAAATATTTCAGAACGCCAGAGATTACCATCCTTAGGACAAACATGTCAAGTAGTATCTTAATAATTATAATTTATAGTATCTGCAAAGTTAAACGTTCCCCCCTCCCTTTTATTTTTTATTTTTTTATTTTTTTAGAAGAGACCCCCTTCCTCTATTTTTTTTTTTAAGATTTTATTTATTTGACAGAGAGAGACACAGCGAGAGAGCGAGAGAGAGAGAGAGAGAGAGAGCACAAGCAGGGGGAGGGGCAGAGGGAGAGGGAGAAACAGGCTTCCCATGGAGCAGGGAACCTGATGCAGCTCCAGCCGAAGGCAGACGCTTAACAACTGAGCCACCCAGGTGCACCTCCCCCCTCCCTTTTAAATTTGATTTCTCCCTAAAGAGGCAGCATATACTGTAGTAGGAAATATGGGATCTGCAGTCAGACAAATGTGAGTTCAAATTCCAGCTCCTTCTTACTTTAGGGTTTGACTTTGGAGATTTATTAAGCCACTTCAAGCCTTGTTATTATATCTTTCAATATGGAAATGACCTTCATCATATAACTTTGTGAGGATTAGATGAGATGACATTTGTTAAGGGTCCTGGCAATAAGGAGGATGACTCAATGAAAATCAGTTTTCTTCTTGCTCAATCTACTTGAATTCATGTCCTCTGTCAATATACCATTTGTAGGTAGTTAAGAGCATGGGCTCTCGAGTCAGGCAAAAGTGGAAATTCTGGCTCCACACATCTATTATAGTGTGGTATCAGACAAATTATTTTTAATTTCATTTAGTACATTTCCTTTGCCTCTGTTCCTAATCTACAAATGAGGACAGTAACAGTACTATCTTTAAAGGGCTATTGTGGGAACTTGATAAGAATATTATATAATACGCTTGAGCACTGGTTGATATACAGATCAATATTATTTTTCCATTGTTATTTGTTTTTCTTTTTAAAGATTTATTTATTTATTTACCTGACAGAGAGAGAGACAGCGAGAGAGGAAACACAAGCAGGGGGAGTGGGAGAGGGAGAAGCAGGCTTCCCGCCGAGCAGGGAGCCCGATGCGGGGCTCGATCCCAGGACCCTGGGATCATGACCTGAGCTGAAGGCAGACACTTAACGACTGGGCCACCCAGGTGCCCCCTTTCCGTTGTTATTTACAAGACAGAAATTATTTCATCTGAGTCTCATAATTCTATGAATAAGGCACCTTCATATAACAAATATTTATTCAGTACCTACTATGTGCCAGGCAGATATTCCCATTTTTTTAGCTCGATTTGTCTGAAGGACCCAATAAATGGCAGAGACACAGTCCAAAGCCAGCTCCTCTCAGTCCAAGGCCACCCACTCTTTCTGGTTGTTCTATTTTGATAAATATTTAACTCTTTAACCAATCTAAAACTTATTTTTTGCCTTTTCTACTTTCAAAAGAATTCTCCTTGATAGAAAAGATAGTCAAATAATTCTGTTTTCCTTCATCTGTTAAGAATTCATCCTCTGGGGGCGCCTGGGTGGCTCAGTCAGTTAAGCGGCTGCCTTCGGCTCAGGTCATGATCCCAGGGTACTGGGATCGAGTCCCACATCGGGCTCCCTGCTCGGTGGAGAGCCTACTTCTCTCTCTCCCTCTGTCTGCCGCTCTGCCTACTTGTGCTCTCTATCTCTGTTAAATAAATAAAAATCTTAAAAAAAAAAAAAAAATTAATCCTCTGTCTCAAAAATAAAATACAATAATTAAATAAAAGAATTCATCCTCTGTCTCAAACAGTGTCTAAGCCTTCTTCTCTTGACATTCTGTCTGTTACAAAAGGCCCTTCCTGTGGTGCGTTGGGACTTTAAGCTTTCATTTTTACTTTTCTGTTACTGTCCATGATTAAATAGCCTTTCTCCCAATTTTAGAAAAATCAAAATTTTAGCTAATCAGAAAGCATCCTGTATTGTTCACTGGCTTTTCTCTCATTTATTCACTCAGAATTTCAATTTGATTCACAGATCAAGTGCTGCCTTTCCTTTCAAGAGCTCAAGCTATCTTTAATGTCATTAAAGTTTCTGAAGCCTGTTTTCATAAAGTTAAGGATGGGGTGCCTGGCTGGCTCAGTCGGTAGAGCATTTGAGTCTTGATGCCACATTGGGTGTAGAGATTACTTAAAATAAAATCGTAGGGATGCCTGGGTCAGTCGGTTAAGTGTCTGCCTTCGGCTCAGGTCATGATCTCAGGATCCTGGGATCGAGCCGCGCGTCAGGCTCCCTGCTCAGCGGGGAGTCTGCTTCTCCCTCTGCCCCTCTCCCCCCTCGTGTGTGCTCTTTCTAATAAAAAAATAAAATCTTTAAATAAATAAATAAATAGAATCTTGAGCAAAAAACAAACAAACAAAAAGCTTGGGATAAATATCTATACCCAGAATTCTCTTACTTATGTATTACAAATTCTTTGATGACGAGGTTGTTTTCTTTAAAGGTTCTTTTCACATATACATTACTAACCAGTTCTCCCTGGTTGGTTATGATTAAATTCAAGAAGCAATTTATCTTAACTATAGAGAACAAACTGATGGTTACCAGAGGGGAGGTGGGTGGGGTATGGGTGAAACAGGAGATGCGGATTAAGGAAAGCATTTGTTGTGATGAGCACTGGGAATTGTTGAATCACTATATTATACACCTGAAACTAACATGACACTGTAGGTTAACTATACTGGAATTTAAAATAAAAGAAGCAATTTCTGGGCGCCTGGGTGGCTCAGTCGTTAAGCGTCTGCCTTCGGCTCAGGTCATGATCCCAGGGTCCTGGGATCGAGTCCCACATCGGGCTCCCTGCTCGGCGGGAAGCCTGCTTCTCCCTCTCCCACCCCCCTGCTTGTGTTCCTGCTCTCGCTATGTCTCTCTCTGTCAAAAAAAATAAATAAAATCTTTAAAAATAAAAAAAAAATAAAATAAAATAAAAAAAAAAATAAATAAAATAAAAGAAGCAATTTCTGTTTTTTCAGATTCTTCTTAAACATAAAAATGTCAGCATATACATTCATTTGTTCCTTCATTCAATGTATTATAATATATAGTGAGTGTCTATGAGTTGGACGTTATTCCAGGGATTTAGCAGCGAGAAAACAAACCTGCTCTTGTGGAGCTCACATGTCCTAGTAGGGGAGCTCAGTAACAAATTAGAACACGATGTCAGACGGTGTTGCTATAAAGACAACGGCAATGACAGAGTATGACAGAGAAATGACAGAAAATGATAGAAAATTGCATCTTATTTTATATAAGATGCCCAGGAAAGATTTCTCTGAGGGAGGCATTTGAGATAAGAAATGAATGACAAAAGAGAATAGGCCAAGAGAGGTTCTTGAAGGTGGGGCATGTGGGAAAAGTGATACGGGCATGAGGAAGAGCAAATAAAAGTCCTAGGGCAGAAACAAATTTGATATGGTTAAATTTTGCCATAATCTTTAAAGGTTATTAAATATTAATCACATTTAAAAATACACTTTCAGCAGAAAACAACACATAATCACTATGGTTATCTTGCCTTGTGACAATTTTACTTGTTTTTTATGAAAGCATCATGTATACCTTCCTTCAGGCTAAATGATCTGTAATAGTCTCACAGCAATGACAATTACGTCTCCCTCCTTTAGGTCTCACTTAAATTTACTACCTATACTTCACAGATTTTCTGAGTGTTTAACCATTACATTCTGTTCAATTCACACTCATCTCGGAGATTTCTGATAAATCTGATTCTAGCTGGTTTTTCTGCTTTGTTCTTTAGTTTTCTTCTGGGTCTGAAAGACTGTTTGAGAACTTCTCAATACCTGGGGTTAGTCATGTGAGTGTACAATTATGTCCCTCTGCCTACTCGAACTCCCAGAACTGTTAACCTTCCTGCTAAACAAGGCTTTCTACAGCGTTCCCCACCCTTCCCTTTGGTTGAAGGCCTTTAAAAAGGATACAGCTTTCACAATCAGCCAGACCTCTAATTTAAATCGATTCTCCAAGGTTTCTAGCATAAAAGACAAAGCTATATGAATTATTCTTCCAGTCTTCTGGGGTGTCTCTGTCCCCCCTACCCCCAACTTTCCACAAGAACTGTTGTCTAATTATCTTATCAATCCACAGCTTCCCAATACCCAGTTCTTGACTCTAGCCTACTAATTCTCACAGGTACCTTTTCTTTTATTAGAAAGTATCTCATAATTTATTTAGGGAGTCTAATGGTACTCTGAATGGTTAAACAGAAGACTGGGCCAATATAAAGATACTCAAAAGGATTTTTTTCTCTTATTTTATTTTTTTATACTTTTTATCATAGAAATCTTCAGTCATACAAAAAGTAGAGAACAGTAGAACATACTTCCATTTCCCAACACCTACCTTCAACAATTATTATATGGCCAATCTAGTTTCATCTAAAACTGCCCCCACTTTCCACTCCTCACCAGTAGATGCTCTCATTAAAACAAATCCCAGATAATGTATTTCAAGAGGATTCCAATCACTGTAAGTTGTGATCCTAGACCTGGTATCCCAGTATCTTTCAGTCTTTTTTTTTTTTTTTAAAGATTTTATTTATTTATTAGAGAGACAGAGAACATGAGCTGGGGGAGGAGCAGAGGGAAAGGGAGAAACAGACTCCCCACTGAGCAGGAAGCCAATGCAGGGCTCAACCCCAGGACTCCAGGATCATCACCCGAGCTGAAGGCAGACTCTTAACCGACGGAGCCACCCAGGTGCCCCTTTCAAAGTCTCTAGCACAGCCAAGTTCTAAGGGCTCCATGTCTACCAGAGCCCAACCATATGGCTAAGTTCAGTGATTATGCCTCAATTTCTAATTTCTTTTGTCATGGCAGACCATTACCCCAAACAAGTTTATTTAGGAGAATTTAAGAGCACAGGCACAGGATAGCCTAACATATATAAACTATTTCACTATTTAAAAAAAAAAACCTTGAAAGTACAAGGATATCACTGCATGTCGATCTAAACTCCCACACTTACTTAATTATATTCCAACACTGAAAGGATAGGCCTTTGACAAGATGTCAAAACAACCATATACAAACTACAGAGAAAACAACAGGCTAAAAACCTTCAAGATGTTTATGCCAGAAAACATTTCACTTTTTTTTTAAAAAATGCAGTTTGGATGAGGAACAGGCCAAATCTGAATGCAAAAACCAGCTATTCATCATAAACACCATCCATTATTTAAAAACGTGATTAGGCGAGAAGCACTTCCTTACGAATGTGTGTCACAAAGCCCTGGGGACCACTTACAGCTCTGACTCGAAGAAGATGTGAGATGACAGACTGCAGCTCATCACTGTAGTGTTTCAGTTCAGTAAATCTCCTGAAACAGGACAGAAAGAAAACATCATTGTTTTCTCATGAAAGCAAGTCAAAAACTGAAAGACAAAACAGCAGTTCCTGAGAACAACAAAACTGATTCTATTTAACTATATGCTGGCTTTATGTACACACCAATACAAATTCAAAAAACTTTAAAATAAAACCACCATATTTTCTTTTGATCTTTTTAAGGATAAGGAAAGATGTCATACTTCATAATTTTTACTGTGAAACTGAGATAGAGATAAAATTTGTTTGTCTGAAAAGTTCCTTGAAAAAATTCCTGGCGCTCAACTCATGGTCTTGAACCTCAATCTTCATGCTGCTCAGTAATCTTTGTTTCCCTAATCTAATAACCACCATTCTGCGTAAAGATGTGAAGCTTCTGATACCACCACCTGTCGCTCTCCAACCAACCTTCACACATTAAACACAGCCATTAGTAGGATCTCCTGCCAGTAAACACATCTACCACTATTATTTCTTCCTTCCCTCGAGGACCCTTCTTCCCATCAATACTCTAGATTCTACCCCAGCTATACCCCATATTCCTATTTTCTAACTTCCACTCTCTGCAAGCTCCTTCTCATTAGCATATCAATTACCTCTCCTATACTAAAATACATACACACATTCCCTTGACAACACACCCAACTGCTAACACACCCTCATACCCACGCCTCTCACGGGAACTGCTAACACACCCTCATACCCACGCCTCTCACGGGCACACTTTGACAAGGCATTCTCTCAAGCAACCACCACCTCCCATTCACCGTGCAGCCCCCTGCCATCTAGTTTTGCCTCCAGCACCAGAGTATAGAAATACTCCTGACAAACACACTAACTATTCTCATGTTGCTAAAATCCAACGACATCCTTTAGTCCTCATCTTTCTTGGTCCTTTCAGCAGTGTAACAGCTGACCTCACCCTCCTCAAAAATTTGTTCCCTTGACACCAGTTTCATTTTCTCATGATTTTCCTTTTACTCTCTGGTTATGCCTGAAGTCTCTCTTGCAGTATACATTTCCTTTACCCACCTGTTACACCTCCAACTTTAGCGCGCAAAGAACCTCTAAAGTGTTTGTTAGAAACGCTACCAAGGGCCCCTCGGTAGGAGAGGGCTGTGAACAAGCAAAACTGTACACAGAGGCCTTAGTGGGACTCAGAAAGCTGAAGGTTTAACAAGCCCAACCCACAGGATTCAGATGCTACTAATCCTCTGATTACACTTTGGAAAACACCCTCAAAGTGTTGGCACTCCTTGGGGTCCAATCCTGGGTCCTCAGCCATCTTAATAATCAATCTTTCAATCTAAACACTCTATGTGACTTATCATTCACAAAGCTTCACAATTATAATGTACATGCTACTGAATTCCAAATTTCCACCTCCTGCCCAAATCTCTCTCCTAATAAACACCAGATCTGTAACACCAACTGACTAGCAGACATTTCTACTTGCTTCCATACCCAAAGCTCAACTTATCTTCCCCTATCCCTCCCAAATCTCTCTTCCCTGTATTCCCTAGCACTCTAAAGAATGAAACCTGGGTGCCACCTGTATTTTCTGCCCCCCTCTTTCACCCCCATTCATTCTACTAATCTCTTGGTCTACCTCCTAAATATTGCCCAAATATTGTCTAAATATTGCCACATAAAAGTAGAAGACTCGAGGTCCATCTCCAAACTGCTCTTTAACAGTCTAGTTTGAAGAAACATAACTTATTTTATTTATTTATTTATTTTTAGTAATCTCTACACGGAACGTGGGGCTCGAACTCACGACCACAAGATCGAGAGTCACATGCTCTTCCAACTGAGCCAGCCAGGCACCCCAGTTTGAAGAAACATAAACATGCGTGAAGCTAGTATCATTTTGGTAATCCCTCTAAAACAATCTTTCTGGTTTTCTACATTTTAAGAAAGGACAGAATAAAAGTATCTTAATGATGTAAACTATTTTAGTAATGGTATGAATAATAATTATATATTGGGCCAGCTAGACCCAGTATATAAAATATATATATGACATAGCTAGAACAGAGATTCTGTACGTGAAGAATCTGTTTTAACAATGAATGATATAGGAGTGCCTGACTGGCTCAGTCGGAGGAGCATGTGACTCTTGACCTTGGGGTCATGAGATCGAATCCCATGTTTGGTGTAGAGATTACTTTAAAATAAATAAATAAATAAATCTTTAAAAAAAAAAACCCAATGAATGACATAGACAATCCTCTTATCTAGAACTTAAGGCAAATAAATTCTATTACTAATTATACATTAATTATACACTTCATAAGAAGAGAAGCAAAAAACTGCTTGGTTATGTTATTGGTCATATCAAATTTAAAATTCTATAATAATATGGATATTAAATAAAATTTTACAGTCCAGGAACCTGGTTAGGCCAGAAAAGGGAAGACAACATTCAACTGATAAAATTTTTCATTAAACTGAAAAACATTCAATTGAACACATATTAAAATATTAATTTAAAAACAGTCTCATCTACATGTTCCTCAAATGAATGTACATCCACCAAAGTCATAAAGCTAGCTAGCCTACTAGGTTTCTCAAAGCTTTTTTTGGAGGGTGACTTAAAATTTTAGTTCTTTACCTAGAGAACATCTCTTATATACCATGTGTCATTATAACCTTTATAATGAAACCTCAGTAAAACCTTAAATGCATATTACTAAGTGAAAAACACCAATCTGAGAAGGCTACATACTGTCTATGACATTCTAGAAAAGGCAAAACTATGGAGATCACTGGTTGCCAGGGGCTGGGAGGGAGGGATAAATAGGCAGACCACAAAGGATTTTTAGAACAGTGAAAATACTTGGGGTTTTTTGTTGTTTATTTTTATTTATTTTTTTAATTTTAAGTAGGCTCCACGCCCAAAGTGGGGCTTGAACTCACGACCCTGAGATTAAGAGTCATGTGCTCTATGGACTGAGCCAGCCAGGCGCCCCAGGACAGTGAAAATATTTTGTATGATACTATAATGATGAATACGTGTCATTATAAATTCGTCAAAACCCATACAATATGCAACACCAAGAGAGAACCCTAATGTAATGTCTTTGGGTGATAATAGTGTGGTCAATATACGTTAATCAATTGTAACAAATGTACCATTCTGGTGGGGGATGTTAATAGTGGGGGTGACTGTGCATGTGTGGGGGCAGAGGGTATATATGGGACCTCTGTGCTATCCATTCCATTTTTCTGTAAAACTAAAACTCCTCTCAAAAGTCTATTAAGGGGCACCTGGGTGGCTCAGTTGGTTAAGCATCTGTCTTCGGCTTGGGTCATGATCTCAGGGTCCTGGGATCAAGTCCCACATCAGGCTCCCTGCTCAGCAGGGAGTCTGGTCTCCCTCGCCCTCTCCCTCTGCCCCTACCCCTGCTCATGCTCTTGCTCTCTCAAATAAATAAATAAAATATTTTTTAAATAAATAAATAAGGCTGGGGCGCCTGGGTGGCTCAGTTGGTTAAGCGGCTGCCTCAGGCTCAGGTCATGATCCCAGAGTCCTGGGATCGAGCCCCGCATCGGGCTCCCTGCTCAGTGGAGAGCCTGCTTGTCCCTCTCCCTCTGCCTGCCGCTCTGCCTACTTGTGCTATCTCTCTGTTAAATAAATTAAAATCTTTTAAGAAAAAAATTAAATAAATAAATAAATAAATAAATAAGACTATTAAAAAAAAAAAGCCCTCAATGGTTACCATCACAATTTCCTGATTACCAAAATTTTAAATATTTATTTATATTTTATATTCAAAATGTATTATTAAAAATCAAAGGCATTATGTTAATGTGTTATGATTTATAAAGTCAGGCATAATACGTTATCAAACTATGCAAACCTGGCATTTGGTAAGAATTTATACCACATAGAAATTAATGCTGAAGGCTTAACTAGAGAAATTCTAACACATCTCATGAGCTTCGAAGGCAAAAATGGAAAAGCCTCATCTGCCTGAGCACCTTCCTATTTGAAAAATTTAGCTGAATCAAAGGCCAGGTAAAGGTCCATATAATGAAAAACCTGAATTATCCACCCAATTCAGAGAATGAGTAAAACCAAAATATTAAGAAATGCCTAGGTCCCAGCCTAAGGAAATTTTTTTCTGAATGCACAGGCTTCCTTTATTATAGAAATGGTCTCACAAACACCAAACTGATGTTAATGAAGTAAGTGTCATATAAATACATCTCCATGAAATTATTATACTAGTACGCATTTATCAAGTTTTCTTGGCATACAAAGTAGTTTATTATTAAATATATACACAATATATAATAATCTTATCTTGAGATTTATACATATTTGACAAGCAAAGTCATATAAGAAAAATGATTTCATATGAAATTAAAAATTACTTCTCTTATTTTTCTGATTATCTTCAACAACACTTTAATAAATACTTGTAGGAAAAAGCAGTGGTTTAATTTTCTAAAACTTCAGTTACTTGCAACCTTAAACCCAATTAAGTTACCAAATCTCAAAATCAGTTTTAACTGTAAGAGGATTTCACTAAATGTGAATTACTATTTAAAATAGTTAGCAAATAAAGTGCATACATTCAGAAATGAAAAATTAAATAAATTGATAGGCACCATTCAAAACAACATTGTAACTGTTATTAAAACAAAACCTTACTTGTCTGGGTTTTTCACTCTGAATGTTGCATTAAGCGCTTTTAACCTGGAGTCTGCCTGGAAAAAATAATTTGTTCACTTAATACAATTACATTTCAGGGTATAAATCCAAACAGTTTTACTTTCCCTTTAGAATTAAGATGCTCAAGTACAGTTTTCGTCATATCATTTGTGTCAAACACATAAACATATCTAAAAAAAAGAAAGCTTAGTAATTATTTTTGAAAACACTACAAAAACAATATTTTAATAAATTAAACTGAATACATGGCATTCAATGGTACCAAAGTAAAACAATTATAAACATCAACACACTAATAGATATATATACATAGCTCTGCATTATCACAAGTCAGAATAGGTCATGGGAAAAAAGTAGTTTACCTTTCTCTAAATCAAGAAAAACAATGATAAACTAAATAAAACGACCACTCTGAAGCATATGCATTACTGCATACGCAGGTGGTTCCCAGATGGAATCCAAACCAAATGTACACTGTTTTTTTCACTGTCATGATCAGTATTTTAAAAAAGAAGTATGGAAATACCTGTACTAAATACTATACACTAAAGTAAAACGAAATGACATTAAATTAGTTTCTATCTAGCTGACAGAAAATGTTACAACTTTTTAACTACCTTTTTTTTTAACTTTTTAACTATTTTTACTCATTCTAAATAATTGCTCTCAAAGGAGGAACAGAGGGATCAGCACTGAACAATAACTGAATTCTATAAAATTTATACTTCAATATATCCAAATCCTATCCTAAGTTCTCACAAAAAAAAAAAAAAAAACAACAAAAACAAAACAAAACACTGAATTATTTCTGACCAGGCACAGAAACTACAGAGTTCATAAAAGGTGGCTAAATCATGGGCGCCTGGGTGGCTCAGTTGGTTATGCGACTGCCTTCGGCTCAGGTCATGATCCTGGAGTCCCAGGATCGAGTCCCGCATCGGGCTCCCTGCTCAGTGGGGAGTCTGCTTCTCCCTCTGACCCTCCCCCCTCTCATGTGCTCTCTCTCTCTCTCTCTCTCTCATTCTCTCTCTCAAATAAATAAATAAAATCTTAAAAAAAAAAAAGGTGGCTAAATCAGGAATTAATTTTATAATGTAGTCTGAAACTCGCAATCAGCTTGAAAATTGTACATTACTCCAATTTCCAGCCCATAATTACATATACTCCCAAATTAACAAAACAAGACAAAACAATCCTGGGGCTCCCCAAATTACTTGGCTAAGAAAATAAAAACAAATGCAACAAATATGTTACTCCACAAACTCAGGCTCTTAGAACTTCAGACCACAAGAAATTCAAAAAGCTATCAAGAACATCTATAGAAACTTAATTTATCACTGATTTCTGGGGATCCTCTTATTTCTAAAATCAGTATTTCACCAATTCTTGACCTTTCTCACTTCTCAGGGGCAAACAAGCTAGTGCACATGAAAGTCCTTACATATAAACATACCTATGAATTTAAGGCATATATTACTCCCTTATGTTCTTTTAATTAATTAAAATAACTAAACACCAAAGTGTTAAAGACTCTATATTCACATACAAACGCGATTCTTTAAATGAGGATGAAATTACATAAAAACTATGAGTAAAGAAGGATATTTTCATTTGTACCTTTTCTGGAATCTCAAATTCTTAACAACGCCAATTTATTTTTTACTTTTAATATCAACAATTTACCAATTTAAAAGTCATATAAAATGTTAAACGTTGGGGCGCCTGGGTGGCTCAGTCGTTGGGCGTCTGCCTTCAGCTCAGGTCATGATCCCGGGTCCTGGGATCAAGCCCCGCGTCGGGCTCCCTGCTCTGTGGGAAGCCTGCTTCTCCCTCTCCCACTCCCCCTGCTTGTGTTCCCTCTCTCGCTATCTCTCTCTCTGTCAAATAAATAAATAGAATCTTTAAAAAAAAAAAATGTTAAACATTACCATCTTAACCTTTGCTTACCCAATATCCAGTCAAGTCAGGTCCATCAGAACACCCAATTCACCATGCTCACCATTTCATGAGATTCCATAAACAGAAAAGTTGCCTAAAATGTCCCCAAAGCCAGATCTTGAAAAAAGCACCTGGACTATTCCAAACCTGACAGTTTACCAACCCTCTTTCAGATTCCCCATCAGATATCTAAAGAAGACCCTTGACCCATTACTGTTTCATAGCACCTTCTTTCATCTCCTTGAAAACAGCACAACTTGACATCATTACTTGTTCCCTTGTGCCTTAGCTGTCCACTAGAATATAAGAGCCATAAAAAGGCACAATGCACATGGTGCCCCTGGGAGCTGCACAACGGTGGCCCTGGCAATACTTTCATCTCCTTTGTTCTCTGCTGTACCCCCAGTGCCTCACAAAGCCTGGCACAAGACAAACGTGCGTAAGGAAAAATAACCCCAACTATTCTCTAGCCCCAACTTACTACCTTACTTCCCATGTTCTCCTTTAGTCCCCACTTCCTCCTCTTTCCCAGCTCTTATTCCACATTTTACTTTCCTCGTCCTGGATCTTGTCTTCCCTTGGTTATTTCATCTTCTGATTCTTCTCTTCCCCCAAATGTTGCCTAGTAAACCACCACCCAGCTTGGGCCTCTCTCTAATGTTCCTCTTCTCTGGTTCCCAGCCTGATTCCACTGCAGGCTTCCTATTCCTGTCTCAGCTCTAATGTTATCTCTTCAACCATGTGACTCAATTTACCCAGGCCAGTCCTGGTTTATGCTTGTTGTCCTAGACTCATTATTAATAGTGCCCCTTTTTACTCCTGAAAGTGTCCCCATTTGGACAATAAGTTTTATGGTCACCTATCTCAAAATAATCTCTGGACAAAAAATCTCTGCTGTCATACTCTTTTAACAAAGATGACATACCTATTTTCAAGTATCTTATTTAAATGTTAACTTAATGTCTCCAACTACTAAAATATAAGCTCCATAAGAACATGGGAGTTTATGAAGATTTTCAGCTCATCCACTACTGTCTCCACAGCACCTACAAGAGCACCTGATACTCTGCAGGCGCCCGGCATTTGGAATCACAATGGCTCTCTCCGCGTTTCTGTGTAATACACAGATTAGCAGAGATTTTAAAAGTCCAGACTGGGGACACGAGCAGTCTCTACTCCAAGCAACAAACAGGGTTCTGGATTCCTCTGAGTTAGCGTAAATTCATTTAAGGTTTGGGTATATGGATGATACTTTCATGTAAGGAACTGAGTTAATGGGAGTTAAAACAGTATTACTTTATACTAAAGTAACTAGTTGATATGTTCATTACTCTAGATAAACTCTTTGCTCTTTCACTAAATTGGTTAACATGAATATTTATATAAATATTCAAGACAAAAAACGCCAATATAAAGCAGTGATGAAAAGAGTTGTTGCTCATGTTTATATTAAGTAGAGCACTGATAAAAAAGAAACTAGATTTTTGGGGCGCCTGCGTGGCGCCTGGGTGGCTCAGTCAGTTAAGTGTCGGACTCTTGGTTTTGACTCAGGTCATCATCTCAGGGTCCTGAGACTGAGCCCCACATCGGACTCCACACTCAGCATGGAGTCTGCTTGAGATTCTCTCCCTTTCTCTCTGCCCCACTCCTGCTCTCTCTCTCTCAAATAAATAAATAAAATCTTAAAAAAAAAAGAAACTAGATTTGTATAATTATCTTGCTGGGTATAATAATTACTCTAAAAAGACTCAAGAAAATATTAATCTAGTAGGCCAAAACTATGTATTAAATTAAACAAACATGTGAAAAAAGGAAAATCAGGGGCGGCTGGGTGGCTCAGTCAGTTAAGTGTCTGCCTTTGGCTCAGGTCATGGTCTCAGGGTCCGGGGATTAAGCCCCGTGTCGGGCTTCCTATTCCACAGGGAGTCTGCTTTTCCTTCTCCCTCTGCCCCTCCTCTGCTCTCTCTCTCTCAAATAAATAAAATCTTAAAAAAAAAAAAAAAGGAAAATTAAAGTAAGCTGACATTTCAATTTGAGGGTGACAATCCAAAAGCCAAAGGCCAAAGTCAAATATTCTCTTTTTTTTTTAAGTAGGCTCCACACCCAGCACAGAGCCCAATGCAGGGCCTGAACCTGAACCTACAACCCTAAGATGAAGACCTGAGCTGAGATCCAGAATCGGCCACCCAAGTGCCCCCCAATGTCAAATATCCTTATAAAATATAATATTTTAGAAATATAAATATTTGGCTGATTCAGAACAATCTCATTTTCACAGAAATAGTTTCCAATACTTCCTTTACCAACCATTTTTACATACAATTTATAACCAAAGAGAGGTAATATGGGATGGTAACATGTATGTACATGAACCTTACATACATGCATGCGTGCATGCACATATGTGCAAGGTGATCTAAAAGATTCCATTTCACTGATGAAAGGACTTAAAACAAGAACCAGCCACAACAAAATAAGGAATACAGCAGGACACAAGGATTTCCAAGCTCTCTTTATACATCTTATTTCTGTTCTATTTCATTAAGAGTCTGACTTTTCAAATTATTAATACTGCGCAATAAGTATTACCTTTCAAAGACCTTAGAAAAGTGAAACTGAGGTTTTACCATAAGGCAACCCAAATATGAAACATTTTAACTCTTAAATAGCACCTATACGCAAGATTCAATCCACTCAGTAAACAGCAGAGTCTATATAGATGAAGAAACTCGAGAGGTCTCTCAAGGTCACCAAAGTCATGGCCAAATACTGGGTTCAAGGACAAAGAACTGTGAACTAGTTACTAAACTAATGACTAAATCTATGACTATTAAATAAAGAGAAGTCACCAAAACAATTATGTTTTATTTTTCTCTTTTCCTTAATATTAGCTCCTAACATCTTAGACTAGTTCTCAGAAAACCTATCAAAATAAAAACATTTTTTAAAGTTTTTAGTTATTTCAAATCCAACTCTAAATTAAAATTCCAATATTCGGAGTACCATAAAGTAGTGAATTATAGCCAACAAAATTCTAATTTTTTCATGCAACCGGTCAATAAAATTTTTATATATGAGAATCAGCTTATGACAGAATTAGATGCTTGATTATATTTTCCATGCAGAAACAAATTTTTCTCTTCCAAGTTTTTTTGTGCTAAATTTCAAATCCCTAAGTGTCAATACATAAATCTCTAGGGGGTGTTTTCAAAACTACTGTAAAGACATTCCATTCTCGTTATCTAGACCTATTAAACTTCTGTTACTTAATTATCATATCAATTGCTCATCAATTTATATATCCTATCAATTTACATTACATTTTTCTACTTACCTGTTCAGTATACACAAGAGAGAAAAACTTTCAAAAATTTGCCAACAACCTGTGTTTACATTACTTTTGGGGCCAACAGGGAGAGCAGATAGGAGTTAGGGTGGCCATCACACCATACCTTGCTTTTCAATTTTTAGATAATGGCTTCATTCCCAAACACAAATTATAATGACTAAATTTGAAAAGCTATATCACTAACAGACACTAATTAAAAATGACTCATATGTCCACTCAAAGCTGACCACCATGTCCCAGTAGACAGAAGAAGCATGACACATAGCTCATCTTTTAGTCTGCTATGATTGGGAACACCAAGCTCAATTCAGAAGTGTCTTTCATATCTCATAAAAAATGAGTAAGTATGTGGGCAAGAATGTGAGTGGCAGTGGTAAAGGCAGAGGAGGTTAAAAAAAAAAAGATGCAAAGTATATGCACATATTGCAGGAAAAATCTATAGCTTATGTCTAAATTACTGCTTCAAAATGTTCTTTCCCTACAGAATGAAATTCATAAATATGCCCACTCTAGTCTCATTAGTAACTAAAATTAGGGGAATCCAAAGTGAATTCAGAGTGTTTCTTTGAAAACCTTACCAATGGTATTAGCAATGATATTTGCAAAAGCGAGGTCTATTTCCAACATTCATTCATTCAGTAAATACCAAGTATCCACTAAATGCATGGCACTGTGCTAGGAATTGTAAAGGAACCTGTCAAATTATTTCATAAAGATATTCTTACCTTCAGTTGAAACCCAGTTTCATTCACGGTCTCCTTCCAGTTACCTTCCTAAAAATTAAAGTTAATTTTAGAAATCATTGCAAAATAAAACAACCTATAAGGAATACTCCAAATTAAATAAATTACGTATCTATTATTCTGTTATTCTTTCAGGGAAGATGGGAGAAAGGTTAAAAAAAAGAATTCATTTCAAAATTAAGCATACAATCCAGATTCCAAAAGATTACCAAAAGACAGACCCAAGATTTTATAGATCTGGGCTTCAAAAAATTAAGACTAACTTTGATATCATTTAAGTGATGCCAGAAAGTACTGTCTTTAGTATCTTTAAGTATAAAAATGTTAGCTGAGTGATGTAACCTAATATTTTTGAAAATCAAAACAAACTGAAAAACACAATTAAATGCATATATAGTAACAAAGCTGCTGCAAAGAGATACTTAAGCATAAGCATTCTACAGTTTAAAAGAAAAAAAAAATCAAATGAATTTTTTTTTAAGACTAATAAATAAGAGAAAAATACCTGTGTTAAAAACAAATAGAAGATTTTGTCTCTACAAAGGATGGGATGTGAGGCAACTCTCAAGAGAAAGTTTTCTAAGCCAATCCGTCGTCTTTCCACAAAATCCGGGTCCATGTTGTCAGCAGAAAGTTTATGCCAAACAAATTCTGCCTAGGTGAACAAAACAATCATGAAGAATAGTCTCAATGCTCAATACTTCTGAACTACACTGCTGTTTCATTTCTTACCCTTTTTTCTGGTAGAGGTGGCACAACAATATGTGGATAGTAAACTAAAAGGTAGTTTCTCAACAATTCAAATTCACTATACCGCCTCCATAGTGAGTCTGTTAGGACACTTTGACCATCAGTATGTTCAACTGACCTGAAAAGGAACAGAATAAGATCTCCATTACTTTTTTAAAAATACAGATACATGCACACACCCACCATTAAAATTTGTTAACTCCACGGGCGCCTGGGTAGTTCAGTCATTAAGCGTCTGCCTTCGGCTCAGGTCATGATCCCAGGGTCCTGGGATCGAGCCCCACATCGGGCTCCCTGCTCCGCGGGAGCCTGCTTCTCCCTCTCCCACTCCCCCTGCTTGTGTTCCCTCTCTCGCTGTGTCTCTCTCTGTCAAATAAATAAATAAAATCATTAAAAAAAAAAATTTAACTCCATTTACTAAATGCTTATGAACCAGGCACTCAGTAAAGAACTTTCCGTGTATTATCTTTTTTAATCCTCCTAACCACCCTGTGAAGCAGGATTATGCCCATTGTGCAGATGAGGAAGCAGCTACCCCCTCCTACAATCACAAAGCTCTCTGGATAAAGCACTCAAACCTCTCTGATTCCAAAGCCCTCACTCCTAATCACTTTTCCTTCTGTTACAGAAAATCTATTTGAACTCCAGAGAAATAATCATTTTAGGCACATTCTAAAAACCTCAATGTATAATAATTCAGTTAACGTATAATAATTGATTTTACAATACAGGAAAATCTGGCTCAGCTACTGTTCCATTAAACAAAAAGTATTTTTAACTATACTTCAGCCACAATGAGACACCACCATTCATGCCAAACACCAAGACACTGCAAAGACCTGGATTAAAAGCTATAAAGGAAGCAGATGCATCCACGTACCAGGACATCTCCTCAAAGGCAAAATGTTAACCCTGAAAGGGTAGGGGAAAAAAGATGTAAAAATTCATTTCTAGTCTTATCTTTACCATAAAGAGCTGCAGGCTAACTGGAGGGTATTATGCTGAGCGAAATAAGTCAAACAGAGAAAGACATGTATCATATGACCTCACTGATATGAGGAATTCTTAATCTCAGGAAACAAACTGAGGGTTGCTGGAGCGGGGGGTGGGGTGGGAGGGATGGGGTGACTGGGTGATGGACACTGGGGAGGGTATGTGTTCTGGTAAGCACTGTGAATTGTGCAAGACTGTTGAATCTCAGGGCGCCTGGGTGGCTCAGTTGGTTAAGCAACTGCCTTCGGCTCAGGTCATGATCCTGGAGTCCCGGGATCGAGTCCCGCATTGGGCTCCCTGCTCGGCAGGGAGTCTGCTTCTCCCTCTGACCCTCCTCCCTCTCATGCTGTCTCTCATTCTCTCTCAAATAAATAAATAAAATCTTTAAAAAAAAAAAAAAAAGACTGTTGAATCTCAGATCTGTACCTCTGAAACAAATAATGCAATATATGTTAAGAAAGAAAAAAAGAAGAAGAAGAATGTAGCAGGAGGGGAAGAATGAAGGGGGGGAAATCGGAGGGGGAGAAGAACCATGAGAGACGATGGACTCTGAAAAACAAACTGAGGGTTCTAGAGGGGAGGGGGTGGGAGGATGGGTTAGCCTGGTGATGGGTATTGAGGAGGGCACGTTCTGCATGGAGCACTGGATGTTATGCACAAACAATGAATCATGGAACACTATATCTAAAACTAATGATGTAATGTATGGGGATTAACATAACAATAAAAAAATTTTTTTAAAAAAAGGGCTGCAGGCTATGTCATATAAAAGTTCAACTTACAGTTGGGGGAAAGTTTGGCTAAAACCACACCAAGGATATTTGAAGTTATTTTGACTACTTAAGATTTCTACTAGCATAATCATTCTTAAAAGGCATCAATCAGTCCCTAAACATTATCGGGACCTTCCTACTTTCTCATTGGTTGATTGACAATAGCTTTCAAGCCCTCCAAGAAATGCACATATCACCACAATGTGCATTTGCATCCTAGGGCATAAAGGCCCAGAAGCTAAATCAGTCTTGGAATAAAGTAGTCTTAAGAAAGTATATACATCATGCCATGCTCAGCACAATAGATGCTCAGTGTTTTTATCATTATGTATTAGGTTTGCCGCTAAATTTACTCATTGCCTATCAGTTAAAAAGAAACAAAACATGAAATTCAAACTGTACAAATGGCTCCCATGGCAAAAACATAAATTATCAAATCAGAATTCATTTTAAAGAGTTAACCCAAACATTAGCTGTGACTAATACTATTCCAATTCAGATTCTCAAACTTTAGCTCAAAAAATATCTGGATTAATATCAAGTTTCAAATTATTCAAAATCATTACCAACAGAACCCACATCTTGCTAATAATCAGATTGATATAGATTAATATAGCCTATAAGAAGTACACCTACAAGGCTGTTAGAAGACCTGCTTAAGTTTTTGTTTTTTTTTTTCTTAAAGGCCATTTAAGGCAAAGTCTAGCCATTGGAGACTGACTAAACACATAGAGGATATTTACATTGGACCCTAAAACTAACACATTTATCCAATCATTCGCCAAATATTTAATAGCATATAACTAGTTTTACATGCAACATTTAATGCTCATAATAGACTGTATCATTAGCCCCATTTTACAAATCAGAAGACTTAAGTAATGACATCACACTTCTCCCAAACCATCAAGGCATTCTTACCTACTCTAAAAGAGGCATATTCTTATCTACTTTAAAAGGTTTCATATTCTATGAACAAAAAAACAAAAGTCTCAGGAGAAATTAAAAACCAGTGACTTGGGGCGCCTGGGTGGCTCAGTTGTTAAGTGTCTGCCTTCGGCTCGGGTCATGATCCCAGGGTCCTGCAATCAAGCCCTGTGTGGGGCTCCCTGCTCAGTAGGGAGTCTGCTTCTCCCTCTGCCTCTCCCCCACCCCCCCAACTTGTGCTCTTTCTCTCTCCCTTTCAAATGTATAAATAAAAATCTTCAAAAACCTTTGACTTAAAAAAAAAAAATGTCAGACCATATCATTCCTTTGCCCAAAGTCCTCCAAGACTTTCCCTCAAAAAAAAAAAAAAAAACAAAAACCTGCAGCTTAGCAAATTCCTCAAGTGATTCCTATTACTTTAAAGTTTAGGAATCACTGTCTTAATTTAGAATTACATGAAAAATATTGTGGAAGATAAATAAATATACACTTATAATGAAATACAATTGTGGGGGCACCTGGGTGACTCAGTTAAGTGTCTGCCTTTGGCTCAAGTTATGATCTTGGGGTCCTGGGATCAAGCCCCATGTCAGGCTCCCTGCTCAGTGGGAAGTCTGCTTCTCCCTGACCCTCAGCCCCTGCCCCGGCTCATGCTCTAATAAATAAAATCTTTAAAAAAAATAATGAAATATAATTGTGAAAGTCAACCCAATAATCATTTTGTGTACCACACATTTACTGATGATCCACTTAAATATTTATTCAGAATATAGCTACATTACTCAAGTATGGTCACTCCTAACTCCCAGTTATAAATTATGATGCTCTATTCAGTTCAAAAGCAAAAGTAAACAACTATAAATTATTCTAATTATTCAAATCAAGATTCTCTTCCAGCAGTAAAAGTAATCAACAGCAAATTTCACTGCTCATTTGGGTGATAAAATACTCACATACTAAAAATGAAAATATCCTTTTTAGTTTTATATTAAAGAACTTGCAGCACGGTAAGCTATAGTTAATAATACTCTATTGCATATTTGAAAGTTGCTAAGAGAGTAAATCTTAAAAGTTCTCATTATAAGAAAAGAATTTTATAACTGTATGGTGACAGATGCTAGTTAATTAGACTTGTGATCACTTGGAGCACCTGGGTGGCTCAGTTGGTTAAGCAACTGCCTTCCGCTCAGGTCATGATCCCGGGGTCCTGGGATCGAGCCCCGTATCGGGCTCCTTGCTCCTCGGGGAGCCTGCTTCTCCCTCTCCCTCTGCCTGCCACTCCCCCTGCTTGTGCTCTCTCTCTGTCAAATAAATAAATTAATTAAAAAAAAAAAAAAAAGACTTGTGATCACTTTACAATCTGTATAAATACTGCAAGGTAATGCTGTGTATCTGAAACTATTATGATGTTATATGTCAATTATACCTCATAGTAAAAAAAACCAGGAAAAAATAATTTACTTAGAAAGCTAAAGTTAACACTAATCTCTAAAGTATGATTTTTTTTTTTTAAGTAGCTAATTTAACTTAAAAAAAGAGGGGTGCCTTGGTGGCTCAGTTGTTAAGTGTCTGCCTTTGGCTCGGGTCATGATCCCAGGGTCCTGGGATCAGGCCCCACATTGGGCTCCCTGCTCAGTGGGAGGCCTGCTTCTCCCTCTCCCACTCCCCCTGCTTGTGGTTCTTGCTCTCGCTATCTCTCTCTGTCAAATAAATAAATAAAATCTTAAAAAAAAAACAAACAAACAGAAACAAAACCCTCTACTGGGACCATATTTTTTTTAATCACTTTAAAAATCTCTGTGAGGGGGGTGGGGGGATGGGTTAGCCTAGTGATAGGTATTAAAGAGGGCACATATTGAATGGAGCACTGGGTGTTATATGCAAACAATGAATCATGGAACACTACATCAAAACAAACAAACAAACAATCTGAAAACCAAAAAAACAATCTCTATGAGGGGGGTCTGGCTGGCTCAGTCAGCAGAGCATGTGACTCTTGATCTCAAGGTTGTGAGTAAAGCCCCATACTGGGTGAAGGGCCTACTTAATAAAAAAAATAAATACATTTTTTAAAAATCTCTGTGATACACATATGTAGATACATATGTCACAAAATGACCTAATTCTGGTGGGGGGATGGATTAAACAGGTGATTAAGGAGTGTACTTGTCATGATGAGCACAGGGTGATGTATGGAACTGCTGAATTACTACACTGTACACCTGAAACTAATATAACACTATATGTTAAGTAACAAGAATTAAAATAAAAACTTAAAAAAAAAAAATACAAAAAACCCAAAATGACCTAATTTTTAAAAGACCGACCTTACCTCCCTCTGTTCCTAAAGTTCCTATTGTACATAAATTTTCTCTCGTTTTGGGAAGATTCCTTTTTTTTTCTTTTTGGTGGAGGAAGGAAAATTATACTTACAAAGAGAACTTTCAGAATTGCCTGTAGATAAACAACATTTTCCAAGATTTTAACTTTTATTTTGGGTAGAAACACAGACCTGGAGAAAGCCTTGAAAAGTCACAGGGTGTAGCCTTAAGACAAGCTCAGTGACTTTGGTAAACCTATGAAAATTCAGGATTTAAAATTTTCTTTCCTTAAAAATGTATTCACATTAAAACATGGTTATAACTACCAACTAGATCTGGTAGTTCTATTTATTTTATTTTACTGGCTATCAAAAAATCTCATGTCTTTAACTCAAAGCATTTCTGCTCAGTCTCGCAGAGAGAAAAGAACTAGTTGGTATATAGCCTTTATATAAACTGTTTATAACTGGCGAAATAGAATCTTGCCTTGCCTTTCTCTAGACAAAACAGTCTAATTCCTTTAACTTTTTCCTTATGAGGTAAAAGACAATTTTTCTGATGAGTTTTAATTTCTTACTCCACGATTTACTCTTTTCAATTTTATCCCAGTCTAAAGTTCTAGTCTCAATCAATTCTTTCCTGTGAAAGAAAGGATTTAGACTGGCATCCTCTCCTCCTATACTTCCCTGCTAACCATCTTACTACCTAAGTCCACTTCATACACACCTGGGAATTGATCTCCTTTCCCAAAATCGCATAGGGATTATTATACCTAACTCCAAAATCTCCACCAAAGCATTTGTCAAGTAACATTTCAGATCCCAAAAGTATTCCACTAACCTTCTACTTCCAACACAAGTGCATTAAAATATAGCTACCAAGAGTACTACAGTAAAAGACACACCTGTTTATCTGTTAAAAAGTAAAGAAACAGGGGCGCCTGGGTGGCTCAGTCAGTTGGGCATCTGACTCTTGATTTTGGCTCAGGTCATGATCTCAGGGTTGAGACTGAGCCCCATGTTGGGCTCCACGCTGAGTGTGGAGCCTGCTTGGGATTCTCTCTCTCCTCCCCTGCCCCTCCCCACTCACACATGTGCACACTCTCTCTCTCTCTCTCTCTCTCTCTAAAAGAAAAAAAAAAACCCAATACCTAAAAAGACAATGACTTGCAAACAATTCCATTAAGCAACATAACTTGCATCAACAGCTACCAGACAAAGCTTTTTCTATCTAATTCTCATCGCCCACCTTGTTTCAATGAGGTAAGCAGTATATGTTTCTTGCATGTTCATGGCATTTCTTCCAGTTCGCTTTTCTGCTTCTGAAACACTAATTTCGATCTTCTTCAACCAAAAATTACTTTCAGTCATCTGGACAAAAACAAATGGAAGAAGAATGACAACAACAAAACTTTTAAGACAGTATTCAAAAAAAAACAGCTATTTTTATCCATTGTTAGTACATATTACAAGCAAATTTCTTCTATTCCTTGAGTTGTTAGGGGTTGCTAAATGACAGCAGCAAATGAAATACGTCTCAGCAGCATTTTGTAGCACATCAAACTTTTCCAAAAGCTATTTTAACATGTATCACACATTTAATTATTAAAACATAGACGTTTTGTTATGCTGAGTGAAATAAGTCAAACAGAGAAAGACATGTATCATATGACCTCACTGATATGAGGAATTCTTAATCTCAGGAAACAAACTGAGGGTTGCTGGAGTGGGGGGTGGGGTGGGAGGGATGGGGTGACTGGGTGATGGACACTGGGGAGGGTATGTGTTCTGGTAAGCGCTGTGAATTGTGCAAGACTGTTGAATCTCAGATCTGTACCTCTGAAACAAATAATGCAATATATGTTAAGAAAGAAAAAAAGAAGAAGAAGAATGTAGCAGGAGGGGAAGAATGAAGGGGGGGAAATCGGAGGGGGAGAAGAACTATGAGAGACAATGGACTCTGAAAACCAAACTGAGGGTTCTAGAGGGGAGGGGGTTGGGAGGATGGGTTAGCCTGGTGATGGGTATTGAGGAGGGCACGTTCTGCATGGAGCACTGGGTGTTATGCACAAACAATGAATCATGGAACACTATATCTAAAACTAATGATGTAATGTATGGGGATTAACATAACAATAAAAAAATTAAAAAAAAAAATAGACGTTTTGTGTAAGTGACCAAGAATAAATCAATATAAAATACCTAAGAAAAAAATCTAAAAGCATATTATACAAAGCTGAATAATCCTCAATATTAAAATCTAATTTTTGGTTTTAACAAAGTCAAATCTCAGTCTTTCAGAAAGAAAATACTATACATATGCCAAAAGGCAAGATTTTCAGCAGATAGGTTAAATTAAAAAAAAAAAAAAAAAGGAGTCGTCGTCTTATATTCAACTTGATTTTTATTTATTTTTTTATTATATCCAACTTGAAATCTGCCTGAACGCCTTGGCAGTGGTTAACAGGCTCCACTTGTGAGACAGCAGCAAGGTCTAGGAGCAGGCTCCTCTCTGCTCCTGCTAACACATCCCCAGGTCTATGCTAAAAAACCAGAAAGAACAAAAAACACACCACTGGTGGTTCAAAGCCTGTATGTGTGGCAAGTGTGCCATTAAAAATACCAAAGTAACTCCAAGTCTAAAAGAGGAAGACAAAGTGAGACCATGTGGTAACTGCTGTGCTTTGGGTTTTTTCCCCTTGCTCTGTCTCAAAGTTCAGAGGTAGGTTTTAATTAAAAATACTGCACTACATTATAACTGAGGGCAGTTTGTGAAGAAAGGTGTGAAAAACTGACAGGAATGGAGCCATTTTAAAAGGGAGCCAAGCAACCACTGCAGAGAAGCTGCCTTATCCGTTTCTGTTCGGACCAGACCAAAACCTTTGGACTAGACAAAACAGCAAATGTTTTAAGTAACTGCTTGAGAAGTCAGCAGAACAAACAACCTGCCCACAAGTCCACAGGTTATGGACTTTCTGAAGACAGAATCTATAGTAAAACAACGTATAACTAAGGGTTTAGCCTTTTTTTCTCTTAACTCGTGTACCTGCTCCGCCCCTTCTTTTTCCTTATAAAAACCCCTTACTTTCACCCTAGAAGCAGGATTCTATTTGGGTTTCTACTGAATTTGTATTCCCCAAATTGCAGTTCTTTAATGCCAAATACACTTGTTTGCCTCTCACTGTGGCCCTTTGTTTTCAGGTTAACAAGAGACAGAAGTAGAAAGATGGTTGCACCAAGAAATAAAAGAAAAAACTACAGTAAAACCCACTGGTGATGATGTATACAGAAAATTAGGGATGCCTGGGTGGCTCAGTCAGTTAAGCGTCTGCCTTCGGCTCAGGCCATGATCCCAGAGTGCTGGGATCGAGTCCCGCATCAGACTCCCTGCAGGGAGCCTGCTTCTCCTTCTTCTGGCTGCTCCCCGCCCCCGCTTGTGCTCGCTCTCTCTCTCTCTCTCTCTCACACAAATAAATACATTTTTTTAAAAATCTTAAAAAAAAAAAGAAAATTAAACCTATGTGCTATGAGGACAGAAAAAGCTATGTGGTATGGCAAAAAATTAAATGATGAATAAATTTAGGAAGTGCCCCCAAAATGCTGAAGAAAAACTGAGAAGATAAAAATGCTAAAAGATGATAAAAAGGCAGAGAACTAAGAAGCTAACCCAAAGGAATAAAATTATTAGTCAACAAAAACAGAAATCACTCAGTTGTCAAATAAGACATTTTTATCAAGTATTAAGTTGTATGTTTAGCTACTGAGAGAAAAAATAAGGAAATACTCCAACCAAAAGTAAGTTCAAGAAATTACATAGGGTATTATGCTGAGCAAAATAAGTCAATCAGAGAAAGACATGTATCATATGATCTCACTGATATGAGGAATTCTTAATCTCAGGAAACAAACTGAGGGTTGCTGGAGTGGTGGGGGGGTGGGAGGGATGGGGTGGCTGGGTGATAGACACTGGGGAGGGTATGTGCTATGGTGAGCACTGTGAATTGTGTAAGACAGATGAATCACAGACCTGTACCTCTGAAACAAATCATACATTATATGTTAAAAAAAAGAAGATAGTAGGAAGGGAAAAGTGACGGGGGGGAAATCGGAGGGGAAGACGAACCATGAGAGACTATGGACTCTGAGAAACAAACTGAGGGTTCTAGAGGGGAGGGGGGTGGGGGGATGGGTTAGCCTGGTGATGGGTATTTAAGAGGGCACGTATTGAATGGAGCACTGGGTATTATACGCAAACAATGAATCATGGAACACTACAGAAAAAACTAATGATGTAATGTATGGTGATTAACATAACATAATAAAATTTTAAAAAAGGAAAAAAAAAAAAGAAATTACATAAGCACAAACCACCCAACATCAGGATTATGAAACCCTCATTGGTTGAGATACACACACACACATACATACATACATACATACATACATATATATATATATAGTTCCTAATTTGGGCCCATAGTCAAACACTTTGATTTATCAGCATCTACTCCAGTGAAAAATACCTCCAATACTGGAAACACATGACTAGTAAAACAAATTAGCTCCCCAGCCAAAAAGATAATGCATCTGAGTCATGAATTTACCCTCATACCATCCAATTACACAGAAGGAAAAAATAAATAAAAGAATAAAATCAGCTACCATAAAAACTAAAGAATGAAAACAGGAACACAACAATAACACCAGAAGGACTTGGAAAATGATATAAAATTGCTTATCCTCTCAGTAAAACACAAAGAGTGCCAAGAATAACTCAACTGGAAGCACAATTGTTAAAAGGATACATTGAACAAACTAGAGATGGACTGACTTGACTGGAAGATGAGCCCAGGGACATGTTTCAAAGAGAGACAGGATAGTTCAGGTGTATTCAAAGCCGACTTCTCATCAGAGTAAAGAATATCATTAAAGAGTGATGCTATACTCAAACCCAGGGAATAACATCCTGAATGTAGATGTTTGATGTGTGAATCACTACTTTCTACCTGACTTAAGACTAACTCCCTAAGATTAAATAAATGTAGAAGATAGACATATTTAAAAGGCTAATGAAATTATTTCCAACTCAAAAAATGAAAATGAATATAATGTTTCAAGTTTCAAAAATGTTGCAAACCACTAAGAAATAGCAAAAGCATAAAAGCAGATAAAAGTGATAAAAGGAACAATAAGAAACTATTAATTCAATAAATATGTCTTGGGTATCTACCTTGCCAGTCATTAGGGATGGAAAGACAGATGACACATGGTGCCTAAAAAAAAAAAGAAAAAGAAACATGGTGCCTGACACTTCAGGAGTTCACTGCTTGCATGAAGAATTCTCAGCCTGCATACTGACGTTCTTTAAGACTAAAAACAAAATGAAAGCTAACCTTAATATAACTTTTAGGATTACAGATGAAAAGAGTTAGTGTTTATGGCATTTGACTTATTTAGTTAATCTTATTTAAATCACATACTAAAGAAAATATATTACATTTATTGTTACACTGAAAATTATAGGAAAAAGATAAAACAGGCCAACAACAACAACAACAACAAAAAAAAAACAGGCCAATTAAGATGAACGCGGAGCTAATTGGAAAAGAAACAATGCAAAGAAAGAAAAATAAAATATATTTGGGCAGTAAAACTGACATTGCAAGAATTCAAATCAGTAAGAACATGAGATAGTTGCAAAGCTTCCGCAGAAGGCTGAGGAAAAAAAGACCAAAAAAGGGTAAAAATGATGAAATATGATCTTAAAAAACCCAAAGAACCAACATCTAAACAATGTTAGTCCTCAAAGAAGAAATTAGAAGAAACAGAAATAATAACTATCTGTATAATTTAAAAGAAAAAGAAATAAGCAAACAAATCTTTCCTGGACTGGAAAAAAGTTCTAAGCCTTCAAACTAAAAGGCATGTGGTCTGTGTATAATGAACTGGAACATTTTAACATCCCAACAAGATTAAGGCAGGAAAATAAGAACTAAGACCCCTACAAAAGAATAAATATCAAATCTGCCTTAGACTCCACAATAAATTCCAAATGACAAAGGAGCATTATGCATAGGGCATGCTTGAAAATATTTAAACATATTAACATACTGTCCCTTCAAAAATACTTAGTCCCAGCACAATTTTTTACAGAAACTGATAAACTATTCCTAAATTTTATATGGAAATACAAAGGGCCTAGAATAGCCAAAAGGATTTTGAACAAGCTGTAGGATCCAGTTTCAAAACTTACTAAAAAGTGAAAGTAATCAAGAGAGTGTTGTATTGGCAGAAGGAAGAAAGATCAATGGAAGAGAACTGAGAATCCAGGGATAAACCCTTACATTTAAGGTCAACTGATTTTTTTTTTTTTTTAGGTCAAGTGATTTTAAAAAACACACCAAGGCAAGTCTTTTCAACATATGGTGCTGAAACCACTAAATGTTCACACCCCCCGCAAAAAAAAGATTCAGACCCTTTACTCACACCACAGACAGAAATTAACTCAAAATGGCCTAGATATAGAGCTAAGACTGAAATTTCTAGAAAAAAACATAGGAGAAAAATCTTTGTGATCTTAGGATATGCAAAGAGTTCTTAGATATAATACCAAAAGCACAATCCATAAAAGAGAAAAGTGATATACCAGACCTCAACAAAATTAAAACCTTTTACTATTCAAAAGACACCATAAAAAGAGGGGTGCCTGGGTGGCTCAGTCGTTAAGCATCTGCCTTCTGCTCAGGTCGTGATCCCAGGGTCCTGGGATCGAGCCCCACATTGGGCTCTCTGCTCCGTGGGGAAGTCTGTTTCTCCCTCTCCTACTCCCCCTGCTTGGTGTTCCCTCTCTCCCTATGTCTCTCTGTCAAATAAATAAATAAAATCTTTAAAAAAAAAAAAAAGAGAGAGAGGCACCTGGGGCTCCTGCGTGGCTCAGTCGGTTAAACATGACTTCAGCTCAGGTCATGATCTCGGGGTTCTGGGACTGAATTGGGCTCCCCGCTCAGCAGGAATTTGGGGGGATGACAGGAATGTTCTAAAACTGGATTGTGGTGATGGTTGCATAACTCTGTAATTTTACTAAAAATTATTGAATTAGATTGAATTTTATGATATATAAATTATACCTTAATAAAGTTGTTTATGGGGGCGCCTGGGTGGCTCAGTCGGTCAAGCAGCTGCCTTCGGCTCAGGTCATGATCCCAGGGTACTGGGATCGAGCCCCGCATCGGGTTCCCTGCTCGGCGGAGAGCCTGCTTCTCCCTCTCCCTCTGTCTGCCACTCTGCCTACTTGTGCTCTCTCTCTATCTCTGTTAAATAAATAAAAATCTTAAAAAAAATAAATAAATAAAGTTGTTTATGCCAACAAATTAGACAATATGGAAGAAATGGATGCATTCCTAGAGATGTATAAACTACGAAAACTGAACCAGGAAGAACTTGGAAAACCTGAACAGACCCGTAACAAGCAAGGAAATTGAAGCAATAATCAAATATCTCCCAACAAACAAGAGCCCAGGGCCAGATGGCTTCCCAGGAGAATTCTACCAAATATTTAAAGAAGAATTAATACCTATTCTGAAACTGTTCCAAAAAATAGAAATGGAAGGAAAACTTCCAAACTCATTTTATGAGGCCAAAGACTCCACCTAAAAGAATTACAGACCAATATCCCTGATGAGCATAGATGCAAAAATTCTCACCAAAATACTAGCCAATAGGATCCAACAGTACATTAAAAGGATTATTCACCACGACCAACTGGGATTTATTCCTGGGCTGCAAGGTTGGTTCAACATCTGCAAATCAATCAATGTGATACACTCCATTAATAAAAGAAAGGACAAGAACCATATGATCCTCTCAATAGATGCAGAAAAAGCATTTGACAAAGTACAGCATCCTTTCTTGATTAAAACTCTTCACAGTGTAGGGATACCTCAATATCATAAAAGCCATCTATGAAAAACCCACAGAGAATATCATTCTCAATGGGGAAAAACTGAGATCTCTTCCCCCTAAGATCAGGAATACAGAAGGAATGTCCACCATCTCCAATGCTGTTCAATACAGTACTAGAAGTCCTAGCCAGGGCAATCAGACAACAAAAGGCATCAGAAATGGCAAAGAAGAAGTCAAACTCTCACTCTTTGCAGATGATATGATACTTTATGTGGAAAACCCAAAAGACTCCACTCCAAAACTGCTAGAACTCATACAGGAATTCAGTAAAGTGGCAGGATATAAAAATCGATGCACAGAAATCAGTTGCATTTCTATACACCAAAAATGAGACAGAAGAAAGAGAAATTAAGAAGTCAATCCCGTTTACAACTGCACCCAAAACCATTAGATACCTAGGAACAAACCTAACCAAAGAGGCAAAGAATCCATACTCAGAAAACTATAGAAGACTCATGAACAAAACTGAGGAAGACACAAAGAAATGGAAAAACGTTCCATGCTCATGGATTGGAAGAACAAATACTGTGAAAATGTCTACGCTACCTAGAGCAATCTACATATTTAATGCAATCCCTATCAAAATACCATCCACTTTTTTCAAAGAAATGGAACAAATAATCCTAAAATTTGTATGGAACCAGAAAAGACCCCGAATAGCCAGAGGAATGTTGAAAAGGAAAACCAAAGCTGGTGACATCACAATCCCGTACTTCAAGTTCTATTACAAAGCTGTAATCATCAAGACAGTATGGTACTGGCACAAAAACAGGCACATAGATCAGTGGAACAAAATAGAGAACTCAGAAATGGACCCTCAACTCTATGGTCAACTAATCTTCGACCAAGCAGGAAAGAATATCCAATGGAAAAAAGACAGTCTCTTCAACAAATGATGTTGGGAAAATTGGACAGCCACACGCAGAAGAATGAAACTGGACTATTTCCTTACACCATACACAAAAACAGACTCCACATGGATGAAAGACCTAAATGTGAGACAGGAATCCATCAAAATCCTTAAAGAGAACACAGGCAGCAACCTCTTCGACCTCAGCAACTTCTTCGTAGACAAACTGCCAAAGGCAAGGGAAGCAAGAGCAAAAAATGAACTACTGGGACTTCATCAAGATAAGCAAGGAAAGGATACAGTCTACCAAACCAAAAGACAACTAACAGAATGGGAGAAGATATTTGCAAATGACATATCAGATAAAGGGCTAGTATCCAAAATCTATAAAGAACTTATCAAACTCAACACCCAAAGAACAAATAATCCAATCAAGAAACGGGCAGAAGGGGTGCCTGGGTGGCTCAGATGGCTAAGTGTCGGCCTTCAGCTCAGGTCATGATCCCAGGGTCCTGGGATCGAGCCCCACATCGAGCTCCCTGCTCCGCGGGAAGCCTGCTTCTCTCTCTCCCACTCCCCCTGCTTGTGTTCCCTCTTTCGCTGTGTCTCTCTCTGTCAAATAAATAAATAAAATTTTTAAAAAAAAAAAGAAACGGGCAGAAGACATGAACAGACATTTCTCCAAAGAAGATACACAAATGGCCAAAAGACACATGAAAAAATGCTCAACATACTCGACATCAGGGTCACATACAAATCAAAACCACAATGAGATACCACCTCACACCAGTCAGAACGGCTAACCTTAACAAGTCAGGAAACAACAGATGTTGGTAAGGATGTGGAGAAAGGGGAACCCTCGTACACTGTTGGTGGGAATGCAAGCTGGTGCAGCCACTCTGGAAAACAGTATGGAGGTTCCTCAAAAAGGTGAAAATAGAGCTACCCTGCAACCCAGCAATTGCACTACTGGTTATGTACCCCAAAGATACAAATGTAGTGATCCGAAGGGGCACCTGCACCCCGATGTTTACAGCAACAGTGTCCACAATAGCCAAACTATAGAAAAAGCCCAGATGTCCATCAACAGATGAATGGATAAAGAAGATGTGGTATATATATACAATGGAATATTATGCAGCCATCAGAAAAAAATGAAATCTTGCCATTTGCAATGATGTGGATAGAACTAGAGAGTATTATGCTAAGCGAAATAAGTCAGTTAGAGAAAGACAATTATCATATGATCTCACTGACATGTAGAATTTGAGAAACAAGGCAGAGGATCATAGGGGAAGAGAGGAAAACATGAAACAAGACGAAACCAGAGAGGGAGACAAACCATAAGAGACTCAATCTCAGGAAACAAACTGAGGGTTGCTGGAGTGGAGGGGGGGTAGGAGGGATGGTGTGGCTGAGTGGACATTGGCAGGATATGTGTTGGGGTGAGTGCTGTGTATTGTGTAAGACTAATGAATCACAGACCTGTACCCCTGAAACAAATAATACATTATATGTTAATAATAAAAAAAGGGGGGAAAAGAAAAAAAAATAAAGTTTAAAATAAAATCCATGAGTGAGGCGCATGGGTGGCTCAGTCGCTGGGCATCTGCCTTCAGCTCAGGTCATGATCCCAGGGTCCTGGGATCGAGCCCCGCATCGGGCTCCCTGCTCCGCGGGAAGCCTGCTTCTCCCTCTCCCACTCCCCCTGCTTGTGTTCCCTCTCTCGCTGTGTCTCTCTGTCAAATAAATAAATAAAATCTTTAAAAAACAAAATAAAATAAAATCCATGAGTCCATACTGAAAAGACAAATAGAAAGTCTGATGAGGAGCAAGATACTTTCAATTTCAAAGTATGTCCCACAAAATATTAATTACAAAAGGGAAAAGAGTTACTTGATATTGAAGACTGGCAGAAAATATGATTCCCAAGTATTGGGCAAATACAAATCACATGTGAACTGCTAAGATGCAACTAGAACATAGCATCACTTTAGTGGCAATTTCTGCCAAAGATGCATAACCTGAATTTAATCATAAGGAAACATAAGCAAACCCAAATTGAGGGGCATTCTACAAAATAACTGGTTTCTAATCTTCAAAGGGTCAAAGTTACCAAAGTAAAGACTGAGAAACTGCCAGATTGAAGGAGACTAAAGAGACGATACAATTAAATGCAATACATGCATCTGGACTGGATCATTTTGCTCTGAAGAACACTATTGGTGCAACTGGCAAAATCTAAACAAAGTTTGAGGATGAGATAGTCATTTATCAATGTTATTTTCCTGATTTTGATGGTAGTACTGTGGCTACATAGGACAATGTCCTTGTTTGCCCCTAAACACTGAAAAGTTTTTAAGTAATCTCTATGCCCAACGTGGGGTTCAAACTCATGACCCCAAAATCAAGAGTTGCAGGCTCCACTGACTGAGCCAGCCAGGAACCCCTCACACTGAAAGTTCTGGGAATGAGATGAGGGAATATCATGCTGGCAGTTCAATTCTCAAATAGTTCATGGGAAAAAGTATCTTCATATTGCCCTTGCTTATAAATTTGATATCATTTCTATAAATGAGATTATTTCAAAAAATTCTTAAATAGTCATAATTACATAAATAATTTTTGTGTCAGTTATGTTTGGGGGAAGAAAACAAGAAAGATACATGTCTTCCAAATCATTAGAGGATAAAACCAAAGAAATTATCGCCCACAAAGGAAAACACAAAAATAGAAACCAGAATAAGAAAGTATAAAACCTCACAGAAGAAAATCAACTAAAAATAAAGCCAGTTAGGATAATGCAAATGTTTTAAATTCCCTATGGTAAACAAGAGAAAGACTTAAAACATAACACAAGGCATAAAAATTATAACATGGAACAAACACAAATACAAATAAACTGAAGTCAAAAGAAATCAGTGATCAGTTTAACATGAGGCCAAGCAGGTAAGCAGGAAAATATAAAATAACTGGAAATCAGGAAAAAATAAAAGTTTGTAATTAGAAGAGCCAAGGATCAATTCACTCTCAGATTAAAAACCAGTTTGCCAGAATCTGAATCCCATCTCTGCCACAGATTAGCTGTGTTAACTCTGGGCAAATTTTTTAATCTCTCTGCCTCAGTTTCCTCATCTGTAAAATGGGGATTACAGTACTTAACCTCATAATGTTATCATCAGAACATTTAATGAGTTAATGCAGGTAGAGTTCTAAAAGTTGCCTGGTGTATAGCAGGAGCTCAAGTATTCCCTATTACTTGTAATTTTAAGTTTTTTTTTAATTATGAAAATAACACAAGCTTGATGTGTAAAAATTGAAAAATAGAAGTAAAATTAAGTAAATATAAGTCACCTGTATCCCACAACCCAGCACTAACCACTGTTAATATACTACTGTTGGTGTATTTCCTTACAATCTTTTTTTTCTACGTTTGATGCTTCTGTGTTACTGAAATAGGTCAAGGTCTGAAGTTTAAGAACTACCCAAAGAATTTACTTTCCTTAGGAGATACGTCTACAATGGCCAAAAGTAGCAGGTATTATGTTAAAAATAATGTATTTATGGGGTGCCTGGGTGGCTCAGTCGTTAAGCGTCTGCCTTTGGCTCAGGTCATGATCCCGGGGCCCTGGGATCGAGCCCCGCATCGGGCTCCCTGCTCGGCGGGAAGCCCACTTCTCCCTCACCCACTCCCCCTGCTTGTGTTTCCTCTCTCGCTGTCTCTGTCAAATAAATAAAAATAAAATCTAAAAAAAAAAAAAAAATAATAATGTATTTACTTAGGCCTATGAGTGAAGCTTACTTCAGTTATAAATAAGAAAAATAGTTATATGACCTGTTTTCTTGTGCTTTTTATCTATAAAAATATGTATTTTAAAAATAGTGATTCAGAAAACATCAAGTTTTTTTTAAAGATTTTATTTATTTGACAGAGAGAGACACAGCCAGAGAGGGGACACAAGCAGGTGGAGTGGGAGAGGGAGAAGCAGGCTTCCCACCAAGCAGGGAGCCCGACACGGGGCTCGATCCCAGGACCCAGAGATCACGACCTGAGCCGAAGGCAGACACTTAAAGACTGAGCCACCAGGTGCCCCAGAAAAATTAATTTTTATTTAAAATAAAATATATAAGTTTGAACAGTTTTTCAGACTGAGTGACAACACATTCATGGTTCATGAAATCAATTTGGTGGTTTGTGATCAATTATTTCTTTTTAATAATAAATAGAAGAAGACTGTCAGAGAGTACTGAATGAAGTAATGATTAAGTATTGCCTCTTGGAACAACACTTATGTATGAAAGGATATGTATGCTGATTAGGTTGTAGAAAATGTATTTTGTACTGTGAGTCACCTTTGAAAAACTCTTGAGAGCTGCTGAGGTAGAAAAATGAGGAAAAAGTTCTTGAATGTGATTTAATCACCTGCTACTAAACTGATACATTCTTTACATTTTCTTTTCCTTTTTCATGTTACTCACCCCCACAAGCCTCAAACCTTGCCCACAGCGCCAGCCTACTCCACTCAGTTCTCTGCTGCCAATCAGTAAAGGTGTCACGGGGCACACCGATTGCTAACCAGTAAGCACCAGTTGCACAAGAACTCTTTGCCCCCACCAGTACTCCCCAGGCCTAGAGTGCGCTCCCTGAAAAATCACTCATGACTCCCTCAGGCAATGATTTTTCTCTGGACAAACACTTAACCATCAACTCAATGGAATTTTCCAGCCTAAAAAGTTATCTTGCTTCCATTCCCTTGCTATTTCATCTCTCTTATGCCGGGACTAATTGCTACTTTCTTGGAGATTGGATTCCTCTCTCATTTTTTCCATTTTCTAAATTATTTTAAATAGAACTGACACTACTTTAAAAAAAAAGAAGAAGAAGAATGCACTCTTCCCTACTGGGGAAGAAGTATGAAAGAAAAAAAAAAGACTTCTCAACAAACAATGGAAAAGAATTAAAGACTCACAGAAAGAAAAATAAGAGACCACAGAAGAGCTGATAGCAGAATTTAAAGAATCCTGATTAATGATGTTTAAAACCAAAGGGGAGGGCGCCTGGGTGGCTCAGTTGGTTAAGCAACTGCCTTCGGCTCAGGTCATGATCCCGGAGTCCTGGGATCGAGTCCCACATCGGGCTCCCGGCTCAGCGGGGAGCCTGCTTCTCCCTCTGACCCTTTCCCCTCTCATGCTGTTTCTCTGTCTCTCTCTCTTTCTCTCAAATAAATAAATAAAATCTTTAAAAAAAATAAAAATAAAAAAATAAAACCAAAGGAGATTTGAGACTCAGTCAGTGCTCGCTTCTATTACCCCTAGGTGTAGGGCAAATGGTACAAATTACTCTCAGCCCAAATCTGCAGTCAAAAATAAGGATGAGGAGGCAAGATTTCTGCATCTCTACACTCCATCTGCATAGATATTTTTGTGGTGAAAAGCTACTTGATAAATCAACACATTTTTAACACTTTCTTTTCTTCTTAAAATTGCAACTTAAACTAAAAAACTTAAATACAGTATTGGCACAATTAACAAGTCTATTTTTAACTTTTTTTTTTTAAAGATTTTTTTTTTTTTTTTATTTGAGAGAGAGAGACTGAGAGAGAGAGAGCATGAGAGGGGGGAGGGTCAGGAGGGTCAGAGGGAGAAGCAGACTCCCCGCCGAGCAGGGAGCCCGATGCGGGACTCGATCCAGGGACTCCAGGATCATGACCTGAGCTGAAGGCAGCTGCCCAACCAACTGAGCCACCCAGGCACCCTTAACTTTTTTTTTTTTTTTTTTTAATGAAGCAGCATGGCTTACTGGAAAGAGCACTGATTTCAAAGCCAGGAGGACCTGGGCTCAAATCCTAGCCATACCACTGACTAGCTTGTGACCTTGGCGAAATTACTTCTCTCCGAACCCCATCTTTATCTGTCTTTTGGGGGTAATTTACAGAATTAAATGAAAAGCAGAGCTTACTGTGCATAGCACCCACAAACAACAAATCTAACTTACCTTTCTGGTCAGACCACATTCCTATCAATAACAGTAACAAGTGGTTATCGTTACTGCAATAGTTCTCAATTGAAAATGGACTGGAGAAGAAGAGGGGATAGAAAGAGGGAAAGGTAGGGGTGCCTGACTGGCTCAGTTGGTACAGCATACGATGACTCTTGATCTCGGGGTCATGAGTTCGAGCCCCACGTTGGGTGTGGAGATTACTTAAAAAAAAGATTTAAGGGGCGCCTGGGTGGCTCAGTCGTTAAGCGTCTGCCTTCGGCTCAGGTCATGATCCCAGGGTCCTGGGATCGAGCCCCGCATCGGGCTCCCTGCTCGGCCAGGAGCCTGCTTCTCCCTCTCCCACTCCACCTGCTTGTGTTCCCTCTCTAGCTGTGTCTCTCTCTCTCTGTCAAATAAATAAAATAAAATAAAATCTTTAAAAATAAATAAATAAATAAATAAAGATTTAAAAGAAAAAAGAGGGAAAGGGAGTAGGTGGCCCTCAAAGGGCGGGCTTGGGGCTTTTGGCAGGGAGGGGACAATGTACAGAGTACATGTGAATGTATATATTTAAACTACTGATTCTGAAATAATCGATACTAAAAATAATTGTCCAAATGGCTTGTGTCTCTAGAATCACAAAATTAAGGAGCTGCTTTAGGAAACCCCATAAGTTTGGTCACTGGTGAATGGTACATTTACAAACATTTTCCTAAAATGTCAGGTAATACAACTTTTACTATATGATAGCATCTTTGGGATTTCAAATATCTTAAACTGAATATATATAGGTTTTTTAATGAGGTACTTATAATTACTTTTAAATTAAGATAAATGGAGTTTATACTATAGTTGTGACTTCATATTAGTTAATTATCTTCACAAAAAAATTACCAAAAAACAAATTTTTTTAAAAGATTTTTTTTTTTTTTTGAAGTAATCTCTACATCCAACATGGGGCTCAAACTTACACTCATGAGATCAAGAGTCGCACGATCTACCGATGAGCCAACCAGGTGCCCCATGAAAATTTTTATCATCATAATCAAATCAAAATTAAACTCATGATGTTGTCAACAAAAGATACGATCCTTGCCTTTTGAAACAATCTAAAATTGCTTTAACATATACCCAAGAGATTGGCAAATATTTTAAGGTCTGAAAACATTAAGTGTTGATACAGAAAGCATCGGGCACTGCTGACGGGAAAAAAAGTTGGTAAAATCACTTTGGAAAGCAATTTGGCACCACCTACTAGGATTCAATGTGCTAATACCCTACAATCCAGCAACCCCACACCTAAATTTGTATTAGACATTTGCACCAAGAGATACGGAAGAAGTTAATGATAGTAATTTTTTTAGAAATAAGCAAGAATCTTGTAATAACCCCAATGTCTGTAAACACAAGAAGAAATTAACTGTAGAACATCTATAAAATGGTAGCCTATAACAGTCGTGAATATAAATGAATTAAGCCACAGCTTGGCTGAATCCCAAAAACATACTGAGTTAAGAGAGGAAGTAAAATTATATCCCCTACGTAAATTTCAAAATCAAGTAAAACAACACGTTGTTTAGGGATACATATGGTAAAATTATAAGAAAAGCAAAAGAACTGTTAATACAAAATGCAGAATACAGGTTACCTCTGTGGTGGAGGGAGTGAGCTGTAACCCAGGAGAACATATGAGCGCTTCAATTATTTTGTGAGATAATTATTTATTCTTTAGTGATGACATACTTCACAATAAGTTTTTTTTAAAAAGGGGAACACAAAAACTAAGTCACAGATGGAAACCTGCATAAAGAGCAAATCATAAGAGCCAAATTTATGAACTAAAAATACACACACTTCTTCACATTTAATATGAGATCCTGACCTTTCCACAAATAATTCTACATTTTGAAAAAAATTAAATGAAAAACTTAAAACTCACCCCAAAAAGTCTTTATGCTACCCTATGTATCTCCACATTTCCCTAAGGCAAAACCTTCAACTACTGTGTATGAAGTTCCTGGTTATCTGGTCTCTAAACTTTAAATAAAGGCTTTCTAGTTACATCCAGCAAACAACTTTAACTTTTCTTTACCCGTATACCATAAGAATGGGCAGTTTTATATTAGCACTAACACCTGTTCCAGAAAAAAGGAAGCAAAATGGATGATCAACGCACACTCTTGGAGAGAATGGTGTCATGTGGAGTGCTGGTTTCTGAAATGCTTCGATTTAACCCGGTCTACCTATCTTGCATTATGCGTGAAAACACTTTGGAATGAAAGCAATTACTAATATAAAATGATGCATTTTCTCCTCTCCTCAAGCAATGAAAATCACTAGGGGGCTTCACAAAGCAGGGGCTTCACAAAGCAGGTCCATGGGATATAGATAACAAACCTCACTCAACTGGGAAATACGGCACTGCCTCCAAGTGAAGAAACTGCAGACAAATACGGAGTTTAGTTTTTTTTTATTTGTACCTCTTCTTGAATCCGACACTTTCTTCAATTTCCTGATGGTGGCACCAAGCCAACCACCCTTTTTAACCCCCAACTTGTTCAAGGCCCCCATTCCCCTCCTTCTCCAGCACCGCTGCCCACTCTCCACGATGCCTCGGCTCGGCCATCGCCTCTGCACAACCCTTCACCAGAATGCCAGGAACAACAGTGTTGCTCTTCTGGTCCAAACCTCCAGGTCCCCCGACCTCTGAACACCGCACCTGCTCCAGCCCGGCGGGTCCCGGGCTCCGACCTCCACGCCCGCGGGACCGCACCCACACATCCCCTCCGCTCCCCGCGCCGCCGCACTCTCGGCCCTTCCCTTGGTCCCGCAGCGCCAGGCGCTCGCCCCTCCCCAAAACCCACTTTTTCCACCGAGCCTCCCCTTCTTTGCACCTGTGGCCCGGCCCTTCCACCCTGCTGTCCCCTCACCGCCGGGCCTTCCCGGCCGAGCCCACCGGGCCCCGCCAGCCCAGCCCAGCTCGGCCCGCTAGGCCCCGACACCAGGCCCCGTGGCCTCTGCCGCCCCTTCTCCTCACCGTGCCCTCCCCGGAGCCCTCGTCTTGGGGCCCTTCCGCTTCCTCACCGACCGCGGCCTGCAGGCCCGCGTCGGGGTGGCCCAGCGGCTCTAGGGGCGCCGGCTGCAACTGCCGCTCGGGATCCCGAGGTGCCTGCTCCATGGCTGCGGTTTGGCGCGGCGGCTCCAGTGCGCCTGCGCCGCCGCGCAGCGCGCCCCGCCCCCTGCTTCTCGGCCCGGCCCGGCTGCGGTCCGCGGTCCGCGGGGGCTGAGACCCACGGAGTGCCCGGCGGGGACTTAGGAAGTGGTCAGCTGCTAAGCTGGGAGACCCAGAAACCCGGGAGAACGGATGGAGGAGAGAAGGGGAGAAAGGCAAGGGGAAGGTGAAGAACAGAGTAGACCCTGGAACCATTCCGGTTGGCGATCACCTAGAGAAAAATTGAGTCTCAAAAAGAAATCCGAGGCCGCGGTCTGACCTTCTCGCCCTCGGCCCCTGTCTCTCCTACCTTGTCGGTTCCATTTTTCCCCCGGAAAGATCAGAGCGCCATAAATTAAAAACTTTCAGCAGTTCGAGTAACACATTCGGCAAAAGGTAGCAGGTGCAAGTTTTTGAGAGAAGTGAAGAAGTGAAGCGTTTGGCCGAAGCGGTGCTTGAGATCTCTTGCGTTTCATAAAGCCCTGGAGATCTCTATCATTTTCTACGAACATGAACATCTCTTACCGAACTTTCGGAACCCGCTTCCTTGACAAGAATTCACTATGGTAACCTAACGGGAAATGCTCACTGGGTGTAGCAGGCTGTGTGGAAGTTGGGGTTCCTTCTATACAAAGTCTGGTCATCAGTTTTTCAAGGAGAGAAACTAATGTTTCTGCCGAAATACTTTGAGGCTGTGACACACAATGTGCTCTTCCTGCAGTGCCTTCTCTGCCCCGCCCCCACTTGGCGTACTTCCCATTCATCCCTAAAATCACAAGTTATAATGTCCAAATGCTAATATCGCTTTGTTAATAAATCAGTTAAGACCTTTCTCGTATTACTTTACAATTATTTATTTATATGTCTAGCTGCCCCAATTGGACTTTGGACTTTTTTAAGGCAAGGTCCCTTTTTTTCCCCCTCTGACCAAACCTAGGACATTTACTCAAATTTCAAAAGGCATTTTATCAGTTTATCAAGGATTGTTCATGCTAAGCAAATTCTAAGGAAACATATTTTTATATTTTTTTTTATTTTTTAAGATTTTATTTATTTATTCATAAGAGACACAGAGAGAGAGAGGCAGAGGGAGAAGCAGGCTCCCCGCTGAGCAGGGAGCCTGATGTGGGGCTCGATCCCAGGACCCTGAGATCATGACCTGAGCCGAAGGCAGACGCTTAACCATCTGAGCCACCCAGGCGCCCAGGAAACATATTTTTAAATCAGAAGACTATTTTATTAATTCATCACAAGAGGGATGGATAGATACCTTCCCAGGGACAGATTTGTAATCATTATCGTCTGCCCTTTTCCCAGTTTTGAGATACTGAAAAAACTAGGTCCTAGAGCCTTTAGGATATTCACTCTGGGCTGGTGACTTCGGTGTCTCATCCTGCAGTAAGAACAAGGAAAGGAGCTCAAGTTTTGACAAAGCATTCACTGAGGAGAGGCCATAGTGCTACATGCTATTTCTGAAAAGAAAAAAAAAAAAAAGAAGGAGAAGAAAACTAAAACAGAGTAGGAACATCTGTTTCCTCTTCATTCTGAGGGGGAGCAGAATACATGACCCCAAAATAGGCCACTTTGGCATGTGCATTATTTTGAGCTGAAAGCAATCAAAACCCAGAAGATTCAAGAAAATTACTTTTACCTCTCCCTTAACTACCTAAAAGAGTTTAGGGAGGCCTGGCCCAGAAAGACTACTACTACCAGAAATAACTTTTCATCTGAGTGACCCATGTGTATGGCAAGGCAAACATCTAATTATCAAACATCTGTTTTTATTGTCCTGGGAAGTACCCTCCTCTCCTTTGAGGCCAGGGCCCCTATCCCATTTCTTAGCTCAGGATGGCGTAAAAGCTTCAATTGCCTGACATTTTCGTCCGTCTCATATTATCGGGCTCCCATACCTACATAATTTATTTTTCTCCTGTTAATCTGTCTTATGTCAATTTAATTAACAGACCAGCCAAAAGAATCTAGAAGGATAAAGGGAAAGTTGCCCCCCACCTTTTACAATTCACAGCTCCTTTTTTGTGGAAAAAAAAAATTCAAGACTGCCTTTGATATTAATTATAAGTTAGCTAGATATAACTTTGTCCCTATATTTTCTTAAGAGATAGCCTTGAAGAAACCAAATTTGGAAAAACAAAAGGGTGCTTGAAGAGTCTAAAATCAGGGCAAAAAGGATTAGATGATCATTTCCCCTTCTTATGTATACCTATAATACATGTTCATTGTGGGAAAATTAGAAAATAGTTATGAATAAAAATAATATAAAATCTCCATACTTCCACACCCAAAGATAAGCACTAACATTTAACATATATCCCTTCAAATATTATACATATATAATAAAAATAGAATCATATTATAGTGTTATAATAATTTATTCACTTAATACAGCAAGAACACCTTTCCATGTGATTAAATATATTTCTACAGAATCTTCTTAAAGACTATACAGTTTTATTGTAAAAAATTACTATAATTTGGGACATCTGTGTGGCTCATTTGGAAGAGCATGCAACTCTTGATCTTAGGGCTGTTAAGTTTGAGCCCCATGTCAGGTGTAGAGATTACTAAAAAAATAAATAAACTAAGAAAATTACTATAATTTATTTAATCTCATAATCCTCTATGGTTATAATTTTTTAAGATTTTACTTTTTTAAAAGATTTTATTTATTTGAGACAGAGAGAGAGAGAGAACATGAGCAGGGGGAGAGGGGCAGAGGGAGAGGAAGAGGGAGAAGCAGACTCCCCACTGAGCAGGAGCCTGACGAGGGGCAGGGCTCTATCACAAGACCCCTGGATCATGAGCTGAGCTGAAGGCAGACGCTTAACCAACTGAGCCACCCAAGCACCCCAAGATTTTATTTTTAAGTAATCTCTACACCCAGCATGGGCCTCAAACTTGCAACCCTGAGATCAAGAGTTGCATGCTCCACTGACTGAGCCAGCCAGGCATCCTTCTATAGTTACAATTTAAGTTGTTCTCAAACTTTACTTTTAGAAACAAAACTGCAACGACCATCCCTCTACATAACATCTTTGTGTACCTGACCTGTTAGTTCCTTAAGCTAAATAGGAATTGGGAGATTTTAAGAGATTTTTATCTAAGCTTTGATAATGCCTGAGGAATTATTTCTGCTCTGTTATATAATACCATATTTCTCAAAAATTATTATTTGTATCCACTAGATAATATGTCTCACCCTTGGGCCTGCCAAAAGCTAACACTCTTTTTGATAAAGAGACAATAACTAGTCTTTAAAAAGCCCAGGGTAGGGGCGCCTGGGTGGCTCAGTCGTTAAGCTTCTACCTTCGGCTTCGGTCACGTCCCAGGGTCCTGGGATCGAGCCCCACATTGAGCCCCACATCAAGCCCCACAGCAAGCCCCACATAGGGCTCCCTGCTCGGCGGAGAGCCTGCTTCTCCCTCTCCCATGCCCTCTGCTTGTGTTCCCTCTCTCACTGTGTCTCTCTCTGTCAAATGAATAAAATCTTTAATAAATAAATAAATAAATAAATAGCCCAGGGTAGGAGAAGAGGTGGTATCTGCAACTTCTTGTCCATCTTTTGGACAACCTGCCATGTAGTGTTGTTGTAGTTTTTTTTAATTCAAGCATTTTTTAATTTTTATCTTATTTTATTTTATTTTTAAGTAAGCTCTTTGCCCAACATAGGGCTTGAACTTATGACCCTGAGATCCAGAGTCACATGTTCTACCGACTGAGCCAGCCAGGCACCCCCCACCCTGCAGTTTTTTTATATATGTGGCACTTCAACATACATTTTCATGATGCCTCTTGCAAGACAAGCATTACTTTCCCCATTTCACAGAGGATGAAGCAGGTTTGGTAACATCTGACAAGGTCACACAGCCATCAAATAAAGGGAAGAGCTGAGATTCAAACCCAAATTTATAGAACATCAGAATCCATGCATTTGGGCCATGCTGCTTTGCATGAAGGAGAGGAAGAAGAGAGACTCTTCCGGAAAAGGAGGAAAATAATTGGCAGAAATTGAGGTTGGAGTCCTCACCTGATAACCTAGAGGTAGAAGTATATTTCCTTGGAAGATAAAGGCAAAGTCACTCTAGTCCGGCTAAAGTCTGGGAAAATCCAATGCTAACTCTATAGACATTTTGGATACAGATCCTCCCTATTTTTCAGATTCAGATAGAGTAAGGATATCCACCACCACCCCCCCCACATACACACCCCTTACTGAGGGAGGGCTTGAGGTTATTTGCTCCAGAGTGAATGGGAAAGTTCTCAGGAGGAGGGATGACTAGCCAGGCTGGCTTTAAGGATGAGTCAACCTCTGTGGGGACATACTCCCCACCTCATCCAGCCAGAGTAACTTCAGTCTCATATCTGAATAGCATGATGTACATTTCCACTTTGTTATGAATTTAACAAGTATGTATTGAGCTCCTGTGTTAGCCTGAGAACACCACGAAACACCTGTTCTCTGCACCTCACCATCCAGGTTCTGTTATCCCCTCCCCAGGATTCTACTGCTATCTTGCTGGCCACCCATGGTCTCTGAAAGTCATGTTCTTCTCCTTCCTCCAAAACTACAACCTTCTTCTCCTTCAACCTTGACCAGCAACCAGCCCCAGCCCCACCTCATCTCTCGTTTTAGTGTCAGTGTAGATGACATGTGTCCTTGTTCACAGTGTAATATCTAATTTGCCCCCTTCCCACTAATATTACCTTCTTCCTTTCTGGCAAATTCCCCATCGTGTGAGGCCTCCTTTGGCAACCAAGTCTTAGTATATTCCTTTAATTGCAGCCTCTCACTGCAACTGAAGAGCTCAGATCCTTCTTTTATTACCCATGGGCAAATTATTTCAATTCAGCCATTCAGACCCTGAAAGTCCCAGAACTTTGAATCTTGGGTCAGAGGAGATGTTGGAGATTAGAGCCATCATCGGGCCAGTATGGCCCCCAAGCTGTGAATTTCCTGTAGGCTCTGTGCCGAGACCCAGAGCTACCCTGATTCTACAACTTTCTACACCCAGATCACCTGCCTTAATTCTGTGAGTTTCGGATATCCTTCCAGGATTTTCTCTATTTGCTCGATGTGACTAGTGTTGGTTTCTGTTCTATGCAGCACAGAGCCGTGACTGACCTAGCGAAGCTCCAATCTATTCAACTAAACATGCAATAAATATTTATTAGACACCTGCCCAGGCAATCTCATTGTCTGCCAAGGTGATCATCTAAACTGATTCATGGCTGTATGCCCATGGAGAAGACTGGAATATACATGCAAAACCTGTAGAACCATACCCTAAACCACTATGGCTTGAGAAACTTCCAGAAAATTCTACAGCAAATGGGGCACTAGAATCTTCCACAGCTAAAAATCATGAAAATATTTCTCCCCATGGCACCAGACTGGCTCAGTCAGTAGAGCATGTGACTCTTGATTTCGGGGTTGTAAATTCGAGTCCCACATTGGATGTAGAGATTACTCAAAAACAAAATCTTGAAAAAAAAAATACTTCTCCCCTCTCAGATAATTTAAATGCACTTTGATAAAGGTCTTCTGAAGCAAGTAATTGTTTACAAGTAGCAAACGGAAACCAGATAGGCTGGGAGGGAGCCCTGTGGCAGGTCATTGGCCAAGGCATTTTGGCGTGAGTCTTATGGTGCCCATCAGCTAATATCCTACATATGAGTAACAGCCTATCTACAGGGTAAATAGGATATTTCGCAAGCTCAGAAGAGCCTGGCAAATGACTCTAGAAATGGAAGGTTTTCTTTGATATTCATAAGCTATCAGACCACCTGATCTTTGAAAACTAGGGCTGCCTAAAATGCTGCGTACAGAAGAAAACAAGCAAACACATAATAACCAGCTGCATTTTTACTTATTAAAGCCAGTCAGGCTCCTGGCCTCCTGCCCACTGTAGCTCCCCCTCCAGCCTCTGCAGACACCTCCTCATACCTGAATTCTCCTCAAAACTGCAGGGGAGAGGGCAGGGGAGAATGGGTGCAGTGGGACTGTGGCCAGTGCTGCCTCCTCAGCATCCCTTCCACAAAGCCAGCATGGGCCCTTCTCTCCTCCCCCCTCCTCGGTGGGCTCGGTACCGTGAGGACCCAGCTTGGTCCCTGTGTGCCAATCAATTCCTCCAGAGAGAGGAGGCAGCCCTTGGGAGAGGCCAGCCGCAGGCAGTCACCGTGTCCCTTTCTGCAGCCACTCCTAGCTGATGGGTCAGAGCAGGCGGCTCTGAGCCACCTCCCCCTCCTCGCCCCTCCCCTTGGTTAGGTAGGGAAAGTGCGGAAGCCGCAAAGGTCTGAGTCAGCTGATTAACTCCAGAAACCACCAACTTCAGCCACCGGCCCTGAGGTGAATGGGGAGGGGAATGGAGGGCTTTTTTCCACTCTTGGGATTTTCCCTTTGTAAATAACCCAAAACTGGAGATCACAAGTGAGGTATTACCTCAGAGGTCCTCTCGTCCAATGCCCTCATTTTCCTGATAAGGACAGTGAAGCCCAGCGAAGTTAGTTAACTTGCCCACAGTTACTACCAACAACTGGTTAGTAGCAGAGCAGTGGTCAGGACAGAGCTCTTGCCCCAAACTTGGACTGAGGGTGTTAAAAACAAAACTCAGCTGAGTAAATCTAAAGATCAAATTGGCTTTATTCAATGATTCATGAATCGGGCAGCATCCCATCTAGCAAACAGAAAGGAGCTCCAAAGAGCTACACAAAATGGAAAGCTTCTAGAGGCAGAAAGAGGAAGACAGGTGTATTATTTCAGGCCCGGTCACCTCCCTTTCGGGGAAAGGTGGGGTCTTTCAGGCAGATTACCTACTACTGCTGACCGGAAAATTCCAGTTTGACTGGTTAAAGGTCACATTCCTGGGAGAGACTAAACTGCAATTAGGTTAGGTACAAAGTCTTGGTTTGCTGATACGGGCTTAGGACAAGTGACTCCATTTGGGGCCTGTTTTTTTTTTTTTTTTTAAGATTTTATTTATTTATTTACTATTTAATCTAGTAATATTTATTAAATATTACTAGATTATTAGTAATATCTATTATTAGATATTACTTCTTTCTTTAAGAGAGAAAGAGAGAACACAAGCAGGCAGAGTGGCAGGCAGAGGAGGAGGAGAAGCAGGCTCCCCACTGAGCAGGGAGCCCGATGCGGGGCTCGATCCCAGGACCCTGGGATCATGACCTGAGCTGAAGGCAGGCGCTTAACTGACTGAGACCCCCAGGCGTCCAAGGGGTGCCTGTTTTTTAATAAGAGGCCCAGAGTACCTGACTCAGCTTCTTCTGAAGGCTAGCGGAGCTCATCAAAGAAGGCATTTCCTTCTGGAGGAAATGTGGAAGGAGGAATTTTTCTTTTCCACTTGAGTAGGGGTGAGGTGGCTGGGGACATGGCCAAGCAGCCTGCTGCCATATTCGATCATCCTGAGTGATGGCATGGAGCACCTACCCAGTCCCTGAACAGAGGCTCAAGGAGAGTGCTAATGAGGGCCCCGAGGGTGGGTGCAGAATCCTGTTTGGGATTACAGGGAAAACTGGGCTGGGTGTTGACTGCTGGGCAGGAGATTGCCTGGCAGGGAAGCCAGAAGAGCTTTCTACTACGGCTCTAGGGGCTGGAAAGGGCAAGTCTTGTTCAGAGAACTGGGAGGAGTTCAGTGTGGAGAAACGCAGGCTTCTGGGAGAAGAGGATGGGGTGGTAAGTCTAGATGGGGAGACTGGATATAATGAGTTTTGTGAACCTGACTATGGAGTCTGGATTTTATCCCATGGGAAATCAGGAGCCACCAGAGGTTTTTTTTTGTTTTTTTGTTTTAAGATTTTATTCATTCATTTGAGAGAGAGAGAGCACAAGCAGGGGGAGAGGCAGAGGGAGAGGGAGAAGCAGACTCCCTGCTGAGCAGGGAGCCCGATGTGGGGCTCGATCCCAGAACCCTGAGATCATGAACCGAGCCGAAGGCAGATGCCCAACCATCTGAGCCACCCAGGCGCCCCATCCACCAGAGGTTTTTAAGGAGGGGAGAGATTTTTACAGATTACTAGGATTGTACTGTAGAGGATAGAACAGTAGTTTGGACAAGAACTGATGAGGGCCATTCCTCAGGCAGAGTTGGTAGGACTTGTCACATTGGACACTAGAGGTAAGAAAGAAGGAGTCTCAGAGATTTGCAGGCCTCTGGCTTGAGCAAAAGTTCTTATTCTCTGATGGTTTCTTTTTCATAGATACCCATAGATACCTGTTCACGTTTTATGTACGCAATATCGTTTTGAATCTCCAAGGTAACCAGCCAGAACCTTTTACCTCTTTGCTTTTTTCCCCTGTTTGTTATTCCTGTTTCCTCCTAGGTCATTGTTTTTAAGTTTGTTGCTTTCTCTTTGGAGCCTTCTGAAACTGTCTGATGATCCTTAGTTATTCATTAATATTTCAGTAATTTAAATCTAGAATTTTGGTGGGTTTTTTTTTCCTTAATATTTTTATTTATTTATTTTGAGAGAGAGAGAGTGTGTGTGTGGGTGAGCTGGGAGAGAAGCAGAGGGAGAGAGAATCTCAAGCAGACTCTGCACTGAGTGCATCGCCTGACGTGGGGCTCGATTTTACAACCCTGAGACCGTGACCTGAGCCAAAATCAAGAGTCAGACACTCAACTGACTGAGCCTCCCAGGCACCACTTAAATTTAGGATTTTGAAAAAGCTCTGTACATGTGGGCAAGCTCTGTCAACCGGCACACTTTGTTAAGGCTGAGATGATGGGAGTTAGATATTACTCGGGAGGGACCAGCTTTCATTCCTACTTCTCCGTCCCTTCCTTACAGTGTCCTGAATTTGTTCCTTGATTTTACACAAACTTCCTCTGTGCAGCCCAGGTGCTTCAGGGGAGATTCACTCCACCCCCAGATCCGGTGTGGACCTATAGATACTTTCATGAGAAACACACATATGACTCCCCAAAGCCTTAAAACCTAACAGTGACTCTTACCGAAAGTCTAGTAAATGAGGAATTATGTTAAATTATATTAAAACTTGCTAAAAATTCTCTTTACATACCTACATCTCCCCAGTGTCCTACTCCTTGAAGCAACTGCTCCCCTTTGTTTCCCCTTGCCCCCTTCCCTCAAAACTCCCTGCTCTCAGGTTTCCCCCTTTACTCCCCACCTCCAGATCTTTTCTTTCCTTCTCAGGATGGCTCCAAGATCTTTCTTATGCAGAGAAATCTTTTGCTTCTCTCATCTTCTTTAATCGACATCTCTGCTCATAACCTTGCTCTGAACAACAAAGAACCCCCCTTAAAGCAGGGCACAGAGGAAAAGGAAGGGAAGATCTAGTAGTGAGAGCACTTTGAGTTTTGGTGTTTTAGTATCTGCCACACATACGCATGTGCAATTATATGAAATGGATAGAAAGAGGGACTGGAAGGCTACCCAGCACACCATTAATGATTTGGGTAAGGAAAGTGAAGGCAAAAATCCAAGGGGAGCGCTCCTTTATAAACTCCTGTGATTTGAATCTTACAAAGGGAAATAAATTCAAGTACTGCTTCAATAATTTTTACTAAAGTATGGAAAGTCACCCTTTGGTACCCTTCCAAGTGGAATGGGGGTCAGCGGGAGGAAAGTTCTTTTTAGATATACACATCCCTATCATTTGAAATGTTACAATGAGCATCAGTTACTTTTACAATGAAAAAAACTAGCGATTTGAAAGAAAAAAGCAATTACGATACTATGTAATAAGCATAGAAACACAGAGGAGGAGCCCTCATCCAAACAGGGATGGTGGTGAGAGAAGGAAGAGGGAAGAATTTACCTGGGTCAAGAGGTGGAATGCGTGGGGGGTTAAAGGCCACAGAAGCACTGTGGAGAGAAGCACTAAGGCATGAAACAGATATATTTTGGGCAAACATGACATTATCATGTACGAGGGTGAGTCATACTGGAAAATGGTGGAGAGGTGGGTAGGGGCAGAAAAGGAATGGCAGGAAATGATCCATTTAAGCTCAGCCATCAGGCATGGTCCAGGCTCGCTGGTTATCAGTTATAATAACTGAATTATATAGGACACATCTCTCCTTTTGGCCTCGGAATTCATATTCAGCTGTACACTTCAATTCACCTCCACTTCTTAATTTTATTTAAAAATTTTGGGACACCTGGGTGGCTCAGTCGGTTAAGTGTCTGCCTTCGGCTCAGGTCATGATCCCAGGGTCATGGGATCAAGTCCCACATCCGGCTCTCTGCTCAGCAGGGAGCCTGCTTCTCTCTCTGCCTGCCACTCCCTGTGCTTGTACGCTTTCTCCCTCTCTCTCTGACAAATAAAATCTTTAAAAAATAATAAAAATAAATAAAATTTTTGAAAAATTATGGGCGCCTGAGTGGTTCAGTCAGCTGAGTGTCTGACTCTTGATTTGGGCTCAGGTCATGATCTCAGGTTCGTGAGATGGAGCCCTACTTCGGGTGCTGGTGCAGAGCCTGCTTAAGATTCTCTCTCTCCCTCTCCTTTTGACCCTCCCCCCCCCAAAGATTGAAAAATTAATACATGTACTTAGTACAGAAATTAAGCAGCACAAACAGGTATACAGTAAAAAATAAGTCAGCCTTCAGCTTCTCATCTCCAGTCCCTTGCTTTCCTACCTTGAATCAGCCATGATAGGATTTTTCCAGAATTGTAATTACTTGTTTTTAGAAGTGTTTCAGCCTAATATCTGGGCTGCACCGTATCATCCCAATTTGGAATAAGCTACATACAACGTAGGCTATCTAAATGTCTTGAGCTCAGCAGAATGGGTCTAAAGGGAATAAGTATAACTTTCCCCAAAGCTCACCTAAACAGAAAATTTAGTTTCAAATGTTTAAGAGAAATATGCTTATTTTTAACAGTAAACTTGATTAAAATGATAAAATGTGGGCGCCTGGGTGGCTCAGTCGTTAAGCGTCTGCCTTCGGCTCGGGTCATGATCCCAGGATCCTGGGATCGAGTGCCACATCGGGCTCCCGGCTCAGCAGGAAGCCTGCTTCTCCCTTTCCCACTCCCCCTGCTTGTGTTCCTGCTCTCGCTATCTCTGTCTCTGTCAAATAAATAAATAAAATCTTAAAATAAAATAAAATGATAAAATGTTGGGGCGCCTGGGTGGCTCAGTTGGTTAAGCGACTGCCTTCGGCTCAGGTCATGCTCCTGGAGTCCCGGGATCGAGTCCCACATCGGGCTCCCTGCTCGGCAGGGAGTCTGCTTCTCCCTCTGACCCTCCTCCCTCTCATGCTCTGTCTCTCATTCTCTCTCAAATAAAAAAAAAAAAAAGATAAAATGTTAAAAATTCTTATGGGTCAGACCTCACAGCTAAGAGCTTGCCTAAAGTAATGAAGCAAAGATTGAAACCCAAGATTCCTGACTCCCTGCTTAAGTACTCACTCTTTTATTGTACTTCAGAGTAATTCCAAAAACCAGGACAATCGGAAAGTAACTGTGAGGTACCTGGGTGGCTCAGTTGGTTAAATGTTCCACTCTTGATTTTGGCTCAGGGCTCAGGTCATCTCAGGGCTGTGAGATCAAGCCCTCAGGCTCCGTGCTCAGTAGGGAGTCTGCTTCTCTCCTCTTCCTTTGTCCCTACCCCAGCTCTCCAGTGCTCTCTCTAAAATAAATAAGTGAATCTTAAAAAAAAAAAAAAAAAAAAAAAGAGAGAGAGTAACTGTTATAACAACTGTGAATGGAAATAAAAATCTCAAGTTACCTCTGCTTTTAAATAGCCAAGGGAACATGAATACCCTAGCTCTGAGCCCTGTTTAACTAGAATCTTAATATAACAAAAATAAAGTTTTTCAAAGAGTACATTCTGTATGATTCCATTGTATGAAGTCCAAGATAAGCAAAACTAACATTCTATGATAGAAATGAGAACAGTTACCTCTGGGATGGTGGAAGATTTAACTACAGAGGGGCCTGAGGGAACTTTCTGAGTTAAGGGAAAAGTTCTATATCTTGATTTGATGTGGGTATTACATGGGTATATATGATTGTCAAAACTCACTGAATTGTACACTGAAGGTACATATACTTTATTGTTGATAAATTAAACTTTGATCAAAGAGAATTTGAATGAAATGAAATTCCTTTGAAAATTAAGTGAAAGTTGCTCACTCTGAGATGCAATTTTTGGCCTAAGGCAGAGCCAACCAGTCCTCTACTTTAGTCCTTTGAATATGTTTGTGATTGACTGAGTGATTCACCAGTGATTCATTATGCACCAAAGGAAGGAAAGGGCTCAATAAATTTGGAGACTTGGAACATTTCTGTGTCATTTCTTCTGCATGTCTGGGCTTTGCAGGAATTCATCAAGCTTTTACCAGTGATCTGCTCTCACAGTTGGCATGCTAATACTTTATATATTTGAGAGATGATTTGCAGTTAAAGCGTTTATCCATCCATCATCATGCTGAGCTTCAAAACACCTTATATAAGGTAAGTAAAATAGGTATTATTATTCATTTTACAGTTTGTGAAAGTAAGGTTCAGAAAAGTTAAATAATTTGCCCAAGATCCCATAGCTATTTTTTTTAATTCAAAATACTGTTTGTTTGTTTTCTTTTCCACAGCTATTAAAAGAGTTGAAATGTCAATTCAGGTTCAAGGAATTTGAAATTATATATGTAGAATTTTTTCCACTATGTCATTTCAGAAAAATCCAGGTCTCTCAGAGTGAGAACTTGGTTCAGAATGACAGTACTGGAGAATACTGTGACTTCCAGGAACACAGTGAATTGAACATCATAATGTAGGGCCAGAACTAGGATAAGGCAAGCAAAGTACTTAGGGCACACAATTTAAGAAGATGCTCTCTCAGGTTCAGGCAAGTGCCAATCCTGCATGGTTGTTAACATTACCTTGTTATTACTAATTTAAATATAAGGAAACTGAGTCTTAGAGCTAGGTCAGATGACTTGACTATTGTCTCACAAACAGTAAATAGCAGAACCAAAAATTAAGAAGGGGTCTTTAGGCTTCAAATTCTACTAAGCCTACTCTTCAATAATGCTTTGTGATTTAGCCATAAGGAGGATTAAGACCATGAGGTTTTTAATTGATTATACATTTAATAAACAATTGACCAAATGGCTTCCAAATTCAGATGCAAACTTAGGCAACGATAACCATCCAACCTGATTAAAAACTCTCAGCAAAGTAGGAATTGAAAGGACCTTCCTCAAATTGATAGAGTTTCTACAAAAAATCTACAGCTAACATCATACTTATTAAAGACTGCTTTGCCCTAAGATCAGAAACAAGGCAAGATGTCTGCTCTTTCCACTTCTACTTCATTTTGTACTGGAGGTTCTAACCAATGCAATAAAGCAAAAAAAATAAATAAGGCATTCAGATTAGAAAAGAAGAATAAAACTGTCTTTATTCAAAGATGTTAAGAACTTCTATGTAGAAAATCATAAGGAATCTACAGAAAAACTAGGGGTAATGAGTTAAGCTAGGCTGTAGGATACAAGCTCAGTATACAAAAATAAATTGTACTTCTTGTATATATTAGCAACAAACAATTAAAAACTGAAAATGTTTTAAAATGTCATTTATAAAATAAAAAATATGAAACACTTAGAGATAACTCTGATATAAGATATGTAAACCTGTATAATAAAAACCACAAGATATTGCTAAGAGAAATTAAAGAAGACTGAAATAAGCAGAGCTGTGTTCATGGTTCAGAAGACACAATATTGGTAAGACATCATTCTCCCCAATTGACCTATGGATTCAATTAAATTGCAACAAAATCCCAGCAGGCTTTTTTTTGTAGAAATTGACAAGCTTAGGGGCGCCTGGGTGGCTCAGTTGTTAAGCGTCTGCCTTCAGCTCAGGTCATGATCCTGGGGTTCTGGGATCGAGCCCCACATCGGGCTTCCTGCTCCGCGGGAAGCCTGCTTCTCCCTGTCCCACTCCCCCTGCTTGTGTTCCCTCTCTCGCTGTGTCTATCAAATAAATAAATAAAATCTTTAAAAAAAAAAAAAAAAAAGAAATTGACAAGCTTATCCTAAGATTTATATGGAAAAGCAAACTAGAATAGCCAAAACAACTTTGAAAAAGAACAAAGTTGGAAGAGTTACACTATCTGATTCTAAGATTATGAAGTTACAGTAATCAAGACAATGCAGTGTTGATATAAAGAGAGACAAACCAATTTGATATAACAAAATAGGGTCCATACTTGACCCATACATTTATGATCAGTTGATTTTAGACAAAGGTGTAGAGGCAATTCAATAGACAAAGGCTAGTTTTTTATTTTTATTTTTTATTGAAGTATAATTGATATACAATATCCTATTAGTTTCAGGTGTTCATCATACTGATTCATTATTTTAATTTTTATTTATTTATTTGTCAGAGAGAGAGAGAGAGAGAACAAGCAGGGGGAGTGGCAAGCAGAGGGAGAAATAGGCTCCCTACTGAGCAGGGAGCCCGATGTGGGACTTGATCTCAGGACCCTGGGATCATGACCTGAGCTGAAGGCAGATGCTTAAGTGACTGAGCCACCCAGGCATCCCCTGATTTATTATTTTTTTTGTTATTGAAGTTATTTAATTAAGCTTTGTATTGTCATTACTTTAATAATTTTGCAAATAAGTTGTGTTTTATAAATCTTTTAATTTACTGATTCATTATTTTTATACATTATGAAATTATCCCCACAATAAGTCTAGTTACCATCTGTCTGCATACAAAGGTATTATAATATTACTGACTATATTCCCTATGCTGTGCATTTCATCCCCATGACTTATTTATTTGATAACTGGAAGTTTATATCTCTTAATCCCCTTCACCTACTTCACCCACCTCCCAACCTTTTCTCCTTCTGGCAACCATCAGTTTGTTTCCCGTGTCTATGAGTCTGTTTCTGTTTCATTTGTTCATTTGTTTTGTTTCTGAGATATAAGTGAAATCATATGATATTTGTCTTTTTCTGTCTAACCTTTATACATTCAACTAGAGATGGACATTTAGGTTTCTTCCATATTTTCGCTATTGTAAATAATGCTACAGTGAACATAGGGGTGCATGTATCTCTTTAGTGTAAAGGATAGTCTTTTAAATAAATGGTGCTGGAAAGAACTGGCTATCCACTGTAGAAAAACAAAACCAAAAAATTTTTGAGACATATTTTGCACATATTCAATAAAAAACTAACTCAAAATGGACTATATGCCTAAATGTAGGTGCTTAAACTATGAAATTTCTGAGAAAATATAGGAGAAAATATTTGCGACCTTGTGTTAGACAGATCTTAGAGATGACACCAAAACCATGATCCATAAAAAAAAAAATTGATAAACTGGACTTTATCAAAATTAAGAACATCTGCTATTTGAAAGACACTGTTCAAAGAATGAAGCCACAGGGGCGCCTGGGTGGCTCAGTTGGTTAAGCGACTGCCTTCGGCTCAGGTCATGATCCTGGAGTCCCTGGATCGAGTCCCGCATCGGGCTCCCTGCTCGGCAGGGAGTCTGCTTCTCCCTCTGACCCTCCCCCCTCTCATGTGCTCTCTCTCTCTCTCATTCTCGTTCTCTCAAATAAATAAATAAATCTTAAAAAAAAAAAAAAAAACAAAGAATGAAGCCACAGACAGGAGAAATTACAAACCAAATGTAAAAGGCTTGTATCCAGAATATATAAAGAAATCTCAAACCTCAATAAGAAAACAACCTAATGAAAATATGGGCAAAAGATCTGAACAAACATGTCACCAAAGAAGGTATACAGGTGGCATATAAGCACATGAAAAGATATTCTGCATCACTAACCATTAGGCTTGTACAAATTAACACCATAAGGAACTACCATGATACACCTATTAGAATAGCAAAAATCAGAAAGACTGCCCATATCAAGTGTTGCCAGGGACGGGACACACCTGGAACTCACAGGCATTGCTGGTGGGAGTGTCAAGTGGTACAACCATTTTGAAAAACCCACTTGCAATTTCTTAAAAAGTTAAAAACATATGTTTACCATTCCATTCCTACATATTTACCCAAGGTAAATGAAAGCATATGTCCATACAAAGACTTGTACAAGCATTTCACAGCAGCTGTATGTGTACTAGCCCCAAACTGAAAACGACCCAAATGTCTATCAACTGGTAAGTGAATAAACAAATGGTGGTATAATCCAAACAATGAATGACTATCCAGCAATAGAAAGGAATGAACTACTCATACATGAAACCACATGAATAAGAAGCAAAATAATTATGCTAAATGAAATAAGTCAAAACGGACCATACTGTTTGATTCCCTTTATTCTAGAGAATGCAAACAAATGACATAAAGCAGATTAGTGGTGGAGTGGATTGAATGATGGTGGCCTCCAAAAGATACGTCCACATCCCAATTCCCAGAAGACATGGATGTTATTTGCTTGGAAAAAGGGTCTTTGCGGATATAATTAAGGATCTTGAGATGAGGAGATCATTCTGGATTATCCAGGTGGGATTTAAATTTAAGCCAAGTGTCCTCGTAAGAGGAAGGCAGAGGAAGATTTGAGACAGAAGAGAGGCAGACCCTGAGAAGAGGACAAAATGTGACCACAGAGGCAGAGATTGGAGTAACTGGCCACAAATCAAAGAATGCCAAAAGATACCAGAAGCTGGAAGAAGCAAAGAATGGATTATTATCCCCTAGAGCCTCTAGAGAGCATGACCATGCTGACACCTCGATTTCAGACTTCTGGCCCCCAGAACTGTGAGAGAATAAACTTCTGTTGTTTTAAGTCATCAGCTTATGTAATTATTATGGCACCAATATTCCCTGGGTATGGGACAGGAATAGAGAGAGGGGAAGGTGGGAAGGAGAGATTACAAAGAGGCAAGAGCAGACTCTTGAAAATGATAAATATTCTCATTATCATGATAGTGGTGATGTTTCATGGGACTACACACATATCAAAACTTATAAAATTGTATACTTAAAAATGTGTAGTTTAAGTACATTGCACAATAACAAAGCTGTTAAAAAGAAAAAAAAAAGACATATAGTTTCTAAAACAAGACTCCACTTGCAATATTCTGGCCCTTTCTGAGTAGTCCACATAACATTGATACATGGTATATTCTCGGGAAACTGATCATAAGATGGAGACCCACCATATGGAAGCACAGCTGAGTAACCTCAGAACAGGACAATTGGGAGAACTGATATTCAAAGATATTTAGTATTGCTATATGCAAGGGAAAACATTCTCATCTTATAGGAACTCCATTAGAATGGGGACAGATTTTGGTACAAAGAACTTGCTAAAGTCGGTGTTGTCCACACATAAAACAGGTGTTGGAGGAGCTAGTTCCTGGGAGACTACCCAGATATTGTAAAGTGGATGCCTCTCTTTGACTCTTTCTTCTGTTGGAGGCTGTTTTTCTTGGTTTCGTATCTTTTCCAATTCCTGCCTTTCTCTCTTCTCTGACGTGTTGCTGGAGCATGTGCTTTTAATAGCTTCCAGAAAAGGAACAGCTAGGACAAAATTGTTTTAAAATTGCCTGTCAGATTCGTCTTTTGGCTGGGGATAAAATTCTAGGCAAAATTGGAGGTATTTCCCTTTTGCTTTTTAGCTTTCAGTGATGTTGAGAAGGCTGATGCTATTGTTTTTAGAATCTTCTCTTTATCCTTAGTGTTAAGAAATTCCATAATGATGTGCTTTGGTTTGGCCCTTTTGTTCCCCCCCAGTAGGCTCCATGCCCAACATGGGACTTGAACTCACAACCTTGAGATCAAGAGTCGCCTGCTCTACCAACTGAGTCAATCAGACGCCCCTGGGCTTTTATTTTTCCCTTACTGTGTAAGATATTCATGGCATTTTCATTTTGATTCATGTTATCCAGTCTGGGAAACTTCTACATATATATGTATGTATTTTTCACTATTTTTCCTTCCACTGCTTTTTAATTCCTTGAATCCTAGTCACTAGCTGTATGTTAGACTTCCTGTATTGCTCTAATTTTCATATTTCTCTTCTATTGTCCATCTTTTGTCCTTTTCTATTTGTCAAGAGCTTTTTCTTATCTTCTAGAACTTCTATTGAGTGATTAATTTGAACTATCATATTTTTAATTTCCAAGACCTGTTCTTATTTCCTGAACAGTCCATTTTATTTTATTTTATTTTATTTTATTTTTTTTTAAGATTTTATTTATTTATTTGACAGAGAGAACACAAGCAGAGAGAGTGGGAGAGGGAGAAGCAGGCTTCCCGCCGTTGAACAGTCCATTTTAAAGATAGTATTTTGAGGGGTGCCTGGGTGGCTCAGTGGTTAAGCATCCAATTCTTGATCTCAGCTCAGGCCTTGATCTCATGGTTGTGAGTTCAAGCCCCGCACTGGGCTCCACGCTGGGTGTGGAACCTACTTTAAATAAAAGTAAATAAAATAAAATCTTTTTTTAAAAAAAGATAGCATTTTGCTCATGTTTCATAGAAGTAAGTAAGATCATCTGCTCTGGTCTGAAGATTTATTTTTTTCTGAAGTTATTTCCCAAATTGTTTCCTCAATTTTTTTTCCTGTTTGTTCTCTTTTTTATTCACATTGGAATCTTTCCTCAAATGTCTGCTGATCATTAGCTGTTAAAATGAGATGTAATTGTCTATATATACAATGTGTTGGTGGGAGGATGGATGTGTGTAGTTTCTTGGGGAAGGGGTGGAGGCTTATGCTGTAGGAGTTGCTGACTTGGCTTTAATTAACAGGGTTGTCGGGGGAGAATTTTTTTGTTGGTGGACCCTCCAAATATATCTGTAGGACTTTATTCTGGAGTTGTGCTCCCACAAAGGATATTTTAATCTCTTGCCTGAAGGTACAAGCCTGACTGCCAGTATTTTGGGAAAGGGACAGGGGAAGGGGCTTTATGTTCTCATCCTTAAATCTATAGACTTCAACTTGTTCCTCATTTTCAGTTTATCAACTTGTGTTCCTGAACTGGAAATCCCTCTGGTTCAATCTCTCCAGTCTTATAGGGTGGAACAAGGATTAATCACCTAGTTGCATTGTTTGGGGCTTCTTATGTAGACTTTGAGCCAAACCCCTTGCTTTTTAAAAATTTTTTATTATTTTTTAAAGTAAGCTCTACATATAATGTGGGGCTCGAACTCATGACCCCCAAGATCAAGAGTCACATGTTCTATCGACTGAGCCAGCCAGACGCATCCCCCCGACAACCCTTCATTTTCAATTCATTGATCAACTGCCTTCCAAAGTACCTAGGTACCATGGTGCCTTTCTGGGGTTTGGAAAGACCAGTTAGCCTTGTCCATGTCAACAACCTATTCCTGGGAATTTAGGTTTTGGTTTCTTCCTTCATCTAAGTCTGTAAGGGTAGGGATATTATTTGTCACGTTGGAATCCAATGTACTATCCGGCCCCAAAGGAATACTTAACAGATGTTTGTTGAAAGTCTAGCTAAGTGAACTGAAGTGAGCACTAAACTTTTTCTTTTTTTTTTTTGGTTTTATTTGTCAGAGAGAGAGAGAGAGCACAAGCAGGGGGAGTGGCAGACAGAGGGAGAAGCAGGCTCCCCACTGAGCAAGAAGACCGATGGGGGACTCGATCCCAGGACACTGGTCCTGGGATCATGACCTGAGCTGAAGGCAGACGCTTAACTGACTGAGCCACCCAGGCGTCCCGAACACTAAACTTTCAATAATTTCCTCATCTGCAAAGTTGGCACAGCCATCCCTGACTGTAATCTCAGTGTTTCTGTGAATATCAAATAGTGAAAACATAGGAAAATGCTTTGTAATATGTAAGAATTTCTTGTGCAGTTTGGTTTTTGGACCAAGGAGGGATTTTATGCCACTAGAATAGATATTTTATTAGAATTTTCATTTTCATGTATATAACTTTTATATCCCCATCTGGTAGAGTCATCTTCTCTTTCGTCTCCCACTATCTCTGGTGACTCATCACTCAGCTTCCAGTCACTGCAGTAGCTCTAAGGAATCCTTCTCAAGTATAGATGCTGGAGTGGTCAAAACAATTTGTCTTTCTCTGGGGAAAAACACTGAATAGAAGTTGGCCTTCATCTTAAGGCAATATTTTAAACAAAATTTCATGCTTTTCTAATTAATTAATAAATCCTTTAAGACTTAATCTGTAGAAGCTGGCTCATCAAGTATCAGATATTTATAGTTGAGAGTAATGTATTAGTACTAGGATTATGGAGTGAGAAATTCAGTACTTTTTTTCATCTTATTTTTGGTTGCAAGTAGGCATTAGAGGTGATGCTGGTCACAACTGAAGAGCACAGTGAATTGATACACAGATGCCGTATCTCACCCAGTAGATAATCTAAAAATTACTTTTTGGGGCTTAAAAACTGTCTATTCAAAATGCAATTAATTAGAATATGATTGTGGAGCTTAAATACAAATATTTGACAGAAGGTATAGGGTGGTGGTACCACCACAGTAAAAACAAAAACAAAAACAAAAACAACAAAAAACAGTTAAGAAGTCCAAATACATGGCCAGAACTTTGTCTTTTTGTCACTTCTGGTCTTGGACTTCTTAACACGTAATTCCTAGTAGCCAGAGGAAAAGTGCACCTTTAAAACTTTGACCTAAAAGAAAAAGATACAAATAAGTAGCAACTGCTACCAAGACTCATTTCTCTGGCCAATTATCAACAAGGTATGAATAAAAAAAATGAAACAGAAAAGGCCTCTAGCTCTCTCTAGTAGATAAGCTGCAGTGGGAAGTCAAGAAGACAGAGACAAGGTAAAGTAATCACCCAAAAGTACTATTATTTCACTCTCGTCAAAGAAACAACCCAATATCATGAGAAGTTTTCAATTACTCGTAAGTGTATTGTTTTCCTGAAGAATTTTTAAAATTGTATTTCAATAATTTTTTAAATGGCCCAACAAATCAAAGAAATAAATGGGTATTCAAATGGTTCAAAGAAGAAAACGAAAATCACTAGTTTAATTTTACATTCTTGCTCTATTTCCAGTATATTTAAACATTTTAGTTTTTAAAAACTCTTACTGAATTTACTTCCTTTTCTCTCTAGGAGATTCATGAAAGTAAGAATGTAAAGAGAAAAATCAACATCCCTCTCAAATGAACAAGGTGCTAACTCTACTAAATATAACCTTTCTATTTGTCTCCATTCATAGAACAGACAAAGGCATTATTGTTCTCTAGTTTTATTATTTGTCAATCTTCCCAACACATGAACTATAACTCATTTTGAGATTTTTTCAGTGCATTTCACAGCAAAAATGAACAAGGGAATCATTAAAATGGTTGTACATAAACCAGTTATTTTCTTATAATTTACAGTTTCTTGAAAAAATTGTTTTGCTGTTTTCATCCTATTAACCCCTTCAATAAAACACAATTTATCAGAGCACAAAGCTTAAACTTCTTATGATGATGCAAGAGATACAGCCACCTACATGGCTGATGAATAACAGGTATGTTACACACACTGATTGGAAGACCACATCAGAAGAAACAGAGTAAGGCACCACTCTTGGAAAATTAAGGTAGCTTGCAGTAACAAGTGTTGAGCACCATAAGTAGGTGCTCAATAAATACTTGAATGAATGATGAAAGCCATAATTAGCACTATCCTTTTAATTGCCAGCAATTCTTCAAACTCAATAAAATACTTATTTAAAAAAAAAAAGATTTGTACCTGAATACAACTTCCTGATAACTTTTTATTTCTTATTCTTTCTTCAGCATCTGAGTTTCCTTGAAAAGAGAACCATACCATACATGTACTCAGCCACATACATAACTTCTGAATTACTGACAAATATGAATAGTTGTTTTAAATTTGAGTGAACAGAGGTAAGATGAAGCATACTTATCCAGAGGGATAGCACATAATACTGGATATTAACCTACAAGTGAAAAAAAGGTAAGGAAAAAAGTAACAGTTTTATTCTTTAATGTCTGCTATGTTTTTTAATGCCTCAGTTCTTGAGAAAGGCCCAAATCTCATCATATTGACATGAACACATTTAAAAAAATTGTCTCTCGAGTGTAGTATTTAATAAAACTATGTATTGAAAAATGTTCTGAAATTTTTCAAGTCAATGTTGTTTTCAAGTATATTAAAATGCTCAGAAGAAAAAATTCTCCATGGTTATAATTCTAATCAATTTATAAATATACTTTTTAAAAGAGAGTTCCAACAGAGGTGGATAATGGAGAAGCTCCTCAGACACAGGCACACAGTCTCGTTGAAGGAACAGAATGCCTTGTTACTACAACCTGGTTGATTTTTTTTTAACACTGATTTCAGGCACAATGGCTGAATCCACTTCTGGGTCATCGTCCTCCTCCTCTTAGTTTGTTTGTAAGAGTAGTGAATACTTCAGTTACTGACAGAAAGCAAAGCACAGACTCTGAAACAGACTTCACTTTTCACTGTAAAGAAATCAAAATCACTGAGTTCTCACTGTTGTGTGTATCTGCTGCCCCCATGCAAAAACAGGGGATTCAAACTTAACCTTAGGAGCAGGGACTGGATAAAAGATTAATCATCTAATAATTCCCGTGAAAGGTTTTCAGATGATATTGCTCGTGTCACAGGAACAGGTTGGTGAGAGGCCCATCGTGCTTCTTCAACACTTTGGTCTTGCTGCAGTTCTATGGTGCCTTAATAGGTACATTCGTGTTTAGCTAGATTCAGTCTGTGCAATCAGGAAGCAGGTCACTCAGTGCAATGACTCCGTTCTGGGAGGGTTTAGGGTAAACAGAGCAAGAAGTTCATTTGGTCGAGTCTTAGTGTGTATCACTCTGCTGGTTGTGCTGTTGGAATTATTTTCCAAAGGGGTTTATGGTAAACCCAGCTGTCTCCCTGAAACAAGTAGAAAAGTAAATTAAAGAACGATTCCTCTAGTATTTTCACAATTGGTAACCAAAACTAGAAGCAACACCTTCACTGAGATGGAATTCTACTCTCACATTTAAAAACAAGAATTTCTGTGACAGAAAAAAAAAAAAAAAATCTCTGTGCTTAAGACATTAAGTAATGCTGGTGGTTTAGCTAGGATTAGGGGAGAAGTTCTGGTCTGGGGGCACCTAGTTGATGCCCAATGATCACTTTATTTGCAGAAGTCATTGGTAGCAATTCTGCCAGTTTTGCCAAGACACTGCAGACTGGCCTCACCCACAGCATGATGGGCACCAAGCAGGCGGAGCACAAAGAAATGGTCATCAAGGTACTAGCTGTTCTCACCACCTCAACTGGCATCTCTGGTATCTGAGTACTGTGTTCTAGTTCTTCCCTGACGCTACTCCCATTAGTTTTCCCTGGCTCCTGTGAACAGAAGGATACTGCAAGGAGATAAGGTTAGAGTCAGAGAATGAACTAGAAACAGGGGAAGACCAAGTGAGGAAAGAAACACATGAAGCCACATACTGGGGCGCAGGACTTGACACAGATTGGAATGCAGTGTTCATAGACTAGGTGAAGTCAGTCAGATCTCAACCCGTCCTTAATGCATAGTTCCTTCAATTTATTTGTATTTAAAAATATTCTTAAAAATTTATACATATATATTTTATCTTGTTCCTAAAATGACTTAAGGCCGGTAATTACTTGGCTCCTAATGACAAGGACTCATTCTCTCCTTGACTGCGTTTTAGTTGGACTACTTTGAGCACTCTTCTTGACTAGACCTCATCCATGGCCTACTGAGCCCAATTTTAGCAAAGAATTCTGATAAGCCAGTTTACCAAGAACCACCCCCACCCCAAATCCTTGATTCTGAAACTCCTCTTCTCCCACCCTTGGTATCTAATCAAGTTCCTCCCTCCCCACCCCCATCCTTAATATCTAACCAAGATTCTCTTTTCCACCCACTCCCTCACATTTCCACTTGTCCCTGTACTTGGAGTTGAGTTCAATCCCTCTTACAATAGTCCTGAATGAAGATTTCCTTGATGTTTTTAATAAGTATCAAACTAATTTTTCTTTAATAATAGCAACCATTAGGGGCGCCTGGGTGACTCAGTCAGTTAAGTTGTATGCCTTCGGCTCAGGTCATGATCTCGGGTCCTGGGATCGAGCCCCATGTTAGGCTCCCTGCTCAGTGGGGAGTCTGCTGCTCCCCCCATGCTCGCTCCCTCTCTCAAATAAATAAAATCTTTAAAAAAATAATAGCAACCATTAGGTTGTTTTTCACCTGGTTGATAATTCTCAACTCCTATAGTACTGTTCTTTGAAAAAGATGTCACCTAATCACATCACTGAATGCTAGACTGGTAGTGGCTCTTAATAATATCTGTCCAAGAATAAATGACAAGTAGCAATTTTACATGTCATGTTATTAGCAAGAATCAGGGTGCCTATCTTTAAAAATTTCATTAATTGTACTTTTTATTTTATTTTATTTTTTTTAGATTTTATTTATTTATTTGAGAGACAGAGAATGAGAGACAGAGAGCATGAGAGGGAGGAGGGTCAGAGGGAGAAGCAGACTCCCTGCCGAGCAGGGAGCCCGATGCGGGACTCGATCCTGGGACTCCAGGATCATGACCTGAGCCGAAGGCAGTCACTTAACCAACTGAGCCACCCAGGCGCCCCTAATTGTACCTTTTTAAGATTTTATTTTTAAGGAATCTCTACACCCATCGTAGGCCTCAAACTCACAACCCCGAGATCAAGAGTTGCATGCTCTACTGACTGAGCTAGCCAGGCGCCCCTATATCTTTTAGCCATTATAGCCCCTGCTCTTGACCCCCAGAGAGTTCACTTTTAATGATTTACAGAGCTCCTCCCTTAGAAATTCTCCTCCTAGAATCTACTCCTGGTATATCTGCTTTCTTTGAAATGAAAAAAATCCAAAGTTACCAGACTATAACTTTGAATAATAACTACAAAGTTTTATTTTTTCAGATAAAAGAGTAGATATGTACTTTTCCCTTTATTATTTCGATCCATGAAAATGGCCAGTATTTTTAATAGATACTCAATGATTAGAAAAATGAAGGTAATGAAGCTACTATAATAAACTATGGATTTTTAGGGTTAATAACTATGCAAAAATCAAGATCAAATTACTTTTTCAAATTCCTTCCTGATGGACCAATATTAAAATTCAGTGCGCTTCTTCAGACTTGGCTATCGACAAGAAAACTTTTCTTCTTTTTCTTTTCTATTTGTTTGTTTGTTTGTTTGTTTGTTTGTTTGACAGAGAGAGAGACACAGAGAGAGGGAACACAAGCAGGAGGAATGGGAGAGGGAGAAGCAGGCTCTCCACCCAGCAGGGAGCCCGATGCAGGGCTTGATCCCAGGACTCCGGGATCACGACCTGAGCCCAAGGCAGGTGCTTAACGACTGAGCCACCCAAGTGCCCCTTCTTTTCTCTTTTTTAAAAGATTTTATTTATTTATTTTTAGAGAGAGAAAAGAGCTAGCATCAGCAGGGGGGGTGGGCGGGGTTAGGGGCGGGCGGGGAGGGGCAGGGGGGAAGCAGACTAGCCACTGAGTAGGGAGCCCAATGCAGGACTCCATCCCAGGACCCTGGGACCATGACCTGAGCCACCCAGGAGCACCCCCCTCCTTTTTTTCTCTTTAAGTAATCTCTCCACCCAATGTGGGCTGGAATTCACAACCCCAAGATCAAGGGTTGCATGCTCTTCTGACTGAACCAGCCAGGCACCCATGACAAGAAAACTTTTCTTGGTATCAGCTCTGGTCCGCTATTCACCTTACTCTGAGTTCTACCAGAAAGTAATAAACAAAACAAAAATTTTTAAATTTAGATAAGACTCCAGAAATTATTTAGTCCAGCTGCAAAATCAGTGCATCAAAGTCTTCCACATAAGCCATGGTCTCATAAAGGACTAATGATGCATTACTATAAAATGTACTCCCTTATTATTATTGGATATTTTTGATTGTTGTACAATTCCTTCCTATGCTAAGCTCAAAATTCCCGGTAGGATGGACCTACCTCAGGACTGCTATACAAACTGATAAAAAATTTCTACATGATAAAGCATACACATATCTGAAGAAGGTTACAACAAATGGTCCTAATTTTCGGTTTTCAAGGCAAAACACCCCACTTTATTCTTTTTTCCTTAAACATTGTAAAGATTCTAGCCACTTCACTACCCACTGTGTAGCTAATTAAGTTTCTCATGTCTCCCTCTAAAAGGTGGTCTCTGGAAGTGAACACAGAGTTTCAGTGTGGTTCAAAAGGTAATAAATTATAAATTGTATAATCTATTACTGTGATTGGAGATTGTTAGAGCATTTTTGTTTCTGACCAATTTAATCCTAAAATCTACTTCATCTGAACTGCTACTAAACTATTTTACTTTGGCAAATTGTGAAAAGCTCATGAAAAAGCTCATGGTTAAGCTGGACTAGTTTCAGAAATAAAGATGTGTAAGTGATAACAATTCAATAAAGCCTAGTAAGCTAAAGTTCTCACTAAGTAGATAATGAGTTTTAGTCTGAAGACATGTAGGACAAACCTCTTTAATAAAATATTTGGTTTTCCACGGTGTGCCTGTTTCAGTTCGATGCCTTTCTTCAGTCCTCTGGCGTTCTTCCAGGGTGCGTTTATGCTCCGTGGCTTTATCAATTTCAGATTCCCTCAGAGAGTCTGTCACATTTTTCCACAATCGCCTATAATTAGAAAAACCACAAATCTTACAAGCATTCTTTTTTTTTTTTTTTTAAGATTTTATTTATTTACTTGAGAGAGCACACAGAGGGAGAGGGAGAAACTGACCCCTGCTGAGCAAGGAGCCCGATGTGGGACTCGATCCCAGGACCCTGGGATCATGTAAGGCAGACACTTAACCGACTGAGCCCACCCAGGCAACCCACAAGCATTCTTTTAAAAAAGATAATTAAATAGAACTGATACCCTTGAAATTAACAGTTAATTTTAAAAAATTATGTTTCCTGAATCAGATATATGATTTTATGTTTATGAATTACAAGAACACGGAATATTATGGTGCTGATATTAATGTCCAAGATGCTGTTGCTTCTGCTTTTTCTTTTCAAATTAAAAATAATTTGTATTTCTGGGGCGCCTGGGTGGCTCAGTCGTTAAGCATCTGCCTTCGGCTCAGGTCATGATCCCAGGGTCCTGGGATTGGCCCCGCATCGGGCTCCGTGCTCTGCAGGAAGCCTGCTTCTCCCTCCATCACTCCCCCTGCTTGTGTTCCCTCTCTCGCTGTCAAATAAATAAATAAAATCTTCTAAACATAATAATAATTTGTATGTTTTTATTATGTTATGTTAGTCACCATACAGTACATCATTAGTTGTTTTTTTTTTTTGCATTTTTTTCTATTTTATTATGTTATGTTAATCACCATACATTTACATCATTAGTTTCTGATGTAGTGTTCCATGATTCATTGCGTATAACACCCAGGGCTCCATGCACTATGTGCCCTCCCTAAAACCCATCCCCCTACTCCGCTCCCCTCTAAAACCCTCAGTTTTTTTCCCAGAGTCCATAGTCTCTCATGGTTTGTCTCCCCTTCTGATTCCCCCCCACCTTCATTTTTCCCTTCCTTCTCCTAATGTCCTCCATGCTATTCCTTATGTTCCACAAGTAAGTGAAAACATACAATTGACTTTCTCTGCTTCACTTATTTCACTTAGCATAATCTCCTCCAGTTCAAAAGGGGAACCCTCTTACACTGTTGGTGGGAATGCAAGTTGGTATAGCCACTTTGGAAAAGTGTGGAGGTTCCTCAAAAAGTTAAAAATAGAGCTACCCTATGACCCAGCAATTGCACTACTGGGCATTTACCCCAAAGACACAGATGTAGTGAAAAGAGGCACCTGCACCCCAATGTTCATAGCAGCAATGTCCACAATAGCTAAACTGTGGAAGGAGCCGAGATGCCCTTCAACAGACAAATGGATAAAGAAGATGTGGTCCATATATACAATGGAATATTACTCAACCATCAGAAAGGATAAATAATTTGTATTTTACCAAGTAATAGAAAGATTTTTAAGAAACTCAGGAAATAATAAGCAAAAAGATAAATAAATTTTTTAAAAGCTGAAAGGTAAGAGAGACAACTTCTACTTCTGCACATGACAACATAATGGGGACCAGACTTAACCCTTCTGCCCTTAATCAGCTAGGAAACCAGCAAAATATATTGAAACAATGGCGCCTGCAGATGCTGAGCAAAAGGCAGCACAAGACAGTGATTCCTGAGAGTAGGGAAATAAATGAGGGGATTCCTATGGGTGCTCCGACTCACTGGCTAGAGTTTATAGGCACAGCAGGAGGAGGAAAGCTCAACTAACTCCAAGCAAAAGAAAACTGCCAAGACAACTCTTTGGGAGAAAGAACAGCCTGTTGAACAAATGGTGCTGGGACAAATGGATATCTACAAGCAAAAAGAGGACCTCAGACCCTTACCATATATGAAAACTTTTACAAGAACACATAGGAGAAAATCTTTTGAGTCTGGGTTAGGCAAAGATTTCTTAGGTACAACACCAAAACCATAATCCATAAAAGAAAACATCGATAATCTCATCTCAACAAAATAAAAACCTATACTGAAAAAAACCCACTACGAAAATTTAAAAATGGGCAACAGACAAGGAGAAAATATTTGCAAAACACACATCCAATAAAGGATTTGTATTCAGAATTCACGAAGAACTGCAACCCAAGAAGAAGAAAATCACACATTTCACCAAAGAGGATAAACAAATGGGTAATTAATTAGCACTTGAAAATATGTTCAACATCATTAGTCATTTGGAATATGTGAATTAAAACCATAATAAGACTATTTCATATGAACTAGAAGGGGTATAATGGGTATAAGGTAGGCAATAACAAATGTTGATAAGGACGTGGAGAACTGGAACACTTACACATTGCTGGCAGGAAAGTAAAATGGTGTAGCCATTTAGGAAAATAGTTTGGCAGTTTCCTGAAAAGTTAAATGTAAAACCTCCAGACAACCCAGCAATTACAATTTCAGATATTTACCCAGAGAAATGAAAACATATCCACCCAAACGATAATGTTCATAGTGGTATTAATCATCATAGTCCAAAACTGGCAATGTCCATCAACTGGTGAATGGATAGACAAAATGTGGTTCCATACAATGGAATACTATTGAGCAATATAAAAAATGAACTATCGATACATATTATATCATAGATGAACCTCAAAAACATTATGCTAAGTGAAAGAAGCCAGGCACAAGATATCGATAACATATTATATGATTCCATTTATCTGAAGTGTCCAGAAAAGGCAAATTTATAGGCAAAAAGTAGGTTCCCTGAGACTAGGGATAGGAATGGAATGGACATTAGCTGTAAATGGGAATGAGGATCGTATGGGAGGATAAAGATTGTGAAACTGATTTATGGTGATGACTGCACTGCTCAAGAAAGTTGCTAAAAATTACTGAATTATACACTTGAAACAGGTGAGTTTTATAATATGTAAAATACATCTTGATAAAGTTTTTAAGTGGCAATTTTAGTATTAAAGTAGAATTCAAAGCAAGAACTATCGCGAGGTATAAAGAAGGTCATTTTATAATGATCAGGGTTCAGTGTATCAAGAGGACATACAATCCCAAATGTGTATGTCCCTAATACAGAGCTTCAAATAACATGAAAACTTAGAGAACTACAAAGAGAAATATGCAGTTACATTGGTAATTTCAGTAACTGATCTCAACTAATGGAACAAGTACACAGAAAATTAGTAACAACACAGAGTACTAGAAAAATACTATGAACCCACTTGAGCTAATTGATATTTATAGAATACCGTCACCTAACATCAACAGAATACACATTCTTGTCAAGTGCACATGAAACATTTCCCAAGACAGAATGTATTCAGGGTCATAAAACAAATCTCAATAAATTTGAAGGACTGAAACCATACCAAGTATATCCTTTGGCCAAAATTAAGTTAAATTAAAAATGAATAATGGGAAGATGACTGGAAAATTTCCAAATATTTGGAAATTAAATAATACATTACTAAATAACTTCATGAGTCCAAAAAGAAATCACAAGGAAAATAAAAAAACACGTATCAAAAGTTCTAAAGTTGTGAGATATAGATAAAGCAGACTTAGAAATATATTAAATATTTATAGCAGGAAAGAAGAAAAATCAGCCTAATGAGGGGTCAAACTATGGTTGGGTGTCCATTTTTGTGAATAAATTTTTACTGTAACATAGTGGTATCTATCTATCCTTTCATTATCTGTGGCTGCTTTCATGCTTCAGTGGCAGAGCTGAGTAGTTGTGGTAGAGACTATCTGGCCTAATAGGCCTAAAATACTTACTCTCTGGCCTTTTATAGAAAAGTTCGCTGATCCCTGACCTAAGCTTCCCTTTTAAGAAACTAGAAAAAGGAAGAGCAAATGATGTACCAAGTAAGCGTAAAAGAGGAAATTACAAAAAGAGCAGAAATCAATGAATAACAAAATAGAAATATAGACAAAAAGCAGTGAAACAAAAAGCTGGTTCTTTGAGTAAAATTAATAATCCTTTAATCCTTAATAAAAACCTTTAATCCCATTGATCAGGAAGAGAAAATATTACCAACATAGAGAATGAAAGTGGGGATATCACTACAGATCCTACACACATTAAAAGGAAAGGGAATATTATAAACTATACGTCAATAAATTTGACAACCTAGATGAATCAATTCCTTAAAAGACACAAACTACCAACCTTCACTCAAGAATAAAGACAACCTCAATATCCCTATAAAGATATTGAATTGTAGTTAAAAACTCCCTCAAAGAAAACAACAGACCAATATCCCCCATGAATGTAGACATAAAAAATCCTTAATAAAATTTTAGCAAAGAGAATACAACAGTATCTCTTAAACATTTGTCTGCTTTAATAGCAGCTGGATTCTTATAACTGTTTCTACATTCAATCTGTTCTGATATATTGTTTTAATTAAATTATATAAAGAAAGTCTAGGGATACCTGGGTGGCTCAGTGGGATAAGTGGCCGACTCTTGGTTTCTGCTCAGGTCATGATCTCAGGGTCCTGGGATCAAGCCCCACATCAGGCTCTGTGCTCAGTGTCTGCTTGAGATCCTCTCTCTCCCTCTCCCTCTGTCCCTTCCCCCACCTCACGTGCACTCTCTCTCTAAAATAAATAAATAAAATCTTTAGGAAAAAAAGAAGAATAACATAGACGAAGGAAATCCACAGAGAATAAATGGCAAAACTGGTGGCACACTCTCTCTAAAAAAAAAAAATAAATCTTAAGAAAATCTGGCCTCACACAGATACATAGTTGGAAAAGAGAATATTTTAACATATTTTTCAAGTAATTCAATTCTTTGGTATTATATTAAATTCAGCAGGTGGTAGTTTTTTATTCTTATTTATTTATTTATTTATTTATTTATTTAGAGCCTCTTAAGCAGGATCTGTGCTGTGCAGAACCCAATGTGGGACTCGATCTCATGACCCTGAGATAGTGACCTGAGCCGAAACCACGAGTTGGGACACTTAACCAACTGAGACACCCAGGAGCCCCAAGTGGTAGTTTTTTAAAGGCTGCCTGCAGTGTGGAAACCGAAAGATGTCAATGAATTTTTTTATACTGTACTACATGGAGATTCATTGTCTAACTGGCATCTTGACTGGGTTTTTTTTTTTTAATTTAAATTTTAGGTAGTTAACACACAGTGCAATATTGGTTTCTGGAGTAGAATTCAGTGATTCATCACTTAAATACAATACCCAGTGCTCATTATAACAAATGCCCTCCTTAATACCCATCACCCATCTAGCTCACCCCCCACCAACCTTCCTCTATCAACCCTCAGTTTGTTCTGTATCTTTAAGAGTCTCTTATGGCATGTTTCCCTCTCTCCTTTTTTTTCTTTTTCCCCTTCCCATATGTTCATCTGTTTTCTTTCTTAAATTCCACATATGAGGGGCGCCTGCGTGGCTCAGTCGTTAATCATCTGCCTTAGGCTCAGGTCATGATCCCAGGGTCCTGGGATCAAGGCCCGTATCGGGCTCCCTGCTCGGCAGGAAGCCTGCTTTTCCCTCTCCCACCCCCCTTGCTTGTGTTCCTCTCTCACTGTGTGTCTCTCTGTCAAATAAATAAAATCTTAAAAAAAAAAAAATTCCACATGAGTGAGATCATATGGGATCTGTCTTTCTCTGACTGACTTATTTCACTTAGCGTAATACACTCTAGTTCTATCCACATCATTGCAAATGGCAAGATTTCATTTTTTTGATGGCTGAGTAATATTCCATTATATATATCACATCTTCTTTATCCATTCATCTTGACTGGATTTTTGAATGGATCTTGAATGATTTTGTAATATCACACATTGTTCACTTGAAAAATGATCTTTCAGATGTTGACATTTTATTATGTAATATAAAAAAAATCACATTCATTACTATCACCACCAATTTCATCAGAAAACCCTTTACTTGGGAAGCTTTCACACTCAGGTAGCAGATACAAGTTTTCCAAAATCCTGATTTTTGCCTTGAGCTTAAAGTTTTTCCAATTTAACTGAGATACAATTGACATACAGCACTGTTATGTAAGTTTAAGATGTACAGCATAATAACTTGACTTACATATACTGTGAAATAGCTACCACACTGAGTTTAGTTAACAGCCATCATTACATATAAATACAAAAGAAAAAAGTTTTTTCTCCCTTGTGATTAGAGTTCCTAGGATCTACTCTTTTAACAACTTTCAAATATACCACCAGCAATGTTAACTGTAGTCATCATATTGTACATTACATCCCCTAGTACTTGTTTATCTTACAACTAGAAGTTTGTACCTTTTGATCACCCTTATCCAATTCTTCTACTCCCCAACCCCCAACTCTGGTAACCTCAAATCTGATCTATTTTCCATGAGGTTTTTATTTTGCCTAGATTGTACATATAAGTAAGATCATACAGTATTTGTCTTTCTGACTTATTTCATTTAGCATAATACCCTCAAGGTCCATCCATGTCACAAATGGCAGGATTTCCTTCTTTTTTACGGTTGAATATAATTCTATTGTATATATATACTACAACTTTTTTCTAAGTTAAAAAAAATTTTTTTAGTTACCTTGACCCCACACATGGGGCTCAAACTTATAACCCCAAGATCAAGAGTCGCATGCTCTTCCAACTCAGCCAGCCAGGCACCCTATATACTACATTTTCTTATCCATTCATCTTAAGACACTTAAGTTGTTTCCATCTATTTATTTATTTACTTTCCATTTTCTCTCCCTTCTTTTTATTTTTAAAACTTTTTTTCACTTTATTTATTTTTTCATCATGGTAAGTTTACTCTTTAATCCCCATCCTCTATTTCTCCCAACCCTCACCACCTCCCCCTCTGGGAACCATCAGTTTGTTTTCTATAGTTAAGAGTCTGTTTTGTGGTTTGCTTCTCTTTTTCTCTCTCTCCATGTGTTTTGTTTGTTAAATTCCACATATAAATGAGATCATATGGTACTTGTCTTTCTCTGACTTATTTAGCTTAGCATTATAATCTCCAGTTCCATCCATGTCATTGCAAATGGCAACATTTCATTCTTTTTTATGGCTGAGTACTATTCCTGTGTGTGTGTGTGTGTGTGTGTGTGTGTGTGTGTGTGTGTGTGTGTGTGTCTGTGTCTGTACCACATCTTCTTTATCCATCCATCTATTGATGGACACTTGGGCTGCTTCCATAGTTTGGCTATTATAAATAATGCTGCTATAAACATACAGGGGCATGTATCCCTTTGAATTAGTGTTTTTGTATTTTGGGGTAAATAACCAGTAGTGCAATTACTGGATCATAGGATAGTTCTATTTTTAATTTTTTGAGGAACCTCCATACTGTTTTCCAAAGTGGCTGCACCAGTTTGCATTCCCACCAACAGTGTAAGAGGGTGTCTTTTTCTTCACATCCTCACCAACACTTGTTGTTTTATCAGTTCTTTATATATTTTGGATACTAACCCTTTATCGGAAATGTCGTTTGCAAATATCTTCTCCCATTCTGTAGGTTGCCTTTTAGTTTTGTTGTGCAGAAACTTTTTTTATTTTGATGTAGTCCCAATAGTCTATTTTTGCATTTATTTCCCTGACCTCAGGAGACATATCTAGAAAAATGTTGCTATAGCTGATGTCAGAGAAATTACTGCCTGTGCTCTCTCTTCTAGGATTTCTATGGTTTCAGGTTTCACATTTAGGTCAATCCTACATTGTTTCCATTTAAATTTTATTATTAGCAAAAAATACTGTCAATTGTTTTCCTTGAAGTGTCATGCTCATGTCATTCATTTATAAGAAAAATGTCTGCCCAATACTGAAATTAGAAGTCATGGTTTGCCAATCATTTTTTTTAATTAAAAAAAATTTTTTTTAAGTTTTTATTTATCTGAAAGAGAGAGAGAGAACATAAGCAGGGGAAGTGGCAGATGGAGAAGCAGGCTCCCCACTGAGCAGGGAGTCTGACGTGGGGCTCCATTCCAGGACCCTGGGATCATGACCTGAGCCCAAGGCAGACGCTTAACTGACTGAGCCACCCAGGTGCCCCGCCAATCATTCTTTTAAGCAGAAATATTGTTTATGAAAAGAGCAATTAGTTCAGCTTGTAACTCCAACAACTGCACAAGTGCTTTTCCTCCAGATAACCACCATACTTCTCAGTATCTACCACTGGTGCTTTATGTGTACTACCAATCTGTCATGTAGAATATTAAAAAGATGGGTACTCAATTGTACAGATTTAATAAAACTAACAATCTGTACTCATTTTTTTTCCTTTTTAAGATTTTTTATTGAGAGCAAGCGAGCGTGCACGAGCATGAGTGGGTGGGGCAGAGGGAGAGGGAGAGAGAATCTCAAGCAGACTCCATGCCAAGTGCCAGCCCAGCCCAACACTGGGCTCAGTCTCACGATCCTGAGATCATGACCTGAGCCAAAACCAAGAATTGGAGGCTCAACTATGCCATCCAGGTGCCCCGGTACTGCTTTTCAAAGGACATTAAAAACAAAAAAACCTGGCATCTTAAAAAAATGCAAGTACATGGGCAGTGAAGACTACAATGACTGTACAGTTGTATGTCACTGCCTTGATTAGTGCTGAGACCAGCAGTGCTACCCACCACTGCTTATGGGCCACCAATGCAAGTGCCAACAGAGTGAAAGAGCAAATAACATCTTAGCATTATTATGAAAATAAAATTGAACTTGCAAACCTCCTGAAAATCTCAAGGACAGCTGGGGGTCCACAGACCAAACCTTAAGAACCTCTCCTTTTGAATCACTGTATTGGACACCCAAAACTAATCTCACGTTCTATGTTAACTATACTGGAATTAAAATAAAAGAACATCTCCTTTCAGATAAATCCCTAGAAGAAAACTTCTCCCCAATCACTACTGTTTTGTTTCTTGATGTAATCTGAGTCTTTGGTTAATGGGTATTTAATTCCTTTACACATACAATTATAAATGGTTTAGTTCTATTTATATCTTAAGATGTTTAATGCTTCCTTTTATTTCCCTTTTTCTTTTTTAAATTGATACAGCAATACTTCCACAAGATATAAAATTTAAACAGTTCAAAGGGGATTCTATGGGGCACCTGGGTGACTCAGTCAGTTAAGCGTCTGCCTTTAGCGCAGGTCATGATCCCAGAGTCCTGGGATCAAGTCCCATGTCAGGCTCCCTGCTTAGCGGGGAGTCTGCTTCTCCCCCTCTCTCTGTCCTTCCTCTCTGCTTGTTCTCTCTCTCTCTCAAATAAATAAATCTTTTAAAAAGGGGTGGGAAGGACTCTCTGAAAGGTTAAGTCTCTTTCCTATCCTAGATCCCAGTACTCCTCTCTCGAAGCAACCACTATGAACACATCTAGGAAACTTCATAAATTGCCAAAATACCCTCTAGTGAGGTTGTACCAATTTATCTTCTAACCAGCAGTATGAAAATGCCTATTTGCTCATGTTTTCTCAAAAGAGGTATTATTTTAAAAACTAATTTATTGTTTAATTTATATTTCTTTGAATTCTAATTACATTGAATAATTTTTCATTCTTAGTGGGCACTTTTTTTCTACTTTTGAACTGCCTCTTTATGTTCTTTGCCCATTTTTCTGTTGAGGCATCTTTTTGTTAATAATTTGTAAGAGTTTTTATGATAAGGATTAGTAATCCTTTGACTGCAAACTGGTGAAGTGACTTGCCCAAGGCTGAAACTAGTGAAAAGACTTAGATTAAGATCCAGAGCTTCAGACTCTTTCCTGGATGGGTGTGAGGGTGACATACCTGGATTCAAATGGATCTTGCTTCTCCAGAGGTCTTACTCTTTTCTTTGTTACTGCCAATTTAGTCAGGTCCACATACTTTGTCTCTCCGTTGCTGTAAGTGAACTCAAGAACACTATTCCATTCGCCTTGCACTCTGCATACCACAGTATTGGTGATGTTGTGCTTTACTTCACCTGTAACCCTAGAAGCAGGTAAGAAATAAAAATATGCTCTAATAAGTGAAATTAGGCTTGTTTCTTAGTATTCTGAAACCTAAAAACATACTTTCTGAATTCTGTTTAAATTGGTTATATAGCTCACTTGAATTTGTCAGTGCCAAAGTCAGACTCTGTAAATCCCATGACAGCTTATTAGGTAATTTTTTCAAATAACGTCAACTTTAATCTTTTAGAAAGAATACTGGGACTCAAACTAGAGACTAAGTTACCATAAATGATCACAAAGTGTGATCTTTAAATGCTTGCTCCAAACAAAACTATAATATTAAAACTAAATAGAAATATGAAAAATATTAACATTTCTTTTGTATTACAGTTTTAAAATGTTACATTACAATTTAACGTTTTTAAAAAAACTAGTCCTATTTACTTAAAAGTTTGGAGTCCCTATATTTGAAGTTCTGGACATATCGATTCTGTACAAAATCACATAAGCCTAATCTTAAATTAAATATAGAAACCAGCTAAACCAGTAAGAGGTAGAAAAATTGAAAAAAAAAATAAAAAAATTTAATATTCTCTTGCCAAGATAGAAAAATTAAAAGAGTACCGGTATACAAAAATTATCATCATCAACACAGAACTGCAAGAGAACTCAAACACTACTGTTGTTGAAAGTTTAATGAAGAGTAAGTTATCTGACTAGTTTATCAACAGACAGGATACAGCTCAAATGAAGATCGGAATAAACAGGTCTAATTTTTTTTTTTTAAGATTTTATTTATTTATTTGAGAGAGAGAAAGTGAGAGAGAGCACAAGAGGGGGGAGGGTCAAAGGGAGAAGCAGACTCCCTGCTGAGCAGGGAGCCCAATGTGGGGCTCGATCCCGGGACTCCAGGATCATGACCTGAGCTGAAGGCAGCCACTTAACCAACTGAGCCAGCCAGGTGCCCCCAGGTCTAATTATTTTTAATGAAGCATTTTGTGTTCACCATAGAACATAAATAACAACAGGGTCAGATAAGATAGAGGTCCAGAACTTAGAGAATAGTGGGCAAATGTTAGGGTCTAATCAGTGCGCCAGTGATTGTGGTTTATCCGGATTCCAAAGGCAATCCGACCAAAGCCCAGTGGTTCAGGCTACAGGAAGCCTAAGCAGTATTTGTCAGGTGTAAGCCAAGGGCCTAGGAACCGGAAAGACACAGTGAAATTTAGGGAGCCTATCCATCGTTATCAATCAGGAGAAGTTAATTAAAGGTCTGTAAACTCAGAACTCAAGGCAGAGATACAGGGGCCAATAAGTAAATGATCTATGAACCAGATTTTGGAGATTGAGGTAAGAGGGATTTGGAATCCAAAAGCAAACCAAACATCCAAAACCAAAAGTTATGTGTAATGACAGCTCACTGGACACAAAGAACACCATGGCTACAAGTCTGCTTGACTATAGTACAGATGGGAACTCAGTTATACTTCAAAGCATAGGAACTTAAATAATTCCACTCTGAAGGGTTTCTTGCCTATTTATGTTTCTAAATGCCACTACATAAGGATACCTGCAACAAATCCCTTTAAATTTTAATACCAGGAAAACAGTTTGTCTCTCTTGAAAAAGCGATAGGCTTCCTTTATCAGACAATGAGAAATATGTTGAGCATCATGTTTCTTTTTTTTACTTTAACCTGAGTTGGAATTAAATTTTCTTTTCAGGTATAATCATTATCTAATCCCTTTTCCACTGCTATGATCATTATAATAATAGACTGTTTTTAACTGTTATATATGACATTTTTCCTAAAAGCCTTACAAATGGTTTCCAAAGATAGGGTGCTGGACTCTAATACTACATGGAAAGCTTCTTGAAGGCAGAGGTAGTCTTTCTATACCGTACCGCCAGTATGCAGGAAAGTGTGTCACTTGGCACACAGTTCACATAATCTTAATATCATACCACTGGATAGATAGATAGATAGAGTGCTGCATCTATTTATCTATATTGATAATTCACACCTCGCTTTAGGATGACTTTATAAAATCATCATCATCCTAAAGTGAGTGTGGAAAATGGGACCAGGAGATAGACATGGACCTGAGGAATAAGTAGGCTCACCTGGCTGCAGCAGAGAGAGTTGTGGAAAATGAGGGAGTAAGGGAAGACAAGTGAAAGATAATATATTTATATCAAATGCAGACAGCAGATCATGTGTCTGCTCTGACTGCAGATAGCAGTAAAAAACTAGGCTGTCTGAGGAGGGAGGCACAGCCATTGATAAAGGCATGAAAGAAAGCCTTCATTATAACATTCTGTAAAATCAAAAAAGAAAAGATATCAAAAATGGAAAAGTCTGTTTCTAATAGGAATCTTTTAAATGAGAAATTAGATGAAACCACTGGTCTTAGGAGAGATCAATATGGAAAAATGTGGAAAGTTTAGAGTCAGCTAACAGTATCCGTCAAGAGTTATGGAAAGAGTGTATATGTGGATGCAAAGGAAAGACAGAGACTATGTTAGAGAAAAGGTAAGTACTTCTAAGTGACAGAAAAATCAAATGAGTGTGTCCTGTGGATAGGTAAAGGGTATGAAGGGGGAAAAGAAGCCAATTTAAGTAAGAAATTGAAATAAGCAAGAGAGCAAATACGATGACTGACCATTAACAAAAATGAGAATGTCTACTGAAAATTATTAGGGGTCTTCAAAAAGTCAAAATATGAAAACCAGGTATCAACCAATAAGGCTTTCAGAATACTGGTAGATGCCTCCTCTAGGAATCTAGCTGCCAAGGTGGAAGAAGCTTCAGTCATGCAGGAAGGCCACATGTGGGCCCTCTGAATGACAGTCCCAGCTGGGCTCTTGGTCCACAGCCAGATCTTTTGCCTTCTCCCACACGAGTGAGCTAACCCTGGATATCTAGTTCGGTCAGGCCCTTAGATGGCTGAAGCCTCAACCAACATGAAGGACATCATGTTAGAATCACCCAACTGAGCCTAGTCAGTCCACAAAACTGTGAGAGATAATAAATTGCTGTTTCAAACACTTATGTTTTAGAGTTTATTACTGGCAGTAAATATTATCCAAAGCTCTCTTAGATGCCATCCTGTTAGTTAGTGCTTGAAGGGTCAACTCTGAAGGTCTAAGCAGTCTCCCTTCTTCTAATCTCTCTTCATTCCCTTTGCCCCCCAGTCCATTCTTCACCTGCCACTAGACAGGTCTTTTTAGAAATAAATATTTAAAATATATCATTTCCAGACACAAAATTGCTTAAGGTATTCTTGTCAAAAATGCATAACCTGAACCTAAAAAGAAAAAAAGACAAACCCAAACTGAGAAGCATTCTATAAAATTGACCTGTCATTGTCGTAAGAGACAAAGAAAGGCAATGGAAATATTCCAGAAGACTAAAGAGACATAACAATGACATGAATGCATGATCCTGGGTAGGAGAAAAAATACTGCCGATTATTGTGAAAATTGACAAAATTTAATATAGACTGTACATTAGGTAATATTAATTTAACATAATGTTAAATTTCTTGAATCTGACAACCATTCTGTGATTGTATAAGAGAATTTCCTTGTTCTTAGGAAATTCAGACTAAAATATTTTGTTTTTTAAAAAAGATTTATTTATTTGGGGGGGAGGGAGGGAGTGCACCTGCGTGCAAGTGCGGGGAGGGACAGTGGGAGAGGGAGAGAGAATCCTCAAGCAGACTCACTGCTGAGCAAGGAGCCTGACACGGGGCTCAAGCCCGGGACCCTGAAATCATGACCTGAGTCGAAATCAAGAGTCAGCTGCTTAACTGACTGAGCCACTCAGGTGCGCCCCCAGACTAAAATATTTTCAAGTGTCAGGAGGTCTTTAACTCTCAAATATTTAAGGAATAATAATAGTGATAACAATATGTATATAGAGAGTGAAAAAGAGATTTTGATAAAGCTAATGAAGCAAAATGCCAGCAACCAGGCAAAGGGTATATGAGAGTTTGTACAACTCTTCTCTAGGTTCGAAATGACTTCAAAATAAAAGATAAAAGTAATAACATATATCACTTCCATGCTTAAAATTTTAATTGGCTCCCCACTGCCTGCAGAATAAAGATCAGATTTGTCAGCAAAATAGTATATTGTATTCTTCTATCAGAGTTAAGAGATATACTCAAATGTCAAGGACTGAACAGGAATACAGATAAACATACTTAAAGTTAAAAAAAAAAAAAAGGTACCGTGACTTGGGTTGGAGTTTCAGTTTAGCTCCAACTAAATATTCCAACACAACTTTCTGTACCTGTTGGTGTTTACAGGCGTCAGTGTCCCCCGAGAGGCTGACCCCCACTGCCCCAGCAGCTGGCACCCATGTTGTTAATATCCACTGATTTATGCCTATGTCTCTCCCCAAATACCTTTAGCTGGGGAGGGAAGAGGAGGAGAGGGGAGGGGACCTGCCCCCTCCTCAGGCATCTGGGAGGGCCCTGCCCCCATGGGCTTCATTCACCCTTTCCTATGGGCTCTCTCCCCGACACATTTGTTAAAATCAAATCTGAATAAAACTACAAGTTTAATATGAAAAAAAAAAAAATCCACTGATTTACTCTTGCCTGTGGCTCTAGTATTTTCATCTCACTATCAACTATTTGGCACTGAGCAGAACATCCTAATACCAAAACTACCTTCTTAGTTCTTCATGTCATTAAGAATGACTGTCAAAGAAATGAAGATGTTAAACTCCAAGAAGAAAAAAATGAAGAGAGCCTGCAACAGCTGTTTTCAAACCTCTGCAGGGCTCTCCTAGAGGATGAAATGGGATATCAATTGAGTGAAGCTCTAAAAAAAATCAGATCTAAGAGTTCATATCTAAGAGATTAACCAGTAATATATTAAAGGAGTAATATATTAAAGGAACAGGTACCATTTGGTAGGCTGCACTAGATTCTATCCCCAAGAAGAGAGAAACTCACACCTAATCTTTCCAAAGAAAAATATGCAAAAATTTCCAAAGCACTTACTACGTACATAGCACTGTACAGATGGAACAGAAAGCCCCAAACAAGACAGTTCTATCAAAAAGCTTACAGCCATGTTGGGGGAAATAAGACAATTCAATCAAGAGAATAAGTTTGTGTATAAATAACTTTTTTTTTAAAACAAATGTTTTTACACGTAATATGAGTCCTGTAGGATTTCAAATAACACACACATATGCACATACACATACTCTCAGAATGAAGTTTCAGGAACCAGAAATAGTTTGCAAAAAGACAACTAAAATCACTCCATGTCTCCTTATCCAGAAAATAATACTTATGAGAAAAAAATAAACAACGCCACTAAGAATTACCTTAGTGTCACTGACAATAAGATAGTGCTGGCTTTAGAAGATTTATCCCTGTAGTTGTTTTCCCTAAGTATTCTACTCAAGCATATAGATAGAATGAGGAATACTTTCACCAAGGCAAGAATGTTACAGGGGTAGAGACTTCAGCTCTAACTTTATATAAATATATAAATAAGGAGTCTGAATGGGCTGCTTGCCCCTCACACACTGTGAGTTTCGTGTGAATAATAAACGTCTGAACACAGACTGAACAGATCAGTTATCAGGCATGTTGCAAAGGGATATATGCACCTAGTAAATGTTGATCTAGTGACGTCTGAAGCCCCTGCTGGTTGTAAGGTTTGAATCCTGTGATTACTATAATGAGAGGAGTAAGTAGAGACACACAAAGCAAAGTGTTAACCATAACCATACCTTCTCTAAGGGTAAAAGGTGACTATTCTGACAATGTCTAGTGGTTCTCTTTGGGTAATATGTGTGTGTTTTAATTGTCTGCTTTAGTATTTTGAAATCTGTATTTTTAAAGGCCCATTCAATGTCTCGGAACCAATCAATCTTTTTTTCCACTTCTAAAATTGTTAAGTACCAGCTGTCTAAGAATGAAAGAGTAAAATAGCTATATGCAGTTGAAGGTCTCATACATGGCTGGAGGGAGTGTACTTTGGTAATGACCACTTAAAACTGTGTCAGCCCCTACTCAAGTTCAACTTCCACCTCCTATGAGCCAGTAATTCCACTTTTAGGTATCTATCCAACAGAAATTCATACATACATTCACCAAACAATGTTCTAGCAGTACCACTTGTAATGGCCTCAAACTGGAAACTACCCAAATGCCCAACATTAGAATGAATAAGTGAATTGTGACAAAGTCATACAATGTAATACAGTCTTCAGTAAGGAGAATGAACCATGCTACACATGGATGAATCTCAAAAACATAATATTGAGCAAAAGTCAAATATGAAAGAATACAGTGTATGATTTCATTATAATATATAGTTCAAAAACAGGCAAAGCTAATCAATGGTGTTAGAAATCAGTGTAGTGGCTACCCTAAGAGGGAAGGGTATAAATGGTTAACGTGTGTGTGTGTGTGTGTAATTACAACAAGGCATGAAGAGGGTCTCTAGGATGCTGGTAATGTTCCATGTCTGGATCTAAGTGCTCTTTTTTTATTTTTAAGATTTTATTTCTTTATTTGACAGAGAGCACAAGCAGGGGGAGAGGCAGAGGCAGAGGGAGAAGCAGACTCCCCGCTGAGCAGGGAGCCCGACATAGGGCTCGATCCCAGGACCCTGGAATCATGACCCAAGCCGAAGGCAGCCGCTTAACCAACTGAGACACCTAGGCGCCCCTAAGTGCTCATATTTTTACTTTGTGAAAATCATCAACAAGAGATGTATTTTTCAATAGAGTTATAGACAGAGGAAACTATCCCTACTTTAAGGACAGTCAGAATAGACATGAAGGGCTTAAGGAAAAGAGTCAGTATCCTTTTGAAGATTCTATTAGACAACTTGTCTTCATGCAGTTTGGATGATCTGGACCAGTGCTGAAGAGCCTGAGAGAAGCTGAGAAGAGGGTATAAGAACTGGCCATTTCCTAGATGGGATCAGAACAAAGCCCCTATTCACAGTATTAGTACCTAAAAACACTGGCTTCCATCACTGTGCTACTTGAACTATTTTATATGATTAGATACATTTTCATGCCAACTTGTACCAACCAGGCTTCACTGAGGCCCGGATCTAGTCTGAACCCCTTTAAAGGCAGAGATTGGGCCAGAGACTGAATGTTCATTTGTTAGGAATTCTACTCTACATCTTGTTAGCTACTTAACCAGGAAAATTTTATAAGAGTAGATAGATCTGTCACTATTTTAAAAACTAGATCAGGATAGGGGCGCCTGGATGGCTCAGTCAGCTAATCATCTGACTCTTGGTTTTGGCTCAGGTCAGGATCTCAGCGTCATGGGATTGAGCCCGGCATTGGGCTCTGTGTTCAGCGCGGTATCTGCTTATCTCTCTCCCTCTGCTCGTCCCCCCCAGTCACACTCTCACTCTCTATCTCTAAAATAAATAACTAAAATCTTAAACAAAGAAACTAGATCAGGATGCCCAGAATGTCTCGAAAAAAATAGACATAAATAAAACGCCAACTCCATCCACCTAAAACAAAGCAGGAAAAGAATAAGGAGTTATAATACAAGATCAAACTGGTAGAATAAGAGCCAGGTATCATTAAAATGTTCTTACCGGTGCAGTTTGCCACCATAAAATGGCTTAGTATGAAAAGTGATGCTGGCTGAATACCCAGTTTTTGCACAGCTGACACTGACTTTACCACCCAGTTCTACCCAAGGAACAGTTAAAATTGACCGGGCATATGCACAAGGTAGAGAAAATGTATACTCTTCTCCATGCTCCAATAGACTGAGGATACCTGAATATGAAAACATGAAGGTGGTTAACATCTTAAAAAAAAAAGAAAAAGACAGTTATAAAACATCCATATTATTTTTTCTCAAGTCTAGTAAATAAACATCACTATTTTGCTTAATTTTCATTTAACTTTGGATTAAACTAACTTCACTTACAATTGTATTCGATAACATTCCTGGTAATAGTGAATCTAGGTTACTTTCATTATGACTTTGCTATCCCTTTGGGGATCATGGGAATATTAAAGTGGAAATAGATCAAGATTTCCCTCTAACAGACTCTTAAAAATAAAACCTTAAGTCAGATTTTAAGAACACGTTATACTGAATCATGTTACGGTCTGATCATTAGTACTAATAACTTTCTCAGTTTGGGAATAAATAAACGTCTAATGCTATAGAGTCACGGAACTTACTCTCAGTTCAATGGGGAAAAAAAAGCATTCTTCATTCTATGTATATTAGGAAGAAAAAAACTAACTCTATTATGAAAACTATGGTCATAGTAACAACTTTGTTTGCCAAATTCTGAAGTATTTGGTGTGAGGCTACAAGAGATAGAAGTGACAGTTTTCAAACAAATATTATTCTAATGGGACTTGTTTTATATTAAGTGATGCGATATTAAAGATGGTTTTTTAAAAGAAAAAATACAGGAAGAGAAATTACATTAATGAATAATCAATTTATACTAGATAATGAAGAAACACTAAGGATATTTGAGTTACATTACTAACCCAAGCTCATTACCTGGGTCACTATCAGACTAAATACTGAATGAAAATGTACTAGTCTGAACTCTAATGGTATCTTTCTCTTAATGAATGCTCATTAAGTACCCTGTTCTCAATGTTCACAAATAAGGGCAAGAGTCATAATAAATATTTTAATATAGTTAATTTTTAGGATAAGCAAATAGACAAACTGAGATTCTAAAGCAGTCTACTTTACATAAAGTAACACCAATTATTTTCTTATATTACCTTTACAGTCTTCACAAAGGGCAACAATAAATCAAGAATTATCAAGCCATTTCATAAGGAACCTGGTTCTGGCTGTAATACATTTATATATAATGGGAGCTGTCAGAAGGCATATAGACAACATACTTGGGTATATTTTAAGGGTTTAATAGTAACTGCTGATTCATTTTAGGTTAGAAAAGATATGTTTTGATTACTTTTCTAAGAATACGTCATCTTGTAACCTGGGTTTCTGATCTCTGATTTCTAAGACTGTATTTACCATAAGTATCACACACAATATAATTTAAAATCAGTTTTGAATGTATGTGATAATAGACTAATTAATTAGGACAACAGATTCAAAGAATTCTAAAACCTCACTTACTTCATCGTTACATGGAATTTCCCCCCAACAATAAAAACAAAACATGCTCCTATTAGAACAGAATGAATTGTCGTTAAGTCCCATTCTCTGATTTTATTTACTTTTAATTGAGGTTACTATAGAAATTTTTATTTCTAAAAGGCAACCCATAAATATATAATTAGCACAGAAATACTAAAAATTACCTATTTTATACTGCCTTCATGATCAATGCAAGGTTAAGATATTAATGCTTTTCCTTATTTCCTGAAGCATTTCTTTTCTTGAAGAGGCTTACCATCACCAGATTCTCAGTAGGAGCTAAGCGTCCTCAGGGACAGTATGTTAAATGAGGAGGTTCTAAATCTGACTATGTCTTAGCTTTTGTGACCTTGAACATGTCTCATCACCTCTAGACTTGTTTTTTTCATCTATAAAATAAACCGATTTATGAAGATCTTAGAGCTAATGTTATGAAGCTTATAACTGAAGGTGGCCAACTTTTTTTTTAACTAATAAAACACAAGTACTTTCTAATATTATAAAAGCTTTGATTAACTTAATACATTATTTGGAAATTGGTAAGACTCGTATCACAGCAGATCTTAACAATGGGGAAAACTGAAAGGGGGGATAAAGTATTTCTTCACAGCTACTGTAACACAGTCTCAAAATGTTAGTATCATAGGCTTAATTATGCCATGCCAGCACTGTAATTTTACATTCTGAACAAATTATTCCATGCACAAGGGTTTTCCTTTAACATTAAAATGGGAGGGCTTTTTCTGCCATTATATTTTCACTAACTCTTGAATGATTTCTCCGGAAGCTTTTTGTTGTTGTTTATTTTTTGGGTATTACCTTATTTTTTCATAACCTTTTGCTGAAGTGAAATTAAAGACTGGCAATGTAGTTTAAAATATTACCTCCTCAGAAGATATAAAAGATCAAGCTAGAAGATATTTCTAGATAATATATTTCTTGAGTGCTTTTTATAATAATGAAAATATGGAAACAACTTCAATGTCCAAATAGAGGAAATGGTTAAATAAAAGATGGTAAATATCTTATTTCATAGGTATTATACAGTCATCAAAACATGTTTTAAAGTATTATCAGTGACATGGGAAAATGAATATTTATTGCAAAAAAGCAGGACACAAAACTATATACAGCGAACTAATCCCAACTTTACAAAACAAAAATAAAAGTATGAACATACACACAATAGAAAAAATACAAAATGCTAGCTAAACTTAATCCTTCTCTGGATGGAGGTATTAGAGATGGTTTATTTTCCCCTTGATACTTTTCTAAGTTTTCCAAATATTCTACAATAAAAAATTTTATATTTAAAATCAGGAAAAAAATTTAAGAAGATACTTTATATTTGTCCATAAATATGAGCCCCCTTCCCCACCATTCTGGAACACACTTAAAAAGTGGAACAAAAAGGGGCGCCTGGGTGGCTCAGTCGGTTAAGCGGCTGCCTTCGGCTCAGGTCATGATCCCAGGGTTCTGGGATTGAGCCCCGCACTGGGCTCCCTGCTCAGAGGGAAGCCTGCTTCTCCCTCTCCCACTCCCCTCGCTTGTGTTCCCTCTCTCGCTGTGTCTCTCTCTGTCAAATAAATAAATAAAATCTTCAAAAAAAAAAAAAAAAAAAAAGTGGAACAAAAAAGTGGCACATATAACATTTCAAATTTATAATATTTATCTAGCTTCCCCAAATTTAAGATTATAGTTTGATATTAAAAATTGGAGAACAGTTTTTCTCCTTACCTTCTCCAACCATTGTCACACCTATGGACATGCCTAAGAATTTGCTCTTAGTCCAGACATGCGCATTTACACACATCTTCCTCTCCGCACATTCTGCATAAAATCCTGAGACTGGAGGATGATGGGAAACCTGCTCAGCAACAAATCTGACTGTGTAACAGTCTGATCCCACCTGGCTCAAAGTCTCCTCCGACAGAGGAGCATGATTCGTGACTGCCTGGGTGGAAGAGCTGCTGCTAACACTGGATGCCACCTCACTTTTTGGCATCCTCCAGGAACAGTGAAATGTTTCTCCAATGATAGGATTGTACGGTTTCTTAGCAATGGCTCCTTTACGGCCTTCATGAAATGAGGTAAGGTAGTACTCAACAAAACGAATCATTCTATCCTCAGCTGTGGCTCCGTTAGTGATGGCTATAAATAGGTCTGGATGAGACATAAAGTCTGCATACATTTCCAGCAAGGAACGCTTCTCTAGGATAAACGTAGGAAGCACCACCTAAAACAACAACAACAAAAGTCAACCGAAGAGGAAAATTTTAATCCATGTATATATCTGTAGAAAACTATTCTTAACCTTTTCGAAAACATTTCATTCTAGATGAGTATTAAAAAGAAAGTCACAAAAGTATTTGGTCTCATTAAAAAATAAGCACGCTTAAAAGGAAATTAAAATCAAGTGGTTAAGATTAAATACCAATGCAGAACTTCAAGAGGGTCAGACATTTTTTAAAAGACATTTTTTAAAAATTCCTCTAACTCCTAGACTGGATAAAAGTATCATCAGGGAAATGATGGTAAAACTCAAATGCTAGCCATGCTTTTTTTCCTTTCCTTTTTTAAAAATAAATTATGGATGACTGAGCAAGAGATGAGATAAGAGAAGAGAAATTTTTTTTTTCCTTTTTTTAAAAGATTTTATTTATTTATTTGACAGAGAGAGACACAGCGAGAGCAGGAACACAAGCAGGGGGAGTGGGAGAGGGAGAAGGAGGCTTCCTGCTGAGCAGGGAGCCCGATGCGGGGCTCGATCCCAGGACCCTGGGACCATGACCTGAGCCGAAGGCAGACGCTTAACAACTGAGCCACCCAGGCGCTCCAAGAAGAGAAATTTTCATTCCCTGAAAATAGACAGACTAAAGAGATCACTGATCAAAGCAAATATTTTAACTTACACTTAATTTTAAGGATAAGAGAACTGTTTTTAAGAAGGGAACTTTTTATTTTATTTTAGTAAAGATTTTATTTATTTATTTGAGAAAGAGAGAATGTGAGTGAGAGAGCGAGCAAGCACAAGCCCGGGAGAAGAGGCAGAGGGAGAAGCAGACTCCCTGCTGAACAGGGAGCACGATGCAGGGCTCGATCCCAGGACCCTGGGATCATGACCTGAGACAAAGGCAGATGCTTAACTGAGTCACCCAGGCACCCCAAGAAGGGAACTTTTTAAAGTAGGCTCCACACCCAATGAGGGCCTTGAACTCACAACTCTGAGATCAAGAGTCCCATGCTCTACTGACTGAGCCACCCAGGCGCCCCTCAAGAAGGGAATTTTTGCCTTTCACGAAGATGGTGCCAAAGGTGAAGAAGGAATCCCCTACCCCCACCCCCCACCGCCCCAAAGCAGGAGCCAAAGCAAAGGCTTGGAAGGCCAAGAAGGTGGTGCCGAAAGGTGCCAACAGTCAAATGCACAAAAAAAGAAAATCCACGTCGCCTACCTTCCAATGCATCAGGACACTGCATCTCTGAAGGCAGCCCAAATACCCTCGAAAGAGTGCCCCCAGGAGAAACAGTCTTGCCCACTATGCCATCATCAAGTCTTCCCTTACTACTGAGTTAGCCACGAATAAAATAGAAGACAACAACACACTTGCATTCACTGTGGATGTCGAGGCCAGCAAGCACCAGATCAAACAGGCTATGAGGAAGCTCTATGACACTGAGGTGGCCAAGTTCAACACCCTGATCAGGCCTGATGGAGACAAGAAGGCGTATGTTTGACTGCCTCCTATGATACTTTGGATGTTGCCGACAAAATTGGGATCATCTAAACGGAAGTCCAGGGGCACCTGGGTGGCTCAGTCGTTAAGCGTCTGCCTTCGGCTCAGGTCATGGTCCCAGGGTCCTGGGATCGAGCCCCGCATTGGGCTCCCTGCTCTGCAGGAAGCCTGCTTCTCCCTCTCCCACTCCCCCTGCTTGTGTTCCTGCTCTCGCTGTGTCTCTCTCTGTCAAATAAATAAAATCGTTAAAAATAAATAAATAAACAGAAGTCCAGGTGGCTTAATCTAATTTTTAAAAAAATTTTTTTTAAAGATTTTATTTTATTATTTATTAGAGAGAAACACAGCAAGAGAGGGAACACAAGCAGGGGGAGTGGGAGAGGGAGAAGTAGGCTTCCCGCCGAGCCGGGAGCCCAATGCGGGGACCTGGGATCATGACCTGAGCCAAAGGCAGACGCTTAACAACTGAGCCACCCAGGCGCCCCTAAATCTAATTTTTTTCACTGAAAACAAAGCAAAACAAAACAAAAGAAGGGTACTTTTGACACCTAAAGCCAGGTAAGTTCAAGGAAGATTAGTTTTATTTTTTTTAAAAATATTTTATTTATTTTGAGAGAGAGAGAGAGCACGCGTGTAAGCAGGGGGAAGGGCAAAGGAGAGGGAGAGAGAGAGAAAATCCACAGCAGACTCTGAGCTGAGCTCAGGGCCCAATCCCACAACCCTGAGATCATGACCCGAACCAAAGTCAAGAGTCCGACCCTTTTTTCTTTTTTAAACATTTTATTTATTTATTTGACAGAGAGTGAGAGAAAAAGAGATCACAAGTAGGCAGGCAGGCAGAGGCAGAGGGAGAAGCAGGCTCCCCGCCAAGCAGGAAGCCCAACGCAGGGCTCAATCCCAGGGTCCTGGGATCATGACCTGAGCCGAAGGCAGACGCCCAACCGACTGACCCACCCAGGCGCCCAGGAGTCCGACCCTTAACTGACTGAGTTACCCAGGGGCCCTGTGGATTAGTCTTCTTTAGAGCAGAATTGGAGAGGCACTGCAAACTGGTTCAACAAAATGAGAAAGCAATCCTGTAATATTTTTCAAAAGCCCAAAGACGTTTGTATCTATTTAGCCTAGTAATTATTCTTCTAGAAATTTAGCCTTAGGAAACAATATGAATAAAGATAAAGAAATGTGAAAATAAAATTAAAAGCTTTTAACTGTGGTTCTAGCAAACTTAAATATGGAAATTCCACCTGATAAACTTTGTATCATTTAAAAAGATGGTTATGGGGCGCCTGGGTGGCTCAGTTGTCAAGCATCTGCCTTCGGCTCAGGTCACGATCCCAGGGTCCTGGGATCGAGTCCCGCATCCGGCTCCCTGCTCAGTGGGGAGCCTGCTTCTCCCTTTGCCTGCCGCTCCTGCTGCTTGTGCGCTCTCTCTCTGACAAATAAATAAAATCATTAAAAAAAAAAAAAAGATGGTTATGGGGGAAAAAAAGATGGTTATGAAGATGATACAACTAGGGGCGCCTGGGTGGCTCAGTCGTTAAGTGTCTGCCTTCAGCTCAGGTCATGATCCCGGGGTCCTGGGATCGAGCCCCACATCGGGCTCCCTGCTCTGCGGGAAGCCTGCTTCTCCCTCTCCCACTCCCCCTGCTTGTGTCCCCTCTCTCGCTGTGTCTCTCTCTGTCAAATAAATAAAATCTTTAAAAAAAAAAAAAAGATGATACAACTAATATAAAAGATACCAATGTTTCAGGTTCATTTCATGGTGAAATGAACACATACATCTTAATTTCACTTTCTACTGAAATCCATTAAAATTATATTGAATATATTTTATATATGGGGCTCCTGGGTGGCTCAGTCATTAAGAGTCTGCCTTCGGCTCAGGTCATGATCAATACTGGGGTCCTGGGATCGAGCCCCACATCAGGCTCCCTGCTCAGCGGGAAGCCTGCTTCTCCCTCTCCCACTCCCTCTGCTTGTGTTTCCTCTCTCACTCTCTCTCTGTCAAATAATAAATAAAATCTTAAAATAAATGTACTTTATATAGACAAATCTAAAGATACCAGGAAAGTAGACAAAAACAACAAATTTTTTTTTTAAGAGCGTGTGCACACAAGCTGGGGGGGGCGGGGGGAGGAAGAGAGAATCTTAAGCAGGCTCCATACCCAGCGTGGAGCCCAATGTGGGGCTCAATCTCATGACCCTGAGATCATTACCTGAGCCCAAATCAAGAGTCAGATGCCTAACCAACTGAGCCACCCAGGTGCCCCCAAAAGCAACAACATTTTGGGAGTTAACTAGAAAGCTGACTCTTATGCAGTGGTTCATAGATTCCAGAGAGGGCTCAGGAACTGACAGCATCAGGTACCTCTGGATCTGGGGGTTTACAGGAATGCTAAAATAATGATGACTGAGTGAAATCTGCATGCAGAGCAACTGAATCCTTAATTCCCCTCCCCAACTCCACACTGCTGGTAAGTGCCCCTCTTGCACCGCAGCCAAGGTCTGGAGGTTTAGTCTCCAAAGAGTGAACGAGGTGGCTTATTCTCTGGTTTGGGGAACATCAGGGGCTTCCAAGAGAATGGATACCATACGGATAAAAGGGGTATGAAGTAACCCTATATGAAATAAATATTAGAGGGGCACCTGGGTGGCTCAGTCGTTAAGCATCTGCCTTCGGCTCAGGTCATGATCCCAGGGTCCTGGGATCGAGCCCCACGTCTGGCTCCCTGCTCAGCTGGGAGCCTGCTTCTCCCTCTCCCACTCCCCCTGCTTGTATTCTCTCTCGCTGTGTCTCTCTGTCAAATAAATAAATAAAATCTTTAAAAAAAAAAAAAAAAAAGAAAGAAATATTAGATGCTAAGATCCTCTCCCACCCAACTCTCTTCTCCTCCACCACTCCTAGTTGCTCTGCCCACCAAGCAGGAGATAAGAAGAATTCCTTCTGGGGTATTTCACTAACCCAAGAGGGAAAATCTAATGATACTAACACCAGATTTCCCAACAAATCCAGATTACTTGTCCTGAGAAGCACAGGCTCCACCCATATGTTCAAAAGTTAAAGTCAGGTTTTTAGTTTCCCTACACTTAAGCATGAGCAGAAATCCAAGAAATACCAGATCTCTCAGAAAATCTCTAAATAGAAATACAAAGACAAAATAAAGAAACAGACTTGGAAGAAACAGAAACCTCACTGAAAGGGGGGGGGCGGATCTTAAAAATAAAAATAATATCTTCAGACTTGAGATGATAGTAGATACATGAAACAAATATGCTTTTTGAAAAACACAAGAAAACTTTAAGACATGATAACAAAAATTAAAAATCAAGAGAAGGGTCAGAAGATAAAATAGTGAGAAAACCTCTCAACACATAGAAGAGAGAGTGAGAAATGAAGGGAAAAATAAGACGACCAGACCAGGAAGTCCAATTCCCATGAAATAAAGATTTCAGAGAGAACAGGAAAAAATGTTGGAGACCAAGTCATCAATGAAAAAATTCAAGAAAATTTCAGAGAACTGAAAAATATTAGCTGTCACACTGCAAAGGCCCACCAAGTGTCCAGAGACAATTTCAGACTTCTGGGAACAAAGGACAGATTCTACATTTCAGAGAAAAAAACAAACAAGTCACAAACAGAAGATGATGAACTAGAATGGATATCAGTCTTTTCACCAGAGCACTGTAGCAAGGAGGCAATATTCTAAAGGAAAAATTAACTGCAAGTTAGAAATTCTATCCAAACTAGCAATCAAACATGAGGGCAAAATAAAGACACTTCACACATTTTGCTTCCCACAGATCTTTCTCAGAGCTTACAGGAAGATGTGCTCCACTGAAATGAGAGGTAACCAGAAAAGAAGAAAAAAATACAGGAGACAGATCTAGCACAGAAGGACAATGAAAGGACATCCCAGGAAGAGAGCTGTAGAGCAGACATAGGGAAATCGGTCCAGATCAGAGTGATGTGATTCAAGAGACAGACATAGGAAGACTGTCATCCATGCGCTCCATGCTTCCACTGTTACCCTCTTTTGAAACCTGAGTACAGAATGCTCTAGGGAAACTGTTCCCATCTGCATCTGTATTTGGCTGGTGGTGGGCATCTGCTGGAGTGCCAACTCTCCTTTCCATGCCCTGCTGTCTGGGCTGGCTGAAGACATTAATTTCACCCAAAGACACGTTCTGGCTTCAACCTACTGCTGCGAGTTGGGAGGTGGGTCACAGTTTGCTTAGTGGTGGAAAACACTGAGCAGATTCTTCCCTCTGTCCACATTCCTGCTGAATGGCCAGTATCTGGCTCACACCAAATGCTCTAACTTTGTGAGCCATATATTTGGCAAGACTCAGTCAGAATTTTGCCTTCTCATTTCTTCAGAAAGGGCTCTTCTAAACTTTCTCAATAATTTATAAGATGCTGAAGCCAGGGACTCTGTTTAGCTTACCTTCTCCTAGGAGGCTTCTTCTACGAATGGCAACAGAGCCCTTTCCTTATACAGCTAGACCTGTGCTGGCTATTCACTTTTCCCTAAATTAAATAACATTGTTATGGGGTACATATGCAGGTGGTAAAACCATAAAAAAAAAGTAGGGAGATGATAAACATGAAAGTCAAGTAAGTGGTTACATCTAGGAAACAGCAGGGACTACAACCAGGAGGGGCCCTCAGAGAGCATCCTTCTGGCAATGTTCCACAACCTGATACCTGGGTACACGTTTTACCATTGTTCTTTAAACTGTTTATGCACACAGAAGACTGTGTGTAATACATTTCACAAAGAAAAGAGTATTAACTGAAAAAAGGAAATGTAACAAAATTGGGAAATAAACTACATTATATGAAGAAAGATTGAGAGGAATTCTCAAAACTTAGTGTTGTGTTGTTAGGGTAATGAAATCATAGGAGATTTTTTCCTTTATTTTCCCAAACTCTCTGTGAACTGTGTAATTATACTGAATCCATAATATTATTTAAAAAGGAACAAAATGAACAGTTATTACTTATTCACAACATGCAGGCTGGGACCATGGTTACCTTTCTTGCTGCTGTAGTCCCAGCACCTAGCAGAGTGTCTGGAATATAAGAGGGGTTCAAAAGATATTTGTTCTATCAGTGTTTTGTTAGAAAAGAAGGTAGATGTAACTGCAGTTTAGTTACCAGATTTTTAAATGTTGCTCAAAAAGTACCATTCTTTTCAACGTTACGTGAATGTTCATAATTCATCGTTGGTTATATATGTATTTGTATCTTTAATTAACAAGGAACAAACGTGGGGAAGCTATATTATATATAGTTATCACGCCTAAAGAAAGCTTTACCATCTGGGTTACTATCACAGCACATTCTTTTCAAATGTTCTTATGCCTCATAAGCCCCTATACTGTTTTTATGCCTCATAAACCTAAATCTACTAAGGGACAGCAAACACCAGAATAACCAAACAAATCTTTCATATCATTATTCATTTTAACTGATTTACAGCTAATAGTCTTTTCTGAACCACTAATATGAAAATATTTATAGAATAGAAATGACACCCAGTTGAAATATTAAGGTTAGATTAAAGAGGAAAGATTAATGGGTTTCTTTAATAATTCCTAAAATGTCTATTTCTTAGTAGGCTCTTAATTCAATCCATTTTCTTTTAAACTCCCCTACAATCACTGCAAGTCTAAGTAAAGAAAGAAATGTTTTGATTTTGAGATGCTTCAAAGTAAACACTAAAGGCAAAATGCTTTCTACTTAAGTTACATTTTCCTTAAGTCACTTTTAATCTATGCTTTCACTACCATCACTGACATCAAAATCCTTAATTTGAAATATACGTCCTGATGTCAATTCTGAAATTCCGTACTAATGCAAAGTAGTGTCAGTAGTAATTCTAAGTACATAATCCCACAGTAGTAATATTTGACATACATAGGTTTTGAACCAAATTTCCTTTTCAAAATAACATCACAGATTGATTGCTAAAATAAATGAAGACACGGTAATTAGATAAACTGGAAATGCTAAAGACTGGCCTAAAATTAAAAATCATAGATTAGTATTTCTCCAACTTTAGTGTATATATGAACACATGGGAATCTTATTAAAATATAGATCTGGTCCTCTAAGTTTGGGGTTGGGGGCTGAGATTCTGAACTTCTAACAAGTTCTCCAGCAATGGTGATGCTACTAGTCTTCAGACAATATCTTCTTTTTCCAGTTTTACTCAGGTATAATTGACAAATAAAATTGTAAGATATTTAAAGTGATTTGATATATGTGTACATTGTAAAAGAATTCCCACATCTAGTTAATTCAGACCACACTTTTAAAGTAAGCAAGGCTACAGACCAGGGGACTGCAAAGTATGGCCTTTGGGGAAAATCTGGCCTCTGTTTTTATAAATAATATTTCGTTGGAACCCAGCCTTGCCCAGTCCTACATGTTATCTATGGCTGCTTTCATACTATAAAGGCAAAGCTGAGTAGTTCCAACAGAGACCTGTGTCCACATAGCTTACAGAAAATGTTTACTGACCTCTGTTATAGATAACACCCAAAATGTACTATCCAACATGGGAAGTAAGAGTAAAGTAGAAATGTCAAAGTTTTTCATGGTTTTCTGGGATTATATCCTTTTCTTTAGATTCTCCAGTTCTGTATACCAATGGACCTCTTATTTGTACAGAAACAAGATTATAGGTGTTTACTGGCCATGTGACTTCCTGCTGCACAAGATAATTGTCACATTTTTTATGAAATAAGAAATGTTGATCAAGGGCGCCTGGATGGCTCAGTTGGTTAAGCGTCTACCTTCAGCTCAGGTCATGATCTCAGGGTCCTGGGATTAAGTCCTACGTCGGGCTCCCTACTCTGCAGGGAGTCTGGTTCTCCCTCTGCCCCTCCTCCCACTCGTTCTCTCAATCTCTCTCTCAAATAAACATATAAAATCTTAAAAAAAAAGAAAGAAAAGAAAGGTAATGTTGATCAAGAGACTAAGAAACCAGGGGCACCTGGCTGGCTCAGTCCCTGGATCTTGGGGCTGTAAGTTCGAGCCCCCACGCAGGGTAGAGAGATGACTTAAAAAATAAAATCTTAAAAAAAAAAAAAAAAGAGATTAAGAAACCAATTCATAAAGAATAAAAGCCCTGACAACATTAACAATTACAGGTCGTCCTGACCTACTGATCGCCATAGCCAGTTATCCTGTTACTTACTCTCGTTAAATCCATGCCCAGCTTCAGCTGTGACAAGAGATGCAGGATGACACTACGTTGTTCTTCCACAGCTCCCAGGTCATCCTCCTTGTTGTCACATGTATCCTCTACCTCATCATCTGCATTGATTTCTTCAGGTTCCTTGAAGTCAAACAAAGCAAAAGTCTAGTGTTATAAGTGCTTATTAATATCCATTAAGAATAAAAGTCTTGGGGCACCTAGGTGGCTCAGTCGGTTAAGCGTCTGCCTTCAGCTCAAGTCATGATCTTGGGGTCCTGGGATTGAGCCCTACATCAGGCTCTTTGCTCAGTGGGGAGTCTGCTTCTCCTTCTCACTCTCCCTCTGTGCTCTCTCTCTCAAATAAATAAATAAAAATCTTAAAAAATAATAAAAGTCTCTTTTCTGTCACTGTTTCTTTGTGCAAGAAGACTCTTGTGTTTTCTTTCTTTTCAATACAGAAATCGAATTAAACAGCAAGCTTTGCAAACAACAGATAGGACAGACTTCGTTGCTAATTAAAGGACAGACTTCACAGCCACATTAAAAAAAAGAAGTATAAACAGCAGACTTGAAGACATTTATATTGGGCCTAAATGAATCTGGGAATGAGCAAAAATCTTTCTAAAAATATAACTTCCATCACTTGGCCATGAAACAGATTTCCTTCAATGAGTCCATTATCATTTACATTGAACATACTGTGGTTTTGCCATAAAAATAATATATAAAATACATATATTTTGTAAACATGGGATTTTTCAAAAAGAGTGAAAAATGTCTCATCTGAATCTCAGGCTTTGCAGGATTGGCCACCTGTCTTGGGGATACCACGAACACCTGTAATTTAAGTTGAAGATGCTTTGGGAATAAAATATTTGCTCCCCTTCTTTTAAAGATTTTATTTATTTATTTGAGAGAGAGAGGGGGAGAGAGAACATGAATGGGGGGAGGAGCAAAGGGAGAGGGACAAGCAGACTCCCGGCTGAGCCGGGAGCCCAATGCGGGGCTCAATCCCAGGACCCTGGGATCATGACCTGAGTCGAAGGCAAATGCTTAACCGATTAAGCCACCCAGGCGCCCCAATATTTGCCCTTTTTAAAAGCTAAAACTAGGGACACCTGGGTGGCTGAGTCGGTTAAGCATCTGCCTTCGGCTCAGGTCATGATCCCAGGGTCCTGGGATCGAGCCCCGCATTGGGCTCCTTGCTCAGCGGGGAGCCTGCTTCTCCCTCTGCCTCCTACTCTCCCTGCTTGTGTTCGTTCTCTCTCTCTCTCTCTCTGGCAAATAAATAAATAAAATCTTAAAAAAATAAAGGTAAAACTATACAAGTAAAAATTAGAAGTGACTGTACATGTCAAGTCTAACTACTATAATCTACATTTTGATATTCACTCATTCTTGGAGATGTCAGGAAGAAACCGTAGGGCTGAAGAGAATTCGAGGTGCAGGTATGGCAACCCTATAGTTGCTCATGCTGTCTTAACGCCACAAAAAGGTTCTCTACACAGCTCTTTAATCAATCAATAAGACAACCTCTTGAAAAACTGAAAATGTTTACCTCGTTTCAACAGCATCTTAGTTCCAGATAATTGGTTAAGAGAAATTTAATTTATTTCTACTTAAACAATTTCAAATAACAGTCTCAAATTCCAAGATTCTGTAGAATCTTAGGTTCACTTCTCACGTGTATGTGGGGGGGGGTGGTGTCCCAGCCCTGTCAGTGGTACCTCTTTTTTGTACCTTTGTGCAAGAGAGCTTTGTTATTACAGTAGACTTTAAGTTATGAGGATTTTAAAAAGGAAATGATTTTGATAATGTCTCTGCCTTTGATTTTCTCCTCACACAATTAAATCCTATCAAATAAGAAGCCCATCTGTTCTCTGTAGGTAGGCAAAAACCAATCCTAATCAGGCATAAAATCAAGAATGTAATGTTCTCAAATATTAAAAATTATTAAAAACAAAATATAAAACAGCAACAGAATTAAAGAAAAATGGGTTTCTGGTCATTCTTTTGTCTTTGTTTTTCTTCTTTTTCTTCTTCCCTTTTACCAAGGAAATCTACTATGTTCAAATTCTGATAATTTAATTAACGGTCTAGTTCATTTCCTCATGTTAAGACCACACAGACAGCTATTGTTTGTGTATTTCAGAATTACTTCTGTTTTTACAACCTTAAGGAGAGATCCCAAAGGCTTTCTAAATTCCCCTTTCATAAGACTGTCAGGAAGTATTTCCTGTTGCTTACTCTAAATCAGTTGTACAATATAGTCTAGTAAAGTTTAAGTATACTTGTGAATGCTTATTCACTATACAAATGGGGGGAAAGTTGATCATCCTCCTCTCTACATAGGATACCAAATATAATAATTACTCATTTGAGAAATGCTGAGAAAACCCCTATTAGGTCTTGATTAAATAATGTTCTCCAACCCTCTGAAGAGATACCATTACATCTGGAGTCAGAACCTAGGACACAGATTAGTAATACGAATAGAACCTTAACATTACTACATAATACAAAGTTTACTTCGTACTTTGGAACTTCCTCTAATGAAAATAATATCAAAGAAATAAAACAATCTGGTAGAAAAATATTTAAAAGAATACAGTTCTTGTTGTTTTTACAAAAACAGTCATATTGTTTATTGGGATAGAAAAAAGAGGAATTCTATTAATTAATTACTGATTCTAAATCTTGGTGTGAACGGAAGAATTTGGAAGCTCTCTTTTCTTTTTGAAATGTCTCTTCTTAGAGGTCATCATCCTTTTTGTAAAGAAAAGCTTAAGGTAAAAGCACTACCAAAATTCAAACGAATGTGCGCGAATGCGTAATATCCCTACAAACCCAGAATGGCCAGCAGACAGCGGCAAGAGCTGTTGAGTTTCTAGGAATTTATAATACTTGGACATTGCACAGCAAAGGGAAACCCCAATATTCCACCAAACTCATACTAACCCCATCTTTGTCCTTCTGATTTCTGACTTGGGCACAAAGGAACTGTGGGCTTCATTCTAGCCTTACTAGGGTTTAGTTTTTCCATCACCTGGCAGCAAAATCTCCCCTACTAGATGTCTGTCTCCAGCTTGCATTAACACTCATATTTCAAAAAGGCATGTGTGAAATTTTTAGAAAATTCAGGTCCATTCTGATATGCTTGAGTAGAGTCTAATGTCTTTGTAATTAAAAATAATATCTGTGCGCTTATTTCTTAGTACTTACACTAGGTGATATATCTGGCCTACTCACTATTTCAAAAGATTTAGAGGGCGCCTGGGTGGCTCATTCGGTTAAGTGTCTGCCTTAGGCTCAGGTCATGATCCCAGGAGTCCTGGGATCAAGTCCTGCATCGGACTCCCCAAATCTGCATCTCCCTGACTCTCCCCTCTTTCGTGCTTTCTCTCTCTCAAATAAGTAAAAAAAAAAAAAAAAAAAAAAAAAATTTGGAAATATAACAATGTTCTCCTTCCCATCTCTGTGTCCCACCTTTAACTTTTGCCTCTCTAACCCCCAACATGCTTTGTATTCTCATTGAGAAGAGTGAAGATGTTGGGAGTATACGACTTAGAGTTTCTAATTTTCACTTGGAAATTGTATCTCTCGTCCTGATCTCTCTCCAAAGCTTTGGTTACACTGGGTAGAGAGATTACTTAAAAATACACTTTAAAAATTCAACATGTTCATAAACTATGCCAAACCTTTTCTCTCAAAAGGCTCTTTCTTCCTAATTTTCCTACCTTTGTGAATGGTACCACAATTCTACCTAGTCATTTAGGTTCACAAACTTGGGAATTATCTTTCATCCAACCCTACAACCAGTTAATCACAAGTCCAACTGATTTTCATTTGAAATGCACATTACCTATTCATTTGTCTTCATTTTTATCTCCATAGCCTTCTATCGACACTTTAATTTTAGGGCGTATCATATACCAATCTTCTTAAACATATCCCATGCTCATGATTTTATCATCTATTACATTAAGACTAAATTCTTCTGTATGATTTTTATGTTCCTTGGAGTCACAGTTTACACTGTATTTTATGAGCAGTGGCTCCAGGGATTATCACTCCCCAGAGAATGCAGCATGAATGGTCACCTGGATTTGTAAAATCCCATCACCCTGTGATCATTTTCCATAAACCAGGTGCTCTGCTATATTCATTTTATGTTCATAACAATCTTATAAGACATTATTATCCCTGCTTTACAGATGAGAAAAATCGAAACTAAGTGGTTAATTACTGGTCCACAAGTCAGTAAATGACAGGACCTGGGTTTAAAACCATCAGGCAAGCTTTCACCACAATAAGCATATATGCCTTCATATCCCTGCTCCTATTATTCCTCCATCCCGAGATTATCCTACTACTCCTCATCTCTTCAAATCCTGTCTTCTTTCAATGCCTGATTCCAATTCCACTTTCTCTCCAAAGCATTCCTCATCCACTCTACTCAATACTCCTTTCTTTCTTTCTCTGAATGCCCATATCCCAACAGCCTAAACTATATCAACTAAGATGGAAAAAAAAAAAAAAACTACTACTTCATGTTATCTTCTCATTGTTTCAGTGTACATGTAATTGTTGTGACTCCAAGCAGATTAGTAAATCTCTCCAGTGAAAGAACTACATCTTCGATTTTTTGTGTCTCCTCTAATTCCTAACATTGGACTTGTCATACAGTAGACAACTTAATAAATACTAACTGCTTGACTCTAGAAATGGGCTGGTCAAAAGTTACAGGGGGAAAAAAAAAAAAAAAAGCATTTCATACTGTTTTTTTCTTCTCTCCTATCCACACTGCTGCCATTGCCTGCCTCATTAAGTCAAGGTCTTGGCCAGTTTTGGAAGCCTTTGTGTCATGTACTTCTTCTTTTTTTAAAGATTTATTTATTCATTTGGGGAGGGGGGTAGAGAGAGAGAGAAACTCAAGTAGACTTCCTGCTGAGCACAGAGCCCAGCAGGGGACTCGATCTCACAACCCTGATATCATGACCTGAGATGAAATCAAGAGTCAGACGCTCAACCGACTGCCTTCGGCTCAGATCATGATCCCAGCGTCCTGGGATCGAGCCCCGCATCGGGCTCCCTGCTCAGCGGGGAGTCTGCTTCTCCCTCTCCCTCTGCCCTGCTTGTGTGTGTGCTCTCTCTCAAATAAATAAAATCTTTAAAAAAAGAGAAGTAGGGCGCCTGGGTGGCTCAGTCGTTAAGCGTCTGCCTTCGGCTCAGGTCATGATCCCAGGGTCCTGGGATCGAGTCCCACATCGGGCTCCCTGCTCGGCAGGAAGCCTGCTTCTCCCTCTCCCACTCCCCCTGCTTGTGTTCCTGCTCTCGCTGTGTCTCTCTCTGTCAAATAAATAAATAAAATCTTTAAAAAAAAAAAAAAAAAAAAAGAGAAGTAATTTGCTAATATATATAAATAACCATACACTGTGCACTACTCTTGACTCAGTAATTCTACTTGGGACTATAACCTAAAGAAATAATCCAAATTAAGAGGAGAAAAAAAACAGCAGACAAGATGACATAGTGTTATTTATAATAACAAAAAATAACAAAGAGCCTAGATATTTAATAACTTACTTCAACGTTTAAAATTTTAATTATATAGGCCAGACAAAATGCTTATGAGAAGTATCAAGTAAAAAGAGCTTAGAATAAAACGATCTATGTAATGACCATAAAAAAAACACACAAAGGCAAAAGATCAATGATTTTTTACAGTGGTGGAACTATGACTAGAATAAGACATTCTTTAGCTTCTGAGAAATGTGGAATAAATAATACTTATAAAAATATTATAAAACCCTGAGACTATGCTATTTTGAGTAACAAAAAAAACTGGTTTGGTAAAGTTCTTAAAACAAAGAAGACTTCATAGTAATTTTTTTTTTTTTTTGAATTTATTTGACAGAGAGACACAGCGAGAGAGGGAACACAAGCAGGGTGAGTGGAGAGGGAGAAGCAGGTTCCCCGCCGAGCAGGGAGCCCAATACAGGGCTCAATCCCAGGACCCTAAGATCATGACCTGAGCCGAAGGCAGACGTTTAACGACTGAGCCACCCAGGTGCCCCTTAATAGTAAATTTTTAAACTTGTAAATTTAATAGTAAGCATCTAATAATGTTAAATTAAGATTTAAGAAGAAATGTAAGAGAGAAATAGTGTGCAGATAATCTTATGTTATTCTCTAGAAAAATAAAAATATGTAAATTACAACTTTTAAATACAGTTTTATCCAGCAAAAGTAAGCCCAAACTAAAAAAGGCACATAACTTAACCTGCAAAACACAATGTGTACAAGTATTATACAACAGACCTCTTCTAAAGCCAGTGCTGTTTAAATTAGAAAAACAATGTCTAGAGTCTCAAGAATGTTGTGCTGGTGTTAGGATGACTTGCATGCCCTGACAATGAAAAGAGAACTGAACATTTTCAGTGATTCCTAGTTTTTATATCAAAACCGTATTTTCACATTACCTTACCCTTGCTAACGGTCCAGATTCTTCAACACACTGCTCTTCTGGGACCGCCACTGGTTTACTTTGCTCAGTTGCAAAAGGCTGGTCAGCTCCATTTTTATAGTGGTTTGATAAAGGTATCTTTGGTTCTAACCACTCGATTGTCGTTCCTGATGAAGTAAGAGAAAACTTTCGCTGAAACTTGCTCATAATCTGGAAAGTTCAGCAGATGTGGATTTTATTAAACAATTTTGCTTTGCGCCCACAAGACTAAAAGCAATTCAACCTGCTGAGACTCTGCAAAACAGCCACTTGTATCTCATTAGCATGAGCACCATGATTGGGTATTTTACAAGAGAGCAACTTGCAACTTGAAATCAGATACCTTTTAAAAGAATCAACCCTGAATGGTATTGAACTTCTGGGAAATCTGTAAACCATAATGTATTCCTGCCCTGAATGGCTGATTTGCTACCCATTCTGTAAAAAACACTGTCCCTCTCCGTAATGATAAAAAAATACGCAATTAGACTTCAGGGAATCACAATTACAGGAGGAGCCTGGGATTCTGAGACAGTAAAATTTTCTTCATTTTGGGACTGAACCTTATTCTCAGTAGCAATTTTCTAACCATGCAAGATAACCACCTTGATCTAATGTAAGTATTGCAAATACATGTCCATTCCTCTCGTTTTTTAATCCTATAAAGAAGGTCCATATACTTTTAAACTGAAAGGCTTTTCTACTGAATAAATAATAGCTGACCTAGTGAAAGAAATGGTCACATTTTAGAGACCTGTCATCTTCTCAGTTAATGACTCAATGTCTCTTATTACCCTCAACTAGTTTAACAAAGTGGATTCTATGCCTAATCAATAATGGAAAATGTTCCATTTGATTTCAGAGGCTGATCTAGGTTTCACAGAAGCTTGATTATTACAGTGCTACAATAAGGGATGCTCAGACTACTACAGCAGAAATTACAAAGAGTAGGGAATTTACTCAGTCTATAATGAAATGCCAGACTTCAGTACAGGAATAAATTACTAAGTACCTATCATGCTACCAGAGCATCCTGCCTTGCCACTCAGGCCAGTCTCTCAGGGAATGCCCTGGGTAAGTTCAAGAGGTCAGTTTCAAAATTCCAAAGAAATGAAAACGTTTTGCTCCTACCTTAAAATGTTTATTCTTAAGAGATCTGTTTTAAGAGATTGCTCAACTGATTGGAAACCACAATACTCTTTATCAAATCAATCATCTGGTCTCAGGACCCCTCTAAATCAATGATCCTTGGATAACATACATTAAGACCTTATGGGACCGAACACTAATTTAAACTTAGATTTCATTTCTTGTGTCATCTCAAAATTTGAGTGCAAGGGTAATTCAGTTTTTCTTTCCACAGTTATATTTTTACTTTCAAGTGACTGAAGAATAAATTTCTACAGATCTAATTTGGAAAATGACTGATTATGTAAGAAATACCAATACTGGTTAATCAATTCCACCAAATATCCATGCTCCAAAACATAGTAATGAGGGAGAACAACTTTTACTTTAAACACTTCTATGAAGTTTACAGTCTGTTTCATTTTTTAACTAAAAAATGCAAATTTGTATCGTACATGCTTCACTAATCATGAAACAATCATTTAAAAATACAATTGTGTATTAAACGACACAAATGAAATTTCTAAGAATTAAAAAAAATTACATACAATTAATTAATCAAGTATTAGGCATCTAGTATCTAGCACTGTGTTAGCTGATGTGCTTTGTAAAAATTAAGTAGCATCAACTGAAAACAAACTAACATTTCCCTGACAACATTATTATAAACACTAGAATTAAACCAAATTTCACAGCTCAAGGTAACTCATCCAATGTTCAACACAGAAGAACAGTTGAGTCAACCAAAGAACTATCCCTTCAAAGGAATTATAATGCAGCCAAAAAAAATTGTGTTTACCAAAAGCATAACATAAATTGGAAAATATTCTTTTTTTTTTAAGATTTTATTTATTTATTTGACAGAGAGAGACACAGCAAGAAAGGGAACACAAGCAGGGGGAGTGGGAGAGGGAGAAGCAGGCTCCCCGCTGAGCAGGGAGCCCAATGCGGGACTCGATCCCAGGACCCTGGGATCATGACCTGAGCCGAAGGCAGGCGCTTAACTGACTGAGCCACCCAGGTGTCCCTGGAAAATATTCTTGATATTACGTTAAAAGTGTAGGATAAAAACATGTATTTTCTAATAACAATGGAGTAAAACAAACAAAAACTTAGAAGGAAAGAAAACCTGGTGGGGTATGTACTAATATTAACAGTGGCAATTTCTGGTTGGTAGGATAATGCATGATTTTTCTTTTTTCAATTATATAACAGTTCCTAAATTTTTTATGAATGTGTGTTGCTTTAGTTTTTTAAGTAGGCTCCATGCCCAGCGTGGAGCCCAACGTGGGGCTTGAACTCACGACCCTGAAATCGAGACCTGAGAGCTGAGATCAAGAGTCAGACACTTAACTGACGGAGCCACCCAGGCATCCCAGGTGTGTGTGTTGCTTTATAATTTATATACTACTTACAATTCCTCCAAGGCCCCAGTCCATATTCACAACTCACAACTTAGCCAGTCCATCTCTTCTGAATACCCTCTTCTCTCTTTCCACCCTTAAGCTAATTGGTTTTTGTAGCTTTTCTAGGCCTTTCCCAGACCTTTTTCTGTCAGAAGTATTGGTCCATTCATATATTCTCCCAAAGTATTTTGTTCCCACTGTAAACAACACTTTCCATATTATAGTTAAGTATTTACATGTTCATTCCCAAGTGGACTATGAGTTCCTTATGGGAAACATACATAGCTTACTAGTCTATACCTACAAATGACATTAATAGCTTGAAATATTGATTTAGGTAGGCATACACGAGGATGGAAGCCATATTTTATCAACTCAGATCTGACTATGCTAGGGTCCATAGTCCATCTGACTATGACTATGGCTCAGTCCACTGAGCGTCCAACTCTTGGTTTTGGCTCAGTCAGGATCTCGGGGTTGTGAGATCAAGCCCCACATCAGGCTTCCCACTCAACACAGAGTCGGCTTGGGATTTTTCCCCTCCCTCGCCCTCCCCTTCTGCTCCTCCCCCCTCCTTCACCGCTTGCACACGTGTACACACTCTCTCTAAAATCAATCAATCAATCAATCAAATCTTAAAAAAAAAAAAAAAGATCTGACTATGATAAACTTTTCCTGGGCAGAGATTCAGTATCTTTCTAAAATTTCTTTCACAAGGGGAGTTAGTTGGGTAAGAGAACAATGAATTGTTGTGAACCCTTAAGTTACTGCTATTAAAACAAGGGGGTTGGGAGAATCGAGGCAATGTTAAAGGGTACAAACTTGCAAGTAGAAGATGAATAAATTCTGGAAATCTAATGCACACCATAGTGATTAGAGTCAACAATACTCTAATATATACTTTGGAGTGAAAGACTAGATCCTAAATATTCTCACCACAAAAAAGTGATAATTATGTGATATGATTGAGGCGTTAGCTTTGGTAATCATGTTGCAACATGTATACGCATCAAATCAACATGCTGTACACCTTAAACTTACACAATATTATACATCAATATATCTCAATAAAGAAAAACATGATGAGTTTATTCATCTCATTAAATAGAAAAACTCATTTTTTGTCCTCACATGTAGTAACATTATTTTCCCCAGTAGATTAATTTCAACAAATAAGTGCTCTCAAATACTAAATGTACACCTTATTTTTCAAACTGAAAAGTGACTGACAGACTTTAATATCTCTGACTCAGGGGCGCCTAGGTGGCTCAGTCATTAAGCGTCTGCCTTCAGCTCAGGTCAGGATCCCAGGATCCTGGGATTGAGCCCCGTATCGGGCTCCCTGCTCAGCAGGAAGCCTGCTTCTCCCTCTCCCCCTGCTTGTTCCCTCTCTCACTGTCTCTCTGTCAAATAAACAAAATCTTTTTAAAAAAGCAGTATCTCTGGCTCAATATGGATATAATGAACAGTGGACTAAACCAAAAGGTAAGAAATGGTCCCAATATTTCTATTAAGGTCGATTGGATGAATAACGATGCCACCAATTTGAGCAGAAACATACAAGATGTGGGTTTTGAGTTCAGTTTTCGACATGTGTAGTTGAGGTCTCCAAAGGGATATTCAATTATATTAAACATTAGGCCTAAAATAATTTTAGATTTGAAAAAGGGCACAATAGACTTTCTTTAACATTAATGTGATAATTAAAAAACAAGAGGCTCATTGTTTTTATTTTTCTTTTTATTAAGAATTTTTAGGAGTTAGAATTACAACAAATGCAATCTTTCCATGTTTTGGCCCTTAATGTTAAGTCCTACTTTTAATCTACAACTTACCTGAAGACAATGAGCCCTTCTGATGTGATGCATGCTGCAACTGGAGAATATGAAAGCAGTCGTTTAAGCAGTTCATAGTTGCCATGGAAGTAGCTTTGAGCATTAAGAGATCCTGGTCCAAGGAACTAAGATGGCCAGAAGCAGGAAGGCATTCAATTCGCCTAATTAAGTCTCTCTGTTGTCCTTCAGCATGAGACATCATCTAAGGAAAACAACAGTTCTGTGTGTCCCACCCATGATTTCTGTGCATCATGTATACATACAGTTCCCATCTTAATTACCATATTCAGCTTCTGAGCCATTTTTAGGATATATTAGGCTTGGAAATCTATTTTATGTTTGGCTAGTCTCAATTAATGAGCACTATTTAATAGTGCTTATCAATTGTGCAAAAAATGGTGATCTTTGGCAGCTGCACTTTTTCTTTAAAAGCAACAAAGCTCAAAAGCCTTGACAAACGTTTTATTAACAGTATACATTTGTACAAGTCATTAAAAGAACATTCTGATCATCTTCAATAGCAGCATTAAATATTTCATTACGAAGTAAAATTAGTTCCCAGTCTGGGCTCTTAACCTCTTTCTTCTCAGCACCTCTGGTCAGGCTCAGTTTGAACATACACTAAGAACATGATGGTTCTCCTGCTTCCTTTTCTCAAATCTAACTTTCTGGTCCCATTAGGCTGATTGTGCAGCAAATATTGGATATAAGCTTTTCAGGTTAAAAGAGTTTGATACACTCTGCTTCGATCAAGAGCTCTGTCCACTTTTCCTAAGAGAGCCAATAGAATAACAACGCTTGATAAGCAACCCAATATTTTTAAATGAAAACTGAATTTATTATACTTAATTATTCAATTGTGAGCAGAAGGCTCTCAGATTGCCTATCTTTTAGACACTATTTTAATTCATCTATAATGGAAAGACTCTTTTAGCTTTCAGAAGCACTGTTCCAGGTGATTTTTAATACAGTTCATCAGCGGGCTACGGAAAGAGAGATGAAAATATCCTACCAAACAAATCAAGTGTGTAGTACACGAAATAGCCCTTGAAAACATGTGTCATAGCAATGGATCAAACATTCACCTTTATCAGAAAAAAAGGTTTCTAAATGAAAAGTGTGGATATGAAGATATCTATATGTACACATTTATACATGGATATATGTGTGTGCTTTGTGTGTGTAAAATACTTTGTATACAAATGTTAGGACTAACTTCCAGTAATCCAAACTTATGAATAGTACAACCACTCTTGCCAACAGTTAGGCAATGTTTACTAGAGTTAAATAATTTATAATCTATGATCGAATAATTATACTCTTAGATATGTAACCAACAGATATGTATACATGTGTTCAGCCGCACCCGCCAACCTCTAGAGAGTAGAGGGGCTAGCGGATGAATTAATCACCAACAGGCAATGATTCAGTCAATCATGCCTACCTAATGAAGCCTCCATAAAAACCCCGAAAGAGGAGGTTCAGAGAGCTTCTGGTTGGTGAACACTTGGAGGTACTGGGAGGGTGGTACAACCAGAAAGGGCATGGAAGCTCCACGCCTTTCCCCCCTTCTATCTGTCTGTTCCTGAATTCTTTAGAGCAGGTCAGAGGCACAGGTGACAACATCGACTTGCAGCTGGTGTCTGAAGTGGGGGCGGTCTGTGGGATCTGACACTATCTCAGATACACAGTGCTGAAACTGACTTAAACTGTAGGACAGGCAGCTGGTGTCCACAGAGAATTAGAGAATTGCTGGGCGGTGGAAAAACTCCAACAGTTGGTGACCAGAGTACAGAACTGTAGAGTGTTATAGCAGAGCAGAGGAGAAATATAGGAGAGTTAGACTTGGAGGTATGTGGTAGACATCCCCAAAATTAAAAAAACAAGCCTATCACCTCAAAACAAGCCAAAAGTATTTACTGCCAATTATAAAATCTGAGCTTTAAAATGAAAAGAATTTTGGGAAACCTTTATCTGTTACCATAATCGTGACAACTTCCCAATACTGAAAGGCTTTTCTAATGAGATTGGTGAGGACGTTAATGAATGGGAATTTTCGATGTTGCATGTTAAATAGATCACCATCTGCAAGACTTGCCTAACTCTGTGAGATGATATTTTGACTAATGCATGGTGTTACAAAATCATGCATAGATTAAAGATACATTCCAAGTGCAAGACAGACCAACAGATTTTCATGTAACAGAACATGAAAAGTTCATGGATATATATTAGATTCCACACTGCATCTAACATTTACAAAACTGCTACTATTAAGTTTTCGTGCAGTACCAAAGAAGAATAACCACAATTATCTGAAAAGGCAATTAAAATATTCCTCTACTTTCCAATCACATACCTGTGTGAGGCCACTCACTACATAGACATCTATTAGCTCTACCAAATTTAACTCGGGAATATTTAGAACCTAACAACTACATCCTTTATTAACTAGAATTATTTAGTACTCAATTTGAAAAGAAACAGGGAAATGGTGAGATAAGGCAACATCAAGGATTTAACTGTTCTATTTTTGCGTATGTTTGAAATTGTCTATACAAAACTTTTTTTTTTTTTTTAAATCACTTGTTTGGCCACATAGTCTTCCTAATAACCCTTTTGATCATAAATGTTACATCAAAGGAGTCTGTATTTTTACTTGAGAAATGAAAGATATAGACTGAAAAATGAGAGTGTACCTAGGAAACTTAGGACACCACAGAAAAGAAACTTAGGACATCACATATAACCAGGGAATCTTTATGACTTAAAATTTATCTCAGCATAGTAGACAGAAAACATTTGAGGGTCCCAGAAGACACAAACAGGATTTCAACTTTTTTTGTGACAAAACCAAGCAAGTTAGGTCATTTTGGCATTTTAATTTGACTTCAATTCATACTTACTTCTCTGACTTCCACAAGATGGTCTGGAGGTAAGTGAGCTCTTTTGTTCACTGATTGTAGTTTGGAATGTCCAACATTAAAAAAAGAAATGGCATTTTGACTTGGTCTCCTCTGGGATATAGGAGAATTACCACTAGATGCAAGTGAGAAGCTTCGTGATTTCAGAGGGGGATTATTCTATTAGACAAACAAGGAAAATCATTCGTTTTCCAAAATTTTGGTTAACCCTCACCTATTATAAATACACTTTAGGCCTACACATGAACAGTTTTAAAAATTAAATTAACCTCAGAATTGACTACGAGAACATTTCTGAAAAATGCTAAAATTTAAGGCACTCAAAGTTTAAACATTTGACACATCCAACAGTAAAGCTGTAATTTATTTAGAAAATTGATTACAGGTTTGTGCTGTCGAGAATATTTTTTCACATTTTACAAATATTAGAACAAGAAATTTCTAATTTCAGATTTTTAAATACCATGACTAAAGCAAAAATATTCAATATAATACATTTTCTAATCTAACTAGCAAGTATCTTTGGAACGAACTAGTACTTTCTGATCACTGCCAATGACTACAATCTTACAGTAGGAGTAAAGCTTTTGTGATGAACTTCCTGAAGATTGGGCAGTAGGCCTAAATCACAAATAACTTTTAAAATTCACTTATGGGGAAAAAAGACTAGGAAAAAAATTTTTGGGGGCGCCTGGGTGGCTCAGTCGTTAAGCATCTGCCTTCGGCTCAAGTCATGATCCCAGGGTCCTGGGATCGAGCCCCACATTGGGCTCCCTGCTCTGTGGGAAAGCCTGCTTCTCCCTCTCCCACTCCCCCCTGCTTTTGTTCCCTCTCTTGCTGTGTCTCTCTCTGTCAAATAAATAAATAAAATCTTAAAAAAAAAAAATTTTTTTTTTAAAGTCAAGCTATCACCTATGCATACCTAGGTATGGAATCCTTCAACTATGCTGCCCAGATACTAGTTTTTAGGTATCTCTAACCTCAGATTTAAAGTAATGAGACCATCCTCTCCACCTTAAAAAATAAAAAAAATTCCAAAGATATACAAATGATCAATAAACATATGGAAAGATCCTCAACATTATTAGTCATTAGGGAAATGAAATCACTTCACATATACCAGGATGCCTATTACAATTAAAAAGGGGGGGGCAGTAACAGGTGCTGGTGAGGATGTGGGAAAACTGAAACCCTCAGACACTGCTGGTGGGAATGTGAAATGGTTCAGTCACTCTGGAAGATAGTCTGACAACTCCTCAAAAAGTTAAACAGAGAACCACCATATGACTCAGTAATTCCACTCCTAAATATACACCTCAGTGAAATCATGTGTTCACACAAAACCTAGACACAAATGTTATTAATAGCCACAAAATGGAAACAACCCAAATGTCCACCAACTGATGAATGGATAAACAACATGTGGCGTATCCATATGATGGAATATTATTTGGCCATAAAAAGGAATAAAATGATACATAAAATGACATGAATGAACCTTGAAAGTATTATGTGTACATAAAAGACTAAAGAACAAGTAAAACTGGACATTTAATAAAATTTGCTTCTAACTCTGAAAAAAATTATGTGAAGTATAAAAAGCCAGACACAAAAAATCACGTATTGTTATGATTCTATTTATATAAAAGGCCCAGAATGGACAAACCCATAGGAATAGAAAATGGATTAGCGTTTGCCAGGAGCCTGGAAAGGGGAGAATGCGAGTGACTGCTCATAGATATGGGTGTTTTGGAGGGTGATGAAAATGTTCTGGAACTAGAGAGTTGCGATTGTTGCACAATCTTGTGTATATATTAAAACCAACGGAATTGCACACTTTAAAAGGGTAAATTTTATGGTATATAAATAGTCTTGCAATTTAAGAATATAAGCAAATAAAACATTCTTTTCCCCCTTTTTATGCACTAATATCATATATGAGTCCACATACCTTTCCAATAGCTTCAGTGTGATGCTGTGTACATATCTGAAGTCTGCTAACCCAGTGTTGTCGTTCTTTAGCATCTGTGGCTGATAAAAAGAATATAAAAGTTATTCACTTTTATATTTATTTTTGGAATACAATTAACTGTCTACAGCATGAAGAACAGATAGATAATTGAAAAATAGGAATTGGTCCTACTCTCCCTAGAGTAAATGTCCCCTACTGGAGGGAGGGAGAAAAAAGGCCCAAGCGTCAACTTTGTTAGGTAACACCGTAGCTGGATATGGATATTTCAGAAGGAGGATAAATTACATGCAGCTAGGCAGGATATGAGACTTGACGTGTCTTAAGTTTCTCACAAAAATATGCTCTTACTTAAAGAAATAACCTTTATTAAGCATTTAATGTGTACTCAGTATTTTCAGATCTCTTGCAGCATGCTCAGTTAGGATTACCATTATATTTTATGTGCATTAATTAAACAAAAAACATGAATTAAATTTACCTAAACAAAAGTTATACTTTTTAAATGAATATGAACATTTTAATAAATCCCAGCTATGTATATTAGTTACTAGAAACTTCAAAGAGGGCATGTAAACCAAATCAAGAAAAGGGGTAAAATACAAGGCAGACATAAAAAATACCATTTAAAGAAGCTATGTTTTTATATTTTTCAGTAATCAGGGTTTGTCTACACAAATATTTTAAAGGGGCCAATTGTAAACACTTGTTCATTGTGCCACTTGAGAAAGCTTACTTATTAAAACAGATTTCATAAACTCATAAGCAATTCTAAGATTTTAGAATATCATATCTACATATCGATGACAGTAGTTTCTGTTTCCAAAACTCAAATGAAGGCAGGGAAGTACATCAACTTCTCAAGGGAAGAAGAAAATCACACTATTAATTCTTCTATCTTGATCATACCTCTGAGTTTATACTGTTCCCCACTGGCAGCATTTACAGTGAAGGTGTGAGAGTCCTCATCACTAGGTGATATTACAGCTCCTGCAAGCTGCAAAGTACCTCTGGGTTTTTGATTTCTAGACTGTTCATTCACAAAGTACTCCAATAACCCAGCTTCATTGTTTAAAACAAAAAACCTGTAATGATTCAAAAAGGAAAGTCATAATTTTTAAACATTCCCTGTAGTCAAACTAAAGCAAACTAAATTTCAATCACATTTTGGAGTTCTTGCTATTAAAAAAATAAAATTCAAGGGATGCATGGGTGGTTCAGTTGGTTAAGCATCTGACTCTTGATTTTGGCTCAGGTCATGATCTCAGAGTGGTGAGATCCTCTCTTTCTCCCTCTCCCTCTGCCACCACCCACCCCCTCTTGCTCTCTAATAAATAAATAAAAAAACAAATAAATAAAATTCAAAAGCTGTTCAAGAAGTACTTGGAAACATGAGGCCGAATTTCCTAGCAATAAAGCTTATTGAAAAATTGAATGAATTTAATAAATGACATAAAACCTTGAGCTGAAGTAGAGGTACTTAATAGGGAAGAGGCATACCAGATAATGCAAAAAGGAAACAAAGATAGAGTATCCTTTCAGAGGAAAAGTTCTCTCTCTCCAGAATTCATTAACAAGGAAGGTAAATAGCCCAAAGACAAATGGTAGTGAGAATTTTTATTTAAAATTCACTGGAAACAAATCAAAACATGAACTCTGAGGATAACTAAATGCTGGGTAAGGAATGAGTCTGATTTATGATTTAATCAGTGAAATATACAATGAGAATAATGTCAGGGTAGAAAGATTTTGTGAATGTATCATTAAATAGGTCACAACTAACGATTACTTATCCTGTTTAAAAATGTAAAAGCTGCAACTGGAGATGGAGAAACATAGGAACTTGAAACTAAATGATGAAACACTGATACACTTTGGAAAAGAATTTGATGTTATGATTTGGTTCCAGATTAATTACTTTATTCAGATTCCAATTTAAGTAATTGAATAGTTCTTTTAAAAAAAATTTAAAAAGTTTCAATTTAAAAAAAATAATGTTCGGGTTCGGAGCAGTTTGGCATTTTATGTTTCTGAGTTCTAGAACACTGGACCATAAGACGGAGTTCAAGGTCCTAGAAGATACTGTCTTAAGCAACAGGCAACCATATCATATCAAACTGGGAGAAAATGGAAATCAGCTTTCTCTTCAAGGAAAACTGCTGAGAAGCAAGCAAAATTTGAGAGTGGTTGCCTGAAAAGAGAGATGGGAAAGCAAAGAACTATTGTTTTTCTTGTTCATCTTTTAGCATGCTCCTGATTTTTAAAATTACGTTCCCATATTTCAATTTTAAAAATTAGCATTTTCTTTCATTTCATTCATTACTAGGAGAGTTATACACTTTTTCATGTGTTTACTGACCACCCATAGTTCTATTTAGTGAACTGCTCATCACATTTTGCCCATTTTTAATAGGGTTTTTTTTTTTTAAGATTTTATTTATTTATTTGACAGAGAGAGACACAGCGAGAGAGGGAACACCAGCAGGGGGAATGGGAGAGGGAGAAGCAGGTTCCCGTGGAGCAGGGAGCCTGATACGACCCGAGCCGAAGGCAGACGCTTAACGACTAAGCCACCCAGACGCCCTTAATAGGGTTATCTTTATTTTCCAAAATATTTGAAGAGATTCTTTGAATTACCACAAGACAGTCACTGACATCATCTTCAATTTCTAAAACATAAGCATAAAACACAAAATGCACATATGAATCTGCTATGGTCTGAATGTGTGCCCCACAAATTCATTATGTTGAAATCCTAACTCCTAAGGTAAGAGTATTAAGAGACAGGGCCTTTGGGAGGTGTTTAGGTCATGAGGGCAGAACCCTCAGGAATGAGATTACTGCCCTTGTAAGAGAGACCCAAGAGCTCTTCCTTGACCTTTTTTCTACCATGTTCTCACACACAACAAGAAGTCTATGACAGGAAGAGGGCCCTTACCTAACAATGCTGGCACCATGATCTTGAACTTCCAACCTCCACAACTGTGAGAAATGTTTATTAGCTACCCAGTCTGTAGTATTTTGTTATAGCAGCCCTAATGGACTAAGCAATGAATCTACTACAAAAAAAATTCATCAAATAAACAGAAAAATAAACAGAAGGGGTGGGTTAGTAAGAAAGTAATCTCATCAAGATACTAAAAACCACTGAGTTGTACACTTTAAGTGGGCAAATTGTATGGATTGTGCATTATATTTCAATAAAGCTGTTAAGAAAAAGAACAAACAAAAATGGAAGGAAAGAAATCTCTTTCCACCGTTCTAAATGTAAGTACAATTCATCTCAAACAGACAAAGAAAATTTAGACAAACAATATGTTTGAAAATCTCAAGTTTGCTGTGAACACGTATTTCTTATCCCAAAAGTATTACCACAAATTTATGATACAGGAGGCACTCACCTAAATATACAGAAGATAATGGTGAGGAGGGATTGGTGAAGTCATAGAAATAACCAATAACTGAACAGCATGCTGTCTATAGTTACTAACACTGTACTGCACATTTGAAAGTTGCTAAGAGTAGATCTTAAAAGTTCTCATCACAAGAAAAAAATTTTTGTAATTATGTATGATGACAGATGTTAGCTGGACTTATTGTAGTGATCATTTCATAATATATAGAGATATCAAATCTGTTGTATGTTGTATACCTGAAACTAGTATGTTGTAATTATACCTCACAAAAAAATGAGCCAATAACTGATCATCTTTTTTATTTTTTTTTAAAGATTTTATTTATTTATTTGACAGAGAGAGACACAGCAAGAGAGGGAACACAAGTAGAGGGAGTGGGAGAGGGAGAAGCAGGCTTCCCGTTGATCAAGGAGCCCGATGTGGGGCTCGATCCCAGGACCCTGGGATCATGAACTGAGCCAAAGGCAGACCCTTAACGACTGAGCCACCCAGGTGCCCCTGATCATCTTTTTAATACCAAGATGATACTATGGGTCCATTGCAATAAGACAGCACTTTGGGCTATCTTTCATTATACGTGGATTAATCCAAATATTCTTCCTTTATCCCTTTTATGAAGAGAAATTTTACAAGATGTATAGTTTGGAGATAGAAAGACAATCCACATAATGAGGAAACTTAACAAAGCCATTTTGCCCAGAAGGGTAGCAGACTCTTGATGGAAGCATTCTGAACAAGTTGGCCTAGCCAATAAATGAAGAAAATGTAGAAATAAAAGTTAAATGTAACAGGGAAACAAGATTCATCATGAACCTTCACATGAAGAAAATTCAGCTAAGTTGTTAAAAGAAAATGCTGTTACAATTGGCAAATAACTGCTTATTTTTTGCAATTTCAAAATAACAGACTGTCAATTTGGGGAAATGACTAATCTTTGAAATAACCCACAAATTAAAGTTAAATATCATCAAAATGCAACTTTAATCTAAAAATATTTTGACTTGGGGCGCCTGGGTGGCTCAGTTGGTCAAGCGACTGCCTTCGGCTCAGGTCATGATCTCGGAGTCCTGGGATGGATCGAGTCCCACATCGGGCTCCCGGCTCAGCGGGGAGCCTGTTTCTCCCTCTGACCCTCTCCCCTCTCATGCTGTTTCTCTCTCCCTCTCTCTCGCTCTCTAATAAATAAAGAAAGAAAATCTTTTAAAAAATAAATAAAAATATTTTGACTTGGAAGTGTATCTTACAATGACAAAAATAAACTTGAGAAGATTTTTGGGAGGAAAGGCAACTATGTGCCATATTCTGGCCATCCCAGGATTTTAATGTTCTGTATCTACAGACTTCTAAGCCAGATGGGAAGCAATCTCACCTTCAGGAATTAGAAGTTAAAGTGGCAGGAAGTGGGTTCAGGAGAGGGTCTTGCTGTTCTGTACTTTGCTAGCCTACCACATTCCAGAGCAAGCAGTTATTTATACAGCATGCCCATGGTGGACTTCTCCAAGCTGCTTCAAGTTGACCTTAGTCAAAACAGAAATGGACTGGAGGGAAATGGTCTTGGATTGGAGGGAAATGGTCTTGGACTGGAGGGAAATGGTCTTGAATATCTGCTCTTATTACTTAAGCTACGCCTACAGCATATGGACAAGAGTGGGTAGGCATGCCAAAGAAACTGAGCAACTAAGCCGAGGGTCCTTAAACATGGTCTTAACCTTTCTGCTCACCTTTGATCATTCAATCTACATGTTTCATGCTGAGGACCCAGTATATCTCTGCTGTACTACAGGACCTCCAGCCCAGGTGACATAAAATAAAAATGGAAGATGGAAGTTTTTTTTTTAAGTGGGGCTACAGTTTGGGCGCCTGGGTGGCTTAGTCAGTTAAGCATCCGACTCTTGGTTTCAGCTCAGGTCATATTCTCAGGGTCGTGGGATCCAGTCCCATGTCGGACTCTGCGCTCCCCAAAGTCTGCTTGAGATTCTCTCCCTCTCCCTCTGCCCCTCCCCCAGCTCATGCGCACGTGCTCTTTCTCTCTCAAATAAATAAAATCTTTAACAAAATAATAATAAAGTGGGTGTACAGCAAACTGACAAAGTGAGACCTCTTTCTGATGGGGTAAGTTGGTAAAAGGTTCTGTGTTCTCTCAGAGCAAACAGGGATGAGTTTACAAGCACTTTCTAGTGCTGCCAAAAACTGGTCTCTTACACAGCTGGAGGGATTATGTCAGGACAGGCAGTGCCTCTCCCTACCCTAGACTGTTTGCTTGGATCTGCTAACTCCAGACAACCAGTGGCCAATGGATCTTTTTGGTGGGCTCCCTCATGCAATGATAAACACCTGCCACTTCTTCCCATGGTCTCAAGTTGCCACTCACCTGAAATGCCATCTTGAAATTATACCAAATTCTATTTATTTATTTTAAAAAGATTTTATTTATTTATTTGACAGAGAGAGACACAGCGAGAGAGGGAACACAAGCAGGGCGAGTGGGAGAGGGAGGAGCAGGGAGCCCAATGCGGGGCTCGATCCCAGGACCCTGGGATCATGACCTGAGCCAAAGGCAGATGCCCAACGACTGAGCCACCCAGGCACCCCTATGCTAAATTTTATATGTTTGTGTATGTTTTGGAGCTTTCTTACCTTGTTCCCCTTCTGAGAGTTTCTCCGCATTATTCAATATTATATAAATGACAATTGTTGGATATTGGGGGAGAAAGCTAACCTATCTTCCTTTTAAGAAAGAGAACAAAGAATAGTGCTAAAACCAAAGTGACATAAAAATTTTAAAAACTAATATTCTCGGAGCATCTCGGTTGCTCAGCTGGTTAAGTGTCCGACTCTTGGTTTCAGCTCAGGTCATGATCTCAGGGTCATGAGGTCAAGCCCTATGATGGGCTCTGCGCTCAGTGGGGAGTCTGCTTGAGATTCTTTCTCCCTCTCCCTCTGCCCCTCCCCCTGCTCACACACTCTGTTTCTCTAAAATAAATAAAATTTTTTAAAAAATTAATATTCTGTATGAAATTTGAATATATGAGCCTTCAAAATATTTCAAAAACCTGAAGTGAAAAATACATGAAAAGACTCCCTTGACTTTATTTTATTTTATTTTTTTTTAAATAAAAGATGGGAACCCTGGAGAACTGCCCTTTTAACTTCAATAGGGATGATTTCCTTCTAAGTTTTCATATCCAGCTTTGATCTGCCATATGATCTCTAACTTCCTGCGTGTCACTCTTATTTGGATTACCTAATGTCACTTCCAACTAAACACAACCCAAACCGCCCTCTCTGTTAAACAATCACCTTTTTATCAGTGCTTCTCCTATTCTTTTAAATGTCTAAAAATTATTCTTTCATAAATTATGTACCATTTTCAAGTTGTTTAAGGTAGGACAGCAAATTCAGCTCCTGTTATTTTATCGTGGCCAAAAGCAGAAGCATCCAAATGACATGTGAATTAGAAGCAGCATAATAATGTAAAAACATAGACTTTGGAGTCAGAATTGTCTGGGTTCAAATTCCAGTATTATCATTTTTAAAAAGTTTAAAACCAACAGTGAGATACCACTTCACACCTATAAGGAAGGTTATTATAAAAAACCCCAAAAAACCAAAAAACAGAAAATAACAAGTGTTGGTGAGGATGTGGAGAAATTAGAACCCTTGTGAACTTCTGGTAAGAACGTAAAATGATGTAGCCACTATGGAAAACAGTATGGAATTCCCCAAAAAATTAAACATAGAATTACCATATGATCCAGTAATTCCAATTCTGGGTATATACACAAAAGACATGAAAGCTGAGACTTAACAATATTTGTACAGCAATATTCATAGCAGAATTACTCACAACAGCCAAAAGGTGGAAGCAACCCAAGCATCCACTGACGGATGAATAAAGAATATGTGGTACACACATGCAATAGAATATTAAGATCTTAAAAAAAAAAAAAAAAGGGTATTACTCAGCCTGAGAAAGGAAAGAAATCCTGACACATGCCACAACATGGATGAACCTTAAAGATATGATGCTTTTTGTGAAATAAAGTGAAATAAGCCAGGCACAAAAGAACAAATACTGTATGATTTCATTTATCTGAGGTACCAAGAGTAGTCAAAGCACAGACACAGAAAGCTGAATCCTGGTTGCCAAGGGCTTGGGAGAGGGAGAAATGGGGAATTATTATTTAATGGGTACAGTTTCATTTGAGAAGATGCAAGAAGTGCTACGGATAGATAGTGTTGATGGTTGCACAACAATATATGCATTTAATGTCACCAAACTGAACACTTATACATGGTTAAAATGATAAATTTTGTGTATATTTTGCCACAAAAAAAAAAAATAATAAAAGTTTAATCCCCCTGCTCCACAACTACCAATTCTACCCTGGCTTTGCTCCTTACTGACTGCCTATGTGACCTTGGACTGGATATTTAAACTCTCCAAGATCCCAGAGAAGTTTGAGAGTCCTGCACAAAATAGGCACCTAAACACAAATTTATGTGCTGTCTCCAAACCATCCTAAAAGCTTAATCACTACAAGTATTTTAAAAAGCCCAAGGCAGGTGAACAAGTAATTATAAACCTAATATAATAGTAACTTTTGTCTATTGTCAACACTTCAATAAAGGGTTGGGGAAACTGACAGCTACAAACAAAAGAATGAAACTAGACCACTTTCTTACACCATATACAAAAATAAACTCAAAATGGATTAAAGGCTTAACTATAAGACCTGTAACCATAAAACTCCCAGAAAAAAACATAGGCAGTAAGCTCTTTGACACTGATCTTAGCAATATTATTTTGGATCTGTCTCCTCAGGCAAGGAAAACAAAAGCAAAAATAAACAATTGGGACTACAACAAACTAAAAAGCTTTTGCACAGCAAAATGAAAGAGCAACCTACTAAATGGGAGGAGATATTTGTAAATGATATATCCAATAAGGGGTAATATCTAAAATACGTAAAGAATTCATAAAACCAGTGTAAAAAAAATATTAAAAATCCCAAACAATTCACTTAAATGTGAGCAGACAACCTGCATAGAAATTTCTCTAAAAAAGACATATAGCGGGGCGCCTGGGTGACTCAGTTGGTTAAGCGACTGCCTTCGGCTCAGGTCATGACCCTGGAGTCCCGGGATTGAGTCCCACGTCGGGATCCCTGCTCAGCGGGGAGCCTGCTTCTCCCTCTGACTCTCCTCCCTCTCATGCTCTCTGTCTCTCATTCTCTCTCTCACAAATAAATAAAATCTTAAAAAAAAAAAAAAAAAAAGACATATGGGGCGCCTTGGTGGCTCAAAGTTAAGCGTCTGCCTTTGGCTCAGGTCATGATCCCGGGGTCCTGGGATCAAGCCCCACATCGGGCTCCCTGCTCATTGGGGAGCTTGCTTCTCCCTCTCCCTCTGCCCCTCCCCTCCGCTTGTGCTCTCTCTCTCTCTCTCTCTCTGTGTCAAATGGAGAAATAAAATCTTTTAAAAAAATAAAAAATAAAAGACATATAGAGGGCACCTGGGTGGCTCAGTCGGTTAAGCATCTGCCTTCGGCTCAGGTCATGATCCCAGGGTTCTGGGATGAAGTCCTGGATCAGGGTCCCTGCTCCGCAGGAAGTCTGCTTCTCCCTCTCCCTCTGTCCCTCACCCCGCTTGTGCGCACTTTCTCTCTCGCTCTCAAATAAATAAAATCTTAAAAAAAAAAAAAAGACATAGGGGTGCCTGGGTGTCTCAGTCATTGCTAAGTGTCTGCCTTCGGCTCAGGTCATGATCTCGGGGTCCTGGGATCAAGCCCCACATTGGGCTCCCTGCTCAGTGGGGAGTCTGCTTCTCCCTCTTCCACTCCCCTGGCTTGTGTTCCCACTCTCGCTGTGTCTCTCTCTGTCAAATAAATAAATAAATAAAATCTTTAAATAAATAAATAAATAAATAAATGAATGAATGAATGAATAAATAAATAAAATCTTTAAATAAATAAATAAATAAATAAATACAGACAGACAGACATATAGATGGCCAACAGGCACATGAGAAGATCCTACTACCACTAATCATCAGGGAAATGCACACCAAAACCACAATGAAATATCACCTCCCAGCTGTCAGAATCGCTAGAATCAGAATGACAAGAAATACACATACTGGCAAAAATGTGGAGAAAAGGGAACCCTTGTGCACTATTGGTGGGAATGCAAATTGGTACAGCCACAATGAAAACAGGTATGGAGGTTACTTAAAGATTAAAAACAGGAAAACAAAACTGGAAGTATCGTAATTCCAGACTTCAAGTTACATTATAAAGCTACAGTAACCAAAACAGTATGGTGCTGGCACGAAAACAGACCCACAGGATCAATGGAACAGAACAGAAAACTCAGAAATCAACCCACAATTATATGGTCAATTAATTTTCAATGAAGGAGGAAAGAACATACATACAAAAGAATGAAACTGGACCACTTTCTTACACTCTCTACAAAATGGATTAAAGACTTAAATGTGAGACTTGAAACCACAGAAATCCTACAAGAGAGCACAGGCAGTAATTTCTCTGACATCGGCCATAGCAACATTTTTCTAGATGTCTCCTGAGGCAAAGGAAATAAAAGCAAAAATAAACCATTGGGACTACATCAAAATAAAAACCTTCTGCACAGCCAAGGAAACACTCAACAAAACTAAAAGCAACCTACTGAATGGGAGAAGATATTTACAAATGATATATCCAATAAAGGGTTGGTATCCAAAATATATAAAGAACTGATACAAAAAATGTTGGCGGGGATGTGGAGAAAAAGGCACCCTCTTGCACTGTTGGTGGGAATGCAAACTGGTACAGTCACTGTGGAAAACAGCATGGAGGTTGGATGGGAGGATAAACAATATAGGTAAAGAGGATTAAGAGGTACAATCTTCCAGTTATAAAATAAGATGAAGGGATACAATGTCTGGCATAGGGAATACAATCAATAATACTATAATAATTTGGTATGGTGACAGATGGTAACTAGACTTACTCAAGTGACCATTTTGTAATATACATAAATATCAAGTCACTATGTTGTACACCTGAAACTAATACAATATTGCATGTCAATTATTCTTTAATAAAAAAAATATTAACTTCTGAGGCATCTGGAGGGCGCCATCTGGACAGATGTCAACTCCTCTCACCCTCTAAAAAGGAGAATTCATCAGACTTTAAATAACTGTAAATTCTTTTCTAAAAGGTTTCCCATCCATGTTTGTACAGAAGTAACATCAGAATATAAAATTATCAGCCCCACTTCTGGTCTCTTAGGAGAGAGATGTGACACAGGATAATCACTTACCTGTATTGCCACCCAGTGACAAGGTTGGTGTACTTCATTAGGTAGCCATATACATTTTCCATGTGATCACTGTTTCAAAAAGATCAGAATGCACCAAAAAGTCAATAAAAATTAGAAGAACTATCAGGAAGTTAACTGAACAGTTTTAAAAATAGCTATAGATACATATGTGTTTTACAAATGCCTCAAACTTGCTTCAGAAGTTAAGATTTATAGATTAACAAAGAGGTATTTTTAATCCCCCAAATTTGATATCCATACGTCTTTATTTTACCAGATTTCTTCAGAACAAATATAATCCCATGTAAATTATTATATATAATATTTCAAATAGGAAATCATTATATAAATATAAAATTACACAAATATAAAACAAATATACTATAAATATGATTTTAAATAAAAATATTTTATAACAATTCAATACTAAAGAAATAAAATAGTTTTATGGTTCTAGAAAGCCAAAAAAGGTCTCTAAATTGAATAGTGCCTCCTCACTCTGGTGGGACACATGAGAGGCCAATCTGTTCTGTCTCTGATTCTTTGGGCTTCCAAAATGAAGGTCCTGTTTTTGATGAGAGTGTGACACCTCACTCCCACTCTACATCAGACAAGTATGAGGCAAAACACTCTCTACAAGTTTTGCCATTGGAAAGATTTTGATTGAGGCCTTATTACAACTGAGTTTTACTTCCTGCCCCATTTTTTCACATATTACACATATATTCTGGTATAGTGGCTCTTGAAAATAGAGTGGCTTTTGAAAATCTCACTGATATTTCTTTTCCAACATTTTAAGGTTCCTTATACTTATGAAAAGTAAAGTGAGACCTACATTGACATATCTTGTTGATACATTCTTTATTTCATAATTTACATTAGAATTCCTTTAAAACTCACCCAAAGTTTTAATTTTACACTATAAAATGCAATGGATATTCATCATTAATTTTCTTTACTATCCCTAAGTCACAGAGCATACTTGATAAAATTTCAGCTAACCAGCACAAAGGAAACTGAAAGAGTGAGACAACCGGCAACTTTTAAAACATGGACATATTAAAGGCAAAAAGCATGGAAGAGCTGGCACAACTAATAGAACAAAGTTCAAAACAGATTTAGCTTGATCTCAATGACAAATAAAAAGGGCTGAAGATAAAGACTCTCTCTGGAAAATGAAATGACCAAATTGATTATAAGATTCTTGTAGCTACTACTAGGGAGTGAGTAGGGGGATGCCTCAGGAATAAACTCAATATTGAGTGTCTTTCTAATCTCATTTCTTCAAAGTGCTTGAAAATAAAGATCAAATCTAAAAATAAAGAATTGAGCCCATGACTATGTTGGTTTTTTTTCTATATTTTTCTTTCATTCTAAGGCCAGCAAGCAATACTGTTTTTTTTTTTTTTTTTTTTAAAGATTTTATTTATTTGCGAGAGAGACAATGAGAGACAGAGAGCATGAGAGGGAGGAGGGTCAGAGGGAGAAGCAGACTCCCTGCTGAGCAGGGAGCCTGATGTGGGACTCAATCCCGGGACTCCAGGATCATGTCCTGAGCCGAAGGCAGTCGCTTAACCAACTGAGCCACCCAGGTGCCCCAGCAATACTGTTTATTAAGTGAAACTACTCAAGTCCTTTGGGTTTCATAAGGTCACTAATCTCAAGAAGACAAAGGTTATCCACTTCTAAAATGCCAACCCAAAGTTCTGATAGTTATATGTTATGTCATGTTAAAACTGACAGTACCAGCTGAATTCTCATTTCAATACTTTCTAGAGCCCACATCTAGAAGAAAGGATTCTTTGGAAACCCAGCCCCTTGGGTTTTTTGGTAGAGTTCATCTAGTTACAGCCCCAGGTCACAGTAAAGCTATTTCTTTCAGTTCCACCGGTACTTAAAAAAGCATGAAGATATTTTTCTTGTCTGGCTCCCACATCTTTCCCAAGCTTCAGGCTTAAACAGCTCTTTGGGGTCACAGGAATCCCAATGCTCATGGATTTTGCCCAAAAATAACTTCCCAGAGTTCTTCCTGTTTTAGGTATTTAACACTCAGCTCAGCGCCCCTCAACTGTTTTTGCCCTCAAAACACTCCTTCAATTATATGTGGACCCTAAAAATAAAAAAAAATTTTTTTTAAAGAATTTTTTATTTTTAAGTTATCTCTACACAAAATGTGGGGCTTGAACTCACAACTCTGAGTGCATGCTCCATTGCCTAAGTCAGCCAGGCACCCCAAAAATGATTTTCAAAAAAGGACTCATAGATACAGAGAACAGATTGATGGTTGCCAGGGGTGGAGTAGTAAGTAAAATGGATGAAAGTGGTTAAAAGATACAAACTTCCAATTATAAAATAAATAAGTCCTGGAGATATAATGTCCAGCACAGTAAGTATATTAAAAATACTATGTTGCATATTTGAAAGTTGCTAAGAGAGCAGCTGCTCTTAAAGGTTCTCATCACAAGAAAAAAAGAAGTATATTTACTAGACTTATTGTGGTCATTTCACAATGTATACAATTATCAAATTGTGTCTGAAACTGATATAATGTTGTATGTCAATTATATCTTAATTTAAGAAAAAACTTATTTGTTCATTCTAACCTGTATTTTCCTTATTTATTTATTTATACATACATACATATTCTGCATCCATCCACAAAAAGCCTAAGGTGCCACACGACCTAAATTAAATATTTCTTCAAAGTACCAAAACAGGGCGCCTGGGTGGCTCAGTCGTTAAGCGTCTGCCTTCGGCTCAGGTCATGATCCCAGGGTCCTGGGATCGAGTCCCACATCGGGCTCCCTGCTCAGCGGGAAGCCTGCTTCTCCCTCTCCCACTCCCCCTGCTTGTGTTCCTGTTCTTGCTGTCTCTCTCTGTCAAATAAATAAATAAAATCTTTAAAAAAAAAAAAAAAAGTACCAAAACATTCCATAATTCACCATTTTTGGTTTTCTGAACCCTTATAATCTAGCTTCTCTACATCAAGCCTTCATAACTATACTATGACTATTAGCATAGAACAAAAATATTACAACTCAATTATAGTTCAATTCCTCTGGTTCTAAGACAATTATATATATATATATATATATATATATATATATATATATATATATATATATATATATTTTAAAGATTTTATTTATTTATTTGACAGAGAGAGAGATAGCGAGAGCAGGAACACAAACAGGGGGAGTAGGAGAGGGAGAAGCAGGCTTCCTGCTGAGCAGGGAGCCCGATGCGGGCCTCGATCCCAGGACCCTGGGATCATGACCTGAGCCGAAGGCAGACGCTTAAAGACTGAGCCACCCAGGCGCCCTGACAATTATATTCTTTAAATGCATATGTGAACTGTGGAAAGAATCTTTCTTAAAACCTCAGTACAACTGAAAAATAAATAAATAAATAAAAATTTCATTTCTAAGTAATTGACGATAATGCCTCATCTCCTTTACTTTTGTCCAGTCTCTCCTATTACTAAAGCTAATCCTCATTTTGGTCACATCTAAGTTATTTATATCAGTCGTTTAATAACTATCAGTGAATTTTTAACAGTACAATTCTGGTAGCATCATTCCCGAAATAAAATTAAAGTATATCCTTATTATACTTCACAGTACAATGTTTTATGTTCAATTTTTTAAATGTTAATATTTTGTTGATGCTTGTATCTAAAGAGTTAACTTTCTCACAAAAATTACAAGGGCGATATTGACATGGCTATGATATTCAAATGTGCAATTAATTATAAACTGCAGGCCTGCTTTTACTTCATGAAACAGACCTCTGAGGCTGCAAAGAATCAACTTAAGAATTAAGAACATCCTACTCTTTTGAAATAGCTGGTTGGCCCTGTCCTGCTTTCTCTCATCCTTCCTCTTCCCCCCCTTCCCGTCAGTGCAAGCAGCAGATGTGGAAAAACGGCGCCATCTGGTGGCCAGTATAAAGAGCTTTGTGAGTGAACACCTTTTGTTCACTCTTCCCTTTCTTCTCTTGCCTCCTTAGAAATGACTCTTCATGTAGTACCTCTAACCCTTATGCTTTGCTCCCATTTAAAATGTGTGAATTTTGGAGAGGTAATATGGCTGAGGAGTAGGGCGACCCTAAGCTTGCCTCCTCCCTGGAACACTGCTTGATAAATATCAAATCTGAACACCCAAGAAATCGATTGGAAGTCTTAGAGAACAAAGCTGCACATCTACAAACCAGAAAAATGACCTGTGCAACATAGGAGCTGCAGAGTTTGTGGGAGAAAAGAGCCATGGGCACTGCCCAGGGGAGGACGCCCTGACAGTGGAGGGAGCATCAAGAGAGAAGGAGGAGAGAGAAAGCACAGGAAAAAAAAGAAAAGAAAAAAAGAGTAAAAACACATGCAGGGGACTGAACAAGAAAACTATTCCCCAAACCATGGATGAGGAGAAAGGAGAGGGTTACAATACTGCCAGTTTTCTATAAACAGTGAAGTGCAGATTTTGAAGCTTCTGAAGTCTGAGACATTGCCAGGTTTGTGCCTGGGGAACTGAGCGGTGCTCCAATGGGAGAGCAGGGCTGAGCCCCAGCAGCAGACAGCCTGAGGATCTCCAGGGTCACACAGGGAGAAGCAGTACCCCTGCTTGGTGTGCATTTGGTAGAGGTGACACGGCCTCTCCACGGGCAAAGGGCCCTGCAGGCGCCATCAAGCTGTCCCACTCACCAGTATAGGAACAAAGACTCCGACTGAGGGCTGCAAACCCCGGCACCAGCTGCGTGTTGTGATCTACAATAAACTCCAAACTGCTGAGAGATGGCGCAGCTCTCCTGCGACAAGCTGGCACTGGCCACAAAGCAGGGAGACCCTCCCCCAGAGGATCAGTGCGGGTCTGTGCCCCGGGGGGTCTCTGAAGTGTGGGATTTCGAAACACAACCACACCCGAGATAAAACACAGGAGTGCTGCACCATTTGGCAGGAGGACAGCGAGGACACAAGGTGAAGGCGGGGATGTGACAGAAACCAGTAACACAGACAGGGTCATCACTGTTTGGGCATCACTGTTTGGGCACACATTTCCTGCTCTGGAGAGAACAGGTCAAAGCCATTCCCCCCCTCCCCTAGCTTGATCCATCTCAGTGAGCTAAACAGCGCCACCAAGTGGAGAACGGAGCCACTACATCAAGCCCCGCTCCTCTTCACCCTGCAGGAGCATCTCCACTAGGGCAATTCCACCTGAGAATCAGAGCAGCAGGCCCCCCACCAGAGGACCAGCACAAACCCCCTCACACACCAAGTCTACTGATCACAGAGTGCTGCAAATCTTCAGCACTAAGGGAAACAAGATCTAGCAGCCTTTGGGTTTTGTTCCTTTTGTTTTTATCTGTTTTTGTTTTGTTTTTTAGATACAGAAAGCAATTTTTAATGTTTTAACTGTATTTTTCTTTTTCTTTTCTTTCTAGCTTTTTTTTTTTTTTTTAAGATGTATTTATTTGAGAGAGAAAGAGAGAGCATGAATAGAGGAGGGGCAAAGGGAGGAGAGATAGAATTCTCAAGCAGACTCCCGCTGAGCACAGAGCCCGATGCAAGGTTCCATCCTAGGACCCTGAGATCATGACCTGAGTCGAAATCAAGAGTTGGCCATTCAACCAACTGAGCCACCCAGGCGTCCCTACCTTTTTCAATCGAGCTTTCTGTAACAAAGCAGACCAAAACATACCTAGGATCTAGCTTCCTTTATGTACTTTTTTCCTTTTTCCTCGATTTTTTTAAAATTGTTTTATTTTCCTTTTTTTGTCTCTAAAATGACAAGACAGAGGAATTCACCTCAAAAGAAAGAACAGGAAGAAATAATGACCAGAGATTTAATCAATGTAGATATAAGTAAGATGTCTGAACTAGAATTTAAAACAATTGTACGGATACTAGCTGGGCTTGAGAAAAGCACAGAAGACACTAAAGAATCCCTTACTGCAGAGATAAAAGAACTAAAATCTAGTCAGGCCAAAATTTAAAACGCTGTAACCAAGAGGCAATCTCAAATGGAGGCTACAAAAATGAGGATGGACAAAGCAGAGGAGCAAAGCAGTGATACAGAAGATAAAATTATGGAAAATAATGAAGCCAAAAAGAAGAGGGTAAGAAAGGTAATGGACCACAACAGTAGACTTAGGGAATTCAGTGACTTATTAAAATGTAGTAACATTTGTATCATAGGCATTCCAGAAGATGAAGAGAGAGAAAAAGGTGCAGAAGGTATATTTGAACAGATTATAGTTGAAAACTTCTCTAATCTGGGGAAGGACACAAACATCAAAATCCAAGAAACACAGAGAATTCCCATTAAATTCAACAAAAGCTGACCATCGCCAAGGCGTATCATAGTCAAATTCACAAAATACACAGACAAGGAAAGAGTCTTGAAAGCAGCAAGGGATAAAAAAAGTCCTTAACCTACTAGGGAAAACAGATAAGGTTCGCAGCAGATCTGTCCACAGAAATGTGACAGGCCAGAAGTAGTGGCAGGAAATAGTCAACGGGCTAAATGGGAAAAATATGCAGCCAAGAATTCTTTATCCAGCAGGGCTGTCATTCAGAATGGAAGGGTTAGGGACAAAGACTTTCCCAGACAAACAAAAACTAAAGGAGTTCATGCACTAAACTAGCCCTGCAAGAAATATTGGGGGGGGGGCTCTTGAGTGGGGTAAAAAGACCAAAAGCAACAAAAACTAGAAAGGACCAGAGAACATCACCAGAAACACCAACTCTACAGGTAATACAATAACACTAAATGCATATCTTTCAATAATCACTCTCAATGTAAATGGACTAAATGCTCCAATCAAAAGACACAGGGTATCAGAATGGATAAAAAAACAAGATCCATCTATATGCTGCCTACAAGAGACTCATTTTAAACCTAAAGACACCTACAGATTGAAAGTGAGGGGATGGAGGGGCGTCTGGGGGGCTCAGTTGGTTAAAGGTCTGTCTTTGGCTCAGGTCGTGACCCTGGGGTCCTGGGATCAAGCCCCTCGTCAGGCTCCCTGCTCAGTGGGGAGTCTGTTTCTCCCTCTCCTTTTGCCCCCTACCCCCTCTTCCCTGCTCATGTGCTCTCTCTGCTATCAAATCAATAAAATCTTAAAAAAAGAAAAAGAAAAAAGAAAAAGTGAGGGGATGGAGAACCATCTACTATGCTAATGGATGTCAAAAGAAAGCTGGAGTAGCCATACTTAATATCAGACAAACTAGATTTTAAAATAGAGACTGTAACAAGAGATGAAGAAGGGCATTATATCATAATTAAAGAGTCTATCATTCAAGAAGATCTAACAATTGTAAATATTTATGCCCCCAACTTGGGAGCACCCAAATATATAAACCAATTAATAATAAACATAAAGAAACTCATTGATTACAATACAATAATAGTAGTGGACTTTACCACCCCACGTACAGCAATGGATAGATCATCTAAGCAGAAAATCAACAAGGAAACAATGACTTTGAATGACACACTGGACCAGATAGACTTAACAGATATATTCAGAACATTTTATCCTAAAGCAGAATACATACTCTCTTCGAGTGCACATGGAACATTCTCCAGAAGAGATCACATACTGGGTCACAAATCAGCCTTCAAAAGTACAAAAAGATCGAGATCATACCATGCATATTTTCAGGCCAAAATGCTATGAAACTTGAAATCAACCACAAAAAAAAATTTGGAAAGACTTCAAATACATGGAAATTAAAGAACATCCTACTAGGGACGCCTGGGTGGCTCAGGTGGTTAAGCGTCTGCCTTCGGCTCAGGTCATGATCCCAGGGTCCTGGGAATGAGTACCACAGCAGCTCCCTGCTCAGGGAGACTGCTTCTCCCTCTGCCTGCCGTGCCCCCTGTTTGTGCTCTTTCTATCTCTCTCTGACAAATAAATAATAAAATCTTAAAAAAAAAAAAAAATGACTGGATTAACAGTAAATCAAAGAAATAAAAAAAATACAGGGAAGCAAATGAAAATGAAAACCTGGTAGTCCAAAACCTTTGGGATGCAGCAAAGGCAGTCCTAAGAGGGAAGTATGTTGCAATACAGGCCTACCTCAAGAAGCAAGAAAAGTCTCAAATACACAACCTTTCCTTACACCTAAGAGAGCTAAAAAGAGAACAGCAAATAAAACCTAAAGCCAGCAGAAGGGAAATAATAAAGATTAGAGCAGAAATAAATGATAAAGAAACAAAACAACAACAACAACAAAAACCAGTAGAACAGATCAACAAAACTAATTGCTGGTTCTTCGAAAGAATTAATAAAATTGATAAACCCCTAGCCAGACTTACCAAAAAGAAAAGAGAAAGGACCCAAATAGATAAAATCATAAAGGAAAGAAGAGAGATCACAAGCAACACCACAGAAATACAAACAATTATAGAAGAATACTATGAAAAATTTTATAGCAATAAACTGGGCTATCTGGAAAAAATGGACAAATTCCTAGAAACTTACAAACTACCAAAACTGAAACAGGAATAGAAAAATTTGAACAGGGCGCCTGGGTGGCTCAGTTGGTTAAGCGACTGCCTTCGGCTCAGGTCATGATCCTGGAGTCCTGGGATCGAGTCCCGCATCGGGCTCCCTGCTCAGCGGGGAGTCTGCTTCTCCCTCTGACCCTCCTCCCTCTCATGCTCTCTGTCTCTCATTCTCTCTCTCTCAAATAAATAAATATTTATAAAAAAAAAAAAAAAAAGAAAAGAAAAATTTGAACAGACCCATAACCAGCAAAGAAATTGAATCAGTTATCAAAAATCTCCCAAAAAACAAAAGTCCTGAACCAGATGGCTTCCCAGGGGAATTCTAACAGACATTTAAAGAACAGTTAATACCTACTCTTCTCAAACTGCTCCAAAAAATAGAAATGGAACCCATAACCAGCAAAGAAATTGAATCAGTTATCAAAAATCTCCCAAAAAACAAAAGTCCTGAACCAGATGGCTTCCCAGGGGAATTCTAACAGACATTTAAAGAACAGTTAATACCTACTCTTCTCAAACTGCTCCAAAAAATAGAAATGGAAGGAAAACTTCCACACTCATTCTACAAAGCCAGCATTACCCTGATTCCAAAACCAAAGACCCCACTAGAAGGAAAGTATAGGCCTGATGAACATGGATGCAAAAATTCTCAATAAAATACTAGCAAATTGAATTCAACAGTATATTAAAAGAATTATTCACCACAATCAAGTGGGATTTATTCTGGGACTGCAGGGGTGGTTCAATATTTGCAAATTAATCAACGTGATACACCACATTAATAAAAGAAAGGATAAGAACCATATGATCCTGTCAATAGATACAGAAAAAGCATTTGACGAAACATAGCATCCATCCTTGATAAAAACCCTCAACAAAGGGATAGTTGGAACTATTGATCTTTATTGATCTCAACATCAATAAAGGCCATATACAAAAGACCCACAGCATCATTCCCAGGGAAAAACTGAGCTTTTCCTCTACGGTCAGGAACAAGACAAGGATGTCCACTCTCACTATTACTATTTAACATAGTACTGGAAGCCTTAGCCTCAGCCATCAGGCAACAAAAAGAAATAAAAGGCATCCAAATCAGCAGGGAAGGAGTCAAACTTTCACTATTTGCAGATGACATGATAATCTATGTAGAAAACCCAAAAGACTCCACCAAAAAATTGCTAGAACTAATACATGAATTCAGCAAAGCTGCAGGATATAAAATCAATATGCAGAAATCAATAAAGCAGCAGAAAAAGAAATCGAGGAATCAATCCCCTTTGCAACTGCACCAAAAACAATAAGATACCTAGGAATAAACCTAACTAAAGAAGTAAAAGATCTGTTCTCTGAAAACTACACAACACTTATGAAACTGAAGAGGACACAAAGAAGTGGAAAAGCACTCCATGCTCATGGTTTGGAAGAACATTGTTAAAATGTCTATATTACCCAAAGCAAGCTACACATTTAATAAAATCCCTATCAAAATACCACCAGCATTTTTCACAAAGCTAGAACAAACAATCCTAAAATTTGTATGGAACCACAAAAGACCCCAAATAGTCAAAGCAATTTTGAAAAAAAAAGAAAAACAAAAAACCCAAAACTGGAGGCATCATGATTCCAGATTTCAAGACATCAAGTGAGTATGGTACAGGCACAAAAACAGACTCATAGATCAATGGAACATAATAGAGAGCTCAGAAATGGACCCAAACTATATGGTCAACTAATCTTTGACAAAGCAGGAAAAAATATCCAATGGAAAAAAGTCTCTTCAACAAATGGTGTTAGGAAAACTGGACAGTGACATGCAGAAGAATGAAACTGGACCACTTTCTTAAACCATACACAAAAAGAAACTCAAAATGGATGAAAGACCTAAATGTGAGACAGGAATCCATCAAAATCCTAGATGAGAACACAGGCAGCAACCTCTTTGACATTGGCCGTAGCAACTTCTTACTAGACACATCGCCGGAGGCAAGGGAAACAAAGGCAAAACTGAACTATTGGGACTTGAGATAAAAAGCTTCTGCACAGTGAAGGAAACAATCAACAAAATTAAAAGTGCAACCTATAGAATGGGAGAAGATATTTGTAAACGACATATGTGCTAACAGGGTTAGTATTCAAAATCTATAAAAAATTTATCAAACTCGACACCCAAAAAATAAATAATCCAGGGCGCCTGGGTGGCTCAGTTGGTTAAGCGACTGCCTTCGGCTCAGGTCATGATCCTGGAGTCCCGGGATCGAGTCCCGCATCGGGCTCCCTGCTCGGCAGGGAGTCTGCTTCTCCCTCTGACCCTCCTCCCTCTCATGTGCTCTGTCTCTCATTAAAAAAAAAATAAAAAAAATAAATAAATAAATAAATAAATAATCCAGTTAAGAAATGAGCAGAAGACATGAATAGACACTTTCCCAAAGAAGACAATCAGATGGCTTACACACATGAAACGATGCTCAACATCACTCATCATCAGGGAAATACAAATCAAAACCACGATGAGATATCACCTCACACCTGTCAGAATGGCTAAAATGAACAATACAAGAAAAAACAGCTGTTGGCGAGGATGTGGAGAAAGGGGAACCCTCTTGCACTGTTGGTGGGAATGCAATCTGGTGCCGTCACTCTGGAGAACAGTATGGAGGCTCCTTAAAAAGTAAAGAAAATAGAACTACCCTATGATCCAACAATTACACTACTAGGTATTTACCCAAAGGATACAAAAATACAGATTCAAAGGGGTACAAGCACCCCTATGTTTATAGCAGCACTATCAATAATAGCCAAACTATGGAGAGAGTCCAAATGTCCATCGACTGATAAATGGATAAAGATGTGGTATATATATACAATGGATTATTACTTGCCCATCAAAAAGAATGAAATCTTGCCATTTGCAACAATGTGGATGGAGCTAGAGCATATTATGCTAAGTAAGTCAGAGAAGACAAATATCATATGATCTCATCATTTGTGGAATTTAAGGAGGAAAACAGATGAACATATGGGAAGGGGGGAAAAAAGAGAGAGGGAAACAAACTGTAAGAGACTCTGAACAACCGAGAACAAACTGAGGGTTGACGGAGGGAGGTGGGTGGGGGATGGGCTGGATGGGTGATGGGCTAAATGGGTTGCAATGATCACTGGGTGTTGTATGTAAGTGATGAATCACTGAATTCTACTCCAGAAACCAATACTGCACTGTATGTTAACTAAGTAAAATTTATTTATTTATTTATTTAAAGATTTTATTTATTTATTCATAAGAGACAGAGAGAGAGAGAGGCAGAGGGAGAAGCAGGCTCCCTACTGAGCAGGGATCCCGATGCGGAACTCGATCCCAGGACCCTGGGATCGCGACTTGAGCAGAAGGCAGACGCTTAACCATCTGAGCCACCCAGGCACCCACTAAGTAAAATTTAAATAAAAAAATAAAAAAGGGGCACCTGGGTGGCTCAGTCAGTTAAGGTTCTGACTCTCGGTTTCAGCTCAGGTCATGATATCAGTGTTGTGAGATCGAGCCCCACGTCGGGCTCCGTGCTCAGCATGGAGTGTGCTTGAGATTCTTTCCCTCTTCCTCTCCCTCCCCCTGCTCATGCACACTCTCTCTAAAATAAATAAATAAAATCTTTTAAAAAATAAAATAAAATGTGTGATGTTTTATAGGAGATTTTTAATGTACCTGTTAAAAGGAACAAAATCTAGTTGTTCAAGTGGGAACACACATATCTGATCATATCATACTACTATTTTGTGTTCTATGAGGTGGAAATGATGGTCCAAAAGACTAATACACTAAAAAATAAGCTATGAAAAAGTTTATTTCTTTTTCAGTCCTTCAGCAACTATACTGCTCAACAAATTGGGTATATTCCGATCTTCTAAACTTGTTAACATTCAATTGGGATTAGTACTAGAGGCCGATAGTCTATAAAAACAACCGATTAACTGAACTATGCCAAGTGGCATTATTAGAGTTAATGTGAGCCTCATCTTCTCTGAAATAAGTTAATAATGATTATTTCAATTCCTAAGTCTCCATTACTATAACATACTTATTCCTTACCCTTCCTTGATCAGACTTAAGGAAGATACATAGCTTTTAAAGTTAAGCTACTTTCTGAATAGTTTCCAATCCTTTCATTTCAGTTCAGCACAATTACTCAGTACCTTCTAAATGCAAAGCACTCTGGAAATACACTGAAAAGGATGGGAAAATAAGGCAATTTCGCTCCATCCCCAAACCATAATCTAATATAAGAGAAATATATCTCCTTGAAGAAAAAGACAATGACAAGGGCTCCTATTGGAGGAGAGACACATTGGTACTGTGTTTTTAGCTGTCATACAAATGGGAAAGGTATTTCACTAAAGACATAGGATTCACTAAACAGACACAGGAGTTGATAGTGACTGAGGCTGAAATGACTGGATGTGACTGGATGTGAAGTGAGAAAGAGATCGACAGTGAGAGTAAGGGTGAGACAGAAGGGACAGGGCCACCACTGGATTTCCAGCTGGAACAACTGTGCAGATACTAATACCTTCACTGGGAAGTTTTGGGTTTGTTCTAATTTCACATGTTGAATTTCAGGGATATGTGGGACTTACATAGGGAGATATACAATAAGGTAGCATGATTTGGGTTGGACATATAGATTTGGTAGTAATCAGCATATAAGCATGTACTGGTTTTGAAGCCATGAGAGCAAATAAAATCACCCAAGAAGGATTATAAAATAACAAGAGATGGAACAGAGTCTAAGAAAGAACCCTAAGGAAAAGTTTTAGAGGCAAGGGGAGTACAGAGAAAGGATAAGAAGTAGCTAAGTAGTAGGAAGAAAAGGAGTATTTCAAATAAGTTTGTGGTCAAGCATGTTCAAAGCTACTGAGGGGTGAAATAAGATGAAGACTAAGAAGTTTCTATTAGATTTAACAACCAAGAGACAACAGATCAATGGAATGATGAAGGCACAGCCAGCTGGCAGTAATAATTAAGAGAGACTGACTGGGAGAAATAGGACTGGTTAAAAGGATGTGGGCTTAAGACAGGGTAGTTCTAAGTACCCAAAGAGAAGGAGATAGAAAGACTCAAGATTCAGGAGAAAGAGGAAAATATGAGAGGTGGCTTCCAGAGCTCAGGAAGAGGAATTAGTCTTGGACACCTTAACACATTTAACTGCAGACAGGAATTCAAGCAAGCTGTCGTCAAGCCACAGATCAAAATTCCTATTTTCTACTAAGCAAAAACTGTCCTCCAAAATTAGTTTAGTTTTGGTTCACTCCCTTGATAGCATAAATAGCATGATGAAGGGAGATAGCAGCCAGCTTAGCTAAGCAAAAAGCAACTGACAACAGATGGGAGTGACTGCAACACATGTACCTCCTTCTGCTGTAAAAAGAAATTCTGCAGAGCAGAGACTGCTTCTTACTCATCCCAGTATTCCTTGCAGCACCTAGTAGATAGCCTGGGATATAACAAGTTTCAAGAAATCTCTGTTGAATGATTTAAGCAATGGGAAGATAGCAGCAGAATGTTTCTATAAAACCACAAGACAATTCTGAGTAGCTGGCAAAAATAAAATAAAATAAAATAAAAAATCAACTCACAGTCTATACACTCAAATCAATCTCAGATAAAACAAATTCTAATTCCAACTGTGTTTTAGTCTATACCCAAAAGTATGAAGTCAAGTGAAAGGTACTCCCTTCCTGCTAAAAGCCTTAAAGATGTTAATGCTCTTTGCACTGAGTAACGTATAGAATTGTTGAATCACTATATTGTACACCTGAAACTCATATAACACTGTATGTTAATTATACTGGAATTAAAATTTTAAAAAAATGTTAACGCTCTTGGGCCCAAGAACTTTACTTCCAGGCATCTAATCTAAGAAAATGATTAGAAATTTTGACAAAGATATTCAACTGTGTCCACTGTAGCACTATTTATAATAATTAAAATAAAAATAATAAAGAAAGAAAAAAGGAAATGAATGGAGAGGAAGAAAACAAATAAGCTCAATGAAAGACATTAGGAGAATGATTAAGTAGTACCACAGATTACCCTATATGTTAAACCACTGGAATTTAATACTTAAAAAAAAAAAGAAGTACCATAGAATAGTATTCACCAAGTAAAATGTTTATGAGTTTCTAACAACATGGGAAAGTTTTTTAAGATCATTAAAACTTCAGGCTACCAAATTTTATATAGCCTATAAAGAATATGTACAGAACAAAACTACACAAAATAGTAATTATGGTTATCACTAAATGGGAAGAATTATGGATGGTTTTACTTCGCCCCTTTACTGTTTCACATTTTCCAATTTTAATATTGTATTATTTTTACAACCAAAACCGTTTTTAAATGTTCAATTATATTGAATAGGTGGCATAATTCAGGCATAGAGCTATTTCTATCTATTATTAGGTATAGATTACATTTTTTAAAACTTTCCAATGTGACCATATGACCATTGCTCTTTGGGGACGTAGAACTGTTTCCTGTATGTACTTACTTCCCAAATTAAGTTACACATACCCAAAACTGGGCTGGGTGGCTGGGAGAACAGCATAAAACCAGACTGCATTCTAGAGCAAATTCAGTTGACTGTAAGAAGTAAAAACATTTTTAATATCAACTCTCGTAAATGTTAAAACAAAAACAAAAACTTGCTCCCTCCTGACACATTTCCATGTGGAGAACTTCTCCAGAGAGTTCCTGTCCTCCCCTCCCCATTCTTACCCTGACACCTTCCACAGCTGGGCATGAACGGTTCACCCTTTCTGAGCTCTTTCTCTTGGATCTGCCTCCTACCCGAAGAAGACATTCTTATCTGCTCTGACAGAGCAAAGACCTGAGTATTCCAAACTGCCTGTGACTAGGCAAATAAGTGTGCCTAATTCCAGGGTGGAGATAGCAAACCTTCTCTACCCTGTTAACTGCTGCGGCTTTCTTCAGTGAGCTTTCCCAGTAATAAAACTATTTCTACATCCATTAGGATGTCTATTATCAAAACCGAACAAAAGACAGAAAATAACAAGGGTTGGCAAGGATGTGGAGAAACTAGAACACTTCTACACTGTTGGTGGGAATGTAAAATGGTACAGCTGCTGTGGAAAACAGCAATGGTGGTTCCTCAAAAAGTTAAGTGTCGAGAATTATTATATGATCCAACAATTCCACTTCTGGGTATAAGCAAAAGAATGAAAGCAGGGACTTGAACGGGTATTTGTTATACCAATGTTCACTGTGGCAGTATTCATAATAGCCAGAAGATGGAACAACCCAAATGTACATCAACAGATGAATGGATAAACAAAATGTGGCAAATACATGCAATCAAATATTATTCAGTCTTAAAAAGGGAGGAAATTGACACATGCTGCAACATGGATGAAATTTGAGGACATTATGCTAAGTGAAATAAGCCAAACACAAAATGACAAATATTGTATTATTTCACTTATATGAGGTACCTAGAGTAGTCAAAATCAGAGGGACAGAAGACAGAATATTGGTTGCCAGGGGCTGAAGGCTGGGGTGGGGGACAGGGAGTTATTATTTAATGGGTACAGAGTTTTAGTTTGGGATGATGAAAAATTCTAAAGAATAGTAGTGACAGAGGCGCCTGGGTGGCTCAGTCGGTTAAGCATCTGCCTTCGGCTCAGGTCATGATCTCAGTGTCCTAGGATCGAGCCCTGTGTCAGGCTCCCTGCTAAGCAGGGAGTCCCCTTCTCCCTCTCCTTCTGCCCCTCCTGCTCATGTGCTCTCTCACTCTCTCTCTCAAATAAATAAAATCTTAAAAAAAAAAAAATAGTAGTGGTAGTTGCACAACTATATGAACGTACTTAGTGACACAGAACTGTACACCTAAAAAATAGATGGTAAATTTTACATGTATATTTTACCACAGTTAAAAAAAAAAAACCCTGACAATTTAATTATGTCCTGTCTGATTCCTGTGTCCTCTTTATCAACTGGTCCTGAACTCAGGATATTATTTACTGACCTCTGGAAACAACAGATATAGAGTAGAATGTAAAATCGTCATGAATTTCGAAGATAATACAGAAAACTCTCATGAAAGCTGTACCAGCCACGGACCACTTTATTCTTTTTTTTTTTTTTTTTTATGTTACATTAATCACCATACATCATTAGTTTTTGATGTAGTGATCCATGATTCATTGTTTGCGTATAACACCCAGTGCTCCATTCAGTACGTGCCCTCCTTAATACCCATCACCAGGCCAACCCCTCCCCCCACCCCCTCCCCTCTAGAACCGTCAGTTTGTTTCTCAGAGGCCAGAGTCTCTCATGGTTTGTCTCCCCCTCCGATGTCCCCCCCCCTTCATTTTTCCCTTACTTTCTTCTTTTTTTTTTTTTTTTAACATATAATGTAGTTTGTTTCAGAGGTACAGGTCTGTGATTCAACTCACAAACTAGATCCATCTAAGGTACCTACTATCAGGAAGAGGGGAACCTGGGTGGCTCACTTGGTTAAGCGTCTGACTCTTAATTTCAACTCAGGTCATGATCTCACAACCCTGAGATCATGACCTGAGTTGAAATCCAGAGTTGGGCTCCACGCTCAGCAGGGAGTCTGCTTGAGATTCTCTCTCTCCCTCTCCTTCCCCCCTCTCCCCAGCCCCACTCAGGCTTATGCGCACACATGTTCTCTCTCTCTCTCTCTCTCTCTCTCTCTCTCAAAAAAAAAGAGATTATTCAGCAAGAAAGTTTGAGAAGTATAGCTGTAAAATGTTTGCCTATAAAGACCCCCCCCCCCAAAAAAATCCTATACATAATCTGATTGTTACAGACACCTAAGAAATCCCTTATGCAGATAACGGGCCAGAGCTTCACTGATGATGGGACAGGAAAATTTCTACATGGAAAAGTAGAAAGTCACCTTTAACACCTCAAGAAAGTTAGAAAGCTGTTTATTATAATGGAAAGAATATGGCTTAGGGCCAGAGAGATACAGGTATAAACTCCAGCGTGACCTTGGGTAGGTAAAGACATCTGGTCCTGAGTTTCCTCATCTGTAAATGGGGATAAGAATATCTGTTGTGCAGATTTACAATGAGGAAAGAAAAAAAGAGAATATATTTCAACCCATATATTTTTGAAGTGTATTTCAATATGGTTAACGCTCAACAAATATTGGTTCTCTCCCACTGCAGGAAGTCAATTCCTCCATAGGCAAATTCCTTTGATCTAGGCTCATTTTCTAGATCTGGTCTTATCTTCTTAACCTGACATTTTCAGGTCAGAACAACAGGACCTAAAAAGCCCTAAGACTTCCACTTCTTTTATTTTAAGGAATAATTCCTGTTATTTTCCAGTAGGTACTTTGTCAAAATCGATGAAGGGTCTGAGATGTTACCCTACTTGCAAGCTAATAAGTTAGCCCAGTTTCATGGATGCTGGCAGAAGGCATGACACTCCTGAGTCAGAGACAAGAGACTTCAGTAGCCACAGCAATAGCTCCCATCACACAGGGCAACGCAAAGAGGACGGACGAGAGACGCCTGCACATGCGGGAGGCTGTGGTACAGTGAGGAACCTCGTGTACAGGGAACCCAGATCTTTTAGTGAACAGTAAGGCTGCCGGCCTGACCTCTGTAGCAAGGAGACCTTATGTTTATTATACTGGATGGTAAATAAACCTGACTTTTGCTTACAGGGAAGATACTTTATCTTCCAAGACTGTTTGCTATATAAATTTTGGGGAAAAAAACCAGCAAGGAACGAAAGAAGAATTGTCTCCCAACAAGCGTTACTGTGTATTACATTATCCAAGCCTGTCTTTCAGCCACCAGTTCCCCTCCTCAGACCCAAGGACTTCTCTCAATTTCTTGTGTACTTCAGAGATATTCGATGCACCTACAAGTGCACATGTACACACACAAACACACACACGTTATTTTTTAAACAAATGTTTGCAGTTACACACACAGTTCTGTACCTTGCTTTTCTTTTTTTTATGGCTTTTGATTTTTTTTTTTTTTTTGACTGCAAGAGAGAGAGTCCAAGCAGGGGGAGCGGTAGAGGGAGAGGGAGAGGCAAACTCTCCACTGAGTGGGGAGCCCGATGTGGGGCTCGATCCCAGGAACCGGGGTCATGACCAGAGCCAAATGCAGACATGTTATTGACTGCCTAAGCCACCCATCGGCCCTGTACTTTGCTTTTCTCAGTCTTCTTAGGGATGGTTTCATACTGACATATGGCTCTAACTCATTCTTAACATCTGCATAGTCATCCATTTTATGGCAGTATCATATAGTTAACCAGTCCCCCTAGGAACAGAGTTTTGTTTCTAGGCTTTTATTATTACAAATAATGCTGCAACAGAGTTGTACATATCTTTGTATACATTTGCTAAAAGTGAAATTGCTAAGTATATGTGTTTTTAGTTTTTTGGGTTTTTTTTTTTTTTTTTTTTGAGAGAGAGAGAGAGAACAAGTGGGGGGAGGGAGAGAGAGCGAGAATCTTAAGCAGTCTCCATGCCCAGTGTGGAGCCCGACACGGGGCTTGATCGCACGACCCTGAGATCATGACCTGAGCTAAAATCAAGAGTTGGACACTTAGCCGACTGAGACACCCAGACACCCCTGTTTTTAGTTTTATAGATGTGGATATCACCAACTTGCTCTCCAAAGAGGCTACAACCATCTTTTCATGTAGAACAAGGGCCTATTTCCTCACACCAGCCGAAAGCAACATTGTTTGCCAACAAAAATAGGGTGTAGCTCTTACCTAAAAACAGGACTTTCAGACATTACTTACTAGTAATGGCTTTTCAATACCCCTTATGTTCAAAATTAAGTTTCTAAAACTTAAGTGTGAGGTAATGTTATACTGTGGAATGAGCCCATAAAAGATATACAGTATCTAGTTCTGATTTTCCCACTGACTACTGCCATGAGTGACCTTGGCCATATCAATCTCTCTCAGCCTCGGTTTTCTCATGTGTTAGATAACCCGTAACCTAAAATGTGTGTACATCACTCATCGCTTGAAACTCTAAAGGTTTTCCTCAACAGAAAATTGTTATTTCAAAAAAGTAAAATTTACAAATAAAAGCAACATTATACTTATAATTAAAATTTTTTAAAGTAGAAACCTTTTCCTGGTACCGTATCTTACTCACATAGTGATATTTACTTATCCCTCATACACTTCCAAAAGGTCTTCACAATAGCCATTTCAGTAAGACCAAGACACCACAGACCAAGAGAATATCGAGCTACTAGAGGTCTCACTGCCACCCTTCCTATCTACATCTATTCTCTCATTCCATTTTGGCATGTCTCTCTCTCTGGTTTTAAACCATACTTAGTTCCCAAATACACTTAGAGTAACATTTTTGTCTGTGACAGAATAATCTAAGAAATGAGTATAAAGAAATGTATTCTTCCTTTGGACTAATTCTAAATTGAAAGTAAAAAGAAAAAACAGAAAAGCATTTTTCTTCCTTCATATTTGAATAAACAAAAAAGAAGGTGACAACCACACAAGATGCAACAAGCAATGTTTGCTTTCATACATTTATTACTGGACTAAAAGAGTTCATTCTTCTTTGGAAAATTTCACATTTATGATCCAAGTAATAACAAATTCAAACACTCAAGTTTTTTTCCCTCCTTAAAGTACCTATAAATATTAATTATTAAAAAAAACAATGTAGGGGCGCCTGGGTGGCTCAGTCTTTAAGCGTCTGCCTTCAGCTCAGGTCATGATCCCAGCTCCTGGGATCGAGCCCCGCATCGGGCTCCCTGCTCCATGGGAAGCCTGCTTCTCCCTCTGCCCCTGCTTGTGTTCCCTCTCTCGCTGTGTCTCTCTCTGTCAAATAAATAAATAAACTCTTAAAAAAATATATGCTTTTCATTTATGTTATAAATATGTGAAACATCTGCAAAACTGATAAAGAAGTTTTCTTTGTAGAACTGACGGTACAGGCTCAGGCAGCACTTTAAAAAGTAGACACTAAAAGAGTTCATTCTTGTACTTTAAAAAGGCCTCTATCAAGGATAAGAAAGCTGTTTCGGAAGCAACTACTGGTGGCATTTCAGCTCACCATTTCTACCATTCTCATTCCCTTCCCCCCCGTTCTCCCTTTACCCCATCTCTAGTCTTTGCTCTGTCTGTCCTTTTTCTTTCCCTATTTTCCCTCGTTTCTTTTCTTTTTCTCTCCCTCCCATCCTTTTGACTAGGGTTTCCAGCTGTGGCCAGCAGCAACCACAGACTTCAGTTTCTCCCCTCCAGGGCCCTTCTGACCAACCTCAAGAACAGCAACGGAAGTAAATGGCAAAGGCAGACAAAACTCAAGTATAGAGAGACACTGAGAGGGAAATTATGCTTTGTTACAGGACCTAATAAACCCAAGAGAGAATCCTTTCTTTCGCCACCAGACTAACTTGTTCTAAAACCCAGATGGTAATGCCAAAACAGTAATGTAACTATTTAATCAGGCAATTTGGTTTTAACTTAAACCTGAGTAAGTCTGGACACAAATCATTTTATTAAGCAAAAAAAAGTACAAGGGCAGATTCTCAGAGATGTTCCCTCTCTGCAAGATAGCATAATTTACATCAAGAATATTCTCCACTATTTTTAAAAGCAAAAACAGCAGAGTTTAAAAAGACATAATTTCCCACAGATCTATTTGATGGACAATTTCTGCTGGAACCTAAATTATGCAATTTATCCAAAAAGGACTAAAAAGACTAATTTGCATGTCCTAACATTAACCTGTTTGTATAGTTTTGATACAGTATAACTTCTATGTAAAATATCAACTCAAATGGACTGTATTTAGACCTACAGAGCAAAAATATAAAACACTAAGAAATCAGAGTATACTATAATAAACCAAATCTTTTTCCTCAAGGTTTGGTATAGTTCTCACTAGATTTTTGGAACAATATTTTATAGTTTTCAGTTACGTGCCTCTAAGTCGCCTTTCCCTTATTTTTACTAGCATCAATAGCAAATTGTAGATGAAGAAAACAAAAACTAGGGTACAGAAATATACATTCAACTTTCCTTTAACCCCTTCAGAGAAAAAAAGCAAACATTCATGACTTCTTCAAATCAAACTCAAAATTAAGTGGCCAAACCTTGAAGACAGTAAATGTTAGGTTATATTCAGGCAGATCTCCTTTCCCCATTTGCAAATAGGTACTTTTCCTTGTAACAGAGTATTCATAGTGCTAGATACCAGGTATGAGCATAAAAATTATTTTTATACTATACGTTTGTAGACTTCTATCCATTTACTGAAACCCATAACTATCTGCTAATGAGGAAAAGAGATCTGCCTGTTTGTTAATGGTGCTTGGCCAGCATGGAGCCCAAAATAAGAAAAGCAGACCTGTTAGATACCCCAATTTGCTTTTCAGTTCCTCCTCTGGGTAGTTCTCTTCTGTCCATTTCAATAAACAAGTGGCATATTCGCAGATTTGTAAATTTTTCTAAAAGCTGACATGAAGAATATGAAAATAACGGAAAAAAGCACATTTTATAAACTTTAAACATTTATTATGAGGGACGCCTGAGTGGCTCAGATGGTTAAGCGTCTGCCTTCGGCTCAAGTCATGATTCCAGTCCCGCATCGGGCTCCCTGCTCAGTGCAGAGCCTGCTTCTCCCTCTCCCTCTGCCATTCCCTCTGCTTGTGCTCTCTGGCTCTATCTCTCTGTCAAATAAATAAATAAAATCTTAAAAAAAACACCAAAAGCTATTATTATGAAAAAGGAAGGAACAATCCAAAATTAAGAAATCTATTTTCCTTTTAAATGGTGAGCAAAGACCACAACATATGAATATAAATTACTCTGGAAAGAAGAAAATTTAAGGCTAATCTAATAAATTTACTTCTCAGCTTTGGTTTTAAAAAGGGTCATCATGATATAGTTTGCAAATGCAGCTGAGGCTCTTCTTTTCTTTTTTTTGAAAGATTTTATTTTTAAGTAATCTCTACACCCAGTGTGGGGTTTGAATTCACAACCCCAAGATCAAGAATGGCATGCTCTACAAACTGAGCTAGCCAGGCACCCCTCTTCTCTTTCTGAGTCTTTTTCAGATTCCTCCCAAATAAGCCTTGGGAGTCCTTACTTTTCACTGTTATGAATGTATACATTAATTTGGAATTAACACATGGTAGAGGCTATTTGCTGCATGAGTTAGAACACTAGTAAATGATGAAACCACCATGTTCTAAACTATTTATCAGTAATAATTCATTCCTTGGGGCACCTGGGTGGCTCAGTCAGTTAAGTAAGCATCTGATTCTTGATTTCAGCTCAGGTCATGGTCTCAGGGTCATGGGATCGAGCCCTGCGTGGGCTCCACACTCAGCATGGAGTTGCTTGAGAGTCTCTCTCTGCCCCTCCCCCACTTGCAAGCACATGCACTCACTCTCTCTCTCTCAATAAAATCTTTTAAAAATAATAATTATTGGGCGCCTGGGTGGCTCAGTCGTTAAGCGTCTGCCTTCGGCTCAGGTCATGATCCCAGGGTCCTGGGATCGAGTCCCACATCGGGCTCCCTGCTCGGCAGGAAGCCCGCTTCTCTCTCTCCCACTCCTCCTGCTTGTGTTCCTGCTCTTGTTATCTCTCTGTCAAATAAATAAATAAAATCTTTAAAAATAATAATAATTATTATTATTATTAATGGACCACCTGGGTGGCTCAGTCGGTTAAGCATCTGCCTTCGCTCAGGTCATGATCCAGGGTCCTGGACTGAGCCCCGCATCGGGCTCTCTGCTCAGCAGGGAGTCTGCTTCTCCCTCCCCTTCTGCCCACCAACAGCTCGTGCTCGCTCTCTCTTGCTCTATCTCAAATAAATAAAATGTTTAAAAAAATAATTATTATTACTCATTCCTTTAGAGAATTTATTTACCACTATGCAAATAACTACGTAGAAATAAAAGTTCTTCCACTTACTAGCTATGTAGCCCTGGCCAATTCATTGACTTCCGTTTTCTTCAACTGTAAAATGGGGATAACAATGTCCTACTTTCCTCTAAGAGCTGTTGTGAGGGTTAAATGTGACAACAGAAGTGAAAACATTCTGGATACTATAAAGGCAATTATCTACCTTCCTAATGCCCCACATCTCTAAGGTCTAGCTGGATATGCAACTTAAACATTCTGGCAACTTTAGCTCAACATACCTAAAATGAAATCCATCATTTGACTCCCCAAATCTGTTTCTCCTATAGATTTCTCAAAGTTTCAAACCTGGATGACTGATGCCAATTTTTACTTCCTTTCTTCACTACAACCCTCCATCCAATCAATCACCAAGGTCTGTCAACCTTCCTCTAACAGTTTCCTTCTTTTCCAGCCTACTAACACCTTCCCTGTATTATCTCATATGTAGGTCATTGCAACAGATCTCCTAGTTGCTCCTCTTATTCCCTGACAATCAATTTCAGTCCCAAACTCTCAGCTTTAGAAACAAATTTCCAACTGCCTACTTGTCAAATCTATCTCAACAGAAGATGACAATCTAGAGTCTATTTACACTAACATCTGTAATAGGCACCTTCTTGCATGGCTCCCAATGATCCCCACCTGCTGGTTTTCACATCCTTGTGTAGGCTGACCTTTATCACTTACTTCTAACGTATAGTGAAAAGTGATGGGACTTCACTTCCATGTTTAAGTTACAAAAGACTGTGACTTCCATTTTTTTTTTTTTGTAGTTTTTAATTTTATTATGTTATGTTAGTCACCATACAATACATCATTAGTTTTTTTTTTTTTAAGATTTTATTTATTTGTTTGAGAGAGAGAGAATGAGAGAGAGCACATGAGGGGGGGAGGGTCAGAGGGAGAAGCAGACTCCCCGCTGAGCAGGGAGCCCGATGCGGGACTCGATCCCGGGACTCCGGGATCATGACCCGAGCCGAAGGCAGTCGCTTAACCAACTGAGCCACCCAGGCGCCCACATCATTAGTTTTTGATGTAGTGATCCATGATCCATTGTTTTCGTATAACACCCAGTGCTCCATGCAGTACGTGCCCTCCTTAATACCCATCACCGGGCTAACCAATCCCCCCTCCCCCCTCCCCTCTAAAACCCTGTTTGTTTCTCAGCTCCATAGTCTCTCATGGTTCATCTCTCCCTCCAATTCCCCCCGCCCATTTCTCCCTTCCTTCTCCTAATGTCCTCCATGTTATTCCTTATGTTCCACAAATAAGTGAAACCATATGATAATTGACTTTCTCTGCTTGACTTATTTCACTTAGCATAATCTCCTCCAGTCCCATCCATGTTGATGTAAAAGTTGGGTATTCATCTTTTCTGATGGCTGAGTAATATTCCATTGTATATATGGACCACATCTTCTTTATCCATTCATCTGTTGAAGGGCATCTCAGCTCTTCCCACAGTTTGGCTATTGCGGACATGGCTGCTATGAACATTGGGGTGCATATGGCCCTTCTTTTCACTACATCTGTGTCTTTGGGGTAAATACCCAGTAGTGCAATTGCTGGGTCATAGGGTAGCTCTATTTTTAAATTTTTGAGGAACCTCCACACTGTTTTCCAAAGTGGCTGTACCAACTTGCATTCCCACCAACAGTATAAGAGGGTTCCCCTTTCTCCACAACCTCTCCAACATTTCTTGTTTCTTTCCCTGTCCATTTTTGCCATTCTAACTGGTGTAAGGTGGTATCTCAGTGTGGTTTTGATTTGGATTTCCCTGATGGCTAATGATGATGAACATTTTTTCATGTGTCTGTTAGCCATTTGTATGTCTTCTTCAGAGAAGTGTCTGTTCATCTCTTCTGCCCACTTTTTGACTTGATTATTTGTTTTTTGGGTGTTGAGTTTGAGAAGTTCTTTATAGATCTTGGATACCAGCCCTTTATCTGTAGTGTCATTTGCAAATATCTTCTCCCATCCTGTGGGTTGCCTCTTTGTTTTGTTGACTGTTTCCTTTGCTGTGCAGAAGCTTTTTATCTTGATGAAGTCCCAAAAGTTCATTTTTGCTTTTGTTTCACGAGCTTTTGGAGATGTATCTTGAAAGAAGTTGCTGTGGCTGATGTCAAAGAGGTTACTGCCTCTGTTCTCCTCTAGGATTTTGATGGATTCCTGTCTCACATTGAGGTCTTTCATGCACTTTGAGTTTATCTTTGTGAATGGTGTTAGAGAATGGTCGAGTTTCATTCTTCTGCATGTGGCTGTCCAATTTTCCCAGCACCATTTATTGAAGAGACTGTCTTTTTTCCATTGCATGTTTTTTCCTGCTTTGTCAAAGATTATTTGACCATAGAGTTGAGGGTCCATATCTGGGTTCTCTATTCTGTTCCCTTGGTCTGTATGTCTGTTTTTGTGCCAGTACCATGCTGTCTTGGTGATCACTGATTTGTAATATAGTTTGAAATCGGGCAACGTGATGCCCCCAGCTTTGTTTTTCTTTTTCAACATCTCCTTGGCGATTCGGGGTCTTTTCTGATTCCATACACATTTTAGGATTGTTTATTCCAGCACTTTGAAAAATGTCATTGGAATTTTGATCGGGATGGCATTGAAGGTATAGATTGCTCTGGGTAGCATAGACATTTTAACAATGTTTATTCTTCCGATCCATGAGCATGGAATATTTTTCCATCTTTTTGTGTCTCCTTCAATTTCTTTCATGAGTGTTTTGTAGTTCCTAGAGTATAGACCCTTTACCTCTTTGGTTAGGTTTATTCCGAGGTATCTTATGGTTTTTGGTGCTATTGTAAATGGAATCGTTTCTCTAATTTCTCTTTCTACAGTTGCGTTGTTAGTGTATAAGAAAGCAACTGATTTCTGTGCATTGATTTTGTATCCTGCCACATTACTGAATTGCTGGATGAGTTCTAGTAATTTGGGGGTTGAGTCTTTTGAGTTTTCCACATAAAGTATCATGTCGTCTGCAAAAAGAGAGAGTTTGACTTCTTCTTTGCCAATTTGAATACCTTTTATTTCTTTTTGTTGTCTGATTGCTGTTGCTAGGACTTCTAGTACTATGTTGAACAACAGTGGTGAGAGTGGGCACCCTTGACGTGTTCCTGATCTTAAGGGAAAGGCTCTCAGCTTTTCCCCATTGAGGATGATATTTGCTGTGGGTTTTTCATAGATGGATTTTATGAGCTTGAGGAATGTTCCCTCTATCCCTATACTCTGGAGAGTTTTAATCAGGAAAGGATGTTGTATTTTGTCAAATGCTTTTTCTGCATCAATTGAGAGGACCATATGGTTCTTCTCCCTCTTCTTTTTTTTTTTTTAAAGATTTTTTTTTATTTATTTGAGAGCACAAGCAGAGGGAGAGAGAGGGAGAAGCAGGCTCCCTGCTGAGCAAGGAGCCCCATGTGGGACTCGATCCCAGGACCCTGGGATCATGACCTGGGCCGAAGGCAGCCGCTTAACCGACTGAGCCACCCAGGCGTCCCTCTTCTCCCTCTTCTTATTGTGTTCTATCACACTGATTGATTTGCGAATGTTGAACCACCCTTGCATCCCGGGGATAAATCCCACTTGGTCGTGGTGGATGATCCTTTTAATGTATTGTTGGGTCCTATTAGTTAGGATTTTGTTGGGGATTTTGGAATCCATATTCATCAGGGATATCGGTCTGAAATTCTCCTTTTTGATGGGGCCTTTGCCTGGTTTGGGGATTAAGGTAATGCTGGCCTCATAGAATGAGTTTGGAAGTTTTCCTTCTGTTTCTATTTTTTGAAACAGCTTCAGTAGAATAGGTATTATTTCTTCTTTGAATGTTTGGTAGAATTCCCCAGGGAATCCATCAGGCCCTGGACTCTTGTTTTTTGGGAGGTTTTTGATCACTGCTTCAATCTCATTACTGGTTATTGGCCTATTCAGGTTGTCAATTTCTTCCTGTTTCAGTCTTGGCAGCTTATAGGTTTCCAGGAAGGCCTCCATTTCATCCAGATTGCTCAGTTTATTGGCATATAGTTGTTGATAATAATTTCTAATAATTGTTTCTATTTCCTTGGTGTTAGTCATGATCTCTCCCCTTTCATTCATAATTTTATTAATTTGGGTCCTTTCTTCTTTTGGATAAGTCTGGCCAGTGGTTTATCGATCTTATTAATTCTTTCAAAGAACCAACTTCTAGTTTCGTTGATCTGATCTACTGTGTTTCTGGTTTCTAATTCATTAATTTCTGCTCTAATTTTAATTATTTCTTCTGATGTATGGCTTAGGCGTCGTTTGTTGCTTTTTCTCTAGTTCTTTAAGGTGTAGAGTTAGTTGGTGAATTTGGGATTTTTCTATTTTTTTGAGTGAGGCTTGGATGGCTATGTATTTCCCCCTTAGGACCGCCTTTGCAGTATCTCATAGGTTTTGGACCGATGTATTTTCGTTCTCACTGATTTCTATGAATTGTTTAAGCTCTTCTTTGATTTCTTGGTTGACCCAAACATTCTTGAGCAGAGTGGTCTTTAGCTTCCAAGTGTTTGAATTTCTGCCAAATTTTTTCTTGTGATTGAGTTCCAGTTTTAGAGCATTGTGGTCTGAGAATATGCAGGGAATAATCTCAATCTTTTGGTATCAGTTGAGACCTGATTTGTGACCCAGTATATGGTCTATTCTGGAGAAAGTTCCACGTGCGCTCGAGAAGAATGAGTATTCTGTTGTTTTAGGGTGGAATGTTCTGTAAATATCTATGAGGTCCATCTGGTCCAATGTATCATTCAAAGCTCTTGTTTCCTTGTTGATTTTCTGCTTAGATGACCTGTCCATTGCTGAGAGTGGAGTATTGAGGTCTCCTACAATTAACGTATTGTTATCAATATGACTCTTTATTTTGGTTAACAGTTGGCTTATGTATATGGCTGCTCCCAGGTTGGGGGCATAGATATTTACAATTGTTAGATCTTCTTGTTGGATAGACCCTTTAAGAATGATATAGTGTCCTTCTGTGTCTCTTATTACGGACTTTAGTTTAAAATCTAATTTGTCTGATATAAGGATTGCTACCCCAGCTTTCTTTTGAGGTCCGCTGGCATGGAAGATGGATCTCCATCCCTTCACTTTCAGTCTGGATGTATGTTTAGGTTCAAAATGAGTCTCTTGTAGACAGCATATGGATGGGTCCTGTCTTTTTATCCAATCTGCAACCCTGTGCCATTTTATGGGAGCGTTTAGGCCATTCACGTTGAGAGTGATTATTGAAAGATATGAATTAATTGTCATCATGTTGCTTGTGAAGACGTTGTTTTTATAGATTGTCCCTGTAAATTTCTGTTGTAGATCACTCTTGGGGTCTTTCTCCTTTTATAGAACCCCCCTTAATATTTCTTGCAGGGCCGGCTTAGTGGTCACATATTCTTTCAACTTCTGCCGGTCGTGGAAGCTCTGCATCTCTCCATCCATTCTAAATGAAAGCCTTGCTGGATAAAGTATTCTTGGCTGCATGTTCTTCTCATTTAGTACCCTGAATATGTCTTGCCAGGCCTTTCTGGCTTGCCAGGTCTCTGTGGATAGGTCTGACGTTATTCTGATGTTCCTCCCTCTGTACGTAAGGAATCTCTTCCCCCTAACTGCCCTTAAGATGGTTTCCTTGGTTCTAAGATTTGCAAGTTTTACTATTACATGCCAGGGTGTTGGCCTGTTTTCCTTGATCTTAGGAGGGGTCCTCTCTGCCTCTAGGACTCGAATATTTGTTTCATTCCCCAGATTAGGGAAGTTCTCAGCTACGATTTGCTCAAATACATCTTCTAGCCCTCTCTCTCTCTCCACTCCCTCCGGGATTCCAATTATTCTGACATTGGAACGCCTCATGGTGTCACTTATTTCTCTGATTCTATTTTCATGGATTCTGAGTTGTTTTTCCCTGGCCTCCTCTTTTCCCTTTTTATCTATTATATTGTCTTCCAGATCGCTTATTCTCTCTTCTGTCTCAGTTACCCTAGCTGTTAGATTATCTAGATTGGATTGGATCTCATTGATAGCATTTTTAAGTTCTGCCAATTCACCTTTTATTTCTGCCCTTAGAGACTCTATGTTGCCATTAATTGATTTCTCCATTCTAGCCATTGTCTTCACAATTGCTAGCCTGAATTCCATCTCCGACATCTTGGTTATATCTGCATCCATTTGTGAATCTCCAGCATAAGTCATAATCTCTGAGTCTTTTCTGTTTTGGGGGCTCCTCCTCCTAGTCATTCTGTTGATGGGTGTTTGAGGGAATGTATAGAGTCCAAACTATTGACCAGAACCCAAGCAAGATGCACCTGTTTTCTTGGGACCTTAGGGTTGCTGGCCTCTTGTTTTCCCAGCCTGTCTTCTGTGGGAGGGGCCTGCCACGCTGTTACTCAGGCAACCCTGTTTGGGCGGAGTTGCCCTGCGCCCCTGTGGCGGGGGATGGGCTCAGTGGGAATCAGTCTTTGGGGCTTTTGTTCTCTGGCGCCTTTCCCTGGCGGCTTTCCGTGTCTCTTCCGTGAGTCAGAGCAGAAGAGACCGTTTCCAACCCTCTGCCTCAGAGCAGAGAGACCTCAGTCTGTTCTTCAGTGAGCTCTCCAGGCCACACCGTCTCCGTTTCTGTCCGTGCTGCTATAAACTGCAGCGTCCTGGGTTGTGCGTCCCTCCGCAGCGCCCCCAGTCCTGCCCCCAGGTCGGGGCATGTCTCTGCCCCCTGTGCTTCTAAAACCGCCAGCCGCCCCCAAATCGCGCGCGCGGGACTCCGCCGCTTGGGGTTTCCACCCCTGGGGTTGCAGTTCACCGGCGCGACCCCGGCGCACCGGGTTTCCGTCTCGGAGGCTGCAGTTCCCGTGCGCGCAACCGTCGCTCCGGTTTCTGTACGGGTGGCTGCGGTTCCCGTGCACGCGACCCCGCCGGTCTGGTTTTCCACCCGGGGGCTGCCCTAAAGTTCTTTCCCGACACTACCGGTCTGCGAGTCTGTGCCTGTCCGCAGCGCGCGAGGCTGTCACTCACCGGCGGTGTAGGATTCCCACGTCCAGGCACCCTCCCGCCGCCGTTTATCCTCCGATATCTGCCCGCAGGATCACGGCTCTCCGCTTCGTACCTCAAAACCAACGGCCTGCGATATTCTGTTTGTAAAGATCCAGATCTTCTTACATCTCAGGTTGGTTTCGTGGGTGCTCAGAGTGGTCTGGTAGATATCCAGCTCAATTCCAGGGACCAGTTGAAATAGGGTCCCCTACTCCTCCGCCATCTTTCCCCCCTCCTGTGACTTCCATCTTGATAGCATTCTCTTGCTTTCTCATTTCCTCACTCTGATGAAACATGCTGCCAAGTAGTAAGACGCTCTGTGGAGAGGTCATGCAGCCAGGAACCAAAGGACGCCACTGGCAGTCAGTTTATAAAGAACTGAGGTCTTTGTCCAACAGGTCAAGAGAACTGTATTGTGCCAAGAGCCACGAGTGAGCCAGGAAGTGAATTCTTCCCAGTTGAGCCTCAAGATGACTGTAGCCTTCTGAAAGACCCAAAACCAGTGGACCCACCTACACTTCACAACACTGTGGGATAAAAAATGTTGCTGTTTCAACACACTAAATTTTGGGGCAATTTGTAACACAAAAGTAGATAATACACTATCTCACGTATTTCAAAATAAATTCAAAATAAATATATAGTTACCAAATCATTTTAAAACTACACGAAAATAAATATTTATTAAAAACATAACTTTCGGACAGCTGGGTGGCTCAGTTGGTTAAGCATCTGCCTTTGGCTCAGGTCATGATCCCAGGGTCCTGGGATCGAGCCCCGCATCGGGTTCCCTGCTCATCCAGGAGTCTGCTTCTCCCTCTCCCCCTCTCTGCCCTTCCCCACACTTGCTTATGAATGCACGCGTGCGCTCTCTCTCTCTTAAATAAATAAAAATCTTAAAAAAAAAAAAACTTTCTAGGGGCGCCTGACAGGCTCAGTTGGTGGAACATGCAACCCTTGATCTCGGGGTTGTGAGTACAAGCCCCACATTGGGCATGGAAAGTACTTTAAAAAAATTAAAAACTATATAACTTTCTATAATTTGAAGTGAGAGAAAAAAAAGGTATAAGAGTTCCGACTGATAAAAGTTTTCCATATGCCTGAAAACATGTAAAAATTAAAACACAGCTAGGAAAATCTTTTTACCAAGTTTAGCAAATAATTTAACTGTACAAAATTAAAATATGTTGTATATATTCATTATATAAAGAACTAATATAAGTTTCTCTGGAACTACAGTGAAGAAATCAGTATTTAAAAAGATAAATAAAAGATAGTGACTCCAGGGAGGGAAACTGGGCAAGTGGGACAAGTATGTAAGGTAAGCATTTCTTATACTCTTTTTCCTGTTTAAAAAAAAAAAAAGGCAACAAAATATCTTTAAAGTACTATTGGTATTAAAAATTAAAAATATTAACTGACATGTAATATTTTTAAAATATACTTCAAGTATATTAACAAGAAAAATACTAAGAAAAAATTAATAGAAAAATGAATAAAACATATAACCAGACACTTCACAAAAAATATATATATATAATTAATCATAAAAAAAAGTAACTCAAAATGGATCAGAGACCTAAATGTAAGTGCTAATATAAACTCTTAGACAAAAACAAATGCATTAACCTTTGCAGTCCTGGACTTGGCAATGGTTTCTTAGATGTGACACCAAGTATAAGCAAAAAAATAAAAAAAACTGATTGGGTTTCATGAAAATTAAAAGCTTTTGTGATGTAAACAATATCATCAAGAAAGTGAAAATGTACTCCACAGAATAGATTTGCAAATCATCTATCTGACAAGGGAAATGTATCCAGAATACATAAAAACCTCTTATAACTCTATAATAAAAAGATAAATAATCCAACTTAAAAATGGGCAAAGGATCTGAATAGACATTTCTCCAAAGAAGATATACAAATGACCAGTAAGTACATGGAACGACACTCAATGTTATCAGACATCAGGAAAATGCAATTCAAAGCCACAATGAGATACCATTTCACAAACCACTAGGATAGTTAAAATCAAAAACACAAGTGCTGACAAGGATGTGAAGAAATTAAAACCCTAATACACTGCTGGCAAGAATGTAAAATGGTGCAGCCGCTTTAAGAAAGTAGCCTGGCAGTTCCTCAAAAAGTTAAACATAAAGTTACCATATGAACCAGCAATTCCATCCTGGATATACACCCAAGAGAAATGAAAACACATGTCCACAGAAAACCTGAATGCAAATGTTCAAAGTAGCATTATTCATAATAGCCACAAAACGGAAACAACCCAAATGTCCATCAACGGGATGAATGGATAAGCAAAGTGTGGTACATTCATATAATGGAATATTATGCAGCCATAAAAAATGAAGTAATGATACACGTTACAGCATTTATAAACCTTGAAAACATTACCCTAATTAATTTTCTAAGTTTGCAAAGCCAAAGCCCAGGGTCTGAATCATAGGGCCTTTACTGAATTTCAACTACTCAATAAGACATAACCAAAAATTTTCATTTTTAAAATGGGATAGTAGCAAATTACAGGTAGACAGTTGGATGTATTGGCTCCCAAGTTCCAGAAATAGCTGAGGCCATGGAAGAGAATGAGATAGACAGAAAACATGCAGCTTAAGATGATGATGAAATATCACACCAGCTTTTTAAGGAAAAGAGCCAACCAAAGATACTGAGAAAGTAACAGAGGGATAAAGGAGAAACCAAAAGAAAGTAATAAAGTCAAGAAAAGAGGGGTGCCTGGCTGGCTCAGTCAAGTGGAGCATGCAACTCTTGATCTCAGGGGTTTTGAGTTATAGCACAACGCTGGGTATAGAGATTGCTTAAAAATAATATCTTAAAAAAAAAAAAGACAAACCCATCAAGAAAAGAGTTGTAACAAATAGACTTACAGAGAAATAAATGGGAATACGAATCTAAAACGATTCAACCTTTTCACTCATATCCTTGGTGAGGATAGAGCCAACTGTCTTGAGTTGAGCAATAAATGAGGATTAAGGAAAAGGAGGCAGCTGAGTGTAAATGACTTTCAAGAGGAAAGGATTAGGTTGGGTTTTATTATTGTTGTTGTTTTTAAAGTCTAGAGACTGAGTCTCAAGGGAAGCAGCCAGGAGCAAGCAACACAGGACAGTGAAGAAAACTGCTTGATCAATGTCCTAGAGGACAAAGGGACAAATTAGATTGGGGGCTAGGTTGAAGGATTAGCCTTGGACAAACCTCATTAAAATAAAAATATGTCAGTATGTAAATGCAGTAATACATTATATATCTGCACCCATGGGGAAGAGTTTGACATAACTGCATTTTCCAGATATTTAAGCATCTTTTCTTTCAGCTATTTCCTTTGAAATTGTTCACCACTGTATCATATGGTATCTTCTTAAACATAGTGTGCTTTCCTGGATGACTTAGGTCATTGTGACTGATTATTGTACTAGGAAGTAATATAGCTGAGTCTGCATGTTAATTTTTCAAATCTTCTTGGACTATCCTACATTGTCAGTTGCCATTTTCGCTGGTATATTTCCCGTGATAACCTTTTTCACTTGTGCTTCCAACAGATTCTAGTTTGAAAATTACATAACCATTAAATAATACCCTAAATAAGGGACAATACAATTCTGAATCAAAGTACAAGAGTAAAGTGCATGGTTTTATGACAACTCTCTCCAGGACTAAGAAACCTGTTTCACTTTTCAATTCATTTGAGACTGGGTTTCAAAAAGTTGAGGATATCAGAAGACTGACTTCTGAATTGGAATATTACTTTATTTTGCTTCCTTAAGTCATATCAAAATATCCCTACCAAGTAACTGATAATGTTATATGGTTAGTCTTAAGGCACCAAAAAAAAAAAAGATCATGCTGATGCCTAAACATCTCACAATAACTAAATATACTTTCTTGTCCCATTATCACTTACCAATAAAAAGTTATAATTTTCTACACTTCATTTCTGTATGCTAATATAGTCACGCATTTTTCACATATATGGATACTATTCATGATAAATATACATCCTTCACAAAATCTTGGCTTTAATCCCTTTCAGATTTCACAACTACAAACAGCACAGGGCTGAAAAGGACTAGAATTAGATACACGGGCAGTCAATTAACCAAAACTTAACAATTCATTCCTTTAGTTTCAATACCATGAAATAGCCTGATTTCATTCATTCTTAAGATTCTGGTGATCTAGCCATTCTATTTCTGGGTATCTATCTGGAAAAACAAAACAAAACAAAAAAAACATTAACTTGAAAAGACTATCTGCACTCCCATGTTCAATGCATTATTTACAATAGCCAAGACATGGAAGCAACCTAAGTGTCCATCAACAGATGAACAAATAAAGAAAATGTGGTATATAAAATGGAGTATTACTCAGCCACAAAAAAAGGGAAATCTTGCCATTTGCAACATGGATGGACCTTGAGGGCATTATGTTAAATGAAATAAGTTAGACAAAGACAAGCAAATACTGTATGGTCTCACTTATATGTGGAATCTAAAAAAACAAAACAAAATAAAAACAAACTCATAGATACAGAGACAGATCCGTGGTTGCCAGAGAGGAAGTGTGGGGTGGAGTGTTGGGCTATGAACTAGGTGAAAGTGATCAAAAGGTACAAGCTTCCAGTTACAAAATAAGTCCTGGGGATGTAATGCACAGCATGGTGACTATAATAAATGATACTATATTGTGTATTTTTAAGTGCTTAGAAATCTTGTAAGTTCTCATCGAAATAAAAAAAAAATACTGGGGGCGCCTGGGTGGCTCAGTTGGTTGGGCGACTGCCTTTGGCTCGGGTCATGATCCTGGAGTCCCGGGATCGAGTCCCGCATCGGGCTCCCTGCTCGGCGGGGGGTCTGCTTCTCTCTCTGACCCTCCTCTCTCTCATGCTCTCTCTCTCTCTCAATAAATAAATAAAAATCTTTAAAAAAAAAAAAATACTGTAACTACTGGGGTGCCTCAGCTCACTTGGTTAGGTGACCGACTCTTGATTTCAGCTCTGGTTGGGATGTCAGGGTGGTGATATTGAGCCTCAAGCTGGACTTCACACAGGGAGTCTACTTGAAATTCTCTCCCTCTCCCTCTGCCCCTGCCTTTGCATGCCTGGTGCTGGTGCCCTCTTGCACGGGCACGCGTGCTCTCTCACTCTCTCTCTAAAATAAATAAATGAATAAATCCTTAAAAAATATATTGTAACTATATACAGTGATGGATGTTCACTAGACGTACTGTGATCATTTCCAAAAGACACTCAAATATGGAATCATTATGTTGTACGTGTGAATATAATTAAGTTACATGTCAAGTATATCTCAATTAAAAAGATTCTGGATGATTATATAGCTCTCTACTTTACATATCAAAAACAAAAACAAAAACAAAACCAACATTGCTTCTCCAGCACTCTTCCTATTCCTTAAATTTTTTCTTCGTATTGATAAAAATTAACAAATGTAGAATTTCTCAGCCAGACAGAGCTTGTAAATGGCCTGACCAACTCAAACGGAAACATCTTCAGGCTCACTGGTCTAGAGCAGGAGAGGCAGGAGCATCTGTACCCTTGCCCCTGTATTCCAATTATTTATGTACACCTCCCCTTCTAAGTCACAAACTGAGGCAAGAATCTTATGTAACGATTCCATTCAATCCCTTGACAAATGTTTTGAGCACCTAGCATTTGCTAGTCTCTGGAGAGAGCTGAGTTAAGCAGTTCCTGCCCTCGGTCCTGCAGAGCAGGCAGGCCTGTAAACAAATTACAACGCGAGCAAAAACAGAAGTGAGTGCAGAAAAATTAAATCAGAGGAGGGATTAACTCTAGGGATGCTGGAGGAACTTCAGGGATACATTTATGTGTTCTCCAAAAGGCCTTCAATAAATACCTGTTGAATGGACGAATGAATGAATGAATGAATGAATGAATGAATGAAAATCTTGCTAATGAAAGAGGAGGTCCCGGGTCCAACTGAGAGGCTGCTTCTGGAAGTCAGTGGGTAACTTCACCTTTCAACAACTGCACAAATGCAGACTCCAGCATACTTACCCCACCTGAGGAAATCACCCTGAAGAAAGTGCCGTACCTGTACTGCCAGCCCTTCGCACCGCCACCGCGGCCGCCGCCGCCGCCGCCGCCTCCACCCCCGCAGCTGCTGTTGCCGCTGTTCTTGTTCGGGGTCACCGCGGCGGCCAGGCCCTCCAGCTTGCCTTCACTCTCTGACACTTTCATTGTCGACACGGGTTCACCCCCCTGCATCTTAACGCCAAAGTCCATTTGCCCTTCTTGCGCGGGAGAGAACAACTCCGCAGAGTAGTTTTGTAGGTGATTAATTCTTAAGATTCGATCCGAAGGTGATTCCGGTTACTAAATCAGGCCGCGGCTGGAGTGGGAATCGTCAAATGGTCCAGGGAAGGAATACAGGCATTCCTACCGAAGGCAAACTTTTAAGAGGGCAGGGGTGGCAATGAGGACGGAGGTCCTTTAAATATGTATCTCCCTCCCGGCAAAAGCTAGGAGGAAAAAAGCTCACCCTGCCAGAGGGTTTGGTGGCATACTCAGAAGCTGGAGCAGCGTGGGGAGGGCGCGGACTCGAGCCAAGACGGCGGGGCGAAGGACGCAGGACCACGGAGCGCGACCCGAGGCCTGACCTCTGAGCTGACGGCCTGACCCACCGCGCTCCCTCTTCTCCTCCAGCGGGTCCTCTGCGGGAGGGTTCCGTCCAGCCCGCTCGACGGTTCCCGCCGCAGCCCCCGAGACAGAGCTGCGGCCGCCCGCGCGCAGCCCAGGAGGAGGGACCGGGAAGGAGGCCGCCGGGGGCGGGACGCCGGCTCCCAGGGCCGTCTCTCGTTCGGCCCGTGGCGAGCCTCTCGGAGTGACTTCCTCCAACCCCTCCGGCCCTGGGACCTCGACTGGGCTCCCAGGGGCCGGCGAGCTTCTCACCCTCTCTCCAGCCCCAAACGCGAATGGCACAGCTGCAGCCGCCGCCCCACCCACAACCCCACCGCGGGTCACCCACCCCCCTGCTCTTTCCCCGCCTTCCCTTCCGGAGTAGCGTGAGCTCACTTCCCCCAGAGCAGAAGCGCCTGGCGCCATCTTGGCGCAGGGCACGCGGCCCTGAAGGGGGCGGAGCCTCGGGGTAGCAGTGCTGGGGCGGTTGACCCGGAAGAAGGGAAAGGACCGAGGGAGAAGGAGGTGGGACAGCCGAGGAGCAAGAAACCAAGAAGTGGTCCGATGTTGTGCCCTTGCGAAGTGTGACTTCCAGCCTTCCTCACCAGGTCCTGTCCATCCATTTGAGGGCCCATTCCAGGCATTTTAGAAAGAAGGCTTAGAAAAATAATGTCATTTCTATAAGAAATTACAAAAAAACTCCATTTTAGTAATTTTGGAAAAAATGCACGACAATGGAATAGGGCAACTCAGTGCGGAAATTAGAGCTCTCAAAATCAACTCCTGCTGACCCCAGACAACTCTTTCACACTCTTTAGACTTTGGTTTGGGATCTGTAAAGTAGGAGTAATTGACAGGTGATTTTCATCGGGCTCCCTGCTCCTCGGGAAGCCTGCTTCTCCCTCTCCCACTCCCCCTACTTGTGTTCCCTCTCTCGCTGTCTCTCTCTCTCTCAAATAAATAAAATCTTTAAAAAAAAAAAATTGACAGGTGATTTTTTTACGTCCCATCTAATTGTAAATTCTAGTTTCTCTAGTTTCTAACAACATGACTTGTGAGTTGAATGTATACAATATGCAAAACACTGGAAAATGCAAAGAAGTATTACTCAAAAGTAAAAAAGTAAAGTAGTAAAATAAATGCAGATATATAGAGAGAGAGATAATTAAAGCTATGAAGAAAATTATAGGAGATGATACAAGAAATAAGTGGGATGGGAATCTACGAGAAAAGTTGAGAAAAGTCATCTATGAGGAGATGATATTTAAGGTGAGAAATGAAGAAAGATGAGAAAACTAAGGGAAAACTAAGCTTTATTTATTCTGAGAAATGAGAGACCTGGCAGCCTTGTGAGCAAGAGAGAAAGTATATGATAAGCATAAAATGAGAGTGAAGCATAAAATAAGCATAAAATGAGAGTGAAGGGGTAGAGAAATTTGGATTTTATTGTAAGTGCAATGGAAAGTTATTAAAAGTTTTAACCAGAGAAGGAGTATGATCTGATCTATGTTTTTAAAAGATCTTTCTAGTTGTTTCAACAAATAGTGCTGGGTCATTCTATATAAAGAATGAAATTGGATCCCTACCTCAATCATACACAAAAATTAATTCAAAATAGATCAAAGACATGTATACATTAATATGTAAAACACACTTATAACTCATTAATAGAAAGATAAATAACCCTATTTTTTAAAAATGGGCAAAGGAGCTGAATAGACATTTCTTCAAAGATGATATACCAAAAGTCAGGGTGCCTGGGTGGCTCAGTCGATTAAGCATCTGCCTTCAGCTCAGGGTCCTGGGATCAAGTCCCACATTGGGCTCCCTGCTCCTCTGTTTCTCCCTCTCTCACTCCCCCAGCTTGTACTCTCTCTCTCTCTGTCAAATAAATAAATAAAATCTTAAAAGAAAAATGATATACCAAAAGTCAATAAGTACATTGAGAGATTCTCAACATTATTATTCATCAAGGAAACAGAGATCAAAACCACAATGAGATGGTTCTTTGTAACCATTAGGATGGCTGTAATAAAAAAGATAGACAATAACCAATGTTGATGAGGCATCTGAAGAAACTAGGCCCCTCACACACTCCTGGTGGAAATGTAAAATGTGGTATGTCCATACAATTGGATATTATTTGGTCATAAAGTGGAATGAAGTGCTGATGCATGCTTCAACAAAGATAGACTTTGAAAGCATTACACTAAGTGTCAGAAGCAAGACACAAAAAGCCACATATTCTGTGATTCCATTTATATGAAGTGTCCAGAATCAGCAAATCTATAGAGGCAGAAAGTAGATTAGTGGTTGCCAGGGGCTGGGAGGAAGGAGGAATAGGAAATTACTGCTAATAGGTATGGGTATTTTTGAGACATAATTAAAATGTTTTAAAATTAGACACTTTCGGGTGCCTGGCTGGCTTAGTCAGTAGAGCATGCAACTTTTGATCTCAGGGTTGTGAGTTCAAGCTCCATGTTGGGTGTAGAGATTACTTAAAAATAAAATCTTTAAGGGGCACCTGGGTGGCTCAGTCGGTTAAGCGTCTGTCTTAGGCTCAGGTCATTATCCCAGGGTCCTGAGATTGAGCCCCACGTTGGGCTCCCTGTTTGGCAGGGATCCTGCTTCTCCCTCCCTCTGCTCGCTCTTTTTCTCTATATCTCTCAAATAAAATAAATAAAATATTTTAAAGTAAATAAAATAAAATAAAACCTTTAAAAAATAAAATAAGACATTTGCAATGGTTGCGTAATTTTGTGAATATACTAAAATCCACTTAATTATATACTTTGGGGGAATTTAGGGTGCATGAATTATATCAAAATGAAGTTATTTTTTTAAAAAACAAATTCCCTAGTACCATGTAGAAGATTGATTTTAATGGGAGAAAAAGAGGAAGCAGGGAGACTTGTTAGGAGACTTCATAGAAAATAAAGTGAGAAGTGATAACGGCTTGGACTAGGGTGATGATAGTGGGGATAGGGAAGTAAATGGATCCAAACTGTATGGGTGTGGGATGGCTATAGCACTGAAAGTCAATTGAATTTGAAACAGTGTAGTAATACTCTTACAGACCTCTCCAATGCCAGTCTGTTCTTCACAACTCCGACCGTGCCCTTTTGAAACTTGGAACCCTCCACAGACCTTTATTCCAAACTCCTCTGTCCAAGAAAAAATGGTATTGTAATAGCTACAGGATTTAAAGTAGAAGTTCACTTTTTTGTTTTTTGTTTTTTTTTTTTTAAGATTTTATTTATTTATTTGAGAGAGAGAGAATGAGAGACAGAGAGCATGAGAGGGAGGAGGGTCAGAGGGAGAAGCAGACTCCCTGCCGAGCAGGGAGCCTGATGCGGGACTCGATCCCGGGACTCCAGGATCATGACCTGAGCCGAAGGCAGTCGCTTAACCAACTGAGCCACCCAGGCGTCCCAAAAGAAGTTCACTTTTTTGAAAGCCTTCAAAGAAGGATATGTTCATCTCTATGAAGAGTTTATTGTGCATTCCTTAGTGTTCTACCTGGATGATGGATCAGTGCATCCTTCCACGTGGAAAGAAGCTGCATAGCATAGTGGTCAAGAACATTTTATTAACATTCAGTTTAAAAAGCTTTACACGCAGGGGTGCCTGGGTGGCTCGTTGGTTAAGCATCCGACTCTTGATTTTTGGTTCAGGTCATGATCTCAGGGTTATGAGATCAAGCCCCATGTTGGAGCCTGCTTAAGATTCTCTCTCTCGCTCTCCCTTTGCCCGCCCCCTCGTGTGCGCTCTTTCTTTCTCTTAAAATAAAAAAGCTTTACACCCATGGTATGCCAGGATATAGGACTTTTTATTTTTTATTTTTATTTTATTTTTTTTTTTAAGATTTTATTTATTTGACAGAGACAGTGAGAGCAGGAACACAAGCAGGGGGAGTGGGAGAGGGAGAAGCAGGCCTCCCCACGGAGCGGGAAGCCCGATGCGGGGCTCGATCCCAGGCCCCCGGGATCATGACCTGAGCCCAAGGCAGACGCTTAACGACTGAGCCACCCAGGCGCCCCAGGATATAGGACTTTTTAAAGAAGTTTCCCTTTAAGGTTTGTTCCTTGGTTTAGAAGTTGTAGGGCTTTGGTATTTTTTGTTGTTGTTGTTAAGCACTTTCAGAGTTCATGATTTTGGTTCAGAACTAGTAATATTGTGCCATTTTCTTCTTCCTCACAAAGATGGTTTTTGATATGTGTCAGCCTGACAATAACTGGATACTAATTCCACTGCATATGATGTTGGGCAAATTACCTGAGCTCTTTGTATCTGTTTCCTTACCTGTAGAATGACAATAATAATGACATCTCTGCTATGGATTGAATTGTGTTCCCCTAAAGTTTGTATATTTAATTCCTAATCCCCAATGTGATGGCATTTGGAGATGGGGCCTTTGGGAGATAATTAGGTTTAGATAGGCTCCATGATGAAATTAGTGCCCTTATAATAAGAGACATCATACAGCTCACATCCTCCCTCTCCCTCTCTTTCTCTCTACCATGTAAGGACACAGGGAGAAGGAGGCTGTCCACAAGCCAGGAAGAGAGCTCTCAAGAGAACTCAACCATGCCGGCACCTTGATCTTGGACTTCTAGCCTCCAGGACTGTGAGAAAATTAATTCCTGTTGTTTAAGCCACCCAGTCTATGGTATTTTGTTATGGCAGCCAAAGCTCAGACAATCTCCCTTTCGAGTGATTGTCAGCATTAAACGAAATGGCACATGTAAAGCACTTAGACCCACGACTGACACATGACATGGCAAGTGCTTGGCAACTGTTATCCGTTGTTATTAGAAGAATAGGGTTCACCTGCCAAGTAAAATGAATGCTTTTGTTGCAAGGTGAGAGCACTTTTCTCCTGGACAACTCTGAAGACACACCAACCAGCATATTTCTGAAGACATAGTCCAACCTATTTCTGTGGAAGAATGCCAGTTGTGTCTTCCCAATGAAATAGAGTTCTCTAGAGGCACCCTGATCAAGAGAGACCGTCAGGGTCTGTACATCTAGAGCCCCAGGAGCAGTAGCTGGAGTCGCCAGCCTGCGGGTGTCCCTGAGAAAATGCAGGAGCATAGGGTAATCCCATTCCAGTGGCATCTCACAGAGGCCTTCCCTGACCACTCACTCTGGGCAGAGGAGCTGCCCGTCCCCCCTCCCCACTACTCTTGATCCTGTTACTCTGCTTAGTTTTCCTCATGGCATCTGAACTGACAAGCTTTGTTGTGCCTTTTCCGTCTCCTCACTGGAGTGGAAGCTGCCTAAGGAAAGCCTCCATTCTTTGTCTGCACTCCTGTGTCCCCACTACTTGAACACTGCCCGATACATTCATCGAAGCAGTGAAGGAATTTACTACAGTGGCCAATAACATGAACTTCGGCATCAGCCTTCAAATCTTAGCTCTGTGCCGCGTAGTGTGTTTGACTGGGGGCAAGTTACCTTGGTGAGCCTCAGTTTTCTCAACTGTAAAATGGAAGTAGGATGAAATAAGAAAATACATAGAAAGTTTTTAGCACAGTGCCGGTATCCAGTCAGTGCTGAACTGGCTATTTTCATTTTCTTGTTCTAACCCTGACCTGGGGGGCAGGGAAGGGTGATTTGTTCCCCTGAAGCACAAGAGACCGGCTTTCTCTGTGAGCCTGCCCCTATGACAGGCCACAAAGAAACTGGGAGCAGGGCAGCAGGGAGCAGGGGAGTGGGGATCACTCCCGATGCCACTATCCGATCCCACGAGAGGCGCTATGAGAATAAGGATGCAGACCCACCACTAAAACCAACCAACCAACCAAAAGGCAGGGGTTGGAGAGGAGGAAGGAAAAGGAAGAATTCTGGGAGGACAAAATATTCACAGTCACAATAGATGTTACTGCTACTGAGTTTCAGTTAAGCAGCTTCCAGCTCAGGCAGAAATCCTTTAGCAATTTCCCACTTCAGTGGGGGTGACCCTGCTAAGGGCTCCCAGAGAGCAAGCATTTTGCTGGATACACTCCCCTGCCCAGCTCAAAGCTTGTAGTGGGAGTAAGAAACAGACACACTCAGTACTTTTGTTTGAGAGCAAGAGGGAAGGGTGGGGAGGAGAGAATGGAGTAGCTGCTGTGCTCACATTTTGATAAAATGACATTTTTTTTCTCCCATTCTTTGCATCTCTCCCCTGAATCCCTATTGAGCCTACAAGTTTTTCACTTAAATACCCAGCAGACAGCAAAATTAGCTCTTAAAACTGTATGATAAAATGAGAACACATGTTCCTTCAATGTGACATGTTCATCTTGTCCATTTTTAGACTCTTTGGCTAGTGCAGGTAGTCTTTTGCTGACAGAAGCCCAGAAAAATGCAGAGGCCACTGGAGTCACATACCCTTCCCATCACCAAGTGGTGAGTGCCATAGGAAAGGAGAGAAAGAAAAGCCAATGAATGCTCTAACATGAAGTCACCTGGGTGTGAATTCTGGGGAGCACTCATGTGGGTCAGCCTACAAATTTATTCTTCCCATCAAATGAATCAGTTGACAGGAAAACAGTGATTTACTTGACAGGACATACACCAAATGTCTCTTTTGTAAAAACCATCCCATCACCAAAAGAAAGTAAATGTGAGGGTGGCACTTTTTAATCTGTGCTCCACACAATATTGCAGGATATTAATCAAGGTTACAAGATTTAAAATTTTCTTGCTGCGATTAGATACATTTGAAAAAGACTGATTTTTTTTTTTTTTTTGAATTTAGACTAGTTCCTTTATTGCATAACTGCTTGGAAGATTTAATATGCTAACATACATCATGAATCTTCGTGACAGAGATAAAAGGTGCAATATTTCCCAACATTATTTGACCACAGAAACCTTTTACATAAAACATCTCCCAGAAGTAGTGTCCACAAAGTTCATAGATCAGGATATCATGAGAAAGCAAGTGGCATCTTGTGAAGAAATCCATCCATATTAAGTTCACCTTATTGTGCGTGTTTTGGCATCCTGTCCCTCCCCAGTTTCCCTGCTTCTTCGTGGCTTGGAATTCCTCCTGTGAGAATAATTCCCCTGGATGGTGATTTAGGTCAGATGTGCCCATAAAGCCCCTGCCCATAAAGCCCCATAAAGAGTTGCACCTTCAAGACCCTAAGCATTAAAAAGATGTTGATGTTTCTCATATCTAATTCCAAATTTAAAAACACCAACCTGGGGGCACCTGCCTGGCTCATTGGTAGAGCATGTTACTCTTGATCTCAGGGTAATGAGTTCAAGCCCCACACTGGGCATAGAACTTACTTTAAAATAAAATAATCACGGGTGCCTGGGTGGCTCAGTCATTAAGCGTCGCCTTCAGCTCAGGTCATGATCCCAGGGTCCTGGGATCAAGCCCAGCATCGGGCTCCCTGCTCCGCGGGAAGCCTGCTTCTCCCTCTCCCACTCCCCCTGCTTGTGTTCCCTCTCTCGCTGTGTCTCTCTCTGTCAAATAAATAAATAAAATCTTAAAAAAATAAATAAATAAAATAATCAATCAATCCTCATCTGTGGCTTTACCCTTCCAAAAAATAGCAGCCTGTGAAACAAATGAAAAGGAACCCCATATTGTTTGAATTTTCTCCATGAAAGACTGTTTTAAAATGTCCTATCAAACTTGAAATCTTTGGGAGGGGCAGTGCTTTCCTGGTGTGCTAAACCGCCACCCAGTTTGCTCATCGGGCAGTCCAGCACTGGCCCTGGGAGGAAATGCCTTGCTGCCTGGGGGAAGGGGGTCCTAAGGATCCCTTGCTGCTCTACCCTGGTACAGATGGACTTAGTTCAATCTCTTTTTCCACCTGTGAGAGGAGACTCAGGTTGGTGAAGTAGGAGAAAACTTGCAACAGGAAGCCAGGGGAGCCAGGGGGACCAGCCACTGGGGACAGGCCCACAGCAGGGGTGGGGGGATTGGGAGTGGTCTACTTGGATGGTGGGTTGCCTATTGGATGGTTTTGCCTTAGGCCCTCTTTTCAGTCTTTTTTCCAGGATACTGACTATCTGCTCCTGTGGGTTCGTTGCTTAATATCTCTGTGGGGCTATGTTTGCATTTACTTTATGTGACATAAAGTAGTTATCTGTGACTTTATGTGACATGAAGTGACATCTTTAATGTGAATCTTTGATAACACAAGAACAGGAAATATTTCTTTTAGATCAGAACTCCTCCCACCCCACCCCCACCCCCACCCAGACTGTGAGCCCCTGGAGGGCAGATTGCTAAATGCCAAGCACCTGACAGCTAATCTGGCACAGAGCCGGCCTCCATCAATGCCTGTGGCATGAAGGAATGATAGGGTCCTTTCAGAGGGCAGAATAGCTTTCCCTTCCTTGGCTTGGCATCTCCCCCACAGCATTCAGGCCAGGACTCCGCAGTCAACAGGCTCCCAGCTAGATGTTATTATCTGGGCTGGCTTTGCAGGGAGGTGGCTCATGCTGCCCTTTTATCCTCAGCCCCAGCAGCCCCAGTGCCAACTATGATGATGGCATTTGTGATATTGTCACTCACACAGCATCAAAGGATCAAATCCTCTCCTCTTCCCTCACATTGGCCACCAACGCTCCATGGAAGGTAATTTATTTTTCTGAATACCAAACTAGTAGAATGTCTACAGGAAAACAAGCTGCTTGTAGTCCAGGCAGAAGCTGGAAGATGCCTGAGTCTGTTAGGGCAGGGAACAAAGAGACAAGGTCACGTGATAAACAATATAAAAAGTAACTCTCTATAATAAGTTTATTGGCAAAGAACTAGAGGTTTGGTAACATGCATGGTAGATAAGAAAGATGTATGATTATGCAATAGAACAGAATTAAGTCAGATTTTTTTTTTTTTAAAGATTTTATTTATTTATTTGAGAGAGAGAGAATGAGAGAGAGCACATGAGAGGGGGGAGGGTCAGAGGGAGAAGCAGACTCCCTACCGAGCAGGGAGCCCGATGCGGGACTCGATCCCGGGACTCCAGGATCATGACCTGAGCCGAAGGCAGTCGCTTAACCAACTGAGCCACCCAGGCGCCCTGAATTAAGTCAGATTTATCCAAAGATTGCCTATGTAGAACCCAAAGATGAGCTATCAAGAGAGTTATGGTTTCTCCTTTTCTAGAGGAGTTTAGGGTGAAGAAAGATCCCCATCTTCCGAGCTGAAATGAGGTCTGCCCAGAGGAAAGAAGATTGAGATGGTCTCAGATTTTCAAAGCCTACGAGTATTCTTACTTCTCTGAAAACCTTTACTGTGGTCATTAAACAGATACTTATTACACATGGATTCTAGGCCAACTGCTGCTAATTGCAAAATATACAAAATATACAACCATAACCAAGACAGAGTCTCTGCTCTCAAAGCCTACACGGAGAGCCAGGAAGCCAGATTTTCAACAAGAAATTTAAAATAAGTGTGAGAAGTGTCAAGTTGCATGTAGCATGGGGCCCATGGAGAAATGGGTGGGTGGGCGGCCTTTAACCTAATGTAGCAATAAGAGAAGGCCTGCTTGAGAAAAAGTGATATTCATGCTGAAAACTGAAAGGATGAGTTGAAGGCAGTGAGGTAGTGTTCTGGGTAGAGAGAAGAACATGTCCTAAGAGGAGACAGAAGAGAGATGTAAGAGGAACTTAAAGGAAGCCAGGGTGGTCAGAGCTCAAAGGTGTATAACAGAAGATGAGTCTAGGGAGGTAGTCAAGGGATCAGAGGCTGGACCAAGAAATTTGGACACAAGGGGAACCACTGAATAATTTTAAGCAAAGGAATTAGTTACATGATGAGATTTAGATTGTTTAATATAGAATGACATTATTTCCAGGCTGAGCTTCTACCTGGACCTAAGTACAGCTTTGCTCTGAACTAGGTTCTTAGGAAGCCCTATTTTCCCTTTCCCATTGCTGGATTTCAAGTAGAAAGTTGACACCTGGTTCAACTGCCAGGTCTTGCAAGCCATAAGATACAAACAGACACTTCGAGGAAGGAAATCTTCTTCCCTTGATCACTGTATGAGAAGTAAGTGATATATTTTTGTGGGATATATTTGTATTTCTCCATCTCCTGACCCTTGTTTGATCAGAAAGAGGCATGGTGAACTCTCTCTGAGTTCTTCTCTTCCTCCTACCATGGCTACCATCTTTAAAGTGCTATGGCCAATCATATAGCCTTGTGAAAAGTTGCTCAATACAACGGACATGGCATAAAGGGACATTCTGCTCCTTCCTTCCATCTTTTGAGGAAATGTTGGCTTTGTCATAAGCTGTTCTTTTTACGACTACTATAGTTGTTCAGAGCTCTTTCCCTTGCAACAAAACCTGTTTTAGCTCTTCGGAGCCATTCCAAATGTTTTAGAATTTAATCAGATCTTAAACCAATTTCTCCAATGGTTTAGGAAGAGAACAGGTGTAGACATTTCATGCAGGCTGTAGCTCAATAGCATCAGTACATCTCGAAGCACAAGAGGCAGTGTGCTCGGCCACGCAGGTGTGATTCTGTGTGCTTTCGATCCTGGAGAGCTTGAAGCAAGAACAATTTCCTTGTTGTTCTTGGCAATTTAAATTATCCTTTGTGAATGCAATACTGTTGGCAGGCCAGAATGCTAATTACTTGGAGCATCTGATCAGGCTACCAGAGACCAAGATCAGCTAGTCCTCCAATCTCCTGTCCTAAGTCTTCCCTAAGCCTGAGCTCTCCATGCTTCTACGACCTGTTCTCATGATAGCATGCTCCCAATTTCACTCAACTTTTAGTCAGAATCCGAAGAGCCACATGTGTTATAGACTTTGCTCATTGAACAAAAGACAAAAGGGGCGCCTGGGTGGCTCAGTCGTTAAGCGTCTACTTTCGGCTCAGGTCACGATCCCAGGGTCCTGGGATCGAGCCCCACATCGGGGTCCCTGCTCAGCCAGGAGCCTGCTTCTCCCTCTCCCACTCCCCCTGCGTGTGTTCCCTCTCTTGCTGTGTCTCTCTCTGTCAAATAAATAAATAAAATCTTTAAAAAAAAGGCAAAGAAAATATGACACTTATATATCTCTTGCTATTGAGGGGAAATTCTGTGATGACCTTCTGCAAGGTAAAGAGTAACAGATTTTTGGCCTTTTTAGTTGACAAAAGTCCCAGATACAAATCCTGCACAGGGTCAGGTAAATGAATGCAGTAGTCCAGGAGGGGACTGTAGGAAGTGGAGAACATAGGGCCCATCGAAAGGGAGGACCACTACTTCACTCCAACAGACTACTGCAGGGAAGGCCCACTGAAGCTGAATCTCCTGGTTTTCTTTTTTTTTTAAAGATTTTATTTATTTATTTGAGAGAGAGAGAATGAGAGACAGAGAGCATGAGAGGGAGGAGGGTCAGAGGGAGAAGCAGACTCCCTGCCGAGCAGGGAGCCCGATGTGGGACTCGATCCCGGGACTCCAGGATCATGACCTGAGCCGAAGGCAGTTGTTTAACCAACTGAGCCACCCAGGCGCCCTGAATCTCCTGGTTTTCTAAGAGAAGCCAGACATATGGGCTTTAATGTGAAAACCCCTCAATTTTTAATTATTTGCCACTATATATATAAAAAAATTTAGTATGTGGGGACCAAAACAGAGCATGTTTGTGACCACATTCAACCTGTTCGGGTCACCAGTTTGGGATCTGTGGTGTAGAGTCTGTTCTAACTGCAAAAATCTGCAACTAAAGAAAAAGCTTCATATTTCTGAGAAGGATGGATGAAATCTAAGGATAAATCCAGGCAGTGTCCTTAAAATTGGACACCTTTTTTTTTTTTTTTTGAGAGAGAACAAGCAAGTGGGGGCAGGGGGAGGGGCAGAGGAAGAGGGAGAGAGAGAATCTTAAGCAGGCTCCATGCCCAGCAGGGAGCCTGATGCAGTGCTTGATCTCACGACCCTGAGATCGTGACCTGAGCCAAATCAAGAGTCAGATGCTTAACCGACTGAGCCACCCAGGGGCCCCTATAGTTTGATACTTTTGGAAGAGGTTTTCATAAACAAAACATTCCACTCCTTTTCTCCCTACCATGTGTGAGGAGATGTGAAAATAGCATGTCTACAAGTCCACTAGGACTGCTGTAACGGGGTACCATGGACTAGGTGGCCTGAGCAACAGAAATCCATTTTCTCACAATTCTGGGGGCTAGCAGTTTGAGATCAAAGTGTTGGCAGGGTTGGTTTCTTCTGAGGCCTCTCTCCTTGGATTGTGGATGGCCATCCCCCTTCTGTGCCTTCACGGACCTGTCCATATCCTAATTTTCTCTTTTAATAAGAACACCATTTGTATTGGATTAGGCCCACTCATATAACCTATTCTAACTTAATTAGGGTCTTTTAAGACCCTATCTCCAAATACAGTCACATTCTGAGACATTCTGAGGTACTGGGGGGTTAGGAATTCAGCATATGAATTTTGGAGGGACACAATTCAACTGTAACAGCAGGTTCTCTCTCTTCATGTAGCCTTCCCTGGAGCTTCCCATTGCTCTCATTTAATGGCACGAGGTAAACTGGAAATAAGTATGTATTAACTCCCATCTGTACCCAGCCTTGTGGGAAAATTCAAAGAAAAAGAGATACAGAAATACAGTCTGTTCAAGCAGAAAAAGAGCTTGGAGATCAGAGTTCTGCTCAGAGATCATTTTATACATGAGGAAATAAGACACATAGGGGTCCTGTGACGTGCCAGAAGGACAAGGCCACAGCCTCTTTGAACTGGAAGGGACCTGGGGCATCATCTATTCTATCATTCGCTGAGGGATGCCTTCCTCCCAAAATGTTCCTGCCAAATGGCCCAACTTCATTCCAGATTGGCATGTCAGAGCTCCTGATATTTCAAGACAGAAATCATTTCACCATCAATGTTTTTCTTTTAGATAAAAATCTTTGATTCTAGGTAAAATACTGAATTCCTTTGACCATTCCTTTTAAGACATGATTTCAAGTGCTTTTACTGTCCTGTATATATCTTAATATTTGTTTTCTTACAGGGTGTGCCTAGAGGGGCACCTGGGTGGCTCAGTCTGCCTTTGGCTCAGGTCATGGTCCCAGGGTCCTGGGATCGAGCCCCACATTGGGCTTCCTGCTCCGCGGGGGGCCTGCTTCTCCCTCTCCCACTCCCCCTGCTTGCATTCCCTCTCTCACTGTGTCTCTCTCTGTCAAATAAACGAATAAAATCTTTAAAAAAAAAACAGGGTGTGCCTAGAATCTGAGAAGTAAATTTGTAGATGTGGCCACACTAGTATAAAGTGGATCAGGTCAATCACCTCCCTTACTGTTGCCATTATGCTTCTATAATTATAGCCTTTAATCATCTTAGCACATCTCTCTGTTCTTGTACATTAACCTAGTCTTAAGTCCTTTACATATATGCTACAAGATGCCCATCTTCTCACCTAGTACCTGTGTACTTGGCTTTTTCCCCCTGTCAACTTTCATGTTGCCAGATTATCCCCATTGCTCCAGCCTGTTGAGCTCTCTTTGGATTCTGATTCTGATATCCTCTCTACTCACTGTCTCCTCTGGCTTCAGGTCAGCTGCAGATTCATCAGGTTGTCTCTGTTGTACTCATTCAAGTTATGGGCAAAATTTTGACCAGGACTGAGCCTGAGTAGAGTCTGTCCTCTGGATTCACATGGATCCAATCAATCAGAACTCTGGTGTGGCAGATCATATCCATTCTCATCGAGTTTGTATTTCTCCACCTAGTTCAGAATGATGTTTTTAGAGATTTGGCTCAAGTCCCGTGGCTGTAGCCTTTCCCTACCTTAGGGCCGAGCAGCCTTAATTTTAAATACTCATCCAACAAGTCAGTGGCTGAGCTGAAACAGTATAGTCTCTGCTGTCCCAAATATCCCAAATATTTGGAGATATGAGAGACAGACAACTGGAACACAGTCAAGAGGACTGGGCTCTTCTCTTCTCCATCAGTCAAGAGAAAAAGGGATATGAGAAGGGAGGGCTTTAGAGTGACCTGTCCGTGAGAACATAGTTGCAGGTAGATTAAAATCTCTTTGGCTAAATCTGCTTTGAGCATGCCATTGTCCTTTCCCATGATTTTTCTGTTCTGCAAATTAGAGAAAATGATATCTTCTTAGGGCATCTGGCTGGCTCAGTCGGTAGAGCATGCAACTCATCTTGGGATTGTGGGTTTGAGCCCCATGTTGGGTATACTTTAAAATAAATCTTAAAAAAAAAAAGATATCTTCCTTAAGTATGGGCTGGTAGTCATTTGAAACAGTCAAACATGGATCCCCCACTATGGTTTTAAGATATTTCTTAGTTATCTTCTGTTTTCTCAGGTAAGAGAATTTTTTAATTATGTGACTAACCAGGAGAACATACTAAATCTGCACATACTAACTTGCTAGATATGAAGCTTTGCAGACAGTTCTAGTCTAGTCCAATGCTCAAAAGCTTCTATGCCTGTCTTGAGTTCCATAGTCTGTGATGTCATAACTCTAATATCACAACTGACCTCCTGTCCTTATCCTTGTCTTTAAGAGTTGAACCAAGAAAACTGAGCTCAGCTTTAGGTGGGAGATATTGGGGTATATTCCTGCCTATGAAAGTATGGGGAACCCTAAGATGAGTCTATAAGGAAGATATTGGGAATTCTTCATCTCTAGGGCTTAGGCAGAGAATTAACACCAATCTGTGAGAGATGGGGTTGGTACAAAACCTAAGGAAGGTGTGACCCCAAACAAATCTGACCTCAGACCTTGTAAGGGTTTCAGTTTTTTTCTTTGAAGATTTATTTATTTATTTTAGAGAAAGAGAACACATGTGTGCTAGCCAGGGGAGGGGCAGAGGAAGAGGAAGAGAATCCTCAAGCAGACTCCCTGCTGAGCGTGGAGACCAATGCAGGGCTCGACATGATGTTCTGGTCCCAGAACCCTGAAATCATGACCTGAGCTGAAATCAAGGGTCAGACACGTAACCGACTGAGCCACCTAGGCATCCCTAGGGTTTCAGTTTTTTTGATGATTAAAAGACCATTAGTAAAAGAGCTGCCACAGAGGGGGAAAAGGGGAGGGCCTTGTTGTAAGTCAACGATCTTCTAGGACCAAGGCTTACAGCCAACCACCAGTAGCAGTGGTGGCCATTTGGTGGGACACTATCTCCTGAATGCTGCCTGGAGCATCAGCTTCGTGTGCTGCATTGCTCCAAAAGCCTTTTCCACTTGGCCCGACTTCTCCCCTTTATCACCACATTCCTCTTTAGGTGCAAGCCTTCCTAGGAAAAATATATCACATTTCCATCCCTTGTGCCATCTCTTCCCAAGTGTATCCATAAGAGCTGTCTTAATCCATTTGGGCTGCTCTGATAAAATCACATAGACGGGGTGGCTTAAACAACACTGATTTCTCACAGTTCTGGAGCCTAGAAGTCCAAGGTCAAGGCACTGGCAGATTCAGTGTCCAGCAAGAGCCCACATCCTGGTTCATAAACAACCATCTTCTTACTGTGTCGTCACTTGGCAGAAGGGGCGAGGGAGCTCTCTGGGGTCTCTTTTATCAGAACACTAACCCATGCATGAGGGCTACGACCTCAGGACCTCATCACCTCCCAAAGGCCCTACGTCCTGATACCATCACGTTGGGAGTTAGGCTTTCAACATACGACTTTTGGGGGGACACAAACATTGAGTCCAGAGCAAGAGCTGTGAATGGTCCTTCCCCATCTCTGACTGGATTCAGATAAACTAGTGTTATTCTCCGTAGTCCTGGGCTCAGTCATATTTCAGCTGATATTAATTGGGCCTAAAGTAATGTTAGAGTTATCTTATCATCTCATCCATCCTTTAATGCTCCAAAAATCGATTTAGCCATGCCAAGAAGATGGGCATCTAGTTTTGTTTGTTTTTGTTTTTTTTAAAGATTTTATTTATTTGACAGAGAGAGACACAGAGAGAGAGGGAACACCAGCAGGAGGAGTGGGAGGGAGAAGCAGGCTTCCTGCCGAGCAGGGAGCCCAATGTGGGGCTCGATCCCAGGACACTGGGATCATGACCTGAGCCGAAGGCAGACGCTTAGCAACTGAGCCACCTAGGTGCCCTGGGCATCTAGTTTTTTAAAAGACTATTTTGAGAAGTAATCTTTTTCATAAGCAATTTATTGAACACCCATACAAGCACAGTCATAGTTAATAATAAAAAAAATTAGAAACAACCTAAATATCCATTAGGAGGATAATGTGTTGTTCCTGAAATAGTTTCTGTATTATTTAAATATCGGATAGTGAAAATGCTTTCATATTACTTGTGTCAAGTTATCACTATAGACTTCAAGTAGTCCCTTTCCTTTGCTCTTGTCTTTTATAATTGTTCTCACCGTGTTCTCTGTGATTATTAAAAATGCAAACGTGATTGTGGCACATTGGGAATTAAAGCTTTCTTGTGGTTTGTTCCTCATTATTTATTCATTAAGTGCCAAGCTCCTTGGCATGTGCAGTGGCCCTCATGATCTGTCCCTGTTCTCCTCCACAGCCCCGGCTCCAGGGCCTGAATGCTGCCTGCCAGCCACACGTGACTTCTATCAATCCCCTGAACCCGGCGGGTTCCCTCACAGCTACGGGGCTTTGCACGTACTCTGCCCTCTGCTTTCAGTACCTCCGCCCTTTTCTCAAAATCAAATTTGAGCATCGCCATCCCTCTTTACCCTCAGAAAAGTTAAGCGGCTTGTTCCAACAGCCTCTCTGGGCTCTTACGACACTCTGCCCAAAGCTGTGTTCACACCTGTCTGCCCAAATAGAATGCATGCTCTTGAGAGTGGAGAGGTGTATTCATCTCATATTTCCCACTGACAGGCCCTATCGGATGCTAAATATTGAACGGATGAACGAATAAAGTACTGTATGAACAAGTGTACAATTCTTCTAATGCTTATATCTTTTAGTTCCTGAAGTTTATTTTAGGCTGTACTTGATCTTTTAAACCATATTCACATATATGAAAATGTTGGGCTAGGGGAAGAGGGGTCCCATGCCCAGTCTCAGGCTCGGACCCTCCTAAGGATGGCCCTGCTCACAATAATAAAGCCCACCTGTAGTCCTCAGGTCCACGAGATCTTCTGTGACATTTGGAACACATCTGGGTACTTCAGCTGGGATATCCTATGTCTCTGGGAGATCAGAATCATCTCAGGATTTGAGCCCAATCTCGGTCACCCCATTCTTACTTAGTTTTCACCTCAGGCTGGCCCAGGTACAGGGGTCTCTACTGTATAAACCTGTGGCCAAGATAATTTTGAAATATGAAAGTGTTCCAAGCATGATGAAAATTAGTTCCCCTAGAATGCCTTATCTGCATATGTGTGTAAATTTGCCTTAGGAATAATAGCTGATCGGGACGCCAGGGTGGCTCAGTAGGCTAAGCATCTGCCTTTAGCTCAGGTCATGATCTCAGGGTCCTGGGATCGAGCCCCACATTGGGCTCCTTGCTCAGCAGGGAGCCTGCTTCTCCCTTCCCCTGCTTGTGCTCTCTCTCTCAGACAAATAAATGAATAAAATCTTTAAAAAAAAGAAAAAAGAAACGGTATTCTACTATCTTAAAAAAAAAAAAAAGGAATAATAGCTGATGCTGACCAAAGCACTGATCTCTTGATGTCCTCCATGCTTCTAGTACAGTACCTAAAGTGCACTTATAATTGGTCCCCTACAGCCCCACTGGAAAGTAAGCCCCACAGGGCAGCTAGGTATCTTTGATATATAGAAAATATATATCTCATACATGTAAGTTATGGAGCGTAGCACTATTTCTTGTCTTTCTATCCCTACTGCCCGAGAAACGTATGACACAATAAATATATGTTGAATATATGAGTGATTCTTCTATGAATATATGATGACTCTTCTATGAATAAGAGGACTAGAAAGACCAGCATCTCCCAGATAAAATGTCCATCAGTTGTCAGACAGGTGGAGGTATCATTCTCGGGTCTCCCCTATTAAATCTATGAGAACCAAATTCTATTCTACTTTCTAGACTGATTCTCTTCCTTTCTACCTTTTGTGAGTTCAATAGCGTGGCTCTTTCATAGAGCTGTGTGGTGGAGATGACATGGTGCTGTTGAAAGACCACGACTAAAGTCAGACAATTCTGAGTCTGAATCCTTGCTCCACCATGCTATAGTTGCTCCACCATCAACAAACTACATACCATCTCTACAGATCAGTTCTCTAATCTATTACGAGTTATGAATACTTACCTGCTAGAGTTACAGGGAATGAAAAGAAAATAATAGCTGATGTCAATTAATTTCTCACATTAGGGGCACCTGGGTGGCTCAGTCGGTTAAGCGTCTGACTCCATCTCAGCTCAGGTCTTGATTTCAGGGTCGTGGGTTTGAGCCCCGTGTTGGGCTCCATGCTCGGTGTGGAGCCTGCTGGAAAAAAAAAAAAAAACTCGCATTATTTCTGGTAAAAAAAAATCTGGTCTAAATATTTCTAGACAGAAATCATCTGAGCTCCTCTATTGATGGCATACTGGGAAGTTGATTAAAAGCTATATTTGTAAAGGGTCCCCATGAGCTGTAGGTTTCTGCTCCCCTCTTGAACTCATTTGCCTTATGAAACCTTTTTCCTTACTACCTTTTATTTTTTTTAAAGATTTTATTTATTTATTTGAGAGAGAGAATGAGAGAGAGAGAGAGCACATGAGAGGGGGGCGGGTCAGAGGGAGAAGCAGACTCCCCGCCAAGCAGGGAGCCCCATGCGGGACTCGATCCTGGGACTCCAGGATCATGACCTAAGCCGAAGGCAATGGCTCAACCAACTGAGCCACCCAGGCACCCCACTACCTTTTATTTTTTAAAAACATTTTTAACTTTAAGTACTCTCTACACCCAACGTGAGACTCAAACTCGCAAGCTGAGATGAAATCACATTCTCTACTGACTGAGCCAGCCAGCCAGCCACTCCTCATTACCTTTTGGTTGCACCTTTCCTTGCTGGTTTTATATTGCTTTTTACTCCTTGTGGCAGCTGATTCCTACACACGGCATCCCTGGAATCTTATCTTTCATGTATTCTTGTTGAGTCGCTTTGGTTTTCTCCCTGGATTGAATCCTAGAGACAAATCAATAGGTAACTATGGCTCTCTCCCAAACAGTAAAAGAAAATGAAAACAAAAACAAACCAAAAGACAAAGAAAGAAAGGCAAAAAGAAAAAGAAAAGGGAATCCTCTTTGGGGTAATATCTCACAGTTTATAGTAATGCCATGTTTTTATATTCTTTTCAGAAGTACGCACCATAGTTCAAGCAGTTCCATTTGGTTCTATACAAGCAGTCCCCACTGTTAGAGTAGGCTCTGTATTCCAAAGTGTATTTATAAAGCCAGTTGTGTAAAACTCACAATGCCAGTGCCCAGAGAAATGAGGTTACGTTGGGTCATCAGGTTCTCAGGGCAGTCCCCAAAAGTCTATCTAATCCCGAATGCAGACAACCTGGCACACTAGATGTGCTGTTCACTTAACTCAAGAACTCTGTACAGCCTTGATTCTGCAAGCGAGGGAGAGAGAGCACTCTGTGTTCCAATTCTGGGTACTGGGGACCCTCCTCTACTCCCTACTTGGCTGGGCCTGCAGAGAGGGGTGGGTCTGTGCCAGGGAGGGGGTTGGGACAAGGGCAGACAATCCTGGGCACCAGCACCAGAAATCTGATTCTCTGCCTCAGGACATCTCTCCAGTCCTTTCGCTTGTAATTCCGAATTGGGATATTAGAAATAGTAATGATGTTTTTATAGTGCTTTATAGCTTATAAATGACATATTTTCATCCCTAATATCTCACTGTCTCTTTGATTCTTAAAACAATCCTCGAGTTAGTTATTGTCGTAATTTTTACTTAACAGACAGGAAAACTGAGGTTCAGAAATGAAATGGTTTTTCTAAGTCCAGTTGCGGGGGGAGGATGTGAAAAGAAGTTCAACTGGCACCCCAGCATGGTTGCTTCTAACTAGGTCTCCTCCCACACCCACCTGGCTATATTTTCTTTATTTACGAAACATTTAAATTGTGTTTACTAGGTGCCAGGCACTGTGCTAAGAGTTCTACAAGTATTAGCCCACTTACAATGGCTCAGTCTTAAGTTACAATTTACTTTCTTTTAACCTGTGTCTCAATCACTATGCAATCATCTTGGCTATGGATGGTGACTTTAGCAACATTCCCTCGTGGTACATTTTTTATTCAGAGGAGTTTGGGCTACTTAGTCAGGTGATCTCTGACTCTCATATTTCCATTATCAGATGAGTCGCTTTTCAAGAGCCAGATTCTTGGCCAAATAGTTTGAATATGACGTGAGATTTTATACGCTCAAATCCAGCAGGTCTTTCCACCACAGCTTTTCTTATTTTAAGACAAAATAAACTGTCTCTAGCCAGAGCTAAAGTATCAGCCAATGGAATATGTCTCTTAATGAACTCTCTATTAAATATGTCATCTAGGTCTGGCAGTTTTGTGCTTGTTAGCTCCTAGACAGCATTTGACCAGCCTAAGAGGAGAGTAGCTTGGCAGTTACTAGAATGGGCTCTGAAAAATAGACCTCTGGCTTTGAATTCTGGCTCTCCCTCTTTCTATTTTATGATCTTGGGCAAGTTCCTTGCCCTGTCTGTGCCTCAGTTTTTCTCATTTTTAAAATGGGGAAAATGGGGCACCTGGCTGGCTCATTCGGAAGAGTGTGCAACTCCTGACCTCAGGGTTGTGAGTTCAAGCCCCATGTGGGGTGTAGAGATTACTTCAATATAAACAAACATGGGGCGCCTGGGTGGCTCAGTCGTTAAGCGTCTACCTTTTGCTCAGGTCATGATCTCGGGGTCCTGGGATCGAGCCCTTTGTTGGGCCCCTGCTCAGCAGGGAAGCCTGCTTCTCCCTCTGCCTGCCGCTCCCCCGGCTTGTGCTCGCTCTCTTTCTCTCTCTGACAAATAAATAAATAAATAAATAAATAAAATCTTTTTAAAAAGCACACAAAAAAACACTTCATACTCTAAAATGGGAATAGTAATAGTACCAGCCTGGCAGTGTCATTGTGAAGATTGTCCCATTCTACAGATGAGGAAATGGAAGCTCAAGAGTACAAGCAGTACAAGGGATTTTCCCAAGACAACACAATTAGTACGTGCTGAAGCTGAAGTTTGAATTCAGAGCTGCCTGTTTCCAAAGCCCCTACACTACCAACTGCAAGGATAGGTTCAGCTCTTGGCCAGCTGATCCATCAGATGTGCTGTGTTGAGAACAATTTGTAACTGTATTGGCACTCGGCACATCCACTGATACACCTGGACATCAATTAAGAAGAGGACCCCAGGGGCGCCTGGGTGGCTCAGTCAGTTAAGCGTCTGCCTTCGGTTCAGGTCGTGATCTCGGGGTCCTGGGATCGAGCCCCGCATTGGGCTCCCTGCTCGGCGGGGAGCCTGCTTCTCCCTCTCCCCCTGCTCATGAGCTCTCTCTCTCTCACTCACTCACTCTTTCTCTCAAATAAATAAATAAAATCTTAAAAAATTTAAAAAAAAAGAAGAGGACCCCAGCTGGGAGCCCCTCTAGGGCAGGCACCATGTCTTATTGCTACCTGTCTCCCCAGCTCTCAGCACAGCACCTGGCCCGGAGCAGCAGGAACTACACTGAATGGAGGTTGTACAGAGACCTGCCCCCAAGGACTGGTCCTCTATGCTCTGGGTTTGGGCAGCTTCCTTTGGTTTGCCTTAAAAAGGCAAATGTCTAGTCCTTAAATGAGATGTGGGGAGGCTCACGTGCCCAGATTTTAACACCTTTTATGGCTTCCATTCTCATTTCAAGGGCAAATTTAGTGTAAGAAGGATACGAATATGGTATGTAGATTATAGTTTACTTGAGTCATTACAGTGAAACAACAGTCAGTTTACCCCACCTACCCTCTTTCTCTCCGCTGTGCCTACTCGCTCTTCCTCTGTTGCCAATTACCAAGGCAAATGGATATTACCTTAAGGGTGAGAAGTAAAAAGGATTGATGGGTGAGAGTTTAGAAATAACATCCTCTCCTTGAAACACAATCAGTCTGGGACCATTGATTCTGTTTCATTTTTCCTTCCTGATTTATTTATTTAATAAATTCTTTTTTCTTTTATTTTTTCAGTAGGCTCCACACCCAACATGGGGCTCAAACTCACAACCCTGAGATCAAGAGTCACCTGCTCTACTGACTGAGCCAGCCAGGTGCCCCCTCTTTCCTGATTTAGAGAGTGATGCAAGTCTGGAGTGTTTATTATGTCGTGAGAGTCTAGGTAAAAAAAAAGCATATGACTTTCATATGTACATTCCTCTCACCTACTTAGGTGCAGCCCAGGAAGAGTGCACTCTGGGAGACCTTGCCCTTCAGAGGGTTGCTTCTTTGGACTGAAATCCCATCTAGTGTGCATCCCCAGAAAGAGGCATGTCGCTACCATCTTCTTCCTTAAATCTAAAATGGTATTTAGATCCTGTAGCATGAGGAGACTGGCTTAATTGTTTTTGATGATGAAAGCAGGGGGCTGGGACAGATAACTTCTTAAACCCTTTTTTAGCTCTGAAAACAATTACTGATCATGTCCTATTGGCCATGTGCTATGCTAAATGCTTTTACCTACATTATCTCATTTAGCTCTCTTAACAGTCTTACGGAGGAGGTATCATTACCCTCTTGTGCAGATAAAGAAATCTTAAGACTCTAGAAGATTAAGTGATTTGCCAAGGCTGCATAGCTCCCAAGTGGTTAAACCGCATCTATTCAATAAATGGTTCAGTTGTTAAGCGTCTGCCTTCAGCTCAGGTCATGATCCCAGGGTCCTGGGATCGAGCCCCATGTTGGGCTCCCTGCTCAGCAGGGAGTCTGCTTCTCCCTCTTCCTCTGCCCCTGCGCTCTCTCTCTCTCTCTCTGCTCTCTCTCTCTCATAAATAAAATCTTTAACAAAAGATAAATCAGGTGGTCTACTCAGAGGGAGGAAGGCCTGTTGCTGCAACCTGGAAAATCATTTCACCTCTAATAGGCTCCTGGGCCATCTCCTGATGGACGAAGTATCTAACTAGATAAGCAGCTGAGAGCTAGGAACAGGGATTACAGTCAGTGTGTAATAGTGGGTGATCCTTCTGAAGCCCACACCCCCACTGAATGCAGCAGTTAACTTCAACTTCCTGAGTCCTCCTCGCTTTTCCCTTTCTGGCTTTCTCCCTGTCTCCAGCCTCCTACAAGCTATCTATGCATCTCTGCCCTTTTCCTGTGTTTGTCTTTGCTGTTCCCTCTTTGAGTTTGCATGAGATGCTTGTCAACACTGAAATGAACGGAATGTACGAGTCCTGACCTCCAGAACAGTGTTTCCTAACTGAACTATAGCGCTATCAAATCAACTATTTAAGTCCACTGCTGGGGACACTGGATTAAGAGAGGATGAAATGAAAGCTCCTAAGTGGGAAAGCAGCTAGATCAGGGTTTCTTAAAGTGTGGTCTCTGGACCACCTACATTGGAAGTGTTTGTGATAAGTAGAGATTCAAGGATCCCAACCCAGCCCTATTGATTCCAAATGTCTTGGGATGTAGTCAAGAGTTTTGTATTTTTTTTTAAACATTTTATTTATTTATTTTGATGGAGAGAGAGAGAGAGACAGCAAGAGAGCGAACACAAGCAGGAGGAGTGGGAGAGGGATAAGCAGGCCTCCCGCTGAGCAGGGAGCCTGATGCAGGGCTCGATCCCAGGACCCTGGGATCATGACCTGAGCCAAAGGCAGCCACCTAACGACTGAGCCACCTAGGCGCCCCAAGAGTTTGGTATTTTTAACAAGGCCCCTGGGAGATCTTTGAGCAATACAGTAAAAATAATTGCCTAGACTAGGAATCACAAAATGGCAGCAGTAAGTCAAATTCACCTGCAGATATATTTTGTTTAGGCCTTAGAGTATTTTATTTATTTATTTATTAAGGTTTTATTTATTTATTTGAGATAGAGAGAGTGAGAGAGCACAAGCAGGGGGAGTGGCAGAGGGAGAGGGAGAATCAAACTCCCCGCTGAGCAGAGAGACCAACGTAGGGCTCAATCCCAGGCCTCTGAGATCGTGACCTGAGCTACCCAGGCACCCTGGCCTTAGAGTGTTTTAAAAATCAGAATGTTTTCCTTAAAAATCTAGTTTTCTGGCCTCTCAAAAAAATTCTTAAGGAGGCAACCTTGAGCCAATATTCAGACAACAATCAGCTAAAGCCATGGTCGGGACCATCCCATTTCACCCAGCATACTCTCAGTCCCCAGAGCCACCAGAGTCTTCCATGGTGTCATGTCCTTACCTTTTGACTTGGGCTCCTCTAGGACAGATACCAGGTTTTGTCATCCACGAATCCTCAGTTCCTGCTAAAACCAAATTTATAGAAGAGAATGAATAAATGCGTGCTGAATGAATGAATGGGGACAAGCTTGATGATGTTTCTCATGGCTTGGATAACCTAACTGCAAATTTTAAAAAAGTCTGTTCCTGGGCATAGGAGACATGGTGTTTCATCCTGGTTCTGCTGCTGATACGTTTCGCTATTATCACCTCACTACTCAGAGTCTAAGTTACCTTAACTACAAAAAAAAATTATGAGGATGGATTGTCTCTAAATTCTTGCATCTCGAACAGTGTGGATTTTTTGGCTGCGTGTGGGCATTATGGTTCCATTCTTAAATTGTATGTGGAGAAGAGGCTATTGTGAAACTCAGTCCCAACCAGTCTCTCTCTCTGAAGCCCCATACCTCAAAATGCCATCTGTTGACATGGCGGTTTGGAATCTTAGTTGACCTGAGGAGGTGGCTGACCCTCACATGGTCACAGAATGGCAGGTATTTATGGAGGCAGACTGGGCCAACTCACAGATGAAGTTCAAACACCTCAGCCTAGTGCAGAAGGCTCGTCAGCCTCAGATCCCTGCTGATTAACCCTGTGACTCTCCCCTTCTCGCCAACAATACTCAATCTCAAAAACAAAACCAAAAAACCCAAAAAACAACCCAATTTCCTATGCCAACCCCAAGCACCATGTTGTTTTCCCCTTCTCTGCCCTTGTACATGCTGTTCTCTCTTCCTCAGCCCATTCTGCCATCTAGTAAATCCCTACTGGGCCTTAACGCCCAATGAAAGGGATCCCTCTGGCAAGTGATCCTAGCCACTGTCCCCGACCCTTCTGGAAGTCCTAACTTTTCACTCTGTCCCTCCTCTTCACTTTACCTTTGCCTTGTACATGTTCCTGTCATTGCATCTACCACAGGGCTCATTCCCTTATGTGCTTGTTCCCCTACTAAACTGTGATGTCCTTGAAGGCAAGAATCTAGGACACCTCACAGAAGCACAACCATTGCATGTTGAATGAAGGCTGACCAGCCCTAAACCCCAGATATGCTGAGATGAGTCACAGAAGAGCTGACCATTAACCCTTGCACTGCCCACGTTCCTCCTTTCCCACCACACACACTCCTGTATTTTGAGATGCAGAGCTCATTGCTGATATTTAGAATGACAGATGATGTTTGCCAGCAGCTGAGTATCCTGGGTCTCAACATCAGTGCTGCATAACATGGGTTGTAGGGATTATGTGTGATTTTTTGTGCGTAGCACTTAACAATAACAGCATGGTGTAGGGCAGTATTTCCTAAGCTGTTATGAAGAATCCTTTAATCTTCTTTTGGAGAATGTAAATAGACATCGTATTAAAAAAGTAATCTGGTCAAAAACGTTTGGGAATGTCTGAAAACTATATTCCCCTCTAAGAAAGAAATGTTACATATGAGCATATTAAAGACTCAAAAGTTGTGATATGACCAGCCTAGAAGTCTGGTGATAAAGAACATGGTTTAATTTGTTTCACTCAGCACTTCCAAAGCATGGTGTTGAGGAAGGAACACTGAATTAGAAGTGAGAAGGCCTGAGTTCTCATTTCCCCTCTTTCACTAAAGCAAATGTGTATTCTCAAACCAGACACTTCCCCTTTTGCAGCCTCAAATTCTTCATTTGTAAATTGAAAGAATTAAAAATGAAAATCTAAATGACATAGCTGGATTAGATTATTTCTAACAGCCTTTCTAATCCCCACTTTCTATCCTGCTCCAAGGGATGAACAGCTCTGGCTTTGAAGCCTTCCCTGGGGCTAAAAACCTCACACAATGGGTATTTAGCAACCCACCCCAGGAACAGCTGGGCAGGAGCTTGGGCATTCTCTTGACGTGGCTGTTTCTGTCAGATGGCTAGATCTGAAGGGGAATTATCTGGCAATTCCGAGCTGACGTGCCAACTCCGGGATGACTTTTAACACTGTAAGAATCAGTCACCCACTTTTCCTCTCCTCCTTTGCAAGGCATTCACCATTGCAAAATCATTGCTCAGAATGTCCAAAAAACAATATTTGACATAAAGTGAAACTCTGAATTAAGGAAGAGCTTTGAGGGAGGAGAGATTTTTTTTTTTTTTTTTTTTTAAAGATTTTATTTATTTACTTGAGAGAGAGAGAGAGCGCAAGAGGGGGTAGGGTTAGAGGGAGAAGCAGACTCCCCGCCGAGCAGGGAGCCCGATGTGGGACTCGATCCTGGGACTCCGGGATCATGACCTGAGCCGAAGACAGTCGCCTAACCAACTGAGCCACCCAGGCGCCCGAGGGAGGAGAGATTTGATAGCAATCATCAGTCAGGACTATGAAAATGTCAAGTACCCGCAGGGAGACCAGATACCCAAGAACGTAGTAAGGGGAGTAAGGCCCCAAGTTCTCCTGGTTTTGAGAGAAAATACGGCCAGGCCCATTCCCTTTAAAGTGCATCTGTGGAAAAGAAAGTACATCTGACTCAAGTCGGAATTTGGTATCACGGAGTTCATGTGGACAGGGGTCAGCCCATTTCTGCTGATGGAGGCCCCTTTAGCATGATGCCACATTCAGAGCAGAAAGCCCACACTTTCTGGGCCAAAGGACAGCCCCCAAATGGCCACTGTTGAAGGCCCATATTACACATATGCAGAGTGCTGTTTCCCTCTGAATAGCGTCTCAGCAAAGTCAGAAATACCATTACTCAGCATCATCTGTAGCCGAGATTTGCTTCATGTGTAAGGTCCACCCCGTCCAGGATCCTTCCTTCTTTCTTTTCCTCTGTCCTGAAACATTACAGAAAGTTCCTACTGTTTTGTTTGTTTTTTTAAAGATTTTATTTATTTATTTGAGAGAGAGAGAGAGTGAGAGAGAGCACAAGCAGGGTGAGCGGGAGAGGGAGAAGCAGGCTCTCCGCTCGGCAGGGACCTAATGGGGAGGGCTCAATCTCAGTTTTTTTTAAGTGGGCTCCATGCCCAGTGTGGAACTCAAAAGTGGGGCTTAAACTAACAACCCTGAGATTAAGACCAGAGCTGAGATTAGAGTCAGACGCTTAACCTGATACTAGCTGAGGACAAAGCACAAGCTGACACCCTGCAACCTCCCCCTCCCCCACACTCCTGGGTGAGGCATCTGTGACATTCTTCCAGGAAACTTCCGACTATCTTAATGTTAATGCTTTGCTAGAGCGAAAAACAACCTTGGTTTGGTAATAGCAAGGCCTCCAGTATCCTGAGGGTCTCCTTTAGCGTGTGAAAGTCTTTTTGACACCTCCCTTTTTCTTTACCTCCCCCGACCCCATAATATATAATCAGTTGCTCCTCACAACCCCAGTGCAGCTCTTTCTGCCCATGGGTCCTGTCCCTGTGAGGAAGGGTAGTTGAAAGCCAGGCAGGCAGGGACAAGCCATCCCCCACCCTAAGAGGAAACCACCCTTAAAAGGATTTTACACCACTCTGGAAGAAGCCCGCCACCCTCTCCCACGTGATAGATAGATGGCAAAAACCTGATTGGATGACAGGCGCATGAAGGGTTAATCAGATTGAAACAGCCCACCAACAAGCCCATAAAAACCCTTAAGACTTACAAGACTTAGAAACTCCAGTGGCAACCCTCTTGGGTCGTCTTCCTCCTCGGGAGTTTTGTACTATCACTTTGCTATGCCTCAGTGAACCTCCCGAACCTGTTGAGAACCTTGCTTTCCTGCCCACCAGTCTGTCTGGTGGATCTCTTCATTCTTCAAAGCAGCATGACCAAGAACCGTGGGGACCGATGGAGAAAAAATCTGTAGCACCATGCTTTAATAAAACCACCATTTTGGGACGCCTGGGTGGCTCAGTCAGTTAGGCGGCTGCCTTCTGCTCGGGTCGTGATCCCAGGGTCTTGGGATTGAGTCTCACATCGTGCTCCCTGCTCAGCGGGGAGACTGCTTATCCCTCTGCCTGCTGCTCCCCCAGCTTGTGCTCTCTCTCTTAAATAAATACATAAATAAATACATAAAATCTTTAAATAGGGGAAAAGAAAACCATCACCCACCATTTTGCACCAAAGGAGTCTCAAGAATTCTTTCTTGGCTGTGGGCTCCGGACCTCACCGCACCATACCTCACCTGCATTTTACCTACATCAAACTGACTGAGCCCCCCAGGCGCCCCTCAGAGCGTTCCTATTGTTAAAATGACAGAACTAAATATAGTAATGAGTTTGTCCTTTCTTCAAGGGAAGGCAGTCCGTGGATTGGGGGGTACAGGGCCTCAAAGCACTGACGCACTCTTGCCAAGGGATTTCGGGCAAGAGCGAGTTGTACAGGGTGTTAAAAGAGGCACCGAGGAAACAGGCTAGGAGGAGTTTGGGAATTTATTTATAAGGCCAGCAGGTCCTATTCTCTAGTGTAAGATAAACTAGCTAGAGCTGAATTGGAAGATTGTGATTGGCATTAGGTTTTTAAGCAGTGAAGTGTTTCCCTGATTGAAGGTTGACTCAGGTGTGCTGGGCCACAGGGCCAGCCTCCATTTTGTGGATCCCAATAGGTGAATTGACTTTATCACTATATTTCAGGACTTGCTCTGGGCATCACGGTAACGTCATGGAGCCGGAGTGGGTGTCTGTGGTACTTTTAATAGCAGTTGGGTTCAAAAGTTAGTGTCTATGGACTCTGAGAAACAAACTGAGCGTTCTAGAGGGTAGGGGGTGGGGGGATGGGTTAGCCCGGTGATGGGCATTAAGGAGGGCACGTACTGCATGGAGCACTGGGTGTTATACGAAAACAGTGAATCGTGGATCACCACATCGAAAACTGGTGATGTATGGTGACTAACATAATAAAAAAAATTTTTTTTAAATAAATAAATAAAGCTTGTCAAATTAAAAAAAAGCTAGTGTTAAGTTAGTGTTTAGAGCAAAAATCAAGTAATAGCAGAATTATCTTTGAAAATATTTTAAATCATCCCCATGGATAGTGAAATGGTCCCATTCTCAGAAGCACAGGACAGTTGAGAGACCTGGTTTTTACCTGAGGGATTATGTCATTCACCCTACGTTTCTCCAGGCTATTGATTGACTCAGTGTGTGGAATGGTACTATTTAAATTGCTATTTCATGCTCAGAGTCTTGTTTTGTTCTGTTTTGGCTAAAACTGGATTTGTATGAGTTAAGTATGTATATGACACCATTCGGTGAAATACATAGAAAAAGTATCTACATTCATTCTACTGACAGAGGTTACCCCCTGGGTGAGGACTGGGATCGGAGGTGCTGAAACCAAAAGGGTCAAAGAGGCCTTCAGTCTCCTCTGGGATGTTTTTATTGTTATTTAACAAGGAAAATGTATTCGTATTTTTCTTCTGTAACAGGAAAAGATCCCTGACAAGTCACTCACACGTGGTCAGAGAAAGACAAGCATGAAAAGAAAAAAAGGGTAAGACACTGATAGCAGTGTGCTGTGGGAGGCCTCAGGGTGGGGGGTAATGAATGCTTCCCTGCTACTTAATCTCATCCCTGTCCTTTTGTTCTGTGCTCAGGGAGCGGTGGTTGAATGAGGCTTTGCTTATTCTGCTTCAAGGTGACCTAGATAAGGCTTGGGCAGTTTGGCTTGTCTTGCCAGGTCCCTCCCCTGCCCCAGGGAAGGGCAGTTCTTTTAGTATATAGGTAGGTGAGGAGCACTGACACTAGGAGGAGACACCTGCATGAGTTTCCAATCTGCTATTTCTTTTTCTTTTCTTTTTTTTAAGGTTTATTTACTTGAGAGAGAGAGTGTGCATGCACAAGAGGGGGGAGGGTCAGAGGGAGAGGGAGAATCTCAAGCAGACTCCCGCCGTTAGCACAGAGCTCCATGTGGGGCTCGATCCCAGGACTCTGGGATCATGACCTGAGCCGAAGGCAGACACTTAACGACTGAGCCACCCAGGCACCCCTGCTTTTGTTTTCATTTTTATTTTAGTTTTTGGTTCACCTACCTTAGGATCAGAGGGACTAACTCCATGGCCAAGCAATCTATTCTTCCAGTTGGTCCTGGATTTAAAAACAGACAGCCCTTGGGGTGCCTGGGTGGCTCGGTTGTTAAGCATCTGCCTTCAGCTCAGGTCTTGATCCCAGGGTCCTGGGATTGAGCCCTACATCAGTCTCACTGCTCCCCGAGAAGCCTGCTTCTCCCTCTTCCACTCCCCCTGCTTGTACTCCCTCTCTCGCTGTGTCTCTCTCTGTCAAATAAACAAATAAAATCTTAAAACAAAAAAACAAAAAAAACAGACAGCCCTCGACACCAGAGTCTGTCATCTAAGACTGAGTGGAGCTCTAGGTTGTAAGTAAAATCTTCAAAATTGCAGACTGACTGCCTGTGACCTACATTGGTGAGGGCTTCAAAACTTTAACTTAAACATAAACTGTGAACAAACAGCCCAAAATTTAAAAATGGGCAAAGGACTTCTTTCTTCCAAAGAACACAAACAAATGGCCAATAAACATATGAAAAGATGCTCAACATCATTAACCATCAGGGAAATACAATGAGATTACTTCTCCCATACTATGATGTTTATAATTAAGAAAGAAAGAAAGAAAGAAAAGAAAGAAAGAAAGAAAGAAGAAAGAAAGAAAGAAAGAAAGAAAGAAAGAAAGAAAGAAAGAAAGAAAGAAAGAAAGAAAGAAAAGAAAAGTGTTGGCAAGGACGTGGAAAACCTGGAACCCACATATATTGCTGGTGGGAATATAAAATGGTAGAGCTGCTGTGGAAGACAGTTTGGTAATTATTCAAAAAGTTAAACACAGAATTCCCATATTACCCATTCCTAAGTATATGATGTAGGAATGACGTTAGGGTTTGAAGCCGACGGCCAAGAAAAAATTCCTGAGTTGTCTTTGGTGCAAAAAGGTGGTTCTATTAAAGCACGGGGACAGGACCTGCGGGCAGAAAGAGTTGCAATGGGGTCATTAAGGGTGGTGATTATATACCTTCAAGTTGAGAGGGGGTTAGGGATAGTGTAAGTCTCTAAGGAATTTTGGAAACAAGGTTTCCAGAACCTTGAAGGGGATAGCTATTGTTAGGAAAAGGTCATTTATTACATCTAATAAAGTCATGAGACCCTTCAGATGTATATCGGTGGGTCATATGCCGGGGGACGATTGCCATATCTTGTGGGGGGGTTTAGAGAGAAAGGAAATTTCCAAAGGAATTTTTTTTAAAGATTTTATTTATTTATTTGACAGAGAGAGACACAGCGAGAGCAGGAACACAAGCAGGGGGAGTGGGAGAGGGAGAAGCAGGCTTCCCACTGAGCAGGGAGCCCGATGCGGGGCTCGATCCCAGGACCCCGGGATCATGACCTGAGCTGAAGGCAGATGCTTAACCGACTGAGCCACCCAGGTGCCCGCAAAGGAATTTTTATATGTTAAGGTAGACTTACAGGATCCTGGGGGGGGCGGGGGGGTGTAGGGCTAAGATTGACTTTTGCCCTTAGCAAAGTGTCAACATCAGGGCAGTCGAGTCCCTAGAGGATTATCACTCTGCCTCTTTCAAGGACTTGACAGTGGGCTGTAAGTAGTAAGGAAATTTAATAATTTTTCTTCTGCCTTTGTTTCCCGCATCATATATACCAAAAGAATTGAAATCAGGGACTCAAACTGATGTTTGTACACCCACGTTCATGTCAGCATTGTTCACAACAGCCAAAATGTGGAAACACCCCAAGTGTCCACCAACAGATGGATAAACAAAATGTGATATACACATGGTATTCAATATTATACAGCCATAAAAAGGAATAAAGCTCTGATATGTGGCACAATGTGGGTGAACTCTGAAAATATTACTTTAAGTGAAATAAGCTAGACACAAAAGGACAAATATTGTATGATTCCACTTATATGAATTATCTAGAATAGGCAAATTCATCCAGACACAAAGTAGATTAGAGTTTACCAGGGGCTGGGGGGAAGGGGGGCTGGGGACTTATTGCTTAATGGGTATAGAATTTCTTTTGGGGGTGATAAAAAATTCTGGAAACAGGTAGTGGTGATGGTTGCACAGCTTTGTGATATACTTAATGCCACTGCACTGTATGGGTGAAAATGGTTAAAATGACAGAATTGATGACGTTATACATATTTTACCACAATTTTTTTAAAAAAAGTAAAAAATAATGAATAAATGAATAAATCATAAACCTTTTGTCAGGGAAAGAAGGGCTTTCAGTGAATCAACATTGCCACAGGGTAAAAAGCATAGGTCCCGTGAATCCCTAGACTCATAAAGGACAAAATTTTGTTTGATTATAGGGGCTTGGTGGAGACAAATACTCTGAGGCCTTTGTTATGTAACATAGGGAGCAGCTAAACTAGTTTTATCAAAACTTATCAGCCCTGGGACTGATACACGTGGAACTAACTGTTTCACAAAAAAACTGATTTTAGGGTTTAATGAAACCAAGCAGGAGAAACAAACATTAGGAGATGTTCTGTCTTCCATCTCACCAGGATTTAACATGACTGGGAATAGAGTGTGCTTGTGCTGATAAATCATAGTAGAAAGTACAAAGGGGGGACTTTCAAGGAGGACGTGGCAAACAGAACTGCAAGCAAAGGTCTTTAAGGCAAATAATAGAACAAGCTCCATACAGAAAATTTTAATTTTTTTAGATTTTATTTATTCATGCAGAAAATTTTATTTTTTTTCAATTTTTTAAAAAAGATTTTATTTAAAAAAAAAAATAAAAAAAATAAAAAGATTTTATTTATTTGAGAGAGAGACAGCACATGAGATGGGAGAGGGTCAGAGGGAGAAGCAGGCTCCCCGCTGAGCAAGGAGCCCAATGTGGGACTCGATCCCAGGACTCCAGAATCATGACCTGAGCCAAAGGCAGTCGCCCAACCACCTAAACCACCCAGGCGCCCCATACAGAAAATTTTAATATGTAATCATAGAAGAGAGTTCAAAGCCATATAACCAGAAGATATATTTGGTCTACACAGTGTTTAAATTAGTTGCTAATGGGTGCCTGGGTGGTTCAGTCGTTAAGCGTCTGCCTTCGGCTCAGGTCATGGTCCCGGGGTCCTGGGATCGAGTCCCGCATCAGGCTCCCTGTTCGGCGGGAGGCCTGCTTCTCCCTCTCCCACTCCCCCTGCTTGTGTTCCCTCTCTCGCTGTGTCTCACTCTGTCAAATAAATAAATAAAATCTTAAAAAAAAAAAAAAATTAGTTGCTAATGCTTAAAAATCAAAATATTTCACTTTAAATTCTGTTTGATATTTCCTCTTGAAAAATCAGAAGACCTGGCAAAAGTGGGTCCACAGTCTTGCCTGGAAACCATCCCTGGCACTGAGAGGTGGTTGCCCCCTTGGAAGGGCTAGGTGGTCTGTAGGTTGTCCCTTGCCCAGCAAAGCAGGCTTCATTCACCCATGGGTGTTGGAATACCACGGTATCACCAGGGCCAGTCCCCCCTAAAACATCTAGCTCTTTAAAATGGAAACTGTCGGGGCGCCTGGGTGGCTCAGTCAGTTAAGCGACTGCCTTCAGCTCAGGTCATGATCTCAGGGTGCTGGGATCGAGCCCCACATCAGGCTCCCTGCTCCGTGGGAAGCCTGCTTCTCCCTCTCTCACTCCCCCTGCTTGTGTTCCTTCTCTTGCTGTCTGTCGAATAAATAAATAAATAATCTTAAAAAAATAAAAAATAAAATGGAAACTGTTAAAACAAAACAAAACAATTTGGTAGGCAAATACATTTTCTCTGACCTGTGTAAGGAAAAATGTGTTTAATTAGTTTAAATTTTGGTATTGAAAGAGGACTTCGACTTCCTCCATTTTTTAAAAAAGATTTTATTAGTGCAAGGCGGGGCAGCAGAGGGAGAGGGAGAAGCAGGCTCCCCCTTAGCAGGGAGCCTGATTTGGGGCTCGATCGCAGGACCCTGTGATCATGATCTGAGCCAAAGGCAGATGCTTAACTGACTGAGCCACCCAAGCATCCCTCAACTTCCTCCATTTTTCTCCTCCAACTTTCTAATTCAGTTCTTCTTTCCAGCTTCTCTCTCAATTCAGCAAAAGACTCTGCAGGCAAAGCCTCTCCTGATGGGAACTGAAACTAGCCCCTGGCAATAAGGACTGCCCTGAGCCAGCAAGACCCCGCCCAGAACAGTGATCCATTTGACCTTCACTGTCCACCCACACTCCCCAGCAACGTTTATCGCACATTTTCCGTATATAAACTTGGAACTGTTTTCTGCACCTTGCAGACAGTCTTTGAGACGCTGGTCAACAGTCTCACCAGTGTTGGCCTCACTGAGATAAGCTCCTTTCTTGTTTCACCACCACTTGTCTCTCTGCCTTTGGGTTTTGTCAGTGGCAAGTGGCCAAACCTAGTCTGTTTGGGACCCCCGGAGCAGGTGTTCCTGTGCCCTGGGCGCCCCAGCTACAGTACACCGTATTGTTGTAGAAAATTTAGGCAAAACAAGGGCAGGACTGTGAGCTTGGGACTGGTCTGCTTATTTATAGCTGAGTCCCTCATCTTTAGAACATTACTGATGCCCATAAATACAGGAGGAGGAAATGAAGATGTCATGTGGTATGCAGTAACCAAAACATTCGTAGGAAGAACAGAGCAAGCTTGCCCTAAGGGGACAGTGCATGAAGAAAGAAAAACACAGAAGCACAAGACTTTGACAGATGTCACTGATTTGGGGGCAGGAGCCCAGAGAGATGAGAATCATGATAGAGAACTGAGCTGGACTTAAAACTCTGTGCTTAGTAGGGCACTAAGGCAAATGACAACATTTCCAGAAGAATTTTAGTTATGTGGGGGAAAAAAAGGAATATAAATAAGTAAAATGATTCCATAAACTTGTACGCTATATAAAATGTCCTTGGTAGTAAAATAAAAATGACTCTGGGGATCTCTGGTAATGGAGATGTCTCAATGTTTCTCTTGGATTTGTAGGGGCCAATCCAAGATGGGCTGCTTTGGCATAAAGATTATTTTGAATTAAAAGCAATCAAGTCGGGTTGCCTGTCTGGCTCAGCAGGGTTGTGAGTTTGAGTCCCACGTTGGGTGTGGAGCCTACTTAAAAAAAAACAACCAAGACCCAGCAGATTCAGGTAAAGTTCTTTATCTCCCCCCACAACTGCTTAAAAAGAATTTAGATAGAAGACCTGCTCCAGGAAGAGAGCATAGATAACTATATTATGATATGAACTAGGTATAGTAGACAGAGAGGAACCTAGCAAGGCCTTTTTGAGCAAAGTCCTCTCTGATGTGGAGAACAAAGGCAAAAGAAAAAAATTAAATTTCTTTACAGTTGGGCATTTCTTTACAGTTTACAGCCCATTGACAAGTACTTGAGAGACAGGCAGAGTGACCTTCCTGAAGGATCTTAGACGTCTCAAAAAGTTAATACTTTGCCAGAGGCAAAAGGCAACCTTGGCTTGTTATTAGCCTGACCTCCAGGATCCTGTAACAATCACTTTGGGAACTTCTTTTATATCTACTCCTCCCCCACCAAATATATATGAGTAATCATCCTCTAAACATATGGCCCACTGATATCCATCTGAAAGGTCTCATGACTAGAAGAGTTTGCTATGCTGCAGGATTTCTTTTCCTTAGTGCCCATGGTTCTTGGTCGCGCGGCACCAGACGAAGAGTGGTGGGCAGCAAAGCAAAGTTTACTGGGCAATAGTCCAAAGGTCCCACAGAGGAGGGGACCTGAGAGGGTTGCCACTAGAGTTTCTAAGTCCAGGGGTTTTTATGAGAATGTTGGCGGGTGGTTTTAATCTGATTAACCCTCCATGCGCCTGTCACCCAATCAGGTTTTTGTCCATGCGCCCATCTACCCATCAGGTAGTTGTTCACGTGGGAAAGGGTGGCGGGCTCCTTCCAGCGTGGTGTAAAATCCTTTTTAAGGGTAGTTTCCTCTTAGGGTGGGGGCCCTTGTGCCTGCCTGCCTTTCTTCGGAGGATCCTTCATTAATATGATGGAGAAGGGCTACTGTGGGTCTGAGATTATGCAAAGGTTCAGTTGTCTAGTGAGACAGAGAAACTAAAGGAACCCCATGAAAAACTGCTTTCTTCACTCCTTTTCCTGCTTCTGTTCTTGCTAGGACCTACACCCCAGCCTTACACAGGCCTTAGAGAACAGATAATGTTATGAACTTGTAAAGGTGAAGAAGTTAACGATCTCTTCGGAGTCTTCCAGCACAATAGATAGTATCTAAGGAGTGACTGGGTGGGGTTGTCATGAATGTTTTCCAAGACCACTGACTCATCAAGACCCCTGGCTCCAGGGCATAAGTGACTTATGAAGAACACTTAAACACTCCTTTGTTCCTGGATGTCTGAGAAGATATGTGCAGTGGACCACAATCCTCAATAAAAACCCCAGACCCCAAGCAAAGATGAGACTCACCTTTCCTTTCCAGGTCTCCCGGACACTGTACCTGCACTCTCTCCGTGTCTTCAATAAACTCTACTCTCACTTCCTCTCGCCTCACATTTGATTTTTATCCTGCGCAAAGCCAAGGACCCTCTTGGCTCATCCTGTGGTACCTCTTCTGGATCCTTGAACCTGGTCAACCTGCATCGTCTAGCATCTTTTCTTTCTCTTTCTTTTCTTCTTTTCTTTCCTTTCCATTCTTTCCTTTCCTTTCTTTCCTTCTTTCTTCTTTTTCTTTCTTTCTTTCTTTCTTTCTTTCTTCTTCCATCATCTAGCATCTTTTCTTTCTTTCTTTCTCTTTCTTTCTTCCTTACTTTCTCCCTCTCCCTCCTTTCTTTTTTTCTTTCTTTCTTTCTTTCTTTCTTTCTTCCATAGTCTAGCATCTTTTCTTTCTTTTTCTTTCTTTCTTTCTTTCTTTCTTTCTTTCTTTCTTTCTTTCTTTCTTTCTTTCTTTCTTTCCTTTCTTTCTTTCTTTCTTTCTTTTTCTTTCTTTCTTTCTTCCTTCCTTTCTTTCTTTCTTCTTTCTTTTCTTCTTTCTTTCTCCTACTAACTGATCACACTATTTGGATAACACTGTCTCACCAAGACGGACACAAGCTCCATTCTCACTGATGAGTTTAGGGTTTGAGGCCTCATGGCCAACACTTTACAAGCCTATGGGCCAACCAACACTCCCAGACTTTTCTGGTCACCCTCCTTGCATTTGCAAAGATGAACCAAGAAATTAGCTTTGCATGGGGTCTGGCATGCCCCCCACACCTCCCCCTTGTAACGTAAACAGTTGCTGGAGGCTGCCCTGACAGGCTAGCTGCACAGTCCAGAGTGAAGACACAGACTTTAGGGACCAGAGTTTGGTTAATTACTAAATTATTTCTTGAATTATTATTTATTAAGCACCCATGGTTTGGGTGCTAGGGATGTAAGGGTGAACTTTAATGGATAAAGGGTCTGTCCTCATGGAACTGATGTGCTATCAAGGGTGTGGGAAGGGAGAAAAAATAAACAATGATGCTTGTCAATGTCTTCTGCAAATAGTAATTTTCAGATTCTAGTGTGCAGTCCAGTTGCTTGGTGAGCTCAGTGAAGTGGATTGCTGGACTCCATGCCCAGAAACTGATTCAGTAGGTTTGAGGTGGGGTCAAAGAATTTGCCTTTCTAACATTCTCAGGTGATACTACTCAAAGTGGAGTTTGCACAAATCATAGAACTCCGAGGTCACTACCTGTAAGATGAAGGATTTCATACCTTGCTTGCTCCTCCGAGTGTGGTTCGCAGGACTACCTGGTGATCTTTATGAAAAGTACAGAAAGAAGTGAATTCTTCCCCTAAAGGGAAGTTGCTCAGCTAATAACAAAGAAGGAATTACTTGGTTAAATATGGAGAAATGACAATGTGTTGCTACATTAAAACCTCGAAGGAATTAAATACTGATGAGAAATAATTTTGTTGATTGAATTAAAGGGTGTTTATAATAATAATATTCAGTGTTATGAGGTAGAATTCTTATACCATTGGCATGAGCATAAATAGCAATGTGTACCAAAAGCCTTTAAAATAATGCTTTAATTCAGTAATTCCTCATTTGAAATTTTATATTAATAAACTAACCATTGGTGTGCATGAATTTTTTCAGTTTTAGAAAAATTAAGCCATTTATTTTGAGGTAATTGTAGATTCACATGCAGTAAGAAATAAAATCTTAAAATATATATATATTAAGTGAAAATTTTGCAAGTGTATTTTTATTTTCTTTTTTACTTGTTCATATTTTCTGAAAGTTATATAGTTACCATCTATTACTCAAAAATTGTTGTATTGTGGTAAAATACATATAACATTTTTAAAAAGATTTGTTTATTTATTTTAGAGATAGAGAACAAGCACGAGCTGAGGGAGGAGCAGAGGGAGGGGGACAAGCAGACTCTGCACCAAGGGCAGAGCCCAACATGGGGCTCAATCCCACGACCCTGAGATCACGACCTGAGCTGAGTAGGACACCCAACTGCCTGAGCCACCCAGGTGCCCCACATAAATTTTGAGCGTACGGTTCAGTGGCATTAAATACATTTACGCTGTTGTGAAGCCATCACCACTATCCATCTCTAGGACTTTTTCATCTTCCCATACAGAAACTCTGTACCCATTAAACAATAACTCTCCATTCCCCACTTCCTCGGGATCCTGGTAACAACTGTTCTAGTTTCTGTCTCTATGCATTTGGCTATTCTAGGTATCTCATAGAAGTGGAATAATATAATATTGTCTTTTTGTGACTGGCTTACTTCACTTAACATAATGTCTTCAAGGTTCATCCATGTTGGAGCATGTACGGGATGCCACATTGATTATGAATCCATAGGCTACCACTAAATATAAAGTCGCTTACAATAAGCCTCATATTTGTGAGATGCTTGCACGTTTGTAGCTGTGAATTGCAAAGCTAAAGATAAGTCTGAAGTACCAAGGCTAAAGCATCTTTTGGACTGAATTTGGCGGGGGTGACCTGCTGGGAGGCAGGTTAGTTTAGGCTGGGGAAAATGACATTCATGAGGACAGAAAAGTGGAGACCCATGCAACACATGTGGTGACAAGAAGCCAACTCACCTGGCTATGCTCGGGAGCCTGAGTAGGGCAATACTGAGAAAAACAGAGAAGATGCTATGGTTTGAATGTTTGTGTTATCCCCAAGTTAATTTGTTGAAAATCCTAATGCCTGAAGTGATGATATTAGGAGGTATCCTTTGGGAGATGCTTAGGTCATGAGGGTGGAGCCCTCATGGTTGGGATTAGCACTATTTTATAATTGTTGTTTTTTTTAAGATTTTATGTATTTATTTGACAGAGAGAGACACGCGAGAGAGGGAACACAAGCAGGGGGAGTGGGGGAGGGAGAAGCAGGCCCCCCCGTCAAGCAGGGAGCCCGATGCGGGGCTCGATCCCAGGACCCTGGAATCATGACCCAAGCCGAAGGCAGCCGCTTAACTGACTGAGCCACCCAGTCGCCCCTAGCACTATTTTTTTTTTTTTTTTTTTAAAGATTTTATTTATTTATTTGACAGAGAGAGACACAGCGAGAGACGGAACACAAGCAGGGGGAGTGGGAGAGAGAGAAGCAGGCTTCCCGCAGAGCAGGGAGCCCGATGTGGGGCTCGATCCCAGGACCCTGGGATCATGACCTGAGCCGAAGGCAGACGCTTAACGACTGAGCCACCCAGGCGTCCCATCCCCTAGCACTATTTTAAAAGAGATCCTGGAGAGATGCCTCATCTCTTCTGCCCTTTGAGGTTACAAAGAGAAGTCTGTGACCTGGAAGAGGGCCCTCACCCTACCATGCTGGCACCCTGAGCTCAGACTTCCAGCCTCCAGAGCCATGAGAATAGCAGCCCGAATGGACTGAGATGGATGATAAAGGCGAAGATGGAGAGGCAAAATGTACATATAAACAGTTTCAACGTAATCAGAGATGCTATTTCAAGCCAGAGGGAACTGAAGCTAAGATGGGACATATTCCAATTACTGTTTAGAGAAAGAGGTACTGTTGATTTGTGTAGTTTGAATGGCAGGAGGCTGGGACAGGCATGCAGACGAGGCACAACCTCTCAAGTTGGGTTCAGATGGGCTCAAACTTGCCCTGTGAGGTTCATTGATGCACCCACACTCTACCGTGCCAATCAGGATTTGTTGTGTAGACTGCATGCCTAGTTAAGAGAAGGAAACAGAATGCAACAAAAGGAAACCATCAGAAAATGGAGCAGTCAGGGGTATGGTTTTGGAGGGCTGACCTAGAGGCAGGGTAGAGAGACCCCTTTCTCAAAACGTTTGTCCGGAGTTCTGGGGCTCCTGGATTTCACTCTGGTCTGAACCAAAAGATAAAGCCTGGAGAACTTAGGAGAACCTTGCTTCTTATGGCCATTGCTGGGGATGGAAGCAAAGACAAAACCCAGGACAGATGTTGCACCAGCCGCCCCAGCCTAGCTGGTGAGTCACACCCTGAATTCGGACAGGAGTCAAGGGCCTGGGGTGGGAGTTTACCTGCCTAATCTTGATTCGGTTCCTTGATATTTTCTTCATTGTTGTGCAGAACCACACAGTAAGAGAGTCAAAGGAGCTGAGAGTAGATGTGAAGAGGAAGGGCTGGTGGTTAAGGGATCCATGGGGACAATCAGAAGCTCCCCTTTTGTTTCAACCCAACCAGCACAAGGATGTAATCCTGGACTGGGGGATAGCTATTGAAATGGATAGGAAAAGGCAGACCCAGATGAAGGGGAAAAATCACAAGATTAACAAAAACATCTCACAGTGTGAAGGACTTTAGAAGCCACCCAAGGTCAATTTCCCCTCTAAAGAAAATGATTACTAACATTTTTGAGGACTTCCTTCACATTAGGGTGTTCTAACTGCTTTAAATGTAAGTCCTTTAATCCCCTCCAGAGTCCCGGGGCCATTAGGGCCCCTGTTTATAGAGATGAGGCAACAGAGGTTAGGCAGCCTGCCTGAGGTGGCAGATGGTGAGTGGTGGAATCTGGATCCGAACCTGGGCATGCGCTCCAGCACCTGCAGGCCAGCCATCAAGCAATTCTACTTTCTTTTCTTTCTTTTCTTTTCTTTTTTTTTTGGGTATGTGTACTTTCAGAGCCCAACATCCCTGTATACTTCTGCTCCCTCATCCCCTCCATTTGTGCACCCTAGTGAATACATTCAGAGTCTAAAGAACAGAGCAAAGTATTTCTTGCTGTTCCGATGCAGTTTCCTTTTGGGTGACGAGGCACCTCTTTCTTGTTCTCTGCCCTTTTTCTACCCTTTTCCCCATGCCCAACCTCAGGAGCCCACCCAGCTTCATCCTACCATACTCTGTATTCAGGCCAGCAGGGCCCATCTGCCCCTCCTGTCTGAGATTGCCAAATCCCTTTATCCTGGTCCTCAGATTCTTAAGAGCAGAAAGGCCATTTTAAAAGATAAGCCTCTGGGCGCCTGGGTGGCTCAGATGGTTAAGCGTTTGATTTCGGCTCAGGTCATGATCCCAGCGTCCTGGGATCGAGTCCTGCATCACACTCCCTGCTCAGCGGGGAGCCTGCTTCTCTCTCTCCCTCTGCCCCTCCCCGCTTCTTGTGTGGGCAAGTGTGCACAGGCTCTCCCTCTCTATCCCTCTCTCGGAAAAAAAAAAAAAAAAAAAACCTTAAAAAAAAAAGACAATAAAAGATAAGCTTCTGTCTTGCTACTATTGCTTACCTTGGTTAAAAGGAAAGTAAATTAGGACCCAAATAGTCTGAAACAGGGCCTCTCCAGGCTGAAAATGAAAGTGCTAGGTACACCAAAGAAGTATACTATTATTTAAGGCAGTATTATGAGTTCAGGTCTCTGGTTGACTCAGAGAGGAATTATAAACTCCTATTCGCCATCAGCAGCCTTCCGTTTTCATGTTACTGGTTCTGGGAAACCAGGTTTCAAACAGGTCCAAAATGGGTAGCATATGATTCCAGGGGGTCTAGGGTCATTCAACAGAGGTACTGGTGTGTACGTATTTGAAGCTTAGTAAGCTGTTTCCCTAAGATTCTCACAGCAGTTGAATATATCTTTTTCCTGAAATCCTCATCCTCTTGGTGGGAATGGGAATGGAAAGAGCAAGTAGATGAGACAGGGACACAGAACCCCAAATGACTGCACCCACCCCAGTGGCCAAAACTCTAATCCTCAAAATGTCCTTATGTTCAGCAGAAATCCACTTCCTATGGATCAAGTCTGCACTTCGAAGCCCACAGAGAAAGGACCTTCTTTTCCCAGTGACAACCCTTAAGCTTCTGTTCTAAAGGAGAAAAATCCCTATTTCCTTTATATATATATATGCTCATTCTACTCCGCCACTTTCCAGACCTCCATCATCCTGATCATTCTGCTCTGATTTACTCAAGTTTGCTAATATACTTTTAAATACGGCACCAGGAATTGAAAGATTATTTCCTCAGGAAAGAGTAGTTATGTTGCACGCACAATGTCTGAACAAGGCAGAAGGAGACAAGAAATGGAAGTGATTTTAAGGAAGTGAGCTTGAGGACTGGAAAGATGGTATTGAGAAACTGCACATAGTGGTTCAGATGTAAGATAATTTGAGGGTGGCTGTGTTTCCTGGTGGGAAACAGGAAATACATACCTGACGGGAGAAGAGATGAAGACCGAAGGTATAAAGAGTCTTCAGCCTAGATGTAGACAGTGGTAGTAAATCCAGTGAGGGAGGGGGAAAACTCCCATTTGTGGAGGACAAGGATGATCAGGCTGTGCTGCTTTCCCAGTGTTAATATCATCTGGTCTTCACAATTTTGTTAGGTAGGAATCCCAGCCCTCATGAGGAGGGTGAGGCTGATAAAAGTTAAGTAACTTGCCCAGGGCCACTGAACCACTAAGTGAAAGGGCTGGGACTCCAATTCAGGTAGTTCTCAGGGAGTGTGATGAGAGCCTCAAGAACTTGTTCTCAAATCTTTGGAGTCAAGTATAAATCACTGAGGAGCATTAGTGCATGAAGGTTTCCCAAGTTGTCTGTAGACGGAGTGCAGATTTAGTGCTTATGAAATGAAGTCTACAGTTTGTTGGGAGGCTGGGAGAGCACAGAGCTTAATGGTTAGGAACACCAGCTATAAAGAGACCTGGCTTCAAATCATAGATTTGCCCCTTGCATGTTGCGTGTTCTTGGGAAAATTTCTCCACCTTTCTACCTTTTCTTTGTCTATAAAATGGTATGAGTAATACCAACTTTGTAGCATTGTTACAAGGACTAAATGAGATCGTGTTTTTAATGGGGTATATTCATATATCTATATAAGTAAAATATATGTAAAGAGTATATATGAGAAATGCTTAAGTGGTAAGCATTCAACAAAGGATAGCTATTTCTATATAAATTATTCATTTGTCTTTGGCACTCAACATTGAGCCTCTTTTAACTTCATTATTAAAAAAATTTTGGGGGGGCAACCGTCTTGGGTCCCCTCCCTCCTTGGGAGCTTTCTACTATCAACTTCGCTATAGCTTAATAAACCTTGCTTTGCTGCCCACCGCTCTTCAAAAAAATAAATAAATAAATAAATAAATAAAAAATAAAAAATAATTTTTTAAAGATTTTGTACACCCAATGTGCAGCTCAAACTCACAACCCTGAGATCCAGAGTTACATGCTCTACTGACTGAGACAGCCAGGTGCCCATTGGGCCTCTTTTCAAAATGGAGAATGAGTGTGGTAGATCATAATGTGTCACTTGGCTTAGGTTGAGCTACTTTTCCCAATTCCTTTCCATGTGTGTTTCCAGTTAGGATGATCCATGAGAGATTCTTGTGGCAGATTCTTGAGACTGAGGGCAGAAGTGAAGGAACTGCCATTTTGTAGCTTACACACATTGTCATTTATTATTGTGAGGAAGCAGCCAGGCTTACAACTGCTCCAGCTTCCCCTGTATCCTCCTCCAGCATCTCTGGCTTCTGGGCCGGAAGTGGGTGGTTAGCACTCTGATGAAGGGTCACAGCTTCTGCAAGACAACCATAGCCTCACGGTTGGAGGCAACAAGGACTGTCACCATTTCATTTCATCTTTTGGCTCCAGCATGTGCTTCCTGTCTTCCACCTTAGATCCAGCTTCTCTTCCCCACTGCCTGCCTGCTGACTATGTATACCTCCTAGTTAGGGTTGCCAGACTTAGCAAATAAAAATATAGGATGCTCAATCAAATGTGAATTTCAGATAAACAACAATTTTTTAGTGTATGTTCCTCTGTAATTCACATTTCACTGGGCATCCTGGTTTTTTTTTTTTGTTTTTTATTTGCTAATTTTGGCAACGCTAAGAGTGGAAGGTAAGTGACTGGGGAAAGATGATTGCTGGGCAGAATCCCGTTGAGGATAGTGACTGTGAGTTTACAATGACACCAATTAATACCCAGCTGAATGCTTTCCTCCAGCTGGGCTCAGCTGCTTGGGAGCAGGTAAGGCCTAGATAATTGGGTTTCTCCAGAGTTAGGATTTTACCAGGTAGATGCTGGTAAAAAGCACAGGAGAGTTTAGGGCAGAGGTTTGCAAACTTGAATTGGTCACAGCATCACTCAGAGGACTTTGTCAGAATGCAAACTGTGGAGCCCCACCCACCCCTGAAGTTGCTGATTCAGTAGGTCTGGGTGGGACCCAAGAATGTGCACTTCTAATGAGTGCAGCACTTTAAGACCCACTGGAGTAGAATGAAATGGGGGACAATGAGATTGAAAGTAGATAAGGGGAAGGAGTGACAATGGAGGGGCTGATGGGGCAGAGTGTATTTCCTGCCTTCACAGTGAGCACAAGACTGTGATGGTGACTTAGGGGGTGGGGGTGGGGGGTTGTGTTCCTTCAATCTGTTCTTTGCTCTCTAATTTTGGGCTATGTATGTACTAACCCTGTCCTTTCCTAACACTGGCCTCCCTTCTAACCAGGGAAGTTTTGAGAACTCTGGTGTCATGACACTAGTATCCAGTGTGATCTATGGGAAGCTGGGCATTAAAACAGACGCACTGAAGGAGGCAACATCAACCACAGAGGTATGGAAGTGAAGGTCACAAGATCCCACACAGAGACCTATAGGAAGAAAGGATGAGAGAGGGGAGAGGCGAAGGAGGACACGCAAAGAGCACAATGCACAAAAAGCCAGAACGCACAAAGAGAAAAGCAAAACCCAAACAAAGAAAACTGCACAGAGGTAAGAGAAGCACAAATATACAAAGGTGAGGAAAGCAAAGAGGCTAACTGCCTCAGAGAGTTTCCCAGAGGGACTGAGTGATGAAGAAGAACAATAAGGCATCAGGAGCCATAGGGAAGATGAATAGAATTTTGTCATCTAAATTGTGTGTTCTGAGAGTGTTTGATCATGTCTCATGTACTCATCCTATATCCTACTGAAAAGTACACTACAGAGAACAAAATTGCCAAATTGAGGGGTTATGAGTGTATGGGTGTGGGTGTATCATTTTTGATTCTGTACTTTATTACTCATGCTGTTTTTCCTTTTGCATGTCTCATTTACAATGGCCTGGCAAGATTGTGAGAACCATCACCAACATCAACATCATCATCATAATCATCATAGGAATAACACAATAGTCACAATAATCGCTCCCATATCCCAGACCCCATGCCTTTCCATATATATTATCTCAATCAGTCCTTTTTTCCTTTCACCAACCCACGAGATTGGTAAATCATCCTCCTTTTTCAGATGAGGGTACTTGCCAGTAATGGGATGTGAAGCAAAGTCTCTTCCCCACATCCTCCCACCTACCCAACACGAACAGTCCAGGCCTAAGCTCTGCATTTGTCTCTGTTCTGATTACATTTCTGCAATCAGGAAGGGACACTTCCGCTTGGGAGGTACAAGGGAAGGCTGGTTTGAAAAGCCAGGAAATGTGAGGTTGGGGAATGGGGAGGAGAAGGAGAAGTGGAAATTATTAATCTTACCTCAAATTCACTCTGATTTTCCACATTCTTCTTTAGGGTGTATAAATGAGGAGCAAGGGAGACCTTTAAGGGAGTGTTTAAACCCCCTGCTTTGAAATCACTGTGATAGGAGACTGACACAGTGGAGAGAGCTCTATGAGGGTACAGAACATAGAGCAAGGGGATGTTGGGGTGACTGGGGTCAGGGCTGAGGAGGCTTCCTCCCAGAAGAGGAAATCCCTAAAGGCAAATATCAATGATAGGCAAAGGGTTCCTATTCCTAATATGTATAATGCACTTACTTGCAAATCAGTAAGGGAAAGGCAAACACCTCTAATGGAAAAATGGTCAGAATTGAACATGCATGTCAAAAGAAGAAATACAGGTGACTAATCAGCATGTGAAAAAAAGGCCAACAAAAATATTTTTAGATAACTTCCATTGTCAGTGGTTGTGTGGAGAAATGAGTAATTTACTCCAGTAGAGGGCAGTTTGCATGTATGTATTCACGTTTACTTTTACTTTTGTACTGTGGTAAAATATACATAATATAAAACTTACCATTTAACTATTTTAAGTATACAGTTCAATGGCATTAAGCCCACTGACACTGTTGTGCAAACCACCACCATCTCTAGGACGTTTTTCACCTTCTCAAACTGAAACTCTACCTGTTAAACAATAAGTCTCCATTCCCCCCTATATTCACATTTTTTAAAATTTTATTTTATTATGTTCTGTTACTCACCATACAGTACATCATTAGCTTTTGATGTAGTGTTCCATGAATCATTGTTTGCGTATAAGATCCAGTGCTCCATGCAGTACGTGCCCTCCCTAATACCTATATTCACATTTTAATATGATTTATGGTTTTATTTCAGTAATTGCTCTTCTAAGAATTTATTCTAAGGAGATAATCGAAAAATGTGAAAAACATACATGTACAAGAATGTTCCCAGTAGAAACAACCTACATATCCATCAGTAAGGAATTGGTGAAATAAATTATGCTGCTCAGGGACAAGGGAACACAGTGCAGTCATTAACAATTATGATGTTGATTATGTACACTATCAAGGAAACATGTCCATGATCTACTTAATGAAGGACAAAGATGATAAAAATGGATATCATGGCTCTATTATATAAAACTATGTATGTGTGTGTCTGTTGTACTTCATTTCTAGAGAAAAAGAAATACTCAGATCCCCAGTTGAGGCAACGTCTTGTTTCACTTGATTAGGAAATATATTGTCCCTGTGGCATAGATGAGTGAAATTTCCAAATGCATCTGGCTATGCAAAGTAGAATGTCTCTCACCTGTTTGTTGTCTGAAATACAGTCAGAAATAATACAGGGGTGTCTGGCTGGCTCATTTGGAAGAGTTTGTGACTCTTGATCTCAGGGTCATGGGTTCAAGCCCCATGTTGGGTGTAGAGATAACTAAAAAAAAAAAATCTACTTCTGAAGTAATATGTAGCGATTGTATCCTATTGGTGGACTAGAAATATCCTCCCCTCCTCTCCATCTATTGCCACATACTAGAATTTGAGCGAGTTGTAACAGATTGTGATGTTGCAATATTCTTTAATGTGCACAGGTTGGTTATATTGTCTTTAATTGACTTAGAATGCATTTCTTCCCATGTTGGGTACAGCATAACCAGGAAAATAATGTTATCTCATTATAACATTACTATAATGGCAACAAATCGTATCTGTCTAGGAGGGAATGTGATAGTTTTGTTAAAAAGGGATAAATAGAGGGATGCCTGGGTGGCTCAGTCGGTTAAGCTTCTGCCTTCAGCTCAGGTCATGATCCCAGGGTCCTGGGATCAAGTCCCGCATTGGGATCCCTTCTCAGTGGGAAGCCTGCTTCTCCCTCTCCCTCTGCCTGCCGCTCCCCCTGCTTGTGCTCTCTCTCTGACAAATAAGTAAATAAAAAATCTTAAAATAAAAAAAATGGATAAATAGAGGGGCATCTGGGTGGCTCAGTCAGTTGAGCTTCTACCTTCGGCTCAGGTCATGATCCCAGGGCTCTGGATTGAGCCCCTCATTGGGCTCCCTGCTCAGTGGGAAACCTGCTTCTCCCTCTCCCTCTGCCTCTCCCCTCCACTTGTGCTCTCTCTCTCAAATAAATCAAATCTTTTTTTTTTTTAAAGACATTTTTTATTTATCTATTTGACAGAGAGATAGCACAAGTAGGCAGAGTGGCAGGCAGAGGGAGAGGGAGAAGCAGGCTCTCCGCTGAGCAGGGAGCCCTATGTGGGGCTCGATCCCAGGACCCTGGGATCATGACCTGAGCTGAAGGCAGCTGCTTAACCAACTGAGCCACCCAGGTGCCCCTAAATAAATAAAATCTTTGAAAAAATGGATAAATACCTCTGTTCAATAGAGGAGATATATACTGCTTTTTTTTTTTTTTAAGGAAATATCAAAGTTAGGCTCGAGTTTTGTATAATCTTGGGTCCATTTGTGACCACCTAAGACCAGTTTATTTCCCAAGCATATTCTGTGAATACTGTCTCACTTCTATACATTTTATGAATAGTAGGCATACTTTTAAATCTATACTGTCAATGGAAATTTCACTTGAAAGATGTTTTTGTTATATTTTAACCTATAAGATAAAGTTCCAGTATATGTAAATGTAAATTGTATGTAAATTTTATTAATGAATGAAGATAAATCAAATCATATACATTTGGAAATATTAGCATTTTTTTTATTAAATGTAATAAAGCTTTTAAACTACTCTGATGTGCCCTCTCTGAGCAAAACTATTAAACATAGTAAAATAAAAATTAAAAGTAGCTGATAAAAATAGGATCCCGTGACCCCATTATAGAAAACAGTGTGTATACGTGTATGTATATAAGTGTGTAGATTAAGAACAATATCTTAAGGGATGTTTGGCAAATTGAGTTGTTGGGTTTTTTTCAAAGATTTTATTTATTTATTTGACATTTATTTGTTCCCTCCAGAGAGGGAACATAAGCAGGGAGAGTGGGAGAGGGAGAAGCAGGCTTCCCGCTGAGCAGGGAGCCCGATGCGGGGCTCGATCCTAGGACCCTGGGATCATGACCCGAGCCGAAGGCAGACGCCCAACAACTGAGCCACCCAGGTGCCCCAAATTGAGTTTTTTGAGTGATGAAGTTTTGTTTTCTTTATTTTTTCCCTTTTTTTTTTCTTTTTTTTTTAAAGCAGGCTCCTTACCCAGTGTAGGGTTTGAACTCATGATCCTGAGATTAAGAGTCGCGTGCTCCGCCTACTGAGCCAGCTGGGTGTTCCTCTTTCCTTAATTATTTAATTTTTTTACAACAAGCATTTTATTTTTATATTTGGGGGGAAATAATTTTCTTTTGCAGGGGAAAAGTGTGACTCTGAGACTAAAATGCTTTTGAGTACTTCCCTGAAACCACCAAAGCTTTATAGCCATCACTCTACCCACTTGCCCTTTCTCTCCTGAGAAGAATCCACTGAGATTCTTACCCATAGCTCTTCCCTTGTTTGACTTAGTTTTGAAAGAGCCATGTTGTGTCTTCTATTTCTTCACCCTCCTGGTTTTTTCTCCCCTCTCCCTATTTATCTTTTCTGCCAGGGTGGATTCTACAATATTGAGGCCCTGGGGGCTGGATTCACAGATACCCAATGCTGCCCTCTGTTGGGACTCATTTTTGCCAATGTATTCTCCATGGGTCCCGTGGTTCTTTCCACTTTCCTAGAGAGCTGTGGTATGACTGACCTCATTATCACTTCATACAGTCTGGGGGTGGTGGTAGTCCAGGGTGGTGTGCAACATAGGCTTCTGGCTGAATACTTTGTGTTCAAAAAGGATGAACACGTCCAGAGGAGAAAGGTCCTCATGGGAACAGAGTCTCTGGATAGGTTACGAGGACCATAGTTGTGTCCCTTGGTGGGAGTGTTTGGCTTAGCTGTGAAATTCAGTCTGGGCTCTCAGCTCATTTGGAGAGGAGACTCACTTGGTGGAAAATTTAATGTACTCTCTAATCACTTTTTCATTTTTATGGAAATCATACTGGGGAGAGGTTTCGCCACCTGCAAATATTTGTGATCTGTTTCCATGATGCCATGGGGGTGCAGAACACTAGGGAGAGGTGTCTTTTAAATACTGAGTGATGAGAAAACCAATGCATATTTTATAGAATCAGTGGACAAAGTGCACCTTGATCAAAGATGGGTAATTTCAGCACCAGCACCAGATCTCCCCCAAGACCTGGGACCTTCTGGTTCCACCTCTGCCAGGGACCATAGATGGAAGTAAAAAACAAAGCTTTCTTTACAATCATAGGAATAAAGAAGAATTTTCTATTTTATGTTTATTAACCGCCTTTCCATATGCTCGGGAAAAAATAACAAAAGCCACCTGCCTTCAGTGTTGCTCACAGCATAAAGAGGAAGACAAACTACCAAATATATAATTACCATCCAACATGGGAGCAGAGAAGGAGAAGCCTCCATCCTATACTAAGGTGTGGAGGTCAAAAGGCCAGGGAAAGGCTTTCTGCAATAGGTGATGCCTGGGCTGAGACTTGAGACAGAATTGAATTTGGCAAGTGTGGGCTTATGGGGGGGGGGGGTGGTTAGGGCCTGCTCCCTGCCCCTTTCTAATAATGCCTCTAGGACCACCTGGGTGACACAGTCGGATAAGTGTCTGACTCTTGATTTCACTCAGGTCATGATCTCAGGGTCGTGAGATCAAGTCCCATGTCAGGCTCCGCACTGGGTGTGGAGCCTGCTTAAGATTCTCTCTTTCCCTCTGCCCTTTCCCACCCTCTAAAGAAAATAATAATGCTTCTAGGTATTTAACTATTAATCACTATGCCCTTATTTACATATGTGCATGTAGACAATATTTGCATACAAATTTCTGAATGCATAAAACCCTCACAAGGTTAATTTTGTGACTTGACTGGATGGAAAGCTGTTTTCTGTGGTTTTGACCTGAGTTCCTTTTATGATGGACATCCTTATAGTGAAGTTCTGCGTGTGGATTAGATTCATCATCTAGATTCACTCCTGTAGGACTGGGAAGGCAGAGGTCACTTTGGACGCCTGGCTAGTTTTCTGCAAGAAGTTTATCATGGAGACGGCGGGTGGGGAGGGGAGGGCTGTTGTTCAGCAGTGCTCTAGGAACTTGCCACTAGCATTGTGCATGGCAAGCAGGACAAAGTCACTGCAGCTGCTGCAGGAGCAGCTTCCTGACTCTCTACCTTCCCTTTCTTGCAGAAGAGACAGCAGCTCCGATGGAGCCAAGTTCTCCAGGGTCGTTCTGGAAGACACTCTTACAGGACCAGCACAGAGCCCCTTTCTCCAGCTCTTCCAAGTGTCCTGTAAACACCTCATTCCTGTATTCAGTCACTCTCAGCTTAAAAATATGGTTTCTGCTTCTTGTAACTGAACCCGGACTGATAAATCTTTAATGAACATTTTCCCTACTTTAGAATGGAGGCTATTAACTCCATTGAGAGAAAGATAAAATTTTTTTGAGCTACAATTTTTTTTAGGGGGGGGGACAGAGGAAGAGGGAGAGAGAGAACCTGAAGCAGGTTCCATGTCCAGTGCATGAGCCCCATGTGGGGCTCGATCTCACAACCCTGAGATCATGACCTGAGCCGAAATCAAGAGTCGGACACTTAACTGAGCCACCCAGGCGCCCCTTGAGCTATAATTTATAGAGAATGACTCCAAGTCCCAAAAAACTAACTAAAGTCTTAAAGCCAGATCTCTCTGCTACCAAAGCTTTTGCTCTTATTTACCACCTGTTAAAAAACAAAATCCAAATGAGTAAATTTGAAGATCTAATTGGCTTTATTAAGCAATTCATGAATCTGGCAGCATCCCATCTAACAAGTAGAGGGGAGTTCATAGGAAAGAAAATTATTAGCAAAAGACAAGAAAGCACTGTTTTAGGCAAGATCACCTTCACTATGGAGAAGGGCAGGAGGTCTTACTATGCAGATTACCTCATCTTCCTTTGGGGGATGGAGAAGGCCTAGGCAACAGATTACCAAACTTAAATTTCTCAGGGAGCTTGGAACTGAAATTAGGTTAGGTATTAAGCTCTGGTTTGGTGACTTGGCCTGGCTCAAGAGGCACCATTTTGGGCATGTGGTTTCTTTTTAACACACCTTATGTTGACTCCCAAAAATTCACATACACACTACTTCACACACAAAATCTTCTCTACATTGGTGGATAGTGTGTTCAAATTGTCTTTTTCAGGTTTCCTTTGTTTGTCTTTGTCTTCCAAATAGGTTGTGAGGGGAAGCCAGCTAGGGCAGAATATGCCTGAAGAATCATTCCAGTACACAGCAGTGGATAATTTGCAGGGTCAGCCCTTTCATCCAGTTTAACCACTAACAAAGGGAGCCAAGGCAGAGCTGAAGCATGCAGCCCCAGAGGATGAGGCCAGCTTCAAAGCCATGCTACTTTCTAATGATGAGGAAGGTATATATGAACCTGGGAAAGAAGGGGGCTAATTTCTGGGAAGAGGTGAGTTTTGGATTTTTATGCTTGAATTCTTTTTGGCATTGGGCCATTTTGCTTTCTTTTCCAGGGAAGTGTTTTCCACGACTCTTCAAAAATCTATTCCTACTGGTTTAATAAATGACACTAGAATTGCACTTGGAAAAAACTAAGTTAGAATCTTTCCTCAGGTCAAATGTCAAAATTAATTCCTGTCGGGGCACCTGGGTGGCTCAGTCGGTTAAGTGTCTGACTTCTTGATTTCAGCTGAGGTCACGATCTCAGGGCTGTGAGATCCAGCCCCACGTTGGGCTCCATGTTGGGTGTGGAGCCTGCTTCAGATTCTCTCTCTCTCCCTCTGTTCCTTCCGCTCACCCCCAACGCATACACTCTCTCTCTCAAAAAAAAATTCCTGCCATATTAAGGAACAAAATGTAAAAATTAAGAGAACCAGAATAAAATATAGGCGAATAAACTGGAAATAACATAAATGCCCATCAGTATGGGCAGTAGGGAAATGGCTAAATAAATGAGGCCATATTCATAGTAAGCACCATAAATCATTACAAACTATGAGGTAAATCTCAGTTTACAGACCGAGGAAGATGCCTGTGTTGAACCTGTAAGCAATAAATACAAGATACCAAACACTGAGGAGAGGGATACCACTTTTATTTTTTAATAATTGTATACCTAATCTATATTTATGTATATATATAATAGTCCAGTTTGAAAAGTGTTAGAAAAGAAACAACCGGCCAAAAATGGAGTACTTTGTGCTAAGCCCCACGTCAGCAAACCAAGACTTAATACCAACCTAACCTAACTGCAGTTTCAACCTCTCCCAGGACTATAACCAACTAGTAAATCTGAATTACCTTGTCCACACTAGTGAGGTAATCCACCTGATAGACTCCCACCCTTCCCCAAAGCATGGTGACCTTGCCTGAAACAATCCACTCTTTGCTAGAAACGTCCTTTTCCCACCCCCTTCTGCCTATAAAAGCCTTCCATTTTGCACAGCTTCTTGGAGCTCCTTTTTATTTCCTAGATGGGATATTGCCTGATTCATGAAACTTTGAATAAAGCCAATTAGATCTTCAAATTTACTCAGTTGAATTTTGTTTTGTTTTAGTTTTTTTTTTTTTTTTTTTTTTAACGTAATCTCTACACCCAACATAGGGCTTGAACTTACAACCCTGAGATCAAGAGTTGCATGCTCCACTGACTAAGCCAGCCAGGTGCCCCTTGAATTTTGTTATTTAACAGACTATGTACCAAACTGGGGCCCTCTAGGTTACCTCTGGCAGGATAGAAATGGAGGGGCCAGAAGAAGCAGGAGCTCTTTTACTTCTTTCTCCATATAATATTTTAAAGAGTGGCAGAGCTATAAATTATTTCTATTATTTGTTTTCAGGAATTCTCTGAAGAAAAAATTTAAACGATCTTTGAAAAGTGAAAAAAATATATAGTCGGGTAAGGAAGTTTTTCTAAGCATAACACCAAAGATGAAAACCATGGAGGAAATTATTTAAAGAGCTGAAACTCTCATCTCACAAACAATAAACTTGTAAAAGGTATTCACAACATAGAAGGTCGTGATAGATACTGTGAGTTGGCTCACTCAACCTCCATTCCTTCACCCTTCTGTGTATAGAGTGTATAAAGCTTAGAACTACATTTCTGAGATTTCCTTGCAGCTAGGGTCCTGGCTGTAAATGAGATTCTGCCCGTCAGATGCACTCACAATATTTAGAAGCAGATGTGAAACCGAGCCCATCTTGCTGCTGCTATTAGAAAACAAGATTATGGAGACCTAAGTCTTTAGAGGCAGCTGCAACCATACCTGGAGTTCCAGCGTCCAGGCATCAGCTTTGTGGATACTGAAGGCAGCTGTGGGCTCAGGATAGATACCATAGAAAAGTAAAACCACAGAAAAGAGAACAAAAATGAAAGGAGCATAAGGGACAAGAGACGTTGTTGACAACACCATAAAAAACAGAGTGGGCAGAAATGAGAAAAAGACAAGGAAATAAAAAATTAAGTAAAGTGATAATAGTTGAAGACAAACATATACATAATTGGCATTCCTAAAGAGGAAAACTGAGAACAGTAAATAAAGATGAAATTCAAAAAAAATTATGTGAAATAAAAGACAATTTGAATCTATGGACTGAAAAGGCACATACTGTCTTCCAGGAAAAATGGACTCAGAACAGTCACCAAAAAAAGAGTATCTCTTTGCAAAAGCTTAAACCTTCAATATTCTTCAAATCTCAAACCACATTCATGGCAGACAATGATGACTTCCTTTCTAGAGGCAGGAATTTAGTTTCTAGCCACCAGACCCAACAAATGTGCTCCTGCTTCCTTCCATGTCCTATCTTATAGTAGATGGGGTGGTCCATTCCCCATGCTCTGGTCCCAGCTTCTATCTTCTCAGAGCCTGACTTTATTGGGTGTCTCAGCCTCTTGTATCTTCAGCCTTGCTCTCTCCACTATTTCCCATGCTATACATTTTCTCTTATCCACTTCAAGTCTATACTTTACTGTAAATGCTTGTTCAATTGTCCCCATCTGTCACTGGCTCCAGGACAAAGACCATGTCTGTTGGTTTCTTGCGGACCATGGGAAGACCCAGTAGAGTGCCTGATAGAGTTGATGCCAACTACGTGTTGAATACAGTAAGTACACAACAAAGACTATTCCAATGTTAAATCACTAGATTCAGTATCTCCACTGTGCTAAGTATCAGAAGGCACTCTCAGTGCACTTAAACCTGGGAGTCCAGAACAAAAGGCAGCCCCTCCCCAATCCAACAGAACGTAGTCTGGTCATTCTGCATTCACTCTTGTTTCTCTGGTCCTGTAAGCCTAATCTTTGACTAATTCCAGGACTTCTTTTTTTCCCTGTATATAGATTCACCTTCACTGTTTCTGCCTCTGGACTAAATGATTTCTGCATCTATGCCTTTGGCTTATTTAGCATCTGACAGCCACACCCAGGCAGTACCTACCCACCCTGGAGTTGTGTTCCTCAGCTCGTAGACTCCAGTCTGCTCATTTTCACCACCAATGCCTCCTGGGCCATGGTGCATGGGCAGCCACAGCAGATACTGTCATTTCTGACCTGGAAACTGAATGGTGGTAGGGAAATTATAAAACAGCAGGAGCAGACTGAAGGGGCATGGGAGCTTCTGGTTTCTACCAGATTAGTAAATGAGTGAGGGCTGCTGGCTCTCTCCCTCTGTATCAGTGTTTGAGAAATGATGGGTGGATAGGACCCCCTATACCACTCCCAGGCAATGAAGCCACCAAATAGATATGTGCATACACGTGACAAAACGGGGCTGTTTTGAACTGGTGATGGGGAAGCAGGAGGCATGAACACAGCCTGGGGTGGACTGAGAGGATAAATGAGACAAAAATGGATAAAACCCGCCATCTATGGAGATCCGGCATGGTGCACAGTGCTGGTGCAGGGGTTCTGGGGCAAAATCCCAGTGTGGGAAAGCCACGAACTCACCTCAGTCTGAGCACTGACTTGCTTCAGACATTTCACATCTTCATTTTTTTTTTTTTTCCACTGTGAAGATACTTATCCCTAAGGGTTATTTAACATCTATATAGCACTTACTAACTCCCTCTTCACTCCTTTGTCAAACCTATTATAAGAAAAACAGATTTTACAGATTTTATTTACTTAATAGCAAGCATAAAACTTCACAAATAACCAAATCATTTCATTTATGTTTTTTAAGTAGGCTCCAAGCTGGGCCTCATGAGCCTGAGATTAAGACCTGAGCTAAGATCAAGAATCAGATGCTTGGAGCACCTGGGGGGCTCAGTCAGTTAAGCATCCAACTCTTGATTTCAGCTCAGGTCTTGACCTCAGGGTTGTGAGTTCGAGCCCTATGTTGGGCTCCCCATTGGGTGTGGAGCCTACTTAAAAAAAAAATTAAAATTAAAAAAAAGAGTCTGATGCTTAACCGACTGAGCTACCCAGGCCCCCCCCCCCCGCCCCAAATCACTTTAGAATAGTGGCATAACCTGTTTACGATTTAAGACTCTGGAGACTGGGGTGGCAAACTGTGCTGAGGCGTGTGACAATAGAGCAAACTCTACTTGGTTATCTCACTTACATTAAATTTTCATGACCTCAGCCAAATACATCAAAAGCTTCACTGTATACACATTCATGAACAACCACAAGTGGGAACGCATGTGAAAATCTCTTCCAAGTTGATTGTAGCCTTCTTGAAATGTCACTAGGAAACCTAATGGGGTGAGGGAGAAGAAGCCAGGAGGTGTTCAGATACTGTGATTTGAGTATTTCCAAATGTGATAATGTCAGAAAGTTGTTGAGTCACTGTTTCTGTCTAAATTGAAAAAATTAACTATTAGTGGCTTTGAGTGTTAAAGTGGCATTGAACCTAAGATATACTAATGTCCATAGGTAGAAAAAAACCCATTTCTATACATATAGAATGGGAAAGGTAGTGGCTATCTACTGGAACATCAGAGCACATATTTGGACTACCATCTCCAAATATGTCCAATTTAATTTAAACATTAAAGAATGAACTTCTGGGGGAACACTTAACAAAGCTGATTTAAATAAACCCCTCCATAGATTCGGCAAATCTATCAGAGAGGTTATAGACAAAAGACAGCTTATGAATAATGCCTACTAAATAAGCTATACTTGATCAACATACCAAAAGGTGAACAGTGTAATATATAAGATATAGACAGCTTTATCTTCAGTGCACTATGCAAATAATATTGGCTTAATTCAACTACTTGAAGTAATTTATTACATATAGTTTTGGCTACTTTTATGAAATATTTAAAACTTTAAAAATTTAAATATTATTATTAAAATTTCCCACAAAGATCTCAGCTTGGCTATTAGGTCCCACATGCTATGTCAGTCAATTTCACGAAGTGCATGGCTCCGTGCCACAGGGCAGACTGGCTCCAAGTGCACATGGTGACGGCATGTCCAGGATATCCTTCCTCAAACTATATTCAGTTATGAGGAACAATCACACTCCAAAACTACAGCCACAGTCTACTTGCTGCTACTGCACAGAGCATGGCACATGAATGTGCAAGGGTGCTCATGCAATGAGACTCGTGGCCCACAGCATAAAACAAAAGGGACTGGGATCATCTGCAGCCAGAGGAGCTTGCCCTGAATTGTTTTAGACTGCTCTCTTTCCTACATAACTCTTTGAGGAGGGCTTCTCCCTATGCTTTACGTAAGATCTGTCCCCATTCTTTAAGTAGGACAATTTAGTCCAGTTAAAGTAGAAATTGAATTATTTCACAATTAACACCTTGTGTTCCCCAAATGGTGCACATGGCTTGTGTTCTTCATCCAGGTTTTAAAAACTGATGGTAAGTAGGGCGCCTGGGTGGCTCAGTTGGTTAAGCGACTGCCTTCGGCTTAAGTCATGATCCTGCAGTTCCAGGATCAAGTCCCGCATCGGGCTCCCTGCTCAGCAGGGAGTCTGCTTCTCCCTCTGACCCTCCTCCCTCTCATGTGCTCTCTCTCTCTCAAATAAATAAAATCTTTAAAAAAAATTGATGGTAAGTAAAGACAAGATACAGATTAGTTTCCATTTTTATTGAAGTTTTTTTTTTTTTTACTGAGGAATACATTACACTTAGAGTTCAATAACACAAATAAAGATTAGTTCTTAAATCTTCTATTTCATTTACCAAAAATGTAAACATAAAAGAAAATAATTCATCACTCCTTCCCTATCCTGACTGAATGTATCAACAAAAAAAGGAAGAAGGAGAAGAAAGAAGATAGGAGTAGGAGAAGGAGAAGAAAGAAGAAAGAAGAAAAGAAGAAGAGGAAGAAGAAGAAGAAGAAGAAGAAGAAGAAGAAGAAGAAGAAGAAGAAGAAGAAGAAGAAGAAGTCGTCATCCTTTCAGGTAAGTTCTTTCTTCAGAATGAGTAGCACAGACTTTAATATATTCGTCCTCCAGGGCTGCAAGGACATGGCATGAATGACTAGTGCCCACTATGAAATGGGTCTGTGGGGCTATGACTAAAGTCCACCTCCTTTACCAGGATGGCTCAAATGCCCTCAGAGATGGCTCTTCTCTCTCCAGTCCAAGGACATGGACAGCGCTACGGCACTGAGCACAAGACCGTGATGAACATGACGTGCAAGCTGGCGTACTCGAGGAAGCAGATCAGAGCCAGCAGTGACCTACCGAGTCTGAATGAGTGTTAGTCATAGAATATTAGAGGTAAAAGAATCTGAGAAAGCAGCTAGTCATAGTCATTTTACAGTTGCTCTTCTAATATTGAGGAGAATATTGATAAAATTTTATGGAATACTCAGATATGTTTATTTATGTATCTTCCTAAAGCCATTTAAACTTCACTAATTTATGTTTCATCTTCAAATACTGATAAACTCTAAGCCAACATACTAGGCTGAAACTAATTTCAAGCATAATTTATAACATTTTAAGAATGTCTATTTGTTCTTAACAAAAATAAATATCCTTGAGAAATAAGTAAGGGAAAAGGATGTTCTTCAGGAGAATATTAGACAGGTCTACCTTAAGACTACCCTAACAGCTTGCCAGTTTCTTTAAAGCTGTCAGCTCAAGTCTGCTGACATGGCTTTTGCTGCCTTCCTGTAAATTCTGTTCTTGAAAACCTGAGAGACAAATTCACTTGCTATTTTTAACAATTGGGACCTTAATACTATCAAAATGAACCTAAATCTGAACTGAAAACTGAGGTAGTCTAGTCCGTTTTTATATGCACTCCACACTTTTCGAGTAAGAAAGAGACTCTAGTCTACTGTCCCCAAATCGGCTACTCCTTATTCTCCTTCCGTGCCCCACCTCACTTCCACCATGGCTGCAGTCTGCTAGTCTTCTCAGTGAACTGGTTTTGTTAACATAAAAGGCATCCTACCACAGGAGGCCATTTCGAATTCTTCATTTCAAAGCTGAATTCTAGCCCACTAATTCTGCACTGAAATTTCAGATTTTAAGTCTGCTTTTAGAATATGGTCATATTCTAAGTGACTCAAATGTTCCTCTTAACATTTCTTACAGGTTCAGTGGCCTTCTAAGTCTTCACGGAGTACACTAGGAAGAATAAGTGATAAGCAACCACTCTCAAGACTTGTTGAAGAGGAAGGAAGACACTAGAGCTGTTAGTTACCCTCAGAGACTCAAGATTTCTTAGCCTCATACCTTATCAAGTTCCTTATTTGTGCAGAGAAAACACTAGGGTATCAGATTCCAAGCTTAATAAATATATATAGAAAAAATGTCATCTATAATATTTTCTCCAGAAAGTCATTAGTGCAAATATAATTATATCAATAAAAAACAAAGCAAAAATATATTTCAAGTATAAAAAGCACCATGCTTGGAAACAATACTACCTAAATGGCGTTACTGCACAACAGTCAAAATATAATTGAACCCACCACTGTGAATCTCAAATAGATTATCCATCATATTTTTGGTGAAATTCTTTTTACAACTTTGCAGGATGATTCATAATCACAGTTGATATGTAAGTTTAGAGTTTTATAATTTTCTTTAAAAATATACTCTATACTTTTCTCTGACTTTTAAAGTAATGTGTGACAAAGGCAGAAAACTGAGCACTGGCCTGACACCATTACTATTAACTTCTCTTTAGCTGAAGTCGGCTATGCTAGAGACCCCCACTTTTTTTACAATGACAAATACCTCCAATTTAAAACTGCATGCAAATACATATTTAAAATTTATGCATTAGAAAAAGGTGACTTTCCTCTATGCTGGGGTTGCAGTTTGGCTCCAATACCAAATAGTCAGTTGGAATTACTTTTTAATAATTATACTGCTTGCTCACTTAGCATAATCTCTTAAATGGAGTGCTCAATAACTATATGCTGAATTAAAAGGCAAATGAATGAATGAATGAATGAAAAAATCTTGTCCAGGAGTTATGTTTATAATGCCACAGGACTTCATTAGCTTTAGAGAGAACAACTGGGCATTACTCATCATTAAAAAATTTCAAATTGGAATTACTAAGAGGGGATGGTAAGCTCTAGTACCAGAGGAGAATTGCTTCTGAGGATGAGAATCTATTTGGTAATGGGAGGAGTGTCAAAAGCAGGAAGCAAAACATATCACCTCCTTTTATAGTTTGTTTCTGTTTTGTTTTGTTTTGTTTTGTTGTCTGTTCCTTGGTCTGTGGTTTCTCTAGATAGTAGGTAGGGACAGTGGGAATCTCGTTTATCCATTCATATGCGTTACTAATTAGATGAGGCATTTGGCTACCTTAAGAGAGTCATAGTTGCTCCTGCCATTTACTTGCGCTTCATTGAACTTCTTCACTTTGACATTGAGAGCACTGGGCAGGAATCACATTGCGTCAAGAACTTCACCTCCTTTTAAAGCACAGGCAATTTTCTGACTTCTGTGGACTGAGGATTATGTTGTGGGTAAAGGGAGTCCTACTGAATAGGCCCTACTACAAACCTACACTTTGCTATTAGTAAACAATTCAGACCACCTTGTTTTGACTTATATTTTTCTTCTTATATATAATTTTCAGATAGTAGAAATTGTTCTGTAACAATTTCTTAGCCCACTTGAAAATAACTGCATATCTCTCTACGCAGTACCATAATTTCTTTTTATCTTCATTGGTCAAAAAGGAATAGTTCTATTTTTGTTGCGTTACAGTTGTCAAAATTATTATCTGAAAAACATACAATTATGTTTTCTTCTGTTTGCATGTCTTCAATGTTTTTACAGGGCAGAGTATTTTTCTCTGTGTCCACAGTTTTTCAAGTCATGATTAAACTACTGGAGATACAACTGGAAGGGCTACCAACGTGTAATCGTTCAGTAGTAAACTGCCACAGAGCTGGTTTGAAAAAGGCAAGCACGGTTAAATCATAAGATTTAGCAAAACATAATTAAAAAAAAAAACACCTTTTAGAACAATGAGAACAATGATTTAAGTGTACCAGGCACAGCCATTAAATTCAATAAAGATATAATAGTGATGTAGAAACCCAATTCAATTACTATCTGTAAGTCAAAGGACAATTTATACTTTTGAGGACAGGATCCACAATTTATAATCTTGTAATAGCCATTTTAAAAAATTACTGCAGTACTGATGAACTTTCCCATCATTTTAGGTTAATGAAAATGCTGGGGTATGTAATCACTCTGAAAATTTCACCAATTATCCCATTTTCAAAGGCAAACTTCAGGCAGGTTATATATCCTGACAAATAAAGACGTGGTGACTTAGAATTCCTTCTCCTCCTCCAAGCTCTGAGGCTGCTGGGCTGCTGCTGAAGAGTGACTGCTGTGAAGTTCTGCTTCAAGGTCTGATTGTGGTCAATGCTTCCAACCCAAAGTCAGGAACGCCACTTCTGCCATCTGCCTAGGCTGGCACTCTCCCAGATTTTGTGCTTTGTTCAGAGGAACGTGACACAAAGGAATGTCTTGAGAATTCACTTTTCCATTTCTAGTGCCATACACACAGAAGAAATCCAGCCAGCAGAGGAAATAGATTGCCTAGCAGAAGCCAAAGGGTGACCACCAGGCTAGAGGAACGGGAACAGAGATCTAGGATTGAAAACAAAAAATTGACTTTCTGGAGACATTTTTGGAATAAATCATAGCAACTAGAAATTGACAGATGAGTAGAGGTGACTATTAAAAGATGAACAGGGACCACCTTGGAGAGCAGAATCAAAAATAACTTCCTGAGCCCTAGATATGCAAAGTCATTTTTATACATTTATGGAAAAAGAACAAAATATTTTATGCAGGAAGAAAAGATGATGCACCCACCATATAGAGGTTAAAAGCAGCACCCCAAAAAAGAAAGGAGTGTCTTCAGGAAGTATCCCAACAAAGCTAAAGATGCTACACAGGAAAGTAAATAAATATATTGGCTATTCTAACATGGGATGCAGGACCTTCTTCCTCTATTCTTCCTTGTCCTTTTTAAGTAGGGTAACCCTATAATTTATCATCCCAAATCAGGGCATTTTGAGACAAGTGTTGCAATAAATTTCCCAAGATGGAACCACTCGTGCCTGTGGTGCCATGGCAGCAAACTGAAACTTAGATAACTTTTGTGTTCCTCCGCTTGACCAGAAACACAGTATAACTAGTAAACTAATCTTCAACTGCCAAGCCAACTCTGGTACTTGTACTTATTTCCTTTTTCCTTGATCTTTCTATTTTTTTTTTTTTAAGATTTTATTTATTTGACAGAGACACAGCGAGAGAGGGAACACAAAGGGGGGAGTGGGAGAGGGAGAAGCAGGCTTCCCGCAGAGCAGGGAGCCCAATGCGGAGCTTGATCCCAGGACCCTGGGATCATGACCTGAGCCGAAGGCAGATGCTTAATGACTGAGCCACCCAGGCGCCCCTTCCTTGATCTTTCTAAATAAGGTCAGCTTGCCAGCCCAGCTAATCAGCTTAACCCAAGTACTTCTTCCTTGTTCCCTACCTGTAGTCTTTTCTCCTTATTTTGCAGTTCTTTATATTCTTGAGATGAGACTGCCTACTTTATGAAGTGTGAAATAAAATTTGCTTAGATCAACTAATTTGTTCTTTTTGATTAACACAAGGGAATGCTATTAATAATTATACCAAGCCCACAGTACATGGACTGTCCCAGGTAAACCAGGACATGTGGTACCTGATCTCTAAATATCTGCCCATCTATCCATATTACCCCAGGCAGATATGGAAATGGCAGAAGAGGGGCGCCTGGGTGGCTCAGTCAGTTGAGCATCTGCCTTCAGCTCAGGTCATGATCTCAGGATCCTGGGATCCAGTCCTGAGTCGGGCTCCTAGTTCAGCGGGGAGCCTGCTTCTCCCTCCCCCTGCTTGTGCTCTCTCTCTCTCTCTGTCAAATAAATAAATAAAATCTAAAAAAAAAAAAAAAAAAAAAAAAGAAATGGCAGAAGATTCTATGGGCTTTGGGCACTAGGAATATATTTTAATTTAGCCACGAGTTGTTCTCAGGGCTAAAATGACTTCTCAAAACAATTCTCAGAATAGAAAACATTTTTATTGCAGTCAAGAGACCAGGTCAACCTGACTTTTAGAATGAGTTGTCCTTTCTAATATTTTGATCAATAAAGAACCAACCAAGCTTCAAGTCTGACGTGCTTAAAAGGTAAGAAAAATAGGACTGGTCTTCAGCTATAGGATGAACAGAATGATAATGTCAAGGCACTGGAGCTTGTACTTCTGAGCACTATGCAGTGTGGAACAAGTATTTTAAAAAAATTATTTTTAAAAAATACTTGTGGCTGTAAGCCAGGTAAACCATGGGGAACTTCTATTCTTCCTCAATGGAATCATGCTGGTATTTGTTAAATCTTAAAAAAAAAAAAAATCCCACTTAGCTAAGAATGGTTCTTCTAAAAGTGTAGTCCTTGTGTCAACAATATCAGCATCACCTGGGAACTTGTTAAAAATGCAAATTCTCAGGCTCCGACCCAGATCTTCTGAACCCAAAACTCTGGATTTTAACATGATTCTGATGTATAAAGTTTGAGAACTTTTGACCTAGGACTGCAATATCTAATACGGCAGCCACAGCTATATGTGCTATTTAAATCTAAATTAATTAAAATAGTTTCGGGGTGCTTGGGTGGTTCAGTTGGTTAAGCGTCTGCCTTTGGCTCAGGTCATGTTCCCAGGGTCCTGGGATCGAGCCCTCGTTGGGCTCCCTGCTCAGCGGGGAGCCTGCTTCTCCCTCTCCTGCTCCCCCTGCGTATGCTCTCTCTCTGTGTCAAGTAAATAAATAAAATCTTTACAAAAATAAAAATAGTTTCTCACATTAGCCACATTTTACATGTTCAACAGTCATATGTGACTAATGACTATTGTACTGGATAGTGCAAACTATGGAACATTTCCATAAACCCAGAGTTGATGTGGTAGAGTGGTCTGGGCTGCATTAAGGAATAGACCCTGAAGTGACTAATAACATAGGCATATTCCTTTATCTCCTGATTTTCAATTTGGCCCAAAGGAAACAGGAGAAGTAGGCATTGTTTATCTACTGTTGGTACTAATATTTAACAAGCTTTTAAAACATTAATGGCAGTTCTGGAACATTTGTTCTTCAAAAACACTGCACTTTCAGTGCTAGTACTAATTAAAACGAAAAGATTCAGAAAGAGGGTTTCAAAATGAATTTGACAGATAAGATAAATTAGTTTTTATCTGAACTTCATTATTTATTAGCTCATGGATAATACATTACTTTATCTCTTTATACCTTAGTTTTCTCATGTGTAAAACAATAATTCCTACCTCATTAGGTTTTGTGATGATTAAATGCAATGATACGGACATAAAGCACTTGGCAAAGTGTCTAGCATTCAATAAATGGAAACAAAAACAACCCCTACAATCTGAAGAGACTTGAAAGAATTCAGAAATAAATCTTTCATAGTCACTAATGGAAACTATTTTGGGCAATATATATAACTATCTAATCACACCCTAGCACTTAGAAGTGACAACTAGAAAAAAGGAGAGAGAAAAGAAAGTCAGAGGTTTTTTTTTGTTTTTGTTTTTAAAGATTTTATTTATTTGACAGAGAGAGCACAAGCAGAGGGAGAGGGAGAAGCAGGCTCCCCACTGAGCAGGGAGCCCAATGCGGGACTCGATCCCAGGACCCTGAGATCATGACCTGAGCCAAAGGCAGCTGCTTAACCGACTGAGCCACCCAGGCGTCCCAGAAAGTCAGTTTTACATTCTTTTTTTTTTTTTTTTTTTAAGATTTTACCCACCCATCTGAGAGAGAGAGATGGGGAAGGAGGAGGGAGAGCACGAGCAGGGGGAGGGGCAGACAGAGGGAGAAGTCGGCTTCCCACTGAACAGGGAGCTCCACCCCAGGACCCCGAGATCATGACCTGAGCTGAAGGTAGACGCTTAACCAACTGAGCCACCCAGGCACCCCAGAGTTTTACATTCTAAAAGAAATTACAAATATAAGAAAAGGCTATGCAAACTAACACCTAAGAACAACAATAACAAAAATCAGAAGAATTTAGGGAGAATATCTTTTACACTTCCTCCAGAATATTAGCATTTTTATTGTTTTATAGGCATGCTTAAAAACCTAAAAAAATACTTTCCTAAGACAGATCGGGGGTGATAATTTGTTTAATAAGTTTCGTCATAGGTTAATTCTAATTATTAGTATTTCTCACACAGGTACATTTAAAGCATCAAAATATTTTTACATATTTAGTGGGTCATAAAAAAGTATTACACAGAAACAAACTATTTACCTGAAAGAAACATTTGTCATAGTTTCTGGCACATAGTTCAATAAACATTCAGTAAAGGCTAGTATGCTCAGTGAACACATTAACAAATATAGTAAGTCAGGATATTTTAGAATTTCAACAGTGATGTGTATGTTTAAAAAGCAATGCCTAAAATGTATCTATTCTTGTAATATTTATACATTTTCAAAATTGTAGTAGTGATTTGGTGCTTGCAACGCTCTTTTGAGCATGCTTCCTCATAGAAATGGGCAAGTTAACAGGGAAATCAATCCCATTATAGCAGCACCGTATCAGAAGGGTGACTGATAAAGCAGGAGCAGGATAAGCAGAGTTTAAGGTGCAGACTCTGCAGGTGATTTGCAATCTCCACCCCCCACCTCCTTTTAATAGATTCACTTGTCTTTGTCAGGCTCCAAGGACAGGAAATAATCATCTCATAGCCTCTTGACCTGGTTTGGATTTTCTCTCATTCCTAGACATTCTTCTACTCTACTCCCAAGATTCTTACCCCTGAACTAGCTGGAATTAACTATTTCAACTCTGCCAGTGGCTCAATCCTTGCTCATGTCTTGGACAATGAGATGGTGACAGATTGTCACAGTTACCTGAGATTAGGCCTGAGGATGGGAACTCCATCAGAACCACCTAACTTGTGGACTATCAGCCCTCTTATTCTAACCAAAGCAATTTAACAGTAGCAACAAAATTGTCATCCTACCAGCTTCATATTAAAAGTAAAAGTTAACTAAGAATATTTAACACTATTTATACTATTTACCACACCAAAAGGACCTAAGATCTTTTTTTTTTTTTAAGATTTTATTTATTTGTCAGAGAGAGACAGAGAGAGAGCATAAGCAGGGGGAGCGGCAGGCAGAGGGAGAAGCAGGCTCCCCGCTGAGCAGGGAGCCTGATGTGGGACTCAATCCCAAGACCCTGGGATTATGACCTGAGCTGAAGGCAGATGCTTAACCAACTGAACCACCCAGGTGTCCCTAGGATCTTTTTTTTTTTTAAGAGTTTTATTTATTTGAGAGAGAGAAAACAAGCTGGGGGGAGGGGCAGAGGGAGAGGGAGAAGCAGACTCCCTGCTGAGTGGGGAGCCCCACGTGGGGCTCGATCCCAGGACCCTGGGATCATGACCTGAGCCAAAGGCAGACGCCTAACCGACTGAGCCATCCAGGCGCCGCAGGACCTAAGATCTTACATCATTTCAAATGATTCATTGTGTCATTATTATTATAACTGCAGAAAGCAGCTGACTCCCTGAAGTTCTGTTCAGAAAAGAGTTAACATAGTAGGCCTGAGATTGCCATCCTTTGAAAGTCCTGCTTGCAAGGATGGTTTAGCTGGTATCCGAGAACAGGTTTCTGCCAGACCTCACCCTATTGCCAACCTTTGCTGAGTCTGCTTTGTATCTCTTCACTTTAACAAATCTTAGCCATAAGTACAACTACAGGCTGAGTCCTGTGAGTCCTCGAGAATCACCAAACCTGGAGGTGGTCCCAGGCACCCCCACAAGTACCAGTCTTCTAAAACTCACGCTCTTTCTAACAGTTCATATCTGCAGAAAGTCCCCAGGATTTGGGAAATAAAGGAAACTAAATCTTAGAGGTGGAGAAACTGAGGTGTAAATGAATGCAGCCCTCCATTTTCAACCAGACCATGGAACAGGCAAAGGGCTACCCAGTTCCATTTTAAAAATACCTCCAACTGAGAAAATGAAACAGTACATAAGATCTTTATTATTCATATTCTAAAATATCAGACTGCCATAAAATCACAGAGGTCATTTAATTAAAATCTCATAGATCTTAGGTCAAAGCTTTAATTGAGAATTCATGAAATCTGCTTTTGTAACTCTCAGAAATGGGTCATCAGGCTCAGTTCACACAGCTTCAGTAATGGGAAATGGCCTTTTCTCAAGGTAGTTCTTTCCATTCCTCTCCTGGACTAAGGATCAAAAGGATTTAACTGGAATCTGTCTCCCTACAACTCTGTTCTGTTGTTCTCAATTCTACTCTCTGGAGTCTCACAGAATGAGGAAAACATACATCCGTGAAAACCACTTTGTCTCTACTAGCCCATCTTTCTATCTTGCTTTGTGCATATTTATGTGTCCTTGCACCTTTCTCTTCTTTGTGGGTATGTCAATCCCTTCTTTAACCATATTGTCCAGTGTCCTTCCCTTTCTTTTACCTCACCTACTCATAATACAGCCATTCCTTGGAGATAGTGCAGGTTCAGTTCCAAACCACAAAATAGGCAAATATTGCAATAAAACAAGTCAAATGAATTTTTTTGTTTCCTGGTGCATTTTAAAAGTTGTATTTACACAGTACTGCAGTCTATTAAGTGTGCAAGAGTATATGTCTAAAAAAATGTACAGACCTTAATTTAAAAGTACTTTGTTGTTCAAAAATGCTAACCATCGTCTGAACTTTCTGCAAGTTATAATCTTTTTTGCTGGTGGAGGGTCTTGCCTCGATGTTGATGGTTGCTGACTGGTTAGGGTGGTGGCTGTTGAAGGTTGGGGCTGGCTGTGGCAATTTCTTAAAATAAGACAACAATGAAGTCTGTCACATCGATTGACTCTTCCTCTCACAAATGATTTCTCTGTAGCATGTGATGATGTTTGATAGCATTTTACCCACAGTAAAACTTCTTTCAAATTGGAATCAATTCTCTCAAACTCTGCTGCTGCTTTATCAACTAAGTTTAATGTCATACTCTAAAGCCGTTGTTGTCCTTTCAACAGTCTTCATAGCATCTGCACCAGGAGTAGTTTCTCAAGAAACCACTTTCTTTGCTCATCCATAAGAAGCAACTCCTCATCCATTCAAGTTTTATCAGGATATTGCAGCAATTCAGCCACATCTTCAGGCTCCACTTCTAATTCTAGTTCTCTTGCTGTTTCCCCCACATCTGTACTTACTTCCTCCCCTGGAGTCTTGGACCCTCAAAGTCATCCATGAGGGCTGGAATCAACTTCTTCCAAACTCCTATGAATGTGGGTATTTTGACTTCTTCCCATGAAACACGAGTTTTTCTTTTAAAGATTTACTTATTTATTTATTTGAGAGAGAGTAAAACAGCAAGAAAGCACATGAGCACAGAGGGAGAGGGAGACGCAGACTCCCCACTGAGCAGAGAGCTGGAAGCACGGCTCGATCCCAAGACCCTGAGATTACACCTGAGCGGAAGGCAGATGCTTAACTGACTGAGCCACCCAGGCAGCCCCCCTTTTAAGATTTTATTTATTTATTTGAGAGAGAGAGAGAGAGAGAGGGCACAAGCAGGGGGGAGGGGTAGAGGGAGCAGATTCCCCACCGAGCAGGGAGCCCGATGCGGGACTCGATCCCAGAATCCTGGGACCATGACCTGAGCCAAAGGCAGACACTTAACCGACTGAGCCACTCAGGCGCCTGGAACAGGAATGTTCTTAATGACATCTAGAATGGTGAATCCTTGCAAAAAGGTTTTTAATTTACTTTGCTTGAATCCACCAGAGCAGTCACTATCTATGGCAGCTACAGCCTTATAAAATATAGTTCTTAAATAATAAGACTCAAAAGTCAAAATTACTCCTTGACTTGTGGGCTACAGAATGGATGCTGTATTAGCAGGTATGAAAACAACATGAGCCTCATTGTTCATTTCTATTGGAGCTCTTGGATAACCAGATGGATTCAAAACGAGCAGTAATTTTAAAAGGAATCATTTTTTTTCTGAGAAGTAAGTCTCAACGCTGGGCTTAAAATAGTAAACCATATTGCAAACAGATGTGCTGTCATGCAGGCTTTGTTGTTCCACCTACACAGAACAAAGGCAGAGTAGATTTGGTGTAATTCTTAAGGGCCCTAGGATTTTCAGAATGGTAAATGAGCACTGGCTTCAACTTCAAGTCACCAGCTGCATTAGCCCCTAACAAGAGAGTTGGCCTGCCTTTGGAAGCCTTTGGAAGATTTGAAGCCGTGGAAGATTTGCTGGTGGAGGGTCTTGCCTCGATGTTGATGGTTGCTGACTGGTTAGGGTGGTGGCTGTTGAAGGTTGGGGCTGGCTGTGGCAATTTCTTAAAATAAGACAACAATGAAGTCTGTCACATCGATTGACTCTTCCTCTCACAAATGATTTCTCTGTAGCATGTGATGATGTTTGATAGCATTTTACCCACAGTAAAATGACTTCTCTCTAGCTTTGAATGCTAGCTCAATGGCATCTTCCAACAGAAGCTTCATGTACATTGCAAATCTGTTGTTTAGTGTAGCCACTTCCACTGTTTATCTGAGCTAGATCTTCTGGAGAACTTGCTGCAGCTAATACAACAGCACCTGCTGCTTCCCCTTACACTTGTACGTTATGGAGACGTCTTCTTTCCCTAAACCTCATGAACCAACCAATACTAGCTTCCAACTTTTCTTCTGCAACTTCCTCACTTCTCTTGGCCTTCACAGAATTGAAGAGAGTTGGGGCCTTGCTTTGAATTAGGCTTTGCTTAAGAGAATGTTGTGTCTGGTTTGAACTTCTATCCAGACCACCCAGACTTTCTCCATATCAGCAGTAAGGATGTTTCACTTTTTTTTTTTTTTTTAGTCATTTGTGTATTCACTGTAATATCACTTTTCATTTCCTTCAAGAACTTTTCCTCTGCATTCACAACTTGGCCAACTGACACAACTAACTTTTGACATGCTTTCTTCACAAAGTTGAATCGTTTCTAGCTTTCGATTTAAAGTGACAGACATGTGACTCTTTCTTTTACTCAAATGCTTAGAGGACATGGTAGGGTTATTAATTGGCCTAATTTCAATATTGTTGTGTCTCAGGGAATAGGGAGGCCCGAGGAAGAGGAGGGAAATGTGAATCGTTGGTTGGTGGAGCAGTCAGAACACACACAATTAGCAATTAAGTTCACTTTCTAGTGAGTGTGGTTCCTGGTGCCCCAAAACAACAAAATTACACTAGTAAAATCAAAGATCACTGATCATAGATCACCATAACAAATATAATAATAATTTAAAAGTTTAAAATATTGTGAGAATTACCAAAGTGTGACACAGAGACATGAATTGAGCCAATGCTGTTGGAAAAGTGGTGCTGGCAGAGTGGCTGATACAGCGGGCGCAAGCCTTCCATTTGTGAAATATGCAGTATCTGTGAAGTGCAATAAAGTAAAGCAGACTAAAATGAGGTGTGCCTGTATAACGGAAATACATTTAATTGCTTTTTGTGTTTAATGAGCAGAAGTTCGTTTACACTTAATTTCATTTTTTTTTTTCCAAATCAGAGGGTCTTTAGAAAGGTTCCTTATCCTTGCTCTTACTGAATGGAAATATAATGTTTACTCACCTTCAGTTTCTAACAATGGTGGGAAGAAGGCTTTCCCATAAAATTGCAATTAGAAGAGAAGATGTTCCACCTGTTTTAAGAGTTTCCTTGAAGGGAATTTCCAACATTATATAAGAAAAGTCCTTGTCTTTACTCCAACCACAGAGACTACTCACCTAGTGGTAGAGCTCGGGTCAAGTTAGTAGCTGGAGGATCAGTTTCTGGAGGACAGAGCTCACAGAAGTCCCAACATGATGGGCAGAGCAGGTTACCATCATGAATCCAGCCATTCATCTGAATACTGACGGGGAGGACCTGCCCAGCTCGACTACACAAATATGAAGTGTTCTGAACCCAAACTGTCAGACCTTGAGGAGAACAAGAAACCTTCAAATAGGAAGAAAAAAAAATCAGATCAATAAGATTCTCATATATGATATATGAGCCATTTTCAACTACAGGAAAATACATTAGAATTTACTAAAAATACTGACCATAAAACACAATTTGGGACGTAGGCATATCTTTAATCTCATATAAAGAAAGTTAAATTATCCCGGTTCTAAAAGAATTTTCACTCTGTGGTAGTAGTTCTTCAACTTTTAGTTTATCACTTTCAAAAAATCTGAGGAAAGCTACAGATACTTTTCTTTAAATATACAAGACAACACACAACTTTACATACAATCTGGATTTATAGACCCCAAAGCCAATTTGTCAAGAATAACATTTCTGTAGGGGTGCCTGGCTGGTTTACTCTGTGGAGCAATGCAACTCTTGATCCCAGAGTTGTGAATTTGAGCCCCACATTGGGTGTAGAGATTATTTTAAAAAATCAAATCTTAGGGGCACCTGGTTGGCTCAGTCAGAAGAACACACAACTCTTGATCTCAGGGTCCTGAGTTCGAGCCCCACGTTGGGTGTAAAGATTACTTAAATAAATAAAACTTTAAAAATAATAATAATAAAATCTTATTAAAAAAAGAACAACGCGGGGCGCCTGGGTGGCTCAGTCGTTAAGCATCTGCCTTCGGCTCAGGTCATCATCCCAGGGTCCTGGGATCGAGCCCCACATCAGGCTCCCTGCTCCGCGGGATGCCTGCTTCTCCCTCTCCCACTCCCCCTGCTTGTGTTCCCTCTCTTGCTGTGTCTCTCTCTGTCAAATAAATAAATAAAATCTTTAAAAAAAAAAAAAGAACAACACTTCTGTAGATTATAGTATCCTCATTATACTTCAGCTTAAACCTTTGTCAAAGAGTCATTACTTGTGGGGCACCTGGGTGGCTCAGTCGTTAAGCGTCTGCCCTCGGCTCAGGTCATGATCTCAGGGTCCTGGGATCGAGCCCCGCATCGGGCTCCCTGCTCTGTGGGAAGCCCGCTTCTCCCTCTCCCACTCCCCCTGCTTGTGTTCCCTCTCTCGCTGTGTCTTGCTTTGTCAAATAAATAAAATCTTAAAAAAAAAAAAGAGCCATTTACTCATATCATTTTCTCAAGTTACAAATTTTATAAATCAAATTTTTATTAGTTATTTTAAATTATAAAAATAATATATGCTCATTGTAAAAAAAAGTATTACAGCACAGAAATGTACATAGTGAAAATTTTTATTTTTTTTATTTTTTATTTTTAAAGATTTTATTTATTTATTTGACAGAGAGAGACACAGCGAGAGAGGGAACACAAGCAGGGGGGGTGGGAGAGGGAGAAGCAGACTCCCCGCTGAGCAGGGAGCCTGATGTGGGGCTCGATCCCAGCACCCTGGGATCATGACCTGAGCCAAAGGCAGACGCTTAATGACTGAGCCACCCAGGTGCCCCCACAGTAAAAGTTTTTAATTCTTTTTCACTATCACAGATCCTCTGCTCAGGTATAAAAAAGGTCCTAGTGATTTTACATGGACTGGTAACATCTTTAAAGGTAGGACTCACATCTTAACTGCAAGGGGTAGCTAATCAAGTCAATTTTAAAAAGCAAACACATTAAAGCTAACTTTTTTAAAAAAGATTTTATTTGGGGTGGGCAGACGCTTAAGCGACTGAGCCACGCAGGCATCCCTCAATGTTGTTTTCTAAAAAGACTTCACATTAATTTCAATTATGCTACTTCACTTTATATATTTCTGGAACTTCTCTCCTGGGCCTAACTTCAAACCAAGTACATGGTTCTGAATATGTCTGATGGTGGCAAATTTTTACTTAGCAAGTTAATGTAATTTTTAGAAATAACCAAAAGTTGCCCAGAACCAAATCTAGTAAAGGCAGTTGACTAAACTGGCTCACATTAAGTTAATATAGGTAGGGGGATGTCCTTGAGTATAATACACAAAGTACTCGGGGAAGAGGGTGAAGCATGTCAGCAATTTGCACTTAAATGACTAAAAAAAAAATTTTGTACCATTCTTGCAGCTTTTCTGTCAAAATAAATAAAACAAACAACAAAAAACAAAACAGCTAATCCCTGTTAAGTGTTTGGAGACTATATACATTTTCCCACATAAATGGTGGTTAGTATTAAATTAACAAAATTAACTGACAACTCTAAGTACAGGGAAGCCAAGTACATTTATTCAATCTTTGTAGATGGCATTGCAAAACTGCATTAATCCCTTTGTGGTGCTGTGATGTTGACAGACTTTTAAAATAGCCTGAAGATGGGATGCCTGACTGGCTCAATCAGTAGAGCATGCGACTCTTGATCTAGAGATCATGTGTTCAAGCCCCACATTGGGTGTAGAGCTTACTTAATAAATAAAAAATACAATAAAATAAAATAGCCTGAAGAGGTCATCTTTGTATTATAGTTGCCACTATTCTAGCTTTATCCCCTTTAACATTTTCACTTAAGGGAATTTATTTCAAAAAATATTTTTTTTGTAAATGTGCTTATGTAAATGTGCTTTTTACACATTTACATTTTACATCTTACATAAATGTGCTTATGAAAGCATATTTTTATCATGAAAAGTGAAAATTAAAGCAATATATAACAGGAAATGACTTCCTTAATTATGATACTTTAAAAAGATGTAATGGCTTATGGCCATAAAGAATAGTAATTATTGGGGCAGCTGGCTGGCTCAGTCAGTAGAGCATGCAACTCTTGATTTCAGGGTTGTGAGTTCAAGCCCCACATTGTGGGTAGAGTTTACTTAAAAAACAAAACAAAACAAAAGAATAATTTTTATTATTGGAAAAACTTGGAAAAGGTGTTTTGCTCCACACTAAGTGAAGGCAGTAAAACAAAATTTTATATTATGATTACAACCAGGTCAAAACTATGAATTTAATAAATACATAAATCTGCAATGGAATTTATCAGAAAATGGTTGCTGGATTATAGCTGTCAGATTATAGCTGCAAAGTATTTATTTTGAATTGTCTTTTGTAAGATTTCAAAGATAACTGAATTGGATAATATGTGAATTATATCTCAATAAAGCTGTTACCAAAAAAAGTTAATTTTATAAGTAACTTTAAAAGTAATAATTAAATTCCCAGCTACAGAAGTACATTTAGACCTCGCAGCTGAAATGGTACAAAGAATTCTTATTTTTCAATTTTTAGGATCACAATTTCCTCCCTGATATCCATTAGTAGAGTATGTAGTACTCTTTAAGTTGGATGCTCCTAAGTTACAGAATGCCTCTATCTTAAGTTTTTTTTTTTTTTTTTTTAAGATTTTTTTTATTTATTTGCGAGAGAGACAATGAGAGACAGAGAGCATGAGAGGGAGGAGGGTCAGAGGGAGAAGCAGACTCCCCGCTGAGCAGGGAGCCCGATGCGGGACTCGATCCCGGGACTCCAGGATCATGACCTGAGCCGAAGGCAGTCGCTTAACCAACTGAGCCAGCCAGGCGCCCAAGTTTTTTTTTTTTTAAAGATATTATTTATTTATTTATTTGACGGGGGGAGAGAGAGTGACAGAGTGGGAGCACAGCAGGGGGAGCAGCAGACAGAGGGAGAAGCAGGCTCTCCGCTGAGCAGGGAGCCCGATGCAGGTGCTTGATCATGACCCGAGCTGAAGGCAGATGCTTAACCAACTGAGTCACCCAGGTGCCCCTCTTAATAAGTTTTTAATAAGGTGATGCAGTCATTTAAAATCAGATGTGCAAATGAGACAATTAAGAAAAAAGTAGTTTGCTACCTTTGGATTTCTAATTATAAAGGAGAAAACCTATTATTAATCTGTAGTTGATTTATTAATTCTTAAATCCATGGTCTCCTCAGATCTTATGAAATAAAATTGCAAATTTTTTCCATTACAAAGTAATATTTGTTCAAAAACAAAATTACATATATTCCATTATTTCCTTGGGATATATGCCCAGAGTAAAATTACTATAAAACTTGCTGATACATAACAATTATATGTTTTTTTAAACAAATGGAAAAAGGTAATTTCTCTCAAAGAAATGACAATATTTTCACAAAACATAAGCATCCAAACTAATATTTACATAAATAAATAAGTTAAAAGTATTAATCAGTACATTATATAAAATATAAAATATATTTTAAAATATAAAAACCACCGGTAATAAGATAAAATTATATAATATTTGATAATAATTATTAACAATCTTTTGTTTACCTGATAACATCCACTCCCCCAGTCTGGGTAACTCAGCTTCCTCTCACACTTTTCCATGACAAATGCTGATTTCTGAATTAGACAAACTGAATGAGGTCCATACTTTTCAGCACCATAGTTTTTAAAACGATCTGAAGCAAACCAGAGAATTTCTCTTAAAAATTGACTTTTGGCTCATAGAACAAGAAGCTGAAGCATTCCATTCTTATGGTTAAAAGTTGTTTTAAAGAAAGAAAATGTTTAATGGAAATTTTCCATTAAAAAAAAAATCAAGAGAAACGGGCTCCAAAATCAAACTGGGTTCTCAATAAAGGACTCAGTGGGAGGAAATTATTGTATCAAAAACAGGAGATAAAACTGGGCCTAGGGGCGCCTGGGTGGCTCAGCTGTTAAGCGTCTGCCTTCGGCTCAGGTCATGATCCCGGGGTCCTGGGATCGAGCCGCACATCGGGCTTCCTGCTTGGTGGGAAGCCTGCTTCTCCCTCTCCCACTCCCCCTGCTAATCTCCCTATCTCTCTCTCTGTCAAATAAATATATAAAATCTTAAAAAAAAAAACAAAAAAACTGGGCCTAAAGTATCTAAATTAGATATGGAGAGGAAATGGCACGAAGAATCATCTTTACTGGTAGTCTAAACAGGAGTCACCTCCGAGATGAAGCCAAGTGATTTATCTAATGAGGGCTTTTTTGGGGTGCTGCAAAAAGTTTTTGCAAAGTTTTCTTGTACTTTCATCGTATGCTATCTCCTGGAGGTCCATACATAACATGCTGATCTAGTCTCAGACTGAGCACAAGCATGCAGAGGTATAAGGTGAATTAAATGACCTCTAAATAGCTAATGGACAAAGGAATGAGGCACTTAAGCCCTAGCAATAATTTGTTCTCTTCACATTTAATACAAGTAAGTTTCATCTTTTTTGAAAGCAGAGTTCTTAAAGATAGGTATTTTATGTCAGTTTTGAAAAATCTTAATTATATAAGCTAAGAAAGAAAATGTAAAACAGAATAAAGGAGAACTTTTTTTATATTTATGAATATTTCAAAGTCCTTGAAAAACCAAGTGATCAGTGTCAAAAAAAGAAAACGGGGTGGTCAGCAAACTACAGCCCTCAGGCCAAATCCTGAAGGCTACCTGAAGGTTTTTACAAATAAAGTTTTATTGGAACATTGTCATTAATTTACACATTGTCTATAACTGCTTCCACACTGTAACGCAGAGTTCAGTAATTGCAACAGAGACCACATGACCCACCAAGTTTAAAATATTTACTACTGGGCGCCTGAGTGGCTCAGTCGTTAAGCATCTGCCTTCGGCTCAGGCCATGATCCCAGGGTCCTGGGATCGAGCCCCGCATCGGGCTCCCTGCTCTATGAGAAGCCTGCTTCTCCCTCTCCCACTCCCCTTGCTTGTGTTCCCTCTCTCACTGTGTCTATCTCTGTCAAATAAATAAATAAAATCTTAAAAAATAAAAATAAAAAAAATAAAATATATACTATTTTTCTCAAAAAAAAAATTACATTCTCTTTACAATAAACGTTTGTCAACTCCAGCTCTAAAACAATAAAGTGTGATACTATATCGTTGGCAAACCCATAATTGATAGATCCCTGCATTTCTCGGCTTTAACATGGAACTGCTGAATAGTTATAAGTTTTTAGACATTAAATAGGTGAGTGATGAAAAAAATGACTGTACAAATCCAGTTAAATCTACCAGGTTTAAAAACAAAAGGAAAAACCATTGTGGAAATTTAAAATGTAAATAACAGAGTCTGTAATAAAGTACGGAATTGGGAATAAAAAGGGATCAGGTTTTGGGGTAACTGGGTGATGGACATTGGGGAGGGTATATGTTGTAATGAGCACTGGGTATTATATAAGGCTGACAAATCACAGACCTGTACCCATGAAACAAATAATACATTATATGTTAATTAACTGAATTTAAATTTTAAAAAAAGGACCAGGTTAGAAATTTTTATGACCACAGAGTGAAAAACTACCTATTGCTCTTTATTAACATATCAGATGTGATAAGTTTGTTTACAAAGGTGAATACCCATTATCATACTCTTTATGTGTATTAAAAGGGAATAAATAATATGGCACTATATCTTACTAGCCATGGGACAATAGTATTATTCTGATATTTGGAGAATCACATGTTACTTCTAAACTACATAAAATGCACACTCCTCAGAAGAGAAAAAAAATAGGATACCTAATATGATTTAATAAAAAGAGCTCTGCATTGGAGGATCTTACACTGGCACCAATTAATTGTATTACTAAGGGTCTCTTCGTTCACTTGTGAAATTCAATAATATGTTCTCTGTGTCTCTCATCAGGTTTTTCAAAGAATAAAATGAAATGATAAAAATGAAAGTGCTTTGCAAATGAAAACTGTCATGCAGATGTAAGGTACTACAAAAAAGTAGGGTGCATACATGTGCAAATGTATCTAAACAACTAACAATCCTTGTTATGTGTCCTAGTTCTAAGCATTTACTATGTGAATTCATTTAGTTCTCACAAGTACTCTATAAGCTAGGTATTATCATCCCCTTGGCACAGAGGAGGAAATTGAGGCACAGAGAAGTTAAGTTACTTCTAAAAAATGGATACCAGTGGAACCATAATACAAATTCAGACAGTCTGCATCCTGGGTCTGTGCCCTTAATCCCTATTTTATATTGCTGATATATAATTTTAATATATACACATTTCATTTCACTAGACTACTAACCTGGTTGATTTTCCAATATTCTACAATCTGAGCTGCGCTGATATTCACCACTTAAATGCCAACTGAATTCCTGACTGAAAGGGCAGTAGTCAGCGATTTCTACTGAACCACCATAATAAGGCAAATCTTCTGTAGGTATTCCACTTAGTTCATCGAAGTACTACAAAAAAAAAAAATTATTAGGAAGACAGGAAAGTAAGAAAACATTCTGTATAATAAAAACAAAGTCCACAAGCAATTTATAGCAACCCTCTAATGCTGCATAATATAAAGAAGGTATCAGTGTACTTTTCTTCATATATAATAGAATATAAAGACAGTAATATACTACCTGAGGGCTATTTCAAGGTTGTTGTAGTTTTAGAAATAAGCAAGGTAAGTATATTCAAGTTTTTTACTAGATGACAAATTTGACTAGTGTTTTAAAAAGATGAATAGGAAGAGTTTTAAGAGTTGACAAAACAGGGCGCCTGGGTGGCTCAGTCATTAAGCGTCTGCCTTCAGCTCGGGTCATGATCCCAGGGTCCTGGGATCGAGTCCCACATCGGGCTCCCTGCTCTGCGGGAAGCCTGCTTCTCCCTCTCCCACTCCCCCTGCTTGTGTTCCCTCTCTCGCTGTCTCTCTCTCTGTTGGAAAACATAAATAAAAATATTAAAAAAAAAAAAAAAAAGAGTTGACAAAACAGAAAACTAATCCAGAGAATTAAGATATTTTAAATATAATGTACTTCAAGTGTTTTTAGAAGACTTAATTTACATGTTGTTTTGACAAACTTGAAAAAATAAAACTGTGATAATATGAATGAGATCATATATATAAAATACTTTGAGGGGCACCTGGGTGGCTCAGTCGGTAAGTGTCTACCTTTGGCTCGAGTCATGATTTTGGGGTTCTGCACAGGAGGGATCTGCTTCTCCCTCTCTCTTCCCCCTCTTTGTCTCCCCCCACCCCCACTCTCTCTGCCTCCCCCCTGCCCCCGCTCATGCACACTCTCTCAAATAAATAAATAAAATCTTTAAAAAAAAAATACTTTGAACACGAAAGGAATAAGGCACCAGATAAATTTTAAAGATTTCACATTTATACCAACTCCCTGAATTATATTACTATGCCTAGAAATATAGTTGCCATCTTATGGTATCTGAAGCATTCAGTGGGATCATAAACATATGCAGGAAGCTCAAAATTCAGCAGCAATCATTTTATTTTTATTTATTTATTTATTTATTTATTTAAAGATTTTATTTATTTGTTTGACAGAGAGAGATATAGCGAGAGAGGGAACACAAGCAGGGGTAGTGGGAGAGGGAGAAGCAGGCTTCCCTCTGAGCAGGGAGCCCGATGAGGGGCTCGATCCCAGGACCCTGGGATCATGACCTGAGCCGAAGGCAGACGCTTAACAACGGAGCCACCCAGGCGCCCCAGCAACAATCATTTTAAATTATCTTCTGAGATAACACTTCTGACTACAGAATCCTTTGTAAATGGCAGGCAGAACTGAGGCGTTTCAGAGATGGTTACTGCAACAACAAGCTTAAAGATCCAATCAGAGACTCAGACTGAAAGTGTGGGACCATTTCCTTCACCTTTTTTTTTTTTTTTTTTCCAGATAGAGAGAAGAGGGGCAGATAGAGAGAGAGAGAGAGAGACTTTTTAGCAGGCTCCATGCCCAGTGTGGAGCGCAATGCTGGGCTGGATCTCAGGACTCTTGAGATCACGATCTGAGCTGAAATCAAGAGTCTGATGCTTAATTGACTGAGCCACACAGGCACCCCTCCTTCACCTTTTAGATCCCATGTGTCAAACCTTTATAAAGTAGAACTTTCAAGTTCTACTTTATAATTAATATAATTGGATTTAATGAATTGGATTAGAGTAGCTCAGTTATTTCCTTTAAAGAACCTTGTTCTTCTGTGTAAATTAGAGGAAATTAAACACGAAGACTTTGGAAACAATTAGAAAAAAATACAGACCACTTAAAAATAGATCCAATAAATATTCTAAATGCTTTTTACTATTACTACAAGGCATTGCTAGATATGAATTGTTGTTGATTAGCACACTGGCTTTAAAGAATTGTAAGAATTCTTCATTTTTTTCTAACTTATAGAAAACATAAGTTTCATAAGTTGAAAAACTTAAGAGAATTCACTCTTCTAATTAAAAATGGAGACTTCTCTTTAAAAAGTTGAGTTGATTTCTAAAATTGCCCAAAACAAGTGTTACCTGGTACTCTTGAGGTAAAGGTTTTGAAAACTTCTGCAAATTACACACTGCAACTGCTCTCTGGTCCTGTCTGCAAGTTAACTGCAATGGATTACTTCTGAGTGTGTCACAGAAAGGGCTCAGCATCTGCCTCCTGCACGCAAAGATAAACACCATGGTATCAAACTCTAAAGAAAATATAACAAATCCATTTTAGAGCTTGTCTTCTCTATTATCATTTCAGTATACTTTAATAGCTTAATACTAAATGCTGAATCAGGTTATGAAGTTATTTTTAAAAGTGTAAAAAGAGGGGCGCCTGGTGGCTCAGTTGTTAAGCATCTGCCTTTGGCTCAGGTCATGATCCCAGAGTCCTGGGATCGAGCCCCGCATCGGCCTCCCTGCTCAGTGGGAAGCCTGCTTCTCCCTCTCCCACTCCCCCTGCTTGTATTCCTGCTGTCGCTATCTCTCTCTCTGTCAAATAAATAAATAAAATCTTTAAAAATAAAAAAAAAGTGTAAAAAGAAATGCTTAATGTAGATATGAACGATTAATGCTACGTGCACTATAACTTTATTCCACCATTATTAAACACAATTCTATTTATCTCTTCCTCTCCACTTTCGCCAGTAAAATGGAGTTCTGCAGACCTGATCTGCATGTTAAAGACAAATAATGAAATTCCTGATACTGCTTGGAAATGCAAATCTTCATAATCAATATAATGGAGTCTCAGAAAGAGATGGAGACGATGCCCTTCTGTCCTGAAGCTTCAAAGAGTGAATTTTTTCTATGCCATAATATAATTCAAAGACTCTTGTTTGACAGTTTGTTAAACTGAACACATTCACAAGATATCCTGCTTTCATGTGCAAAATGAAGATAGTGTGAATACTCCTAATTATTACAAGTTGTTCTGTTCTGTTAAACCTAATCTTGAAAGAATAATTTGGAAAAAGATGTCTTGTAATTTTCCAAAGACGTTGGAATCTATTGCATTGTTCTGTAAAAATAATCTTCAGATTAGTTGCCTTATTGATAATTACAATACAAATTATATTAATGTCATAACAGTAATGTTATAAATGAAATTCCAGTATTCTTAAATAATATAAATCCTGTTAAGACTGGTTACCAAATTGTAATAGGATTACTGCTATTTTTCCTCTTCTCCCACATGCTTGTTGGGGGAAAAAGCCTAGGTTAGATTTCTTATTTTAAGGAAAATTGATACTTGCTTCATTTAAGTTAACAAATATAGCAATAAAACATTTTTAGGGGAATTATAGCTTCTTGAGATAAAATGTGTAAAAGACCTACCACAGTCTTTGGTAAATGTGAAGCAGCACAGTGTAATAGGAAAGCAAAGGTCTACAAACCTTCACACAGGCTTGGTTTCAAATACCAGCTTATTTGATATTTGATATTTACTTAATTTTCCTGAGCTTCAACTATAAAGCACTCAGTGTCTAGCACATACAAGTTACTCAATAAATGTAATTTCACTGTCCACACCACTTTTATAAAATCTTTATATAAGGCAATTTTATAACTTTCTATGATAAAGTTTCCAATGAATATGACCAGTAGTTCTTATTAAGTCACTTCCTCGATACAATGAAATTCATTTCCTTTTTCTTTAAAATAAAACAATACATAATATTTACCTTAAATTAATTAAAATATGAGTTTTGCCTAAATGGATAAAGAGGAGTAAGGAACTTAAAAAATACTGATTTAAAAAGTTCCAAAGTTAGAGTTGGTCAAGATTCATGGCATATAATTCTACAGCAGTTCGGCCTAATAGAACTTTCTGCAATGTGCTGTCCAATATGTCTAATCATATAGTGGCTATTAACCACTTGAAATGTGACTAGTGCAACTGAGGAACTGGATTTTAAATTTTATTTAACTTTAATTAATTTAAATATAAATTTATATAGCCACATGTGGCTAGTGGTACCACAGAAAGAACTTTATTTTGTGTGTACATAGATTCAAATGTTTCCAGTGAGTAAGGCTCTGTCTTTGCTCAGCTGTTCCCTCCTCACACCAGTCACCCAACAATGAAGAAGGTATCACAGCTGAAGTTAAGCACCAGCCCCTGCACTCAATAATGGTCATACTGGAATCTAAGATAACTCAGGGATATAGCCAGACTGGGTGTATGGTACCAGAAGTTGGCTTCTGTGCTGTAAGGACTCCTGGATGTCAACGTTTCAAAAGTGGGACATTTGAATGCTTATGACAGGGATTAGCAAACTTCAATTTTTGGGTCAAATCCTGCCCATAACTGCGTTTTTGGTTTCTATGTTTCTTCTACAACTGTTTTTATAAATAAAGTATTATTGGAACATGGCCATGCTCATTCATCTTGTCTAGGGCTGCTCATGAGGTACGAAAGCAGAGTTGAGTAGTTGTAACAGAGACTGTTATGACTGAAAAACTAGGAAGAGGAGTTAGGTAATAATGCACCACTTGTCTCAAAACATAGAACCCTATTTTGTGTACAAAATATTTGCTACTTGGCCCTTTACAGAAAAGTTTGCGAACTTCTGGCTCATGGCTAAAAGGAGAGAATTCAGGGGACCAAAAGTTTTAGTTTTGAAGAATGGAGAAGAGGAAATTCCCCTCTGTTTTTGGTTTTAGGTGATCCTATAATCAGGACCTAAAGCAGAACAGAGTTGCAGCTGTTAAAAGAAAAAAAACTCTAAGCTCTTGTAGCTGCAATGTTAATTACATACTTCCTTTAACACAGTGCAACAGCAGTTCCCAAACTTTGCTGCAAAGTGAATTTTAGGGATCCCTAAAAACAATACCAATGCCCGGTTCCCACTTCCAGACATTCTGATTTAACTGGGATGGGCTGTAATGTGGGTATGGAGATTTAAAAAATCTCTAAATGATTCTAATGCACAGCAAAATTTGGGAAGTACTACCCTAGCAGACCAAGTTGTAGTGCTGGATAGAACTAGCTGCCCCCAAAGTGGCTGCAGGTGCTTCCTGATACTGCTTATTAGCAGCTCTTTTCACGGCAGGATTATAACTCAGATGTCAGACTCCTTAGTAGAAGCTGACTTAAACTGCTTCGAGACCTAACCCAGGGGAGAAAAGATATGAATAACATCTTCACAAGAAGTACCTGTGATTTAGTGGACAAGGCACTGGACTTGGAAAGAGAGAAGCTAACGTCCCTCATCAGCTATATGACTCTAGGCAAGTCACTTGTCTCAAACTTTAGCTGGGACACAGCTAAAGAAATGCTGAGAGGGAAATTTATAGTGTTAAATACATATGTTAGAAAGATATAACATCTCAAATCAATAATCAAGAACCTAGAGAGAGAAAAATAAAACAAATACAAGCATAAGGAAGGCTATAATAAAGAACAGAAATTAATAAATTAGAAAACAGAAAAACCATAAAAGACATCAATGAAACAAAAAGCTACCTCTTTAAAAAGATCAATGATGTTGACAACCTCTGCTAGAGAGCAAAACTGAAAAAGAAATGGAGAAGATGCAAATTACCAAGATCAGGAATGATGTGGGCTTTCACTACACAACCTACAGACATTAAAACAATAGTAAGGAACTACTACAAACTATTCTGTACACATACATCTAGTAACTTAGACAAAATGGACGAATACCTCAATGACACAAATTACCACAATTCATCCAATATGAAATAGATAAATATCAATAGCCCCGTAAATATTAAGGAAGTTGAATTAATACTTTAGAAATTCCTGAAAGAGAAATCTACAGTCCCAGACGGTTTCACTGGAGAATTCTACCAAATACTTAAAGAAGAATCAACACCAATTGTACACAAATTCTTCCAGAAAATAGAAGAGGTAGAAATACTTCCCAATTCATTTTATGAAGTTAATATTACCCTGATACAAAAAACCAAGACAGTACAAAAAAGAAACAAAGGCAGTACCATATTCTTCATGAATATGTACAGAAAAATCCATAATAAAATATTAGTACATGGAATTCAGCAATATATAGGAATAATTATATACCATGACTAAGTGGGGCTTATTCTAGCAATGCAGGGCTGGTTTAATATTTGAAAACCAATCAGTGTAATCCATCATATTAACAGGCTAAAAAAAAAAAATCACATGATTATATCAACCAAAGCTGAAAAAGCATTTGGCAAAAGTCAACATCCATTCATGATAAAAACTCTCAGAAAGATAGTAAAAGAGGGGAACTTCAACTTGAAAAGGAGCATCTACAAAATACCTACAACTAACATTATACTTAGTGGTGAAAAACTGAATGTTCCCCCCTCCATTGTGTCCATGGATTAAAAACTCAACTGAGCTAAGATGTCAATTCTCCTAAAACTGATATATAGGTTTAACACAATTCATAGAAAAATCCCAGCAAAATTTTTTTGTAGACAAGGTTATTCTGAAATTTATATGAAAGGCAAAGGAACTAGAAGAGCTAAGATGATTTGGAAAAAGAATAAAGTGGGAAGAATCAGTTTACCCAATTTTAACACATAGTATAGCTACAGTAATCAAGGACTGTGTAGTATTAATGGAGTGACACACACATAGATCAATGGAACAGAAGCAAGAACACAGAAATAGACCCATATAAATACACCCAACTGATTCTCTGACAAATATAAGAAAGCAAGTCAATAAAAGAAAGACAGCCTTTTCAATAAACAGTGAACCTTGACCTAAGTCTCCCACTTTATACAAAAATTAACTCAAAATGGATCCCAGACTGCAATATAGAACATAAAGCAATTAAATTTTTGAAAAAAAAATACAAGAATATCTTTGAGGGCGCCTGGGTGGCTCAGCTGTTAAGCGTCTGCCTTCGGCTCAGGTCATGATCCCGGGGTCCTGGGATCGAGCTCTGCATTGGTCTCCTTGCTCAGCGGGAAGCCTGCTTCTCCCTCCTCCACTCCCCCTGCTTGTGTTCCCTCTCTCGCTCGCTCTCTCTCTCTCTCTCTCTGTGTCAAATAAATAAATAAAAAATCTTAAAAAAAAAAAAAAGAATATCTTTGAGATTTAGGACTTCACCATTCACTTGACATTGAAAGTATGTCTCAGAAAAGGACATACTGATAGTTTGGACTTCACCAAAGTTAAAAACTTTTGCTCTATAAAAGACCCTATTAAGAGAATAAAAAGAAAAGTTATGGATTAGGAGAAAATGTGTGCAAATCACATATCCGACAAAGGACTACTACTTAGAATATATAAAGAACTTTCAAAAATCAACAGTGAAAAAAAAAAAGCAAACAATGCAATTAGAAAACTGGCATAAGACATGAAGAGATATCTCATCAAAGAGGATATACAGACATCAAATAAGCACATGAAAAGATATTCAACATCATTAGCCATTAGGGAAATGCAAAGTAAAACCACAGTGAGATATCACCTTATCTTTCAGAATAACTAAAATAAAAAATAGTGACAACATCAAATGCTGACAAGGATGTGGAGAAACTGTCATCACTCATACATTGCTGGTAGAATATAAAATGGTATAGCCATTCTGGAAGAGGTCAGCAGTTTCTTAGAGAATTAAACTTGCAACTGCCATATGACCCAGCAATTGCACTCCTTGGCATTTATCTTGGAGAAATGAAGATTTATGTTCACACAAAAACCTGTACACAAATGTTTACAGAAGCTTTATTCATAATAGCCCCAAACTGGAAATAACCTAGATATCCTTCAACATGTGAATGCTTAGGGTACCTGGGCGGCTCAGTCCGTTAAGCAGCTGCCTTCAGCCAGGGTCTTGGGATGAATCCTGCATCAGGCTCCCTGCTCAGCGGGGAGTCCACTTCTCCCTCTACCCCTCCCCCCTGCTTGTGATCTTTCTCTCTCACTCTTTCAAATAAATAAAATCTTTACAACAACAACAACAAAACATGTGAATGCTGAAACAAACTGCTACATCCATATCATGGAATATTATTCAGCCATTAACTCGAGCAAACTACTGATATACACAACCCAGAAAATTATGTGGAGTGAAAAAAGCCAATCCCAAAAGGTTATATACAGAATGAATCAATTTATATAACATTCTTTTTTTTTTTTTAAAGATTTTTTTAAATTTTTATTTATTTGAGACAGAGAGAATGAGAGAGAGAGAGAGCACATGAGAGGGGGGAGGGTCAGAGGGAGAAGCAGGCTCCCTGCCGAGCAGGGAGCCCGATGCGGGACTCGATCCAGGGACTCCAGGATCATGACCTGAGCCGAAGGCAGTCGCTTAACCAACTGAGCCACCCAGGCGCCCTATATAACATTCTTTAAAAGGCAAAATTATAGAAATGAAAAACAGATTAGTGCTTTCCAGGGGCTTAAGAGGGGTTGGAGTGGGAGGGAAGTGGGTGTGTTATAAAATGGCAACATGAAGGATTCTTGTGGTAACTGAAGTGTTCTGTATCTGATTATATCAATGTCAATATCCTGGCTGTGTTATTGTACTATAGTTTTTACAAGATGTTACCAATCAAGAAAACTGGATAAAGTATACATGGAATCTGTATATTTCTTCAAACCTGCATGTGAATCTATAATTATCTCAAAATAAAAAGTTAAAAGATACATATTTATAGGGGTACCTGGCTGGCTCAGGCCATGAAGGGTGAGGCTTTTTTTTTTTTTAGATTTTATTTATTTATTTGTCAGAGAGAGAGAGAGAGAGAGAACACATAAGCAGGGGGGAGTGGCAGGCAGAGGGAGAAGCAGGCTCCCTGCTGAGCAAGGAGCCCAATGCAGGACTCGATCCCAGGACCCTAGGATCATGACCTGAGCCAAAGGCAGCCGCTTAACTAACTGAGCCACCCAGGCATCCTAAAGTGTGAGGCTCTTGATCGCAGGGTTATGAGTTCGAGCTCCACATTGGGCATAGAGCTTACTTAAAAAAAAGGAAAAAAAAAATATGCATAAACATATGAATGTGTGGGTATGTGTATCCCCCAAACTTGAAGAATGTATTTTTAAAAAGTTTGCTAGGTGATTTTGATATTCATCCAGATTTGAGAACCATTATTCAAAAGTATCTTCATGTTTTTGGATACTCAATCAACAGCTGCATCTATGCTTATGGGTGCATTCTCTGAAGAAAACAGTAAGAATGATAGAATATACAAAAATTTTACAGTATATAATTTATTAATTATAAATTAAACAGAAATGCTTATGGCTCTGGCTCCCACATTGTAGATTCTTTTCATATATGATTTAAAACAATAATGTAGCTACTTATTATATTACCATACATTATTGTACATTACTGTACATTTTGAAATTGAACTGTTTAGACCATATTTTCAAAATAGTGACATTTTAGGTTCAGGAATAAAGAACAATAGCAGAAATCAACTGTGTTATCAAAGATATAATGAGGAAATGTGTTCTTACTTTTGTTTCTGCTGGTCAATCCAGAATTTACAGCTCTTCCTGACGAAGTCACAGCCCATTCCTCGGCCCCAGTCTAACTTCTCGGCCATACTATAATTAGCCTTATACCAGCTGTGGAAATAATTCAAATAAAGCACTTATTACTGTCATTTTAAAAACAATTCCAGCATACCAATTACAATCTCAACAATGAGCAAACTAGGACCTCAAGATAGAGGAGCATTTACAAGCAAAGCCCTCGTACACGGGAACTGCTGCACATAATCACCGTAGCAAGGACTGGGAAACTTGTCTTATGGTGAGGGTACTTTCATATTTGAAAAAAAAAAAAAAAAATCAAAACCAAAATATGTTGTCACTGTAATTTTCAAAGATGACAGAAGTCACAGAGTAGAAAGTGGTTAAGGTGTGAGACAAAGGGATTAAGGGCCAAAGAAACAAAAAGAGAATGAGAGAAAAAGACAAGGTAGTAAACTGAGGAAGAAATAGTGGAAATACTAGTTGGATAAATGTTACCTAATCTGATTCAGTTGGCCCTAGTTTCTTGCTTCTCTGGCCTTGAATTTGTGATATTCCATCAATACAGGTTCTGCTTGTGACTAAAAATTACACTATTATAATAAGACATAGGAATACTATGTCTAATACTTTAAAGATGTTCTAATTTCAGAAAAAAAAAACACATTTATTTGGTTTCCTGGCAAATTTAATCAAAGCCTAGGAGCCTACTTTTATTAGTTTTTCTTCTTCCTTTTTTTTTTTTTTAAGATTTTACTTATTTATTTATTTGAGAGCAAGAGAACACAAGCAGGGGGAGTGGCAGAGGGAAAGGGAGAAGAAGGCTCCCCACTGAGTAGGGAGCCGGATGCAGCACTCAATCCCAGGACCCTGGGATCATGACCTAAGCTGAAGGCAGACGTTTAACCTACTGAGGCAGGCGCCCCTTTCTTCTTTATTCTTAATAACAAGATTAGTTTATAAAAATTATAAAATTATAAAAAATAGTTTAAAAAATATTTTAAAAAATATTTTATTTTAAAAATATTTAAAATAATTTAAAATTATTTTAAAAAATATTTTATTTACTTATTTATGTATTTGAGAGAGAGCGAGTGAGTGCACACATGCATGCCAGGGTTGGAGTGGGGGGGGGGGAAGAACCTCAAGCGGACTTGGTGTGAGCCCGACCTGGGGCTCAATCTCATGTCCCTGAGATCATAACCTAGTTGAAACCAAGAGTCGATGCTTAACTGACTGAGCCACCCAGGTGCCCCAGTTTCTAACCTTTTTGTATTGTATCTTATCCCTTTAGCATTACCAAAACAGTAAAATAAAAACATAGGCTCAAAGGCCGAGGGAATGATGAAAATTATTTCCTCCATTCCAGCCACCCTCCCACAAAATCAAACACAAATAGAAATATGATACAACATCTTCAAAACCTTTTTTAATTTTAATTTTTTTTAAAGATTTTATTTATTTATTTCAGAGAGAGAGAGCAGGAGCAGGGGGAGAAGGAGAAGGAGAGGCAGACGCTCCCTGAGCAGGGAGTCCGACGCAGGGCTCCATCCCAGGACCCTGGGATCATGACCTGACCCAAAGACGGACGTTTAACTAACTGAGCCACCCAGGCGCACCCCAAAACCTTCTCCTTTTTTTTTTTTTTAAAGGACAGAACTCTCTGAGACAGAAACTGAAGACATGAATCTCAGCACTCCAATAACCAAAATGCCAGCAACCTCTGCAGCTATAACGTGACTTACGTTAATCAGCTAACACAGTTATCACAGCAGGTCAACTTGCCCAGATAGTAACAGAGGCCCTCAGTATTGCACATTAGCAGTCATTTTAGCAGTGCCTAGGTTAGGCAGTCCTTCTTCCTATGGATGAAATGTAAAGTAATAAGATTCCCTTGGGAATTACCGTATCTAGAATAGGTTGAGTGCAGAGCATAGTATGAGCACTCGGTCACTCAGTCACCAGCTAGGCACTCCAGCTACATTTCTTGAAACCGTCCCAATACCTTCTTTGCAGCTCTTCCTATGCTATGAGTCAATAGTTATTAAGCACTTCTTATTTGGTAGGCACTTTGTTTAATGATAAGGCTACACCAGTGAATAAACAGACACAGTTCCTTCCCTCATGAAGATTATAATCTAGTGGGGAAGACAGATGTTTAAAAAAAAATTACAACTGGGATGAGTGCTACAGAGGTTAAGTATAAGGTGCTAATAGCAGCACATTAATAGGAAAATCTAAGTTAGTCTGGGGAATTAGGAAAGATTTGTTTGAGGAAGCAACTTTAAGCTAAACCCAAAGGATGAGCAGGAGTTGGCTGAGGGAGCAGGGAAAGCACTGGAAACAGTTTTCTTAGTGGCATTAGAGGGTTGTGAAATCAATTTACTGTATCTTAACATTTATTTCTCTTTCTTTTAAAATCAATAAAATAGAAAAAAAAAAAAAAAGGACTGCATTGTTGGTAGTAGGGTAAACATATTTCCATGAACTTTGGTTCAGTTTCGTATACAAGAGCTAATACCTGAGTTGGCACCTACACGTGCCAAACACTTTACTAAGGACTTTACACGTATTAACTCATTAAAGGGCTCACAAAACTCTGTGAGGTAGGTATCACATTTTACCCTTACTTTACAGATGAGGGAACTCAGGGAAAGATACAGTAAGTAAGTAGCAAAGACGGGATTTAAATCTAGGGTTCTGGCTTCAATGTCAGTGTGCTTTATAAAAAAAATTGAGATACAGTTTATATCCTATAAAATTCACCCTTATAATGTGTACAATTCAATGGTTTTAGTATATTCACAGGCTTGTACAACCATTACTACTACAGGCATATCTCATTTTCTTGCATTCCACTTTATTACACTTTGCAGATACTGCCTTTTTTGGGTTACAAATTGAAGGTTTGTGGCAACCCTGTGTCGAGCAAGTCTACTGGCACCATTTTTCCCAACAGCATTTGCTAACTTTCTGTCTTTGTATCACACATTGGTAATTTTCACAATTTTTTGAACTTTTTCATGATTATTATATTTGAAACAGTGATCTGTGATCAGTGATCTTTCATGTTACTATTATAATTGTTTTGGGCACCAGGAACCACACCTATACAACAACAATAAACGTTGTGTGTATTCTGCTCCACTGACTGTTCCCTGTCTCTCTCTTTCCTCAGGCCTCCCCTATTACATGAGACACAACAATATTGAAATTAGGCCAATTAATACCCTACAGTGGGGGTACCTGGGTAGCTCAGTTGGTTACGCGTCCGACTTGATTTTGGCTCAGGTCATGATCCCAGGATCCTGGGATCAAGCCCCGTGTCAGACTCTGGACTCAGCGCAGAGTCTGCTTCCTCCTCTCCCTCTGCTCCTCCCCCCACTCATGCTCTTCTCTCTCTCAAATAAGTAACTAAATCTTAAAAACAAAACAAAACAAAAACCCTATGGTGGACTTTAAGTGTTCAAGTGAAAGGAAGAGTCACATGTCTCTCACTAAATCAAAAACTGGAAATGATTTAGCTTAATGAGGAAGGCATGTCAAAAGCTGAGACAGGCCAAAAGCTAGACCTCTTGCACCAGTTAGCCAAGTTGTGAATGCAAAGGAAAAGTTCTTGAAGGAAATGAAAAGTGGTATTACAGTGAACACATGAATAATAAAGAAAGTGAAACAGCCTTATTGCTGATAATGAAGAAAGTCTGAGTGGTCTGGATAGATCAAATTAACCACAACATTCTCTTAAGCCAAAGCCTAATCCAGAGCAAGGCCTTAACTCTCTTCAATTCTGTGAAGGCCAAGAGAAGTGAGGAAGTTGCAGAAGAAAAGTTGGAAGCTAGTATTGGTTGGTTCATGAGGTTTAGGGAAAGAAGACGTCTCCATAACGTACAAGTGTAAGGGGAAGCAGCAGGTGCTGTTGTATTAGCTGCAGCAAGTTCTCCAGAAGATCTAGCTCAGATAAACAGTGGAAGTGGCTACACTAAACAACAGATTTGCAATGTACATGAAGCTTCTGTTGGAAGATGCCATTGAGGACATTCATAGCTAGAGAGAAGTCAATACCTGGCTTCAAATCTTCCAAAGGCTTCCAAAGGCAGGCCAACCCTCTTGTTAGGGGCTAATGCAGCTGGTGACTTGAAGTTGAAGCCAGTGCTCATTTACCATTCTGAAAATCCTAGGGCCCTTAAGAATTACACCAAATCTACTCTGCCTTTGTTCTGTGTAGGTGGAACAACAAAGCCTGCATGACAGCACATCTGTTTGCAATATGGTTTACTGAATATTATAAGCCCACTGTTGAGACTGCACAGAAAAAAAAAAAAAAGATTCCTGGTGTGCCTGCCTGGCTCAGTTGGTAGAGTACATGACTCTTAATCTCAGGGTCGTGAGTTCAAGCCCCATGCTGGGCATGGAGCCTACCTTAAAAAAAAAAAAAAGAAAAAGATTACTTTCAAAATATTACTGCTCATTGTCAATGCACCTGGTCACCCAAGAGCTCTGATGGATATGGACAACAAGGTTAATGTTGCTTTCATGCCTAACATAGCATCCATTCTGCAGCCCACAGATCAAGGAGTAATTGACTTTTGAGTCTTATTACTTAAGAAATACATCGGATAGGCTGTAGTAGCCACAGACAGCGATTCCTCAGATGGATCCTGGCAAAGGAAGTTGAAAACCTTCTGGAAAGGATTCACCATTCTAGATGCCATTAAGAACATTTGTGATTCATGGGAAGAGGTCAAAATAGCAACATCAGCAGGAGTCTGGTAGACATTGATTCCAACCCTCATGGATGACTTTGAGGGTCCAAAACTCCAGGGGAGGAAGTTAAGTACAGATATGGGGGAAACAGCAAGAGAACTAGAATTAGAAGTGGAGCCTGAAGATGTGACTGAATTGCTGCAATCTCATGATAAAACTTGAATGGATGAGGAGTTGCTTCTAATGGATGAAGACAGAAAGCAGTTTATTGAGATGGAAACTACTCCTGGTGCAGATGCTGTGAAGACTGTTGAAAGGACAATAAAGGATTTAGAGTATGACATAAACTTAGTTGATGAAGCAGTGGCAGGGTTTGAGAGGATTGGTTCCAATTCTGAAAAAAAAACCTACTGTGGGTAAAATGCTACCAAACAGCATTGCATGCTACAGAGAAGTCATTCATTAAAGGAAGAGTCAAATAGTGTGACAAACTTCATTGTCTTCTTTTAAGAAATTATAACAACCACCCCAACCTTTACCACCCACCACTCTCATCAGCCAGCAGCAATCAACATCAGGGCAAGACCCTCCACCAGGAAAAAGGTTATGACTTGCAGAAAGTTCAGTTGATAGTTAGCATTTTTGAGCAATAAAGTATTTTTTTAAAAAGATTTTTAGTAATCTTTACATCCAAGGTGGGGCTCGAACTTAAAACCCAGAGATCAAGTGTCTCATGCTCTACTGACTGAACCAGCCAGGTGCCCCAAGTAATAAAGTATTTTTAAAGATTTGATTTATTTTATCTTAATTATTTTATTTTATTTATTTATTTTTTTAATTTTGAGAGAGAGAGAGTAGCATGAGTGGGGGGAGAAGCAGAGGAAGAGGGAGAGAGAATCCAAAGCTGACTCTGCGCTGAGCATGGAGCCTGAGTGGAACTCGATCCCACCACCGCAAGATGATGACCTGAGCCTAAACCAAGAGTCAGATGCTTAACCAACTGAGCCACCCAGGCAACCCATGTTTTTAAATTATGGTATGTACATTGTGGGGTGCCTGGCTGGTTCAGTCAGTACAGCACACTACTCTTTATCTCAGGGTCATGAGTTCAAGCTCCACACTGGGTGTAGAGATTACTTAAAAAAAAAAAAGGTATATACATTGTTTTTTTAGACATAATGCTATTGCACACTTAACAGACTACAATATAGTATAATGATAACTTTTATATGCACTGGGAAACAAAAAAAAATTCATTTGATTTGCTTTACTCCAGTGGTCTGGAGCCAAACCTGGTATTTCTCTAAGGCATACCTGTATCTAATTTCAGGACATTTTCATCAGCCCTCAAAAAACTATGTCCCCATTAGTAATCACTAATCATTACTCGTGATCTCAGGGTTGTGAGATCAAGCCCCATGTCAGGTTCTGCGCTCAACGTGGAGTCTGCTTCAGATTCTCTCTCCCTTTCCCTTTGCCCCTCCTGCTCATGCTCTCTTTCTCTAAAATAAATAAATAAATTAAAAAAAAAAAAGAGATGCTAAACTGTCTTCCAAGTGGCTGTACCATTTTGCATTCCCACCAACAATGAATGAGAGTTCCTGTTGCTCCACGTCTTTAGCAGCATTTGGTGTTGTCTGTGTTCTAGATTTTGGCCATTCTAATGGGTGTGTAGTAGTATCTCATTGTTATTTTAATTTGCATTTCCCTGATGACATTTTTTTCCCTGCTTTTTCTTTAATACGGTTGCCATCTTCCATGATATATTATTAGGTGCCTTCTTAATAGCATCTAATCTACTTTTTTGTTGCACCAGACAGCATCCTAGGATAGAACTCTTATTACCACTCATGTTCACAAAGTACTGTTCTTAAGTACAATACAGCTAACTCATGGTTTGGCCATAATTAATGGGTAGTGTTTTTTTCTAAAAATGGATTAATGCACACATCCAAACCACATTAAATTTTCAACTTAAGAGTTCACACATAGTCTATTTCCTTCCTACAGTTGCTATCACTCCAAATTGTAGTTTTGAAATCCAAGAAGTGGGAAGAATGTCTTTCTGTTGCTGATACTTCTTTCTTTTTTCCTTCCTTCCTCTTTCCTCTCCCCCTTTTATTCCTTCCTCCCTTCCTTTCCTTTTTTCTTTCTTTCTAAATAAGAAGATGAAAAGAAATGGTTTATTAAGGAAATCAAAATCTAGTAAACATCAAAAACTTACAGAGTAGTCACAAGCTCTTTTTTTTTTAAGATTTTATTTATTTATTTACTTATTTGACAGAGAGAGGGAGAGAGAGTACAACCAGAGGGAGCAGCAGAAGGAAGGGGAGAAGCAGCCCCCCCCCCCGCCCCCACTGAGCAAAGAGCCTGATGCAGGACTCAATCCCAGGACTGTGGAATCATAACCTGAGGCAAAAGCAGATGCTTAACCAATTGAGCCATCCAGGTGCCCTATAAACTCTTTTTGTAATGATGTTAAAATTACTGACAAAATGTTTTTGTCATTAAATAAAACATGGAACATCTTTTCTTTCTTTTTTTTTTTTTTTTTTGAAGATTTTATTTATTTGTCAGAGGGAGAGAGCACAAGCAGGGGGAGTGGCAGGCAGAGGGAGACGGAGAAGCAGGCTCCCTGCTGAGCAGGGAGCCCGATGTGGGACTCGATCCCAGGACCCTGGGATCATGACCTGAGCCGAAGGCAGTCGCTTAACCCACTGAGCCACCCAGGTGCCCTGGAGCATCTTTTCATATGCTTATCTGTATACCTTTTTCGGTGAAGGGTCTGTACAGATCTTTGCTAATGTTTAATTGGGTTGTTCATTTTCTTATTGTTGAGTTTTAAGACTTTTGTTTTAAAAAAGACTTTATTTATTTATTTGTTGGGGGGGGGCACAAGCAGGGAGAATGTAGGCAGAGGGAGAAGCAGGCTCCCCGCTGAGCAAGGAGCTGGATGTGGGACTCAATCCCAGGACTCTGGGATCATGATCTAAGCTGACGGCAGACGCTCAACCTACAGAGCCACCCAGGCGTCCCTTGAGTTTTAAGATTTTTTTATTTTCTTTTTTTTTCTTTTAAAGATTTTATTTGTTTATTTGAGAGAGAGAGAATGAGAGAGAGCACATGAGAGGGGGGAGGGTCAGAGGGAGAAGCAGACTCCCTGCCGAGCAGGGAGCCCGATGTGGGACTCGATCCAGGGACTCCAGGATCGTGACCTGAGCCGAAGGCAGTCGCTTAACCAACTGAGCCAACCAGGCGCCCAAGATTTTTTTAAATATATATTTGGGTAATAGTCCTTTATCAGATGTGCCTTTTACAAATATATTCTCCCTGTCTGTAGCATGTCTCTTCATTCTCTTGACTTCATTCCTTTTTGTGGCTGAATAATATTCCTTTGTATGTATATACCACATTTTGTTTATCCATTCATCAGCTGATGAACATTTGGGGGGTTCCTACTTTTTGATTATGAGTAAAGTTGCTGTGAATATTCATGTATAGGTTTTTGTGTGGACAGGTTTTCAATTCTTTTAGATAGACAACTGGGAGTAAACTTGCTAGATCATATGGTAAATCTGCTTAACTTTTTGAGGAACTACCAATCTGTTTTCCAAAGTGGCTGGATCATTTTACATTCCCCCTAGCAGTATATGAGTTCCAACTTTTCCACATCCTCATCAGTATATGCAACTGTCTTTTTTATTACAGCCATCCTAGTGAGTGTGAAAATAGTATCTCATTGTAATTTTGATTTGCATTTCCCTAAGGACTAATGATGCTGAGAATCATTTCATGTGCTTACTGGCCATTTTTCTGTATCTTCTTTGGAGAAATATCTATTCAAATCCTTCACCTATTTTTAAATCAGGTTGCCTTTTTATTGTTGAGTTATAAGAATTCTTTATATTTTCTGGGTACTAGATGTTTATCAGATAGATGATTTGCAAATATTTTCTCACGTTTTGTGAGTTGTCTTTTCACTTTTTTTTTTTTTTTAAAGATTTAATTTATTTATTTGACAGAGAGAGACACAGCGAGAGAGGGAACATAAACAGGGGGAGTGGGAGAGGGAGAAGCAGGCTTCCTGCCGAGCAGGGAGCCCGTCACTTTCTTGATAGTAACCTTTGAAGCACAAAAGTTTTTAATTTTGATGAAGTCTAATCTATCTAATATTTCTTTGGTTGCTTATGCTTTCATTATCATATTTAAGAAATCACTGCTGGGGCACCTTTGTAACTCAGTCGGTTAAGTGTCTGCCTTTGGCTCAGGTCATGATCTCAGAGTCCTGGTATTGAGCCCTGTGTCAGGGAGCTCAGCAGGGAGTCTCCTGGTCCCTCTCCCTCTGCCTCTCCCCACCCCTTGCGTGTGCTCTCTCTCTCTCAAATAAATAAATAAAATCTTTTAAAAAGAATCACTGCTGGGGCACCTGGGTGGCTCAATAGGTTAAGTGTCTGCCTTTGGCTCAGGTCATGATCCCAGGGTCCTGGGATTGAGTCTCACATCGGGCTCCCTACTCAGTGGGGAATCTGCTTCTCCTCCCTCTGCCGCTCCCTCTGCTTGAGCTCTCTCTCTCTCAAATAAATAAATAAAATCTTAAAAAAAAATCACTGCTTACCCCAATATCATGAAGATTAACACCTAGGATTCTAAGAGATTTTAAATTTAAATTCAATTAATTAATATATAGTGTATTATTAGTTTCAGAGGTAGGGTTCAGTGATTCATTAGTCTTATATAATACCCAGTGCTCATTATATCACATACCCTCCTTAATGTCCATCACCCAGTTGCCCCATCCCCCCACCCCCCTCCCTTCCAGCAACCCTCAGTTTGTTTCCTATGATTAAGAGTCTCTTACGGTTTGTCTTCCTCTCTGATTTCACCTTGTTTTATTTCTTCCTCTCTTCCCCTTTGATCCTTTGTTTTGTTTCTTAAATTCCACAAACAGTGAGATCATATGATAATTGTCTTTCTCAGATTGACTTATTTTCCTTAGCATAATACCCTCTAGTTCTAACCATGTCATTGCAAATGGCAAGATTTCATTTTTTGATGGCTGAGTAGTATTCCATTGTATATATACACCACATGTTCTTTACCCATTCATCTGATGATGGACATCTGGGCTCTTCCCATAGTTTGGCTATTATGGACATTGCTGCTATAAATATTGTGGTGCAGGTGCCCCTTCAGGTCACTACATTTGTATCTTTGGGGTAAATACCTAGTAGTGCAATTGCTGGGTCATAGGGTAGCTCTATTTTCAACTTTTTTGAGGAACCTCCATACTGAGTTCCAGAGTGGCTGCACCAGCTTGCATTCCCACGAACAGTGTTAGAGGGTTCCCCTTTCTCTGCATCCTTGCCAACATCTGTTGTTTCCTGACTTGTTAATTTTAGCCATTCTGACTGGTGTGAGGTGGTATCTCATTGTGGTTTTGATTTGTATTTTCCTTATGCTGAGTGATATTGAACACTGTTTCATGTGCCTGTTGGCCATTTGTATGTCTTCTTCTTCTTTTTTTAAATTTTTTCATTTGTATGTCTTCTTTCGAGAGATGTCTGTTCATGTCTTCTGCCCATTTCTTGATTGGATTATTTGTTCTTTGTGAACCATTCATTCTTGAGTAGGATGCTCTTTAGCCTCCCATGTATTTGAGTTCTTTCCAAATTTCCTCTTGTGATTGAGTTTAAGTTTCAAAACAATGTGGTCTGAAAATATGCAGGGAATGATCCCAATCTTTTGGTACAGGCTAAGACTTGATTTGTGACCCCAGAATGTGATCTATTCCAGAGAATGTTCCATGTGCACTCAAGAAGAATGTATATTCTGTTGCTTTAGGATGGAATGCTCTGAATATATCTGTGAAGTCCATCTGGTACAGTATCTTATTCAAAGCCCTTATTTCCTTGTTGACCTTCTGCTTAGATGATCTGTCCATTGCAGTGAGTGGGGTGTTGAAGTCCCCTACTATTATTATATTACTTTCAATGTGTTTCTTTAATTTTGTTATTAATTGGTTTCTATAATTGGCTCCTCCCATGTTAGGGGCATAAATATTTATAATTGTTAGATCTTCTTGTTGGACAGACCCTTCACTTATGATAATAGTGTCCTTCCTCTCTTATTACAGTCTTTGGTTTAAAATCTAATTTGTCTGATATAAGGATTGCTATCCCAGCTTTCTTTTGATGTCCATTAGCATGATAAATGGTTTTCCATCCCCCTCACTTTCAATCTGGACGTGTCTTTGGGTTTAAAAAGAGCCTCCTGCAGACATTATACTGATGGGTCTTGCTTTTTTATTCAATCTGATATCCTGTGTCTTTTGATTGGGGCATTTAGCCCATTTACATTCAGAGTAACTACTGAAAGATACAAATTTAGTGTCACTGTATTACCTGTAAAGTCACTGTTTCTGTATATTTTCTCTGTTTCTTTCTGGTCTATGTTACTTTTCGGCTCTCTCCTCACTTAAAGGATCCCCCTTAATATTTTTTGCAGGGCTGGCTTAGTGATCACAAATTCTTTTAGTTTCTGTTTGCCCTGGAAGCTTTTTATCTCTCCTTCCATTTTCAACGACAGCTTTGCTGAATAAAGTATCCTTGATTGCATATTTTTCTCATATAGCACCCTGGATATATCATGCCAGTCCTTTCTGGCCTGCCAGGTCTCTGTGGATAGGTCTGCTGCCAGTCTAATGTGTCCACCCTTGTAGGTTACGGACCTCTTAATTTGAGCTGCTTTCAGGATATTCCCTTTTCTCTGAGATCTGCAAGTTTCACTATTATATGTCAAGATGTTAACCTATTTTTACTGATTTTGAGTGGAGTTCTCTGTGCCTCCTGGACTTGAATGCCTGTTTCCTTCCCCAGATTAGGGAAGTTCTCAGCTATAATTTGCTCCAATATACCTTCTGCACCCCCCTTTCCTCTTCTTCTGGGATCCCAATTATTTTAATATTGTTTCGCTTTATGGTATCACTTCTCTCTCAAATTCTCCCCTTGTAATCCAGTAGTTGTTTATCTCTCTTTTTCTCAGCTTCTTTATTCTCCATCATTTTGTCTTCTGTATCACTAATTCTCTCTTCTGCCTCATTTATCCTAGTTAGAGACTCCATTTTTTATTGCATCTCATTAATAGCCTTTTTTATTTTGACTTGATTAGATTTTACTTCTTTTATTTCTCCAGAAAGGGATTCTCTAGTGTCTTCTATGCTTTTTTCAAGCCCATCTAGTATCTTTATAATTGTTATTCTGAACTCTAGTTTCGACATCTTACTTATGTCCATACTGATTAGGTCCCTGGCAGTCAGTACTGCCTCTTGTTCGCTTTTTTTAAGGTGAGTTTTTCCGTCTTGTCATTCTTGCAGAAAGTGGTCACTTTTCTATTTGTAGAATTGCAGCAATTCTTTTCTTAGATCTCCAGCTGAGTTCACAGGTGTTCAGAATGATTTGATAGCTATCTAGCTGAACTCCTGGAACAAAACTAAGGTCTCTTACTCCTCTGCTATCTTGGACTCTTTGATTCTAAGAGTTTTATAGTTTTGGTCTTATATTTAGGTCTTTGATCCATTTTGAGGTAATCTTTGTATATCATATGTAGTAGGGGTTTATTCTTTTGCATGTGGATATCCAGTTGTCCCAGCACCATTTGTTGAAAAAAATATTCTTTCATCATAGAATGGTCTTAGTACCCCTATCAATGTCTTTGCTCTTAACCATTATATATGTATGTGTGTAGTTTGGTCATGATATGTATCTTTCTTATGTGTAAGATGGTATACGAACAAAAACTTCTAAAGAACACTGTGAAAAGCCTTTGGGCAATAGAAAGGACCATTTAAAATGCAGTGAGACAGATAAGAAAAAACTACTATAGTAATCCAGGCAAAAGATAATAGCAGTGGTGACCAAAAAAGTAGACAGACTCCAGGGATAGAAGAGCTAAAAATCATGGAAGACTTTTGATTGATTGGATGTAAGAGGTGGGAAGAGGGAGTTGTCAAGGATGATTCCCAGGTTTCTGGATGGATAAATAATAATGTTTTTTACTGAGAGAAGCAACTTAGTTAACTTACACCTAAGTCTTATGGATTTATGAAAATTAATTTCCATGTCTACAACTTTAAAATATTGCCAGATATTTAGAAACATCTGGCCATGTTACTGTTGTGTTGCCCCAGAAAAAGGAAAAATGCTATAAAAATCACCAGTGCCATGATTTCACTAGTGACTCACACACTCACAGTGTTTCTGTAACATACTGGTATCTTAAAGAAACTAGAATTGTTTATAAAAGGGCTATAAATAGGTTGTTAAACAGAGCAGCAGGACCACTTTTGCTGGCCATTGCTTGACCAAAAGTAAATGGGAAAGAGTTATAATGGTACTACAAGAAATCCAGTGTTTTCTTCTTTCTTTTGAAAAATATGAATTTCCCAACTTGCTCCACTAAAAGCTATGAGAAGCAATGATAACCTAGTAGCAATGAACACAGTAGGTTGTGGTTTTTTGTTTTGTTTTGTTTTATTTTTAGGTGGGCTCCAAGCATGGGATCTAGTCTCCACTAAATGCAACCAGTGATCCTTGGAAGATTGGCTGATGCACAGATCTAGGATAGGGTGTATGCCCATCAGCCTGGCACATCCAAAAAAAAGGACGGAAGGAAGCTATCAAAAACTAGTGAGTCTCGTCAAAAGAACTCAGGAGCCCACAGAGAAAAAGACCCCATTGGAGTCATTTAAAAACAGTATTCTACTGCTTTACCAAAAGTTCTACTGCTTTACCAAAAGTTCTACTGCTTTAAAAACCAGGAATCTACACATCATCAATTTCATTTACAACTTTAAAAACTTGTTTAGATTAGTCTTTCCTTTATATTAGCATGGTCTCTATTCATTAGAAAATAAGTCTTACAATGCCTGGAATTTTGATCTATTCATTATTATACCTCAGGGCCTCAAAGATTTATTGAATGAATGAATGGAGTTGGTATAGGTAAAGATAGTTAACTGCACAAAATTCAAATATTTTACTTCAGTGTAAAATATATTTTCTTAAGCTAATATTCATTTCATCTTAATATTAACTTAATAGTCATTTCATTTTAATAAACAATGCATATAATATTCTCACAGCTATCTTACTCTTACCCAGTATCTTCCATTAATGCCAGAGTGATTCGAGAGAAGACTCGGTTCTGGGTGTGAGAGCCAGTCATTGCTTCATTCTGAAAATCAACAGATTTTAAATTAGAAGACTAGGCCTCCTGAAACTCCCAATAATTTCCATGATTACTTTGATGTATATGTAAAATGTCTCAAGTGTGGGCGCCTGGGTGGCTCAGTTGGTTAAACAACTGCCTTCGGCTCAGGTCATGATCCTGGAGTCCCGGGATCGAGTCCCGCATCGGGCTCCCTGCTCAGCAGGGAGTCTGCTTCTCCCTCTCCCACTCCCCCCTCTTGTGCTCTCTCTCTCTCAAATAAATAAATAAAATCTTTAAAAAAAAAAAGTCTTAAGTGTGAGAGGCTGACTTACTCACTTAAAGTAGTGAAATACATAAGCCTTCTTTAAAATGACAACAATGAAGCTTAAAGAAAGATCTGCTTTCTGCCTTAAACAAAATAATTTCCTAGAATGGCAGACAACCAGCATTTAGAACTCTGATGAAAATGAAGATAAATATATGGAAACAGAAATACTGCAAAAATTTTACGCTATCTAGACAAAAGTAAATGAGTGGTTGAGACAGATGCCCATAAAATATTGGAAGGGATGGTTATTTGCCTGATTAACAACAACAAAAATGCTTTTATAACCCTTCAATCTTATGGTCACAGAAATATACATTAATATGCAAAACAAGTATCACAGAATCATAGGATCAAAGAAGTTAGATGAGGGACCTAAAATGTCATCAAGGTCTACTATCTACTCAGTGTTTTAATTAATATCCTAAAAATCCTACAACAGCTCTGATTATTCTTCAAATCCTTATGCTAAATGCTGGATGGTCACCTCAAGTACTTTAAAATCATTTAAAAAAAGGAGTTCAAGGGGGCACTTGGGTGCCTCAGTCGGTCTGCCTTCGGCTCGGGTCATGATCCTGGGGTCCTTGGATCAAGCCCCACGTGGGGCTCCCAGCTCAGCGGGGGGCCTGCTTCTCCCTCTCCCCACCCCAGCTCATGCTCTCTCTCTCTCTCAAATAAAATCTTAAAAAAAAAAAGAAAAGTAGTTCAGGGACACAAAGTTGATTTCAGAGAAAGGCAGCTCTTAATGAAATTAATACTCTCAAGTCTCTACTGCAGAGTAAATAAATTTTCGTGTGTGACTAATCTACAGTTATCTAATGGGAATCACCTGGGAAAACTGCTTAAGGAAAATTAAAAAACTGAAAGTCCCATGAGAGAAACAAATATAATGTGTCTTCCATAAGTTTCTATCACTATTGCTTTGTGGTCACCTGGATAAGAATAGTCAGCACAAGCATTAATTTTACTCTTTTGTAAGCCATAGTTTGGAACCTCCCCATGTGCACTGACTCTTATGGGGATTCCCTTACAGAGATCTGGAAGTTATGTCTATGGAACTGTTAAAAAAAAAAACATATATTAGTTCTTATTTGGAACATAGTACTTCTAAGCCATGCTGGTTCTTATGCCCTCTGTTATGGCCTTATGCTCCTGTATTTGACCTGGAGTGGGATAGGGGAGAGGCATGGATGCCCCTAATCTGCTGTGTGGAGCACAAGAGAAATGCCTGACTTCTACCATACTGCCATGCTGCACGTTCCTTCTTGTATCCTTCCAAGTGAATCTTTTTTCAATGTGGCCTGTTAGGTCTTGTGAGCTTGAATGCTTGTTTAGTTGAACTTAAGAATACCCACTGGAATGCTACTCCTGAAAGGGATCACAGATATAAATAAATTCCTCACCACAACATTTTAATATCTTTAATTTTTATTATTTTTTAATGATTTTATTTATTTATTTGAGAGAGAGCACGAGAGGGGGGAGGGGCAGAAGGAGAAGCAGACGCCCCACTGAGCAGAGAGCCCGACGCGGGACTCAATCCCAGGACCCTGAGATCATGACCTGAGCTGAAGACAGATGTTTAACTGACTGAGCCACCCAGGTGCCCTATCACAACATTTTTAAAATAAAAAATTTAGGGGCACCTGGCTGGCTCAGTCAGTAGAGTGTGCGCCTCTTGATCTCAGAGTTTTAAGCCCCATGTTAGGGGTAGAGATTACTTAAAAAAAAATCTTAGAAATAAAATAAAAATAAAGAAAATAAAATAAAAAATTTAAAACATAGCTGTTCATTAACACAGGACTATTGTTAGATTCATATAATACTATGTAGCTGTTAAATTATGTTGGTTCATAATAACTTGTCCTTGGATTTTCATATTCTGTGCAATGGAGCAATAGCAGCTAAATATAAAGTACATTAGGACAGCTAAACACAGCAACAGAGGAATGCTGTACTGTGCATGATGCCCATTCACTCCATGTTCTTCCACTTGGTTCAATATGGCCAGAGGCTCTGTTTTAAAAGTGATTATTGCATGACTCCCTCTAATTTTGTACATTTTACTCTTGCCCCCATTACTCAATTTATAGTCTCCCTTCCAACTACCATTGCTTTTTGTTGTTGTTTAAGGTAAAGAAATATTATAGTAAATATAGGAGCTTCTTTATTGGAGATATGTTTAAAACTGAGCTAGTACTTTTATTCTGAGCTACTACTTTTCTTAGTGGTATATTATTTGTTTTTTCCATGAGTCTTGTTATTTTTTACTTATTTTAAAAAATATTTTATATATTTTTTTATTTGACAGAGAGAGAAAGAGAGAGAGAGCACAAGCAGGGGGAGCGGGAGAGGGAGAAGCAGGCTCTCCGCTGAGCAGAGAGCCCAACACGGGGCTCGATCCCAGGACCCTGGGATCATGACCGGAGCAGAAGGCAGACACTTAACCAACTGAGCCACCCAGGCGCCCTCAAGTCTTGTTATTTTTCATGTTCAATTTTGAAGAAAGAGGTTTTTTAGGAAAGCAGACATTGCATTACAGCAGGAGCCCTGTACTGCTTGGCAATATGTCTAAGATACATTATTAAGTGGAAAACAGTTGCACAAATATATGAATCCATTAAAAAAACAAACTGTGTTGGCATGTGTATCTCTACATATATATAATATTTCTGGAAGGATATACAAAGAACTTAAATAGTGATTACATCTAAAAGTGGATCTGGAGCGCTAAGGGGAAAAGGAACTTTAAGTCACGATGTTTTTAGGTTTACATAGGGTCCACCTTATGGAAAAGAAAGGGAAGTGAGTGGAAAAGAGGAGGACTTATTTCAGTCGCTGCCTATCAAACATTGTAGTTTTAAAAAGAGGCAAGAAGTTAACTAACAAACAAACAATAACCAAGGAGGTTGGTTAAGATTCATTCTAGTTCACTACTGACCTGAACTTATTAATGAGAAACTGCTTGTTAAGAGGAAAAAAAGAAAAAGAAATAATTTTACTTTATAACCCATTATACTGTTTGAATAACTTGAATAAGAATTACTTTTATTAAAAAGGGAATTACTTTTGTTAAAGAAAAAATATGTCTAGTAAAATTTAAAAATAAACTGACCTCTAATAACCGCTTTTCCCAATGATTGAGCTCAGTGCCCATACCACCTTGATTTTCGAGTTCCATTCCCTCCAGAATTGGACAGTTAAAATGTTTTCGTGCTTCATCCTAAGAATCAGAAAAAAATAAATAAACCCTACAGAAGTACGATAAGCTAACGGCAGATTCTTTATCTAATTTAATATAAATATAATAAAGTAGCTGTTAAAGAATTACTTTGGTGAGAAATGAGAGAACATCTTTTAAAAATATGGTTTTTAATATAATTAAATATTTTGATACTATTACACTCTTCTTTGGTAGTAAATTACTATTTCTCTTAATATTTTTTCCTCTATTTGAAGATTTTGGCTTTAAGTCACATGTTTCAAAAAGGCTACAGATTAACATGATTGCCATTTGTAACTATTATATCAACAACGTTTTTAATGAAGGTATAAACTGCTCTTAGTTATAGATACAATCTTTGAAACAAAAATAAGTTCTTCATTAGAATACAATTTTGCTTATTTGGTTTTTTCTGTCCTTTGGTTAGAAATTTCCAGTGATGGGAAATATCCCAAGAGCTGTGCAAAAGTTCCGAAGACAGGGGTGCTGGCTGGCTGTCAGTAGAGCATGTGACTCTTGATCCTAGGGTCATCAGAGCCCCACGTTGGGGGTAGAGCTTATTTTAAAAAATAAGAGAATGGGATGGTTAATTTTACGTGTCAACTTGGCTAGGCCACAGTACCCAGATATTTGATCAAATACTATTCTGAATGTTTCAGTTAAGGGTGTTTTTGGATGAGATTAACATTTAAATTACTTTAAGTAAAGCAGATTACCCTCCATAATATAGGCAGGCCTCATCCAATCAGTTGAAGGCCTAAAAAGAACAAAGACTGACTTTGTCCAAGCAAGAAGGAATTCTGCCAGCTTACTGCCTTTGGACTCAAACTGTAACTCTTCCCTAAGTGTCCAGCCTGCCAGCCTTAGAGATCCTAAGAGGTACGAGAGTAGAGGAGCACTGGCTTAAAGCAATGAGTAAAATGGAGCCAGGAAAGTTATTGACAAATTTCAATTTCTTCAGATTTCTCTTGGCTTGTAGCTTTCCTATACTGCCTTTATATTATTTTTCTTATTATAGGTTCTGAAATTTAATCTTAAGTTCTTTTTTTTTTATAGATGTATTTATTTTAGAGAGAGAGACAGTGTGCATGAACAATTGGGAGAAAGGGCAGAGAGAAAGAGAGAGAATCTGAAGCAGACTCCACACTGAGCACAAAGCCCTATGTGGGGCTCGATCCCACAACCCTGAGATCATGACCTGAGCCGAAACCAAGAGTCAGACACTTAACCAACTAAGCCACCCAGGTGCCCCTAGTCTTAAATTCTTTAACAATAATGATTAGTAAAGAAAGAACTATAAGAAAGGAAAAGAAAAGATGGGTCAGGAAAAGAAGAAGTTGGGTTAATACGTACGACAACACGAGGTGTTACTAGAAGATACACAGTGTGAGAAACGATCTTATTATCTCGAACATTCCATAATCTCTCCACTTTTCGAACTACTTTATCACTCCATTGATATAGTCCAAGACTGCAATTAAAGAATAAAAGACAGGCATTTTGCAAATTCACCACAACTTTAAATAGTAAAAGTGTTTATGAACATCAATATGAAATTAAAATATTTGAGCTTACTAAGTACCAAGTCCTTGCAAAGTACTTGAAATTTTCTAATTTAATCTTTTCAACCTTATGAGATTATCATCACTATTTTGCAGATAAAGAGACAGAAGTTTGGAGAGATGAAGTAACTTGCTCAAGTTCACATAGCTAATACTTGGTTCAGATGACAATGAATTACTTCCTTTTAACAAATTTATTGGATAAAACGAAAGCAAGTCCAGAGACATATCCAAATAATAAGGAAACTTAATAAATAACAACAAAAATGGCATTTTAATTTAGTGGGAAAGTATAATTTACTTAGTAACTGTGCTGTAAAACTGGTTACCCATTAAGGAAAAAAGTTAAATCCCTATTTCATCTCATATACAGAAATAAATTTCAGGAAGATGTCAGCAAAAATGGCAGACCTCTGAAAATTCTCTGCAATGAGCAAAGTGGCAAAATGCCTAATCAACTTTTTCAGAACTTTGAAAATTAACTAAAGACTTGCAGCAATCCAGAAAGCATTTATTTTTTTAAAAAATAGAAAAATTCAGTAAGAACAGCAAGTTTTGTGGCATTTTCCCATGCCCTCTCTCCAGTTATGTGGCAGCCCTGAAAACTAAAAGCCCACAATCATGAAAACCAGCAACCTGGCAACCACTACAGAGGGGGCAGAATGTGGTTGACTGGAAGAATGCATTTTTAAAAAAAACCCATAATCCAACTATGTTTATAAGAAACACAGTTCAGACTCAAGAACACAAAGAATGTAAAAGAATTAAACAGATGTACCATGCAAACAGTACTCAAAAGAAAGTTGGAATGGCTGTGCCAATATCAGACAAAATAGACTTTAAAACAAAAATTGTTAGTAGAGACAAAGAGGGACATTTTATAATGATGAAAGGGTCAATCCACCAAGAAAATATAACAGTTATAAACATATATGTACCTTATAAAAAAAAAATACATGAAGCAAAAATAAATTCCAAATGAATTAAAGCTATGAAAGTAAAAAATTCAAATAATAATTTACTAGAAGACATTTAGGAGAATATTTTTATAATCATTGGAGGGCAGAAATTTCTTAAGCAACAGAAGAAAAAATAGATGAAATTAATGATAAAATTTTATCATTAATGAAAAAATATGATAAATGAAATAAGTAAATGGGGTAAATATTTGCAACAAACTCGAAAAAGGATTAATATCCCTAAATTATAAAGTACTCTAACAAAATCATTAGAAGAGGAAAAATAACCTAAGATTGGCCAAAAAACATACACAGGCTGTATACAAAGAGAAAATTCAAATGGCTGAAACCTTAGCAGTAGTCCTAGAAATACAAGATACCATCTTTTACCAGATTGGCCTAAAAAAAAGATCTATACTATCCAGTACTGGTAAGGTAAGTATTCATATATCATTGGTAGGATATAATGACATCAATTATAATGGACATCAATTTTGTCTTTCCCTATAATCCATATTATTTTTTTTCTGGCTTCTTTCCTAGATTACTTCTATCATTAACCCTATGAATCTCTTATTTTCACCAATAAAACAGAATATAAAGAAGCTATATTTTTCCCACTATTATTTTTATGGAAATTTTAAACACACACAATGTTGACAGAATTGTAAAGAGAACACTTGCATAACTGATAACCATCACTTTGATTCTACAATTAATATTTTGTTATATTTTCTGTGTCATATATCTATTCATCTACCCAAGCCTTGAAGATGTTATTTTTTTTATTAGTTTATTTATTTACTTAATTTAGATGCAATTAGCCAACATATAGTACATCATTAGTTTCAGATGTAGTGTTCAATAATTCATCAGTTGCGTGTAACACCCAGTGCTCTTCACATCACGTGCCCTCCTTAATGCCCATCACCCAATTACCCCATCCCCCTACCCACCTCTCCTCCAGCAACCCTCAGTTTGCTTCCTATAGTTAAGAGTCTCTCATGGTTTTTTCCCTCTCTGATGACTTCCCATTCAGTTTTCCCTCCCTTCCCCTATGATCCTCTGCACTGTTTCTTAATTCCTTTTATCTTTTTCCATGGCAAATTAATGTTTAACCACCCATAGTGATCAAAGGCAGCAAGAAAATAAACAGCTTTTACCTTATTAATAACTCCCAATATCCTCTTCACTATCTACATTTCTTTCTTTTTTTTTTTAAGACTTTATTTATTTGCAAGAGAGAGAATGAGAGACAGACAGCATGAGAGGGAGGAGGGTCAGAGGGAGAAGCAGACTCCCTGCTGAGCAGGGAGCCCGATGTGGGACTCGATCCCGGGACCCCAGGATCATGACCTGAGCCGAAGGCAGTCGCTTAACCAACTGAGCCACCCAGGCGCCCTCACTATCTACATTTCAAGACAAATAGTTTCTCCAGATACGGTAGGGACAAATTCAACTCTTCATATGTTATCAACTGAATTTCCTATTATTCTATTATCTCCATTTATACTGTAAGATTTCCTGCTTTTGAGGAATATCCTGAATACAAGAAAGCACTGCAAATTATCAGCTTAACAATAGTTCTTTTTTTTTTTTTTTTTTTTTTTTTTAAAGATTTTATTTATTTATTTGAGAGAGAGAGAGAATGAGAGACAGAGAGCATGAGAGGGGGGAGGGTCAGAGGGAGAAGCAGACTCCCCGCCAAGCAGGGAGCCCGATGCGGGACTCGATCCCGGGACTCCAGGATCATGACCTGAGCCGAAGGCAGTCGCTTAACAACTGAGCCACCCAGGCGCCCTTAACAATAGTTCTTATGTGTGGCTATCTCTCTTCTCCTTACCTACATCACTATGCAGATGATGTCTATCTCACCACTTAATGTTTCCCATAAGACCACAATTCTTAGGAAAGACCAGACCCTCCTACACAACCAAATGAACACAAACTATCTAAGAAGGAAAATATCTATTTCCAATTAGAATTTGTTTCTTCACATGTACTCTAAAAAATATTATGATGAATAAAATATTATCTGCTTCAGTATTTAATTCTAGCTATTTTAATAGAGATCTCTCTAATTAAAGCAAAATATACACAAAGTGAACAAATTTTAAGTGTAAGGTTTAACTGTTTATTTCACATCCATATACCACTAATCTGATAAAGGTAGGGAACACTGTCAGTACCCCTGGAAGCTTTCCTTGTGCCCTTTCCCAATCTATACTCAACCTGTATGCCATTTAACAGCTTGGCCCTTCAAGTAAAACCACTTATCTTCCTTTTATCATGGCTCTTTTTTAAATTCCATACGAACGGATTGACTTCTTTTGCTCAACATTGTATCTGTGATATTCATATAAGCTACTGCATGTAACAATAGTATGTTCTTTATTACTGCCCAGTTTTTAATTATATGAATATATCATAACTTACTTATCCATTCTTCTATTGATGGATCTTTGGGTCGTTTCTATTTTTTGGCAATTAATTACAAAACTGCCACGAACATTCTTGTGCATGTCTTTTTGTGGACATATCCTCTTAATGTAGAGATTTGTTTTTTATATAAATGTATGCAAATAGTTACAGTTCTGTGATTGATATGCTATAAAAAATTCTTGATAAATTTTTTTTTTACTGTTTAATATTATTTATTTTAGGCTCTGAACCTATAGATTGCTGCTAATATGCTGTACTAAATACAGTATCAGTTCACATGCAAATATTGCCATGAGAGGCAAGAATTATTAATAAACCAAAATATAACCAACCCACATTTTCCCATGGCCTAACTATACTGTATGGTAATACAAGTTACAATGTGGTGGAAAAGAGCTCTGCTGGCAAGAAGAGTCCCAGCTCTTTGGGCAAGTCACTTAAGTTTTCTGCATCTTAACTGCTTCATCTTTAAAATGAAAGGGTAACGCTTTCATGACCTCTTTTATCCTGTTTTAATAGCTACAGTTTTTTTAGGCTAGCCATGAAGCCACTATTATTTATGGCACCTAACATGCCATGATTCTCAGATTCTAGTCTTAGCACCCTTCTAAAAGAGAAGAACAAGAACAAAAGTAACAAATACCTATAATTAAAAGGTGGGAGACCATCTGCAAATCTTGAAGTTAGAGGATTTCCATCTTTATCATGGTAAAATGCAAATAGACCAGCAGAGAATCCCTATAAAAAAAGTTCAAAATGCCTCAATGTGAAAAATATCAAGTCTGATTATACACATCATAACATACTGCTATCAAAAGAGAACAAAAGCACCCAGCCAATACTTCTACAGGGATCTGCCATATATTGGAATTGGACAAAAATTCGGTATTCCATCTTATGAATTTTAAATTTCAATTACTTGAGTAAGTGAAGAAATCCAAAGTAATAATGACAACATTCTTCTGGCACTGCCATAAATAAGGAAATATATGTGTTTAAGAATGTATTTATCAGTTTATCCTCTTCACACAAACTTACTACATAAGCTGTACAATTGCATCCAGGGAATGTTACCACTAAGAACAATTAATATAGTTTAGAGTAGGGGGTGGGTAATCAAGTGTGCTCCTAAGCGCGCTCATAAAAATTCAAAATCTTTGATCCTGAAGTCCACATTTAATATATATCTGTACTTAACAAGACTGGAAATGTGTGTGTGTGTGTACACTTAGGAAAAAATAATGGAAACATACATCAAAATGTTAGCTGTGGTTCTCTTGATGGTAGGGTAATGTGTAAAATCACTTATATCCCCCAATTCTTTTACAATGTGAATTTGTTATATTTATAGTCATAATTTAAATACTATTTTTAGTAAGTCTTCAATTTTAATGACATAATGGATACTTCACATAAAGGTTCCCATTCTCTATCCTTCCCCTCCCAAAATAGATGAGAAAATGGGGACACACACACAAAATGATTGCCATTTGATATCTCCTATTTCATTAGTGAGATTTCCTTTCTTGCTGTCTTTCCTAATCTGGTAACTAAAACAAAGCACTTTTGTAACTACTCTTTATGTATGTTTTGCACACTGAGAATATGCTCATATCTAAATAATTAACAATCACAAATGATCACTTAATTAACCAATTTCTTTGGCAAATTTCTTTGCTTACACAACTGGGGCCTCTGTGTCATTCAAGGCTTGCCAAAATGATTAATGGAATCCAGGTTATTCTTTTATTCCTGAATTTCTTCTTCTTTTTTAATCTCTGAAGATGCAAAGGACACTTAATTGAGTCAGCTAAGAAAATCTGAATAGTTCTTTAAGAAAATCTGAATAGTTCTTAATATACAATTCACTGAAGTCATACAAAGCTTAAAATAGTATAATTAGCCTCATCCTTTATAATATTCTAAATACACATTTTTTTTCCACTCTATCAGCTTGAAAATTATTCTAAACACACATCTCAGAAGGCTTATTAGGTATTCAAAGCACCACAGGTAACTGTAATTGATAGCTATGAGCATACATAATTTCATAGGGAATCTCTGTTAAACATACAATTCTTACCATTGTCCAGGGTGGTTTTTGAGACATAAGCCAATATTTAAAACTTCTTAGGTTTTTACAATTTTTAAAATAATTCAAATATACAAAAAGTAAAACAAACAAAAAAACAAAACACAAAAAACAAAAAAAAACCCCAAAACTTATGTATCTTCTTTAAGGGTATTTAAGATGTTAGTTTTACCATATTTTCTTCAAACTTTTAAGAAATAAAACACTGGAGGGGCGCCTGGGTGGCTCAGTCGTTAAGCGTCTGCCTTCGGCTCAGGTCATGATCCCAGGGTCCTGGGATCGAGTCCCACATCGGGCTCCCTGCTCGGCAGGAAGCCTGCTTCTCCCTCTCCCACTCCCCCTGCTTGTGTTCCTGCTCTCGCTATCTCTCTCTCTCTGTCAAATAAATAAATAAAATCTTTAAAAAAAAAAAAACAAAAAAAAAACAAAAGAAATAAAACACTGGAGAGTAAATATGGCTGAAGCCCCATTACCTAACCCCCTTTTCCTCCCTCTATTCCTAGAAGTAACCACTACCTTGAAGTCAATGTGCATAACTTTCATACATGCTTTTACAGTCAGTGGTATCTAGCTTTTTTTTTTTTTTAAAGATTTTATTTACTTATTTGACAGAGAGAGACCCAGCGAGAGAGGGAACACAAGCAGGGGGAGTGGGAGAGGGAGAAGCAGGCTTCCTGCCGAGCAGGGAGCCCGATGTGGGGCTCGATCCCAGGACTCTGGAATCATGACCCTGAGCCGAAGGCAGACGCTTAACAACTGAGCCACCCAGGAGCTCCTCCTTTGCCCATTTTAAAATCAGATTACTTGTCTTTTTATTGTATACTGGATACTATATATACTGGATATATGCTGGATATTAATCCCTTATCAGATATGGAACACAAGCAGGGGGAGTGGGAGAGGGAGAAGCAGACTCCCTGCTGAGCAGTGGGGCTCGATCCCAGGACCCTGGGATCATGACCTGAGCCAAAGGCAGACGCTTAACAACTAAGCCACACAGGTGCCCCAGTGGTATCTAGCTTTAATTTGAGATTCCTTGACAGCTAAAGTAAGTCTGAATACCTTCTTATACATTTTTCAGTCAATTGGATTTTTTCTTCTGTGAATTGCCTGTTCATAACCTAATTTACCTCATGCCTGGGACCTCAGCATTCATGTTCACTTAAAACCTGTTGTTTTTCTTTGTTTCTCTCAACATCAAGTATCTATAGTTTTTATTTTTTATTATTTTTTTAAAAAGACTTTATTTATTTTTTGACAGAGAGACAGCAAGAGAGGGAACACAAGCAGGGGGAGTGGGAGACGGAGAAGCAGGCTTCCTGCAGAGCAGGGAGCCCGATGTGGGGCTTGATGCCAGGACCCTGGAACCATGACCTGAGCCCAAGGCAGATGCTTAACGACTGAACCACCCAGGCGCCCCTATAGGTTTTAGATCTTACTTAGAATGATCCTTGTGTTTCACCTCAATTAGCAGGTTCAGCTTAATTTTTTAAATAAAAGACAAAGAGATGATTCATTTTAGAATCCCCTTACTTCAAGGACATAAATGCTGTCTGGTTACACTGGAGTTTCACTGAGTTATTCAATGCTGATTTAAAGACAGGCTTTTCAAGGTCATACATGACAGCTCACTAAGTAAGACTAATAAATAATTGCCACTAATTTTATTATACCTTACTATTTATAGCATAGTGCTAGGGCATTTCTATTTTATCTTACTTAATCTCCAAAAAAAAAAAAAAAAATCCACTCTAGTATGTATTACTATTATCTTCATTTTAACAAATGAAAGTGAGGCTTACAAAGGCTAAATAATTTACACAAGATCCCAAAGATTTTCAGTGGTAAAGTTAAGAAGATTCACACCTAAATCTGTGTGATCTATTCTCTCTCAATTACTGCATTTTACTACTATCTATTTTCTAAATACATAAATGGCATCAAGAGAACATTTCCTAGGGTCTTAGGTAACTTTATTTAATTTTCTGTACATATCATAAAAGTTCACTATTTTGGACAAATTAGGGAAAAGGGAGGGGAGGTTTTGAATCAGTCAGTATATTTAAATTTTAGAAAGCCTAAGCAGCTCAAGAGGTCTTTTCAAATCAGATCTCTGTAAAAGATAAGAAAGATCTATAACTAGCATTATCAATTATCACTTTAGAGGAAAGTGAATTTTTCTAAATTACTAAGTTTTTTTTTTTTTTTAAAGAATAGTAATCATTTTCTCAAAACTCCTATTTGCCCAATGAATTTACTTGTTTAATTAATTTAGGTAGTATAACTCAACCTAGCCATTTTCTTAATCATTAAAAATTCTCTATTGGCAGAGGCCTAATCATCTAGGTTTTACTGACATATATCTAAGAATCCAAAACTTAACATATACATCAACATGAGAGCATAATAAACAGAAAATCGAAGCACAAAGAAAAGAAGAGGAGTTAACAGCAAAATTTACCAGGGCATGAATAATCTCATGTTTTACTGTGGACAGCATCCCAATAAACTCCTGAGGCTGGGTAGAGATCATATTTGGACACAGGTTAGCATATCCTGCTATTGGCCTGTTAAAATAGATATTGAATTTTTTATTATATTCCAGAAAAATATGTATTATGATATTTACTAACCTATACTTTTATCTTTTCCCCCCCAAGTTTTTATTTAAATTCCAGGTGGTTAACATACAGTGCAATATTAATTTCAAGTACTAACCTATACTTTTCTATAAAACATTGACAAAGGTAAGAAAAGTCTTTGCTAAATATCAAATGTCATTTTGTACCATAACATCTAACTCACTATCTTATACCTTCAAGATATATACCTCTGTTTTCCTATGGTGTGGCTCATTAGCACCTGTCCTCACAAAAGGAAAGGTAATATAAAGTTAATTACACCTCAGTGTGAATTTATAAAATATGTTGATATATATCAAAAGATAAGAATGGACTCAGAAACTTAAATTCTAACACTGGTTTACTTGTAAAATCCATTTTTTACTTCAGCATTTCACTATATTTATAGGTCGGTGGAAAGGGAAGCTAGATTTACAATAGGACAATAAGCAAATCATTCAGGTTGCTCAAGCTTCTTATGCCCATCTTGCTGATTTTGCATACAGATTGCCCTAACATTGCCTTCATTTGCATACAGATATTTTTTATCTTCCCATCATCTTCTTTCATAGTCTAAACTTTCTAGAATCTACACAATTCTATCACTTTCTGAGCCTAGAACCTGAGAGTCCAAGAGCTGACTATCACCTAGCGTAATGCAGTCAGTTCCACCACGCACCTGTCTTTCAAAAGCTGTGGCAAACAGACAATAGTAAGGAACTCTAAAGTCCTTTCTCCCACCACTACCCTAACATTTTACCACTTAAAATGTAAATCACCTTTTCCAAAATAACATTTGCCTTATTTAAGTAAGAAACACATGGCATACTTTGTTCACACTTGAGAATGGACTTACACTTAAAAAAAGTATGAATGTAGTTCACTTACCAGAACACTGCCACACTGACCTCTAAAATATAAAATGGATGCCACTGCCAGGCTTAAAACTCATCAGGGACTTCCTACAGCATTCAAAATAAAACAGCCCTGTCTCTCCGATGCATCTCCTTAAGTTCTCATCCTCAAACCCAGTGTCCACAGAAGTGGCTTCTAACAGCAACAGGCACACACGGATTTTTCCTAACGTAAGTCTTTCGCAAGCTCTTTATTTGGCTGAAGCTTATCAATGTTCAGGTTACACCTAAAGTTTCACTTTCAAATAGTCTGTCTTTGCCATAATTTATATTATGTTTCCCCCTTTTTTCTCTTTTATGTTACAGCACCCTTTTTCCCCTACAATTTATCACGTTTTGAAATCACATTTATTTGTAAGTATATTTAGTATCTGTCTCCCTCAGTAATTTGTACATTCTGTGATGCAGGTACATGTGTCCATTTTGTTCACCTGGTCTGCTGGCTGAACACAGGCACTCAAATATTCATGGAATGAATTGATATGGCAGTTTTGAAGGAAAGTTTCTCTTCCAACTAAAAGATTAAAAAAGAACTGAAGATACTTTTTCTTCCAACATCAACATCAGAAGAAACCAAATTCTTTTCCCAGATATGAGAAGACATATATGAGTAGCTCCATATTCACTGGTACCAACATTTACTCTTTTAGTTACTCATTTATATCAAATGTGAACCGAAACTTAAAAGTACTTTAAACAAACATTAATAGCAATGCAAAGAAACTGAAACACACCTCTGGGTTATGGGATTCTTATCTGTGTGACGGTTCCTATGCTGGATTCTCTCACCAAAAGACAACTAGATACTTTAGGTATTTTCAGCATTGTCAGATGCTGACAGGAGATGAACTAATCTAGATCCACCTCAACATGGGATTTTATATCCCTCTCCCGACTTTTCCAAGGAAGCCATTCTGTTCCTAATACATAAAGTTCACTTTAATATGTCTTTTATTTAAAAAAAAAAAGTAATAAAAGCTCATTGTGAAAGGGTATATATCTAAACAACATAGAAATGTCTAAAGAAAAACATGAAAATTCTGTTTTACAACCTACCTCCCCCTAAATTTCACTATCCGAATTAACTGCTATCAACAATCTGGGGTGCTTTATTTTTAGCATAAGCAGCCATCCCGACTTGCCCAGGACTGAGGGCTTTCCCAGGATATGAGATTTTTAGTGCTAAAACAAGGGAAGTCCAGGCCAAATTGGAATGGCTGGTAACCCTAATTATTACTTTATAGGAATAATTCTTCTTAGAAACAAGAAATAATTCTTTCTTCTTAGCAGCTCAAGTACATATATAAACTTTAAAACAAATATGTAATATTATATACACTGTTTTACAATGGTCTTTTACACTCAACAGTATATTGAAAATGAAATTGTGTGTGTATGTGTGTGCGCACAATCCATACAGTTTAGTTCAAATTAAGATAACCATGATTTCGTGGCACTACTATTATGAAGGTATATTTCACACAGATACCTACATTAAAAAAGTATCTCATTTTATGAGATAACTTATCATTCATTTAGTACTCCAAATACCACATTTCCTTGATACTGAGATACCATTAATTATAAAATATCATAAATTTAATGACTTCTCAGAAAAAAGGAATACTCTATTAAATACATGTATTTTCACTAAACTATATATACATATATATATATATATATGCAAAAACATATAGCACTTTCTTTTTCAGTAATACATTCAATCATTTTACTCTAAGCTCTCCCAACATTTAGAAGCTAAAGATTTTTGGATAGATTTCACAGATCATCAGTTACATAGCATCATGGTAACAGACTGTTTCATAATCCATGATGCTGATTTTGACTGTATCCTTAACACCTTTAGGTAAACATATACCGCTGTTTCCTTTGTATTGCCTACTTGGTTCAACAAATGATTTCATTTTTTTCCTCAAATGAACTGTACATCAATATAAATGAAACAGTTCTTTAAAGTCAGCTAGTCTTGACAGATAGATGAACGTTCAAGACCTCAGCAGTGGTCCTAATATACACATGAACTGGTCACATTAACTCTCCTAGATTTGAGAATGTTACAATCTATTCTGAGACATGGCAATTTCTAATACCTTTGACTGATTTGTTTGGAATGTGACAGGCAATCTTCTGCATATAAAATAACATCATTTCAAGCCTGCCTCACTTGGAAATTTTTTTTTTTTAATCTTTTGTAAATTAAAAAGAGCCTCTAAATATTTTAAGTGATAATTTATCTAAGTGAAGGACATAGCAAATAATATGACAATTAGATGGACAGTTATTTTTAACATCTTACAGATTTAGCACAGAGGTGCTAAAATTAAAGTTAAAATTGTTTCCTTAGAGAGGTATTTACTTCCAAAGAAAATTCTCTCCACAGTAGACTTTATCTTTGGAGTTGGTACTGACATTACCATATGAATAACAGTTCTATCACCTGACACTCTCATCCACCCACCATGCCCTACCATCCCCACTACCCCATCCAAGCAGGGTACAGTTTCTTACTACTGGAGGCAATCTGGAAAAGGCAAACATCCTGTACTCTAAACACTTAGGATTCATTTTAAGAGTTCCCATTTTAGATCTTGGAAAATAAGTCTCGGGGGAAAGTTTACCTGTCCATTTTTGCTTCCTGTTGACAATAGGCTGCATAAGAGATGATGTTTTCATGGCTGCACCTCTCGGTGGCCAGAGCACCAACATACAGAACAAAGTCTGCATCCCGGACGCCCTCTTGGTCTTGCACACCCACTGCTACACAGGACCACTTGCCCCCACGGCAGACCCTGCATCGCTGAGCCCATGGCAGGCAACAGAAAATCAGACCAGAGACAAGGTTAGCTATAGGGACTTTTATTTTATAGTGAATCCAGATTCTAAATTTGTATGATTTAACTTTTATTACCCTTCAATTTTTATCAAAATCCATTCCTACCTCTACTCAGTTCCTCTAATTGTGAATTTATTTTACCAAAATTCCTACTTTATAAATGATTATAAATCTATAATCTTAATTAAAACAATCAATTGTTTATTATTTTTGAGGGCATTCAACCAGGATGCAAAAAAAGACAAATAGAAAAGGTTTTAAACTTTTTTTTTTTTTTTAAAGATTTTGTTCATTTATTTATTTGACAGAGCAGGGAAACAACATGAGAGGGGATAGGGTCAGAGGGAGAAGCAGGCTCCCCGCCGAGCCGGGAGCCCAATGCGGGACCCGATCCCAGGACTCTGGGATCATGACCCGAGCCGAAGGCAGTCGCCCAACCAACTGAGCCACCCAGGCGCCCAAGGTTTTAAACTTTTAAACTTTGAAACTAGGTGAAAAGTTACAGTGGACCTTCATGTATGTGTGTATATATACACACATATATATTGCATATTCTTGTGAATCTACAGTTATTTCAAAATTAATAAAAAGCTTTTTATCTAATGGAAATGTATTTTCTATTATAAAGTAATTCCTGTATCTTGTTAAAAATTCATATAATACAAACATGTACAAAGTAAAAAGTTAAAGTCATCTTTACCTTTTAAAGATGAGTTTAAAGGGTAAAGTCACCTCAACATCACTCTTATTTCTAGTTTTTTATTTAAATCTTTGCCCGCGTAACAGCTGCTTTTTAGAGAACTTCCTCTCTCAAACCTCCAAATTACAAATTAAAAAATCAGTAAATTCTGATTTTTTTAGGTGTAAGTAATGGTTTTATATAGAAAAAAACCAGAAATCTCCATTTCATTACATTGTTTACTCTTGTTTCTCTAATACATATATTTATAATTTTTCAGTTCAATTACTTTAACCTATTAATAGTGTTACAAAAAGTTGTGATTTTTAAACATTCTTTTCCATGATCACTCATGTATTTAAAAAAAAAAAAATCAGGACACACCCCCCCCCCCCAACCCATCAAGAAGTAAGAAGCAGAATTTGGAGAAGCCAATAGAATTGAAAACAAAAAATACCTTAGAAAAAAAGCAAAGAAATGTCTTTTCTTTTTTTTTTTTAAAGATTTTATTTTTAAGTAATCTCTACACCCAATGAGGGGCTCAAACTCATGACCCAGAGATTGATTTGCATGCTCTTTCAACTGATCCAACCATGTGCCCCAAGGAATGGGTCTTAAAATGTCTATAAAATACCTCTAAATTTCTTGGGAAAAGAGCTGGATATGTAATAACAAGTTGTTTTAACTTTTAAACGTGTCCCTAAAACCTTTTATACACTCCCAAGAAATCTGAGAAAAGAAATAAAAGCTGAGTAAGTTAGTTGTATTAGTGCCAATATACAGGCCTCTAAAAGCCTTACTGAGCTTCATATAACTTAATAAAAAAAATACAAAGTAAACTTCATATAAACATATGCTTAATTTTGGTTACAAAGTAAATGTTCAGTAATATATTCATTTTCCAGAAGTAACCAGAGAACACAGTTCAATAGAGAAAAACAGCTAAGGCAATAATCATATTTTCAAATGTATATGTATAATAAATTGGTTTCCTCATATACACATTTAAAATTTTTATCTTTTTACTGATAAGGAGTATATGCTTAATATGAAAAATCAGAACATTACAAAAATACATAATTTACCAAAGAAAAGCCCCCCCACACTCCAATTCTTAAAGAAAACCACTAATATTTTAATTTGGCTCCAGATTCTTTAGTATGTGTATACCTCTAGTTGGTTTCGTAATTTTTTATTGTATATCTACCTACACTTTTTAATTTTTTTATGTTTTTATTTCAGTTTTATTAAGTTGAATTATTGATTATAATTCTTAAATAAAATAGGCTAATTACACATACTGATTTCCAACTTTTTTTCATTTAAGAGCTTAAATATCTTTTCAAGTCAGTATATAGAGATCTACCTCATTCTTTAACAGCTGCATAGTATTCCATTATAGGATTATACCATAATTTAATACTAATATTGGCATATTTATAGTTTTGCAAAGAATATCCTTGAACATATATTGCAGATTTGTAAGTATTTTTATGGAATACACTTCCAAATTGGGTTGAAGCATACCATACATATTTTTTATTTTAAGAGATAATAACAAATTGCCCTTCAAAAATACTGAGTATATACCTGCTAAAAGATGTTTTGGAAGACAAAGATAAAGTTCTAAGCTGAAATGGTTCAGCAGCCCCAGAGATAAATTGAAAAAAGAAAAAAAAAAAAAAAAAGAAGGTATCATCAAATTCATTTGAAAAAAAAAATGAAAGAATACAATGAGCTAACTAAGATTACTTCTGAAAGAAAAATGAAGCTTTTGAACTTAAGTCTATAAAAATTCCTTGGTGACACTCACAGATTCACAATCTCCCTCTCTCAGTTTATCCTAAAGAGTAAAAACAGGGTCCCTGGGTGGCTCAGTTGTTACGCGTCTGCCTTTGGCTCAGGTCATGATCCCAGGCTCCTGGGATCGAGCCCTGCATCCAGCGCCCCGCAAAGCCAGTTCTCCCTCTCCCACTCCCCCCTGCTTGTGTTCCCTCTCTCATTGTGTCTCTCTCTCTCTCAAAAAAATAAATAATATCTTAAAAAAAAAAAAAGAGTAAAAACTATGTTAAGAGTAGGGTGAATTACCTGGAGGTGCTCCTCAGGCACTATAACTGGGCCGCATTTTGTATGCTCTGCAAATTCCCCAGTACAGTATCTATGGGGATCATTTTCCTTCTGTAGGTATCGGTTTGTTGCACGTTGTCTTCAGTTCATTTGTACATCAAAATTTAATTACAAAAAAATAGGAAAAAAAAGAAAGAAAAATAGTTCACAGTAGTTAAAAACATTTTAAAAACCTAGCAGCTACTATATTAGTTCATTAATAATGATTACTATTTTTGTTAGAAAAGTGGACTAAGAAAGAATTTTAGTTTCATGGGAAATTCTCCTAAGCTAGGTTTTTAGACTCCCAAATAGTTCATAAGCCTCTACTGTACACACATGAGGGAGGAAGGGGATATGGGGACCAGGCAACTAAACCCTAGGAAAAGATCTAGCAGGTCACCTCATAATGGAAAATCAGGGAAAGAATGATTACCTAACAGGTGCTTCCTTATTCCTTTTAAATACCTTGCAGTTTGGTCTCTAAGGACAAACAATGAAATATTCTAGTATGAGTTTCGCAATTTGTCATACTGGCAGAATGGGGAGGTCAGTGTACTAAACAAGTGAAGAAAATGACCTGTATTGAATGTGACATACCTGCTAAGTAGGATAGTGCCTGAAGGTCTACGAACCTGGAAAGTCTTCTCTAAATAAGAAATAGCTTGTGGAAAAAGTTTGTTCTAAATAAAAGTTGAAAAAAAAAAGTCAGAAATATAGTTAAAGGACAAATATATTTAAAACAAGTAAGCATAGGATATTAATGACTGAGGGGGAAAAAGGGGAAAACTTTACAATTCTGGAATACAATACGCTAGTTAGTCAAAGGTTGTGTGGCAAGAGAATGAGTCTAGGAGCAAAGGAATTTCCTTATTTTCTTAGTTGAGTTTGGGGAAAGAGAACTAAGTGAAAAATTCCTTCCCTATCTCCACTTAAAGAGAATATCAGAGTATATAAATCTCAACTAATCTAAATTACTTCAAATTTGGGACTGAATTAGATGATTCCAACGTTAAGGTAATTTATGTTAAGAAAATCTTATGTTTACAAGATCTACTTTAATCTCACCAATTTCTGTGACCCATAATGAATTGGCTTAATGTGCATGTGTGACTAACAGCTAAGCAACTGTTGAAGTTAGCCCCTTTATAAGCAACTTTGGCATATCATATAATCAGATACATCCATCTTCAGGGGAATGAGTATTTCCACAAGACAATAGTATTCTCAATGTATTTCAAAAATTCTCTTCTTCACCCTATCTTTAGCATGTTCTTCTCCCACAAAACATAAGAGAACAAGTAAGAAAACAAGAAGACTGATTTACTATTAAATTGTAAAATGAGAAGACTAATTTAGCATCAAATAAGGACAAAGTTTTGGTGAGTGCATCACAGAGACACCTTTGAAGAAAATGATAAATACGTTCATTACCAACACCTTTTATTCATTCATTCACTAAACAGTCATGTATATACTTTCTTTATTGAAGTACAGTTTATATAATAAAGTGTACCCATTTTAAGTATCAAATTCAAGCCATGAGTATTTATTACATACCTTTACAAGGTATCTTTTCTCAGGGAGCAATCTGAAAATGAAGACATAAAACATAAGAATTGCCACAATGGGCACAGCACTGTCTCATTTGTTCAGAATATATCTGGTAGGACCCCCAAGGAATGTTTTGTGGACAGATCTAGTGTCAGTCCCCTAAAATCTCAATTTACCTCAATAAACATTTGAGTTTACTCTGTAGCAAAGCACAAAGCTAGGCATGATCATGTTATCTCATTCTTCTGGGAAATTAAGGAGAGGGAAAGATATCAATCACTCCTAATAGCTCTTCGTACATGACTACAGATTCATAATTTATCTATTTTCTGAACCCCTCTTACACTAAATGAAAGATTAGACTATCATCCCTCTGGCTAATAATTTTATAAATGTTCTTATTGTATATATTAGTACTTCCTTTTATTTTTCCTCCAAGTACTTATTGAGGAGGTTCCTTCCAGGTATGTTAGGACCACAACCAAGTAGATCCATACTTGTTCTGTTTAAACTGTTTATGATGTATAGATTTTAATCATATCCCATGGTTTTCACCTTTCCAGACTAAAAAGCATTTTTAGCTTCATTCCATCTTTTTTTTTTTAAGATTTTATTTATTTATTTGACAGAGAGAGACACAGCGAGAGAGGGAACACAAGCAGGGAGAGTGGGAGAGGGAGAAGCAGGCTCTCCCCTGAGTGGGGAGCCCGATGCGGGGCTCAATCCCAGAACCCTGGGATCATGACCTGAGCCGAAGGCAGACGCTTAACAACTGAGCCACCCAGGCGCCCCAAGCTTCATTCCATCTTGAAGGTGCATTAGCATGTAGCTCCATCTATGGATCTTCAGGTAACAGATGAAAATATCTTTAATACTTTGATTCTTAATTTTTTTTTTAAAGATTTTTATTTATTTATTTGACAAAGAGACACAGTGAGAGAGGGAACACAAACCAAGGAGAGTGGGAGAGGGAGAAGCAGGCTTCCCATGGAGCAGGGAGCCTGATGTGGGGCTCGATCCCAGGACCCTGGGATCATGACCCAAGCTGAAGGCAGACACTTAACGACTGAGCCACCCAGGCGCCCCCACCTTTTTATTTTTTATAATAAAGGCACCCCACGATTCTTAATTTTAAAAAGGCAAAATAATGGTGTACTTACTCATCAATACTTTTATCATAGACAGTCTTGATTCTTAAATGTTCATCAACATCTCTTTTTACAACATGATTTGCCTTAAGATGAACCTTATTTATGACCTGAAAGAAAGAATAGATTTGAAAAAAAATTTAAAGGATGTTGTATAGATTAGCCAATTGAGATTCTAACCAGAAAAAAAATAAAAGAACTAAATAAATGAAGAGATGTTTCATGTTCATGGATAGAAGACTCAATATTGTCAGGATGTCAGCTCTTCTCAATTTGATCTATAGACTGAATGCAATCCCAATTAGAATCCCAGGAAGTTATATTGCGGACACCAAACAAATTGATTCTAAAGTTTATATGGAAAGCCAAAAGACCAAGAATAGCCAATACAATGTCAAAGGAGAAGAACAAAGTTGGAAGACTGATACTACCTGACTTCAAGATTTACTATAAGCTACAGTGATCAAAACATGTGGTATTTACAAAAGAGACAAATATTTATTGCAGCATTATTTAAAATAGCCAAGATATAGAAGCAGCCTAAATGTCTGTTGACAGATGAATGGATAAAGAAGATGTGGTATTACTCAATGGAATATTACTCAGCCATAAAAAAGAATGAAATCTTGCCATTCATGACACCATAGATAGACCTAGAGGGTATTATGTTAAGTGAAATAAGTCAGAGAAAGACAACATGATTTTACTTATATGTGGAATCTAAAAAAATAAAAATGAACAAACAAAAACCAAAAAACAGACTCATAAATACAGAGAACAAAGTGGTAGTTGCCAGAGGAGAGCGAGGTAGAGAAGGCAAAATAGATGAAGGGGATAAAGAGATATAGATTTGCAGTTATAAAATAAAACAAGTCACAGGGATGAAAAGTACAGCATAGGGAATATAGTCAACAATATTGTAATAACATTTTATAGTGACAGATAGTAACTACATTTATTGTGGTAAGCATTTTGTAATGTATGTAACTGTCAACTCACTATGTTGTACACCTAAAATTAATATTATACATCAACTATACTTCAATTAAAAATTTTAAAAAAGGAAAAAATAGACTAATAGATCAATGGAACAGGAAAGAGAGCCCAAAAATAAGCCCACGTGAATACAGCCAAATGATGTTTAACAAAGAAGAAAAGGTAATACAATGAGCAAAGAAAGTCTTTTCAACAAATGCTACTGGAACAACTGGACAGCCACATTAAAAATAAAAAAAGAACCTGGAGACAGACCTTATGTCCTTCACAAAAACTAACTCAAGATGGATTACACACCTAAATGTAAAATGCAAAACATAAAACTCTTAGAAGATATTATAGGAGAAAACCTAGACAAGCTTGGGTGTGGCAATGACTTTTTAGATACAACACCAAATGGGGTGCCCAGGTGCCTCAGTCAGTTAAGCGTCCAGCTCTTGGTTTCAGCCCAGGTCATGATCTCATAGGTTGTGGGATTGAGCCCAGCATCAAGCCCAGCAACAGGCTCTGCCTCAGTGGGGAGTCTGCTTGAAGATTCCACCCTCTGCCAATCCCCCCATTGGCGCATATGCGCACTCTCTCTCACTCTCTAAAATAGATGGATCTTAAAAAAAAAAAAAAAAGATACAACACTTAAAGAGTGATCTAAGAAAGAAATAATTGATAAATCTGACTTTATTAAAATTAAAAACTAATGCTCTGTGAAAGATAACATGAAGAGAGTAAGACAAGCCACAGACTGGGAGAAAATATTTGCAAAAGACACATCTGATAAAGGACTATTACACAAAATATACAAAGAAGTCTTAAAACTCAACATTAAGAAAATGAACAGTTCAATTAAAAACTGGGCAAAAGATGTGCACAAACACTTCACCAGAAAAGATATACAGATGGCAAACAAGCATATGAAAAGATGCTCCATATTATATGTCATCAGGGAAATACAAATTAAAACAACAATGAAATACTACTACACATCTATTAGAATGACCCAAATCTGGAACATGGACAACACCAAATGCTGCCAAGGATGTGGAGCAACAGGAACTCTCATTCATTGTGGGTGGGAATGCAAAATGGTACAGCCACTTTGGAAGTCAGCTTGGCAGTTTCTTACAAAACAAAATACACTCTTACCATTACAACTGAGCAACTGTGCTCTTCACTATTTGCTCAAATGAATTAAAAATTATGTACAAAGATGTCTGTACACAGAAAACCTGTACACAGAAAACCTATACACAGATATTTATAGCAGCCTTATTCATAATTGTTACAACTTAGAAGTTATCAAGATGTTCCTCAGTATGCTAGCAGATAAACTGTGATACATCCAGATGATGGAATATTATTTAAAGCTCAAAAGATGAAATATCAAGCCATGAAAAGACATGGGGAAAGCTTAAATACAGGATACTAAATGAAAGAAGCCAATCTGAAAAGTTACATACTGTATGATTACAAATATATGACATTCTGGGGAAGGGAAAACTATGGACACAGTAAAAAGATCAGTGTTTGCCAGGGGGTAGGGGTGAGAAAAGAGATGAATAGATGGAACACAGAGGATTTTTAGTGCAATAAAAATACCCTGTATGATACTATATTAATGAATACATTTCATTATACATTTGTCCAAACCCATAAAATGTACCCCATCAAGAGCAAATCGTAATGTGAACTATGAATTCTGGGTGATTATAATGTGCCAGTGTAGGTTCATCAATTGTAACAAAAGTACTACTCTGGTTGGGGATGTTGATAATGGGGGAATCTATGCATGTGAGGGGAAACAGGGCATTTGGGAAATCTCTGTACCTTCTTCTTAGTTCTTCAGTAAAACTAAAACTGCTCTAAAAAGTAGTCTTTAATTAAAAAAAAAAAATGGAGACCAGAAGACAATGGAACAAATAAAGTGCTAAAGGAAGTCCATATACAATGAAACTATCCTTCAAAAGTGAAGAGGACATAAATATATTTCAGACAAACAAAAATTAAGAGAATTCATCACCAGCACTATATTCATTTCCTTTTAAAGGAAGTTCTTCATTCTTTCTACTTGAATGAATTCTTCATTCATTCATTCTAAAGGAAGTTCTTCATGGACATGCAAATGACACTAGATGGTATCTTGGATCTTTTATCAGTCAGTTCAGGCTGCTATAACAGAATACCATAAACCGGGTGGCTTATAAACATGGAAATTTATTTCTCACAATTTTGGAGACTAGTAAGTCCAAGATCAAGGTGTTTGAAGATTGAGTGTCTGGGGATGGCCCCCTTCTTGTTTCATAAGGCCATATTCTTACTGTGTCCTTTGGCATAAGAGGCAAAGGAGCTCTCTGGGGTCTCTTTCATAAGGGTATTAATTCCATTCATTATGGCTCTGCTGTCATGATCTAATCACCTACAGAAGACCCCACCTCGTAACCAACACAATGGGAGTTAGGATTTCAACATATAAATTTTGGAGGGGACACAAATATTCAGGGTTTTTTTTGTAGGTCTGAGAACCTGACTGGTAATCAGTTCCCTACACTGATATAAGATTTCCCTAAATAAGGTAGGTTCATTGTACCTAAAGTATTAATAGAAACTATAGTTTATGCTGAATACTTGTTTACTCCTCAGAGTCTGAAATTTTAGGGACTGAAATTGTGCCTACATAACCAATCTCATACAAAAACCCTGGACTCATAAGCTCAGATGAGCTTCCCAGTCAGACAACATTTTGTTCTTGTTACAAGTTACAGCTGAAGGAATTAAGCACATCCTATGTGACTCCCCGAGGAGAGGAATCTTGTAAGCTTGTGCCTGGTTTCCTCCAGTCTTTGCTCCATGAGCCTTTTCTCTTTGCTGACTATGCTTTGTATCCTTTCCCTGTAATAAATCTTGAGTATGCCATATGCCAAGTACTGTGAGTCCTCTAGCAAGTCACTAAACCTGACGGGTCTTGGAGACCCTCAACAAATTATACATATATTTATTTTCTTTTTATTTGTTTAGAGACATTAACTGTTTAAAGCTAAAATTGGAAAATTGTAATTGTGAGACTTATATGTAGAGGTAATATATAACAGTAGCAAAATGGTGAAATCTAACAAAAAACAAATGAATGAATAAACAAATAAACAAAAAGCAGAATCAGACATAAATACAGGAAACAAACTGATGGCTGTCAGATGGAAAGGGGGTGAAGGGATGGGCAAAATGGGTGAAGGGGAGTGGGATATACAGGCTTCCAGTTATGGAATCTATAAGCCACAGAAATAAAAGGTACAGCATAGGAAATAATAGTCAATGGTATTCTAAGAGTGTTGTATGGTGACAGATGGTAGCTACACTTGTGGTTGGCTTAGCATAAGGTATAAATTTGTTGAATCACTATGTTGCATACCTGAAACTAATCCAACACTGTATGTCAACTATACTTAAATTAAAAGGGGGCGCCTGGCTGGCTCACACAGCTGTTGAGTTCAAGCCCCACATACTTTTAGTTGAATGAAAATAAAATTACAGCAAATTAGTATTTGTGGCATACAGCTAAAGCAACGTTTAGAGGAAAATTTATAGCTTTACATACCTACCTTGGGAAAAAAAAACCCTCAAATTAATGATCTAAGCTTCTAAGAAACTAGAAATCGGGGGTGCCTGGTTGGCTCAGTTGGTTAAGCATCTGCCTTTTGCTCAGGTTATGATTCCAGGGTCCTGGGACCGAGCCCTGCGTTGGGCTCCCTGCTCAGTGGGGAGCCTGCTTTTCTGTCTCCCTGTGCCACTCCCCCTGCTTGTGCTCTCTTTTTCTCAAATAAATCTTAAAAAAAAAGAAAGAAAGAAAGAAAGAAACTAGAAAAAGAGCAAATTAAACTCAGAGAAAAAAAGAAGAAAATAATAAAGAGCAGAAATCAATTAAATGGAAAACAAAAATAATAGAGAAATCAATAAAACTAAGAGCTGATTCTTTGAGAAGACTAATATAACTGATAAACCTCTAAGCAGACTAATCAAGAGAAAGAGCGAACACCAATTACCAATGTCAAGAATGAAACAGGAGACGACTTTACAGACTGTGATACTGTGACTTACAATAGGAAATATGTATTTGGCTTTTGTCCCATTACTGGCACAGAGTTCTTAAACTCTTGGAATTTCCTAAGTGATGAGAGTGAAAAAGATGTCTTTTGTTATGTTAATGAGGTGACTTTTGGAAAGCACCTAAGGATGGGGACTGCTTGCCAGTGGAGCCAACCATGTGAATAGAGGTTTGGAACTTTCAGTCTTCACCCACTCTATCTCTGATGAGGAGAGAGGGGCTGCAGATCGAGTTCTCTAATGGCTGATGATTTAATCAATCATGTCTATGTAATGAAGCCTCTATAAAACCCAAAAGGATGGGGTTTGGAGTTTCCTGTTGGTGAACACTGTTAACCTTAAAAATAAAACTGCTGGTTATTTTTCCAGCAAAAATGGATTTGGGAATAGCAGAGAATTGCAATCCAGGACAAGCATGCTACAACAAAACCATAGGCAAGTCTGAAGAACAAAGGTGAGGAATAATACTCTTTTATAGAGAAAAAAAGGAAGCTGGGAGGGCTGTTACAAGCAAAATGTCTACTGGAATAAACTGGTAGTTCAAAGTATAATGGCTTTTCATTGGCTTAGTTGTGACAGTCTCTCACCGGCTGGACTACTGCCAGGCAAGGAGCAAAAACATTCTTCCTCCTGCTGGGATAGTAAAATAGTATCCACATACAAGGTCCATCACTTCCTGTTAGGTCTGCAATTGACAATGAAGGGTAGGGCACCAGAGCTCCCTCTTGCTGGCCTCCCAGCTCCATTCTAAATGAGGTTTCCCCGGGGCGCCTGGGTGGCTCAGATGGTTAAGCGTCTGCCTTCGGCTCAGGTCATGGTCTCAGGGTCCTGGGATCGAGCCCCACATCGGGCTCCCTGCTTGGCGGGGAGCCTGCTTCTCCCTCTCCCTCTACTGTTCTCCCTGCTTGTGCTCCCTCGCTGTGTCAAATAAATAAATAAAATCTTTAAAAAAAAAAAAAAAAATAATAATAAATGAGGTTTCCCCAAGAGATTCCTGGAGAATGGAATGCTCTGATGGGCGGAAACTCCTTGCCCTTTCTCTATACCTTGCCCTATGCATCTCTTCCATCTAGTTGTTCTTGAGTTATACTTTTTTATAATAAACCAGTAATCTAGTAGTAAATTTTTTCTCTGAGTTCTGTGAGCTGCTCTAGCAAATTAATCCAACCCAAGGACGGGGTTGTTGGAAACTCCAATCTATAGTCATTTGGTCAGAAGCTCAGGTGACAGTCTAGACTTACAACTGGTGTCTGAAATGGTGGGGTGGGGACCAGTCTTGTAGAACTGTGGAATCTGACGCTATCACTGGGTAGATAGTGTCAGAATTGAGTTTCAGTTTGTGTAGAAGAGCTGCTTGGTGGTGTGTAGAAAAACCCCCACACATTGGAATTGGTACCAGAACCCTTCACGGACATTTAAAAGATCAAAAGAGAATATTAAGAAAAACTTTATGTCCATAAATTTGACAACTTCAATGAAATGAAAATCTCTGAAAGACGTAACTTAATCAAAACACAATCAAGAAGATATAACCTGAATAGTCCATTATCTATTAAAGAAAATAAGTTCATAGTTTAAAACTCTCCAGTAAAGGGGCGCCTGGGTGGCTCAGTCGGTTCGGCGACTGCCTTCGGCTCAGGTCATGATCTCAGGGTCCTGGGATTGAGCCCCGCATCGGGCTCCCTGCTCAGTGGGAAGCCTGCTTCTCCCTTTCCCACTCCCCCTGCTTGTGTTCCCTCTCTCGCTTTCTCTCTGTCAAATAAATAAATAAAATCTTTAAAAAAAAAAAACTCTCCAGTAAAGAAAATTCTAGGTTGAGATGGCTTCATTCACGAATTCTACTAAACATTTAAGGAAGAAACAACAGTGACTGTATGCAAGCTCTTCCTTAAAATGGAAGGGGAAGGAATATTTCTGAACCCATTCTATGAGGCCAGCATTACCCTAATACCAACCCCAACAGTTATTGAACGAAAAAAAAAAAACTACAGACCAATATCCTTCATGAATATATATGCAAAATTATCAACAATATTAGCAAGTCAAATCCAGCAAAATGTAAAAAGGGTAATACATCATAACCAACTGGAGTTTTAATCTCAGGAATGCAATGCTAGTTTATCATTAAAAAAAAAAAATCAATGTAATTCACAATATCAACATAGTAAAGAAGAAAAGCTACACAATTATATTAATTGATGCAGAAAAGACATTTAATAAAATTCAAGGGTGCCTGGGTGTCTCAGTTGGTTAAGCATCTGCCTTCGGCTCAGGTCATGATCCTGGGGTCCTGGGATCAAGCCCCACATCAGGCTCCCTGCTCAGCGGGAAGCCTGCTTCTCCCTCTCCCACTCCCCCTGCTTGTGTTCCCTCTCTCGCTGTCTCTCTCTCTGTCAAATAAATAAATAAAATCTTAAAATAAAAAACAAAAAACAACTCTCTACAAAGAAAATGGCAGGCCCATCCAGGTGGTCTCAATTATGAATTATACTAAACATTTAAGGAAGAAATGATTTCAATTTTATACAAACTCTTTTAGAAAATACAAGAAGATGGAACATCTCCCAACTCATTATGTGAAGCCAGTATAATTCTGGTATCAAAAATGAACAAAGGGGGACGCCTGGGTGGCTCAGTCGTTAAGCGTCTGCCTTCGGCTCAGGTCATGATCCCAGGGTCCTGGGATCGAGCCCCGCATCGGGCTCCCTGCTCGGCGGGGAGCCTGCTTCTCCCTCTGCCACTCCCCCTGCTTGTGTTCCCTCTCTCGCTGTTACTCTCTGTCAAATAAATAAATAAAATCTTTAAAAAAAAAAATGAACAAAGGTATGCCTGGGTGGCTCAGTCGGTTAAGCGGCTCCCTTCGGCTCAGGTCATGATCCCATGGTCCTGGGATCAAGTCCCCCATCGGGCTCCTTGCTCAGCGGGGAGCCTGCTTCTCCCTCTACCTGACATTCCCCCTGCTCAAATAAACAATATCTTTTAAAAAAATGAACAAAAACTTCACTAAAAAAAGAAATTATAAACCAACATTACTCATAAACATAGATAACAAAAATCTTTAACAACTATTAGCAAATTGAATTCAGAGGTATATAAAAAGGATAATACCCTTAAGTTAAGACCAAATAGGGTCTATCACAAAAAGCAATTGCTATTTACACAATTTACTATTGGATAACAAATATTTTACATAATTCCATTTGTGTAAACTAAGCTGTAGAAGAGACAAAACTAATTTTCTTTCTTTTTTTTAGATTTTATTTATTTATTTGTCAGAGAGAGAGAGAGCACAAGCAGGGAGAGCAGCAGGTAGAAGGAGAAGCAGGCTCCCTGCCGAGCAAGGAGCCCGATGGGGGACTTGATCCCAGGACCCTGGGATCATGCCCTGAGCTGAAACTGACTGAGCCACCCAGGGGTCCCAAGACAAAACTAATCTAATGTTAAAAAAAAAAAAAATGAGAACAATTGTTGCCTGGGGTATCTGGACGGGGGAGACTGACTGGCACAAAATGGAGCGGGGATCTTTCTGGAGACATGGAAATGTTCTATATCATGCGGTTACAAGTTTCACGTGAAGTACATGATTGCATTTATTGCATTTTAATATATGTAAATTTTACAAGAAAACTTTTAGGGCCACCTGCCTGGCTCAGTTGGTAGAGCATGCCACTCTTATCTTGGGGTTGTGAGTTCAAGCCCCATGCTGGGCATAGAGATTACTTAACAAAAAAAAAGGTTTAAAATAATATTTCTTTTTTGGGGGGGGGAGGAGCAGAGAGAGAGAGAGAGAGAGGGAGAATCCCAAGCAGGCTCCACTCCCAGCACAGAGCCCTACATGGAGCTTGATCTCACAACCCTGAGACCATGACCTGAGCAGAAATCAAGAGACAGACACTTAACTGACTGAGCCTCCCAGGTGACCCAACAACAAACTTTTAAAAGTAACAATAACAAATGAGAGGATGGGGAATGGGTGAAAGTATATGAAACAAGAATGAGAGAATATGGTAAGAGTTAAAGCTGGGTGATGGGTCCATGGGAGTCCATTATACTATTCCGTTTTTTTTTTTGTTTTAATTTACATAATTAAAAAAATGAAACTTAGAGGTTTTAGTTGAAAACTTAAATGTGTCCAAAAAAAATTTTTTTTTTGAGTTGGTTCTACACCCAACATGGGGCTTGAACTCAGAGATCAAGAATCTCACACTCTACCAACTTAGCCAGCCAGGTGCCTCCCCACACCTCCCCACTTGCTTTTTTTTTTTTTTTCCCCAACATGTTTTGTACTTCCCACCACAACCCAAAAAATGTAATATAATTTCCTATACCATTTAACAGAGTTGTAGTCACTAGTAGGAGTACAATGAATAATTCTTGCCTATATTTTATGTCTAGGTTAAAGCTAAGATAGTGGTTAGGAGGACTTGCTATTACATACTCTATGAAGAACTAGGAAAATTTATTAAAGATGAGAAGTCTCAAAAAGAACTTAATAGCTTGCTTTTAATATCTGAAGCACTATCACTATTGAGTCTGTTTAGCCAAGAGGCATAAAAAGGAATAGTGGGTAGAAATTTCAGGAAAAGTTTTCAGCTCTATAAAAAGAAGAACTTTATACTGGTGATCTCCAAAAAGCAAAGGGGCTGCCTCTGGAGATAATCTCCCTATCCACAGAGATGTTCAAATATAAATTGGAGTTTTGAACACTGGCAATAATCACTAGAAGAAACAGCTATTTAGGTTCCCTCTAGTGGAGAGATTTTGCAGTTCTTTGAATAGCTTTCTTACTGTAATCTACATTCTAAGAAAGAAACACAGGTTTTTACAGGATTTTTTTTTTTTTTTAGAGAATTCATCAGGGGTGGGAGAACTGGGGATATACTGTTTAAGGGTACAACCTTGCAACCAGTAAATAAATAAGCCCTGGAGATCTAATATATAACATAGTGACTATAATCAACAATACTGTATTATAAACTTAAAAGTTGCTAAGAGACTAAAAAATAAATAAAATTCAGCCAAAATGCAGAGTCATGATAAAAGCTGGAATACAGCTACAAGCCCCAAACTTAGTATTTTGGCACATATGGTTATGAACAGTATGCACAGAACTTTTTGAAAATTACCACAAAAATGAGTGGTCTTAGATTTCTGGGCTGAACTGAAAATTTCTAGATCAGACTTTCTTGATAAAGTAGTAAGACAAATTATAAAATCAATCATAACATGCCACCCTGCCCCAGGTACTCTATCTCCTTTCCTCAAAGAACACTGATTATTGTGGGCTCTATAAATACTGTGGAGGAATCAAAGACATAAACCTCATCCGAAAGAACCTTACAATTTAACTACAAAAGACTACAAAGAAATGCCTGAGAAATAAACCTTCCCCATACAGCAGTACTTGGTTAAGTGCCAGAAGAGATTATAGATAAGACATACTATGAAATGGAAAAAGCATTCTGCTGGAGTGGTTTCAGCTCACTGTCTTGAGCTTAGGGAACTTTAGGATTAAAAGAATGTAGAGAGGGAGAGAAAGAGTGTGAAGGAGGGTAGGAGAATAGGGTAAAGCAAGCAATGTGGTGAAGTAACTTGAAAATAAGCCTGAATTTTGTCTTCGGAGAACCCCCCAATATCCTTGCAATGCCTTTAGCTCTCCTATCAACTTCTTCCAAAACCTTTAGGTCAGTAGAGCACAAAGTGTGGTCTTTGGACAAGTAACATCATCAACCATCTGGGAACTTGAACTGCAAATTCTGGGTACCATCCCAGACCTAACGAGTCAGAAAGTTGGGGAGTGGGGCTGCAAATTGTGTTTTTAACAAATCCCTTAGGTGATTCTGATGCACTCTCAAGTTGAAAACCACCCTGCTCTACAACTACCTAAGCACAACTCTCAGTACAGGAAAGCCTCCATGTTCTGAGTGCCTAACTCAGCCACTTTGCTAGGTGCAGAAAGGGAGTTAATACTGTTAGAGCAGGCAGTTAGTTAGCTTCTAACAAGATGCCGCGAGGTCAGCAAAGAGGAAGTCATGGCCAACTATAAGGAAGAGGCCTGCCCTGGCAGCACTCCAAAAGAAAACCACACGGGACTCCCATCTTGACAGCGTGAGTGACCTAAGCTCATGATACAGTTGTTATATCATTAGCATTGCGTTTTGAAGGAGCTCCGCCTCTGAAATCTCCGCGAGAGTTCCTTATGGGGCAAATAAGGCAAAAAAAGGGCATAACTACATTCCTGGAAGAGACCATCCTGCTTCTAAGAAATCCTCACTTCAAGTAATGAATATTCCACCCCCTTGTTAACAACTGTCAATAACAGAAATCCAAACGCAGTGGGCTCAGCACTTCCTTGAGCGTACCCGCTCTCACATCTCTAGAGTGTACTCTGACTTGAAGAAACTTTCCTGCTTGTACTGCTCATCTACTGTGTTGTCCGTCCTTGAATTCTTTCTCCTGGCAGACCAAGAGCCTCCAGCGACATCTTTTGGAGTGGCTGGGTCAAGGCCTCAGGAGCCAAGGTCCACCTGGCAACAATAGCAGGTCCAGCCCCCTAAGAGTTCAGTCTCCGGTCCAATTTCGCTTTCTTCTCCAACACACCTTGTTCCAACAACTACCCTCTACATCTTCGCCTCCCGTGTTACTTTACCCTCACAGCGCCCGCTCCCGCCCCTCCGTCACCCTACCTCAGTCTCAGAGGGGACGTGGTGCCGGCAAGGAGGGGAACTGTCCAAGGAGAGAGGAATTGATGTGGACCTTGCCCAGAGGCCGCCCAACAGGAGTAAAACGCCTCGGACCCATAAAGACCTACTCCAGCTCCACTGGCTAGGGCCAGGGCCTGAACCGGAGGAACCTGCTACTCCATTCCACTCGGCCGCCATCTTCGGGCCGAGCGTCGTTACCATGGAGTACGTGACGTCTCCACCCTACACCAGCTCCGCCCCTCGCCGCCGGCGGAATTTTTGATTGGCTAGCATCACCCTACAGTTCACCGCGGATGAGAACCGCATCGCGGCCGTCGCGTCTCAAAGCGCAAAGCCTGCCAGTAAGTGCTGTTTAGCGGACCACGTGAGTTGGGCTGTAGGAAGCCCAGTGGGTGTTGTAAGGCGATGGTGGAATGAGGCCGTTTCTCTTTAATTCAGTTACTCACCTTAAAGATAGGCATCCACACTGGGTGCCAGGTGGCTTAAACAATCTGATGCAGAACCTTTAATGGTTTAGCCCTCTGTGTAAAGATGAATGGAATATAATTTTCATTTTTACTTTTTATCCTCAGTCACCAATTTTAGGACCATTTCTTTACTAGTCATTTCTTAGAAAATCAATATATTCATTCCTATTCAACCCCATCCCTTAACTTCTATAAAACAAAACAAGAATTAGGGGCGCCTGGCTGGCTGGCAGTACAGCATGTGACTCCTGATCTCTGGGTAGTGAGTTCAAGCCCCACATTAGGTGTGGAGCCTACTTAAAAAAAAAACTGCAACAAAAAACAAACAAAACCACAAGAATTGTAACTGCATTTAACCCAGGAAGAGACCAGGTGGATCCTTGCCATTAAGGAAACTCTACCTTCAATCTAGGCCATGAGGAACTGTAAAAAAAAAATTGAAAATTGGGGTATTTCCCCCAAGGCCCATTAAACAATTAAAACAAGTAATTGGAAGCACTGAACTGTAAGTCATTTAACCAGAACTGAATACTGTAAATTACTGTACTAGGAACTGGAGATAGGAAAGAAAGAATAGCCCCAAGATTGTGCCATTCATTGGTAAAGATAATGTACTCAAATTCAAGGGTGGGTCACTCTACCAGTAAAGGCTCATTACATAATGAGTCTATCATCCCACAACTAGTGGAAATTGGGACTCCAAACCAAATTTATCACTTTCAGGACATGTGCTTTTTCCACTACAAGATTACAAAGAAACTGAATTGTGAACAGAGAATAGCACCAGTCAACATCAAGTTCCTAATTTTAACAGTTGTGTCATGCTGGGGAGAGGCTGTTTCACTGATCCAGCCAACAAACTGCTAGGCATTCAACCTCATTTCTCTGAAACACGGGATTCCTCTAGTGGTACCTCTGGCTTGAGGACTATCTGTACTCACCGAATCTCATTATGGGAACAGAAATGCATAAAGCACCCTCTCATTTACAAGTGCTGTATTATTAAATCAGTTGAAGAGCACGAATTTGCGTGCAAAGTTGTTTTGCCACTGCATTTTCTCAGGTCATCCTAGGGATTCTCAGACTTCTCTTTGCCCAAATGCCCACTTGTTTATCCACCTCCATTACTCTACCATCATCCTTCTCAGAATACTGTATTCACTTAAACTCCTACAAAGGTGACAGGCTTTATGAGGTTTCCTCCTCTATATGCCTAATCCAGACATGAACATCCAGCTGCCTTCCTGGACATGTTCACAACTGAGTATCCTATAACTTCCTCAAACTCAACATCCCCCCCACAATGATCTTCTGGCTCCCCAACTTTGTAAATGTACTATTACCCACCCCACAACCAAAGCTAGGAATGTTAACTTTGAAGACTCCTCAGTTGGTCTTTGAATTCTCTTAATCCTTAGTACAGCACATAAAACCTGGCATAATCTGGCCATTTCTTAGTTTTCTATTTATTTTCCACAGTATTAGGTTTCAGTTACATAACCCAGTTGAAGAGTTCCTCAGATGCCTTCTGCTTTCACATAAATCCTAAAAGTCTTAAGATTTTACTTATTCATTTGAGAGAGAGAATGAGCAAGAGAGCGAGCATAAGCAGGGGGAGAGGCAGAGGGAGAGAGAGCAGCAGACTCCCCACTGAGCTGGGAGTCTGACACGGGGCTCGATCCCAGGACCCTGGGATCATGACCTGAGCCGAAGGCAGATGCTGAACTGAGCCACCCAGGCGCCCCCTAAAAGTCAGTTTCTATGAAATACCTCCCCAAGCATTTCTTCCTCTATTCCTAACCACTCCAAGTATATTGATACATCTTTGGGGCACCTGGGTGGCTCAGTCCATTAAGCAGCGCACTTGATTTTGGTTCAGGTCAAGGTCTCAGGGTTGTGAGATGGAGCCCCACATCCAGCTACGAGCTCTGCGGGGGAGTCTGCTTGAGATTCTTTCCCTTTACCTCTGTCCCTCCCCCAACTCACGCACTCTCAAATTTAAAAATAGTACTGATACATCTACTTAAATGACACAAGAGAATACTTTTAGATTATGTTGTTTCTCAACAACTAAATCTCACTGGTGTAGGTCTGAGATTGGTGCTTCTTGCCATTGACCCGATTTTTCAATGTCCATTTTCTTAGGGTTCTTATAACCAAATTGTGGCCATGAAATACACTGCTTAGATCTTGTGAAGAAAACATGGTTAACATTGGACCAAAGCTGCATCTGACCCACATCCACCTCTTTTCCCTTGAAGCTGTTCTTCCCAAATAAGCCCAAATGAGCCTGGCAGTACAAACACAAGGCCATTTCTGTGAAAGCTGGTATTTTTCCTTCCAACAGCAACTGTTGGCTTGAGGACCACCACTGGGCTAAACACACCTTTCTTATAACTGCTGTATGCTACTCCAAGTAGAATTAAAAACTGTAAAAGGGGTACAGTTTGACCAATTCTCAAATTTCTTGTTGGTATTTTCAGTGCAATGTCAAGATTTGGTGGTTAATAAAAGGATTAGCTGGCTGCTACTGCAACAATCAAGTATCTACAGCCACAATACTGCAAACTGATGCCTTGGCTCAAACTTCATTTCAACAATTCAGAGATTTGAAATACCCTGCAGCCCTGCTTTAGTTTCATCTTACACTAAAATATCTCAATCCTACACTTTACTACATTAAAACATGGAACCAAACTACACTGTCTGGGCAACCTCCCCCCACTCCCAACTCATTAAGAGTACTTTTTCTTGAGACGTATTTTGTTTAACTTACACATTATTACCAGTCAAGTGTTCTATACTGGCATGCTTTGTCCAGCCACACATCCCAAGGATATCTCATCCTTGCCTATCTAAACAAGCTGCCAGATACTCTCAATATAATCCTCATTTTAAGTTCTTGCAACTATCATTTTTATGTCAGTTTCCCAACCGATCTATACTGAATAAGTGCATACACTTTAAGGTAATTAAGGAGGCCATCAAAATAATTTTAAGTTTCTTTCACTGACTCCCAATCTAATGAGGAAGGCAGTTACATGTAATATACCACAATACCAAAGTTGAAATAAACTTAAGAGTTATAGATCCATTTTGATGTGGAAACCTGGCCAAGTGTTATGGTGTGTATCTGTACTGGCTAATATTTCTGGCTTCTGTCCTTCCTGGTCTCCATTTGTACAAAAGTTTTTCAGACAACATGTGCTCCATCACTTTAAAACTTCCAACATACTCCTTTTCCCACTGGCTCCAATCAAAGCTTGTTTCCCTCCCCTATCACATAAGGCCTTGTATTAAGATACTCTAACCTCCCTACCCTCATTAAAACCCTCCTATTGTCTAAATCTCTGTAATTGCCATTACATATAGCTCCCTGGCTTTCTTGTACTCTGAAAATGCTGGAAAATCGTCACCATTTAAATACAGCAACTTGAATTTAGGAAAAAGAAAATGGTAAGCCATTTAACAAAAATACAAGAGAACAAATCTACACCTTTATTTACTTTTCATTAAATTTAAATCCTTGAGGGGTACAGCATCTAGGAAGAAAAAAGAAAACAGGGTGTAATTAGATGCATGTTATATACAAATTTGTAAATGTCAGTTGAGTACAACAATATGGATAAATCTCCTCCCTCTGTCCCATTACTCATCTCTAAAAGGGATCCAATGACTGCTTACATCTTAGCAGGGAGAGAACTAAGTTCTTATAGCATCTAGATGAACACACTTTAAGAACCAGTACAGGGAACCCTGTAATCCACTTAATTTTGCTTCTTCCAATAACAGAGTAAAAACCTTCTGATGAAAAATCTCAATGGCTCAGAAGGGTTCCAAAGTACCATGTGATCCCAAGAATATAGCCCTGTCTACTAAAAATGAATACTAAGGAAAACAGGAGCTGTTTTAGAAAACCACAGGATCTGGACTCAATGGCTTGAACTGAAGTCCTGGGACCTAGAAACATGAGCATCAGTTTTCTTATATAAAATAAGGCTAACAACAACACCTATTCTAACAAGACTGTCATGAAGAAATGGGAATATCATGAATTATGCCAGGAAAATTTTTTCTTTTCTAACAATCACTTCTGTGTTCAGTAAATCTTTGCCAGAAAATTGTTCATTTAAATACTATCCCCCCCAACCCCAAGCTTTAGCAAAATCTGACATCTAGATACAATCCTTCTGAACACTTTGCCTTCACTTTCCTTCTAATGCCAGGAAATCTGATATTTCATAATACATCTACACGGTAGATGATTTTGAAGCACAACTCATGGGGTGATTTTAAAATCACAATAGTCTTTAGAGGTCAGAGCCCAAACCCCTGAGCTTAGTTTGACCCCAGAGTGTCATACTGCTAATAACTGTACTTACCACACGGATTCTGTGGCCAATGGCTTTAGCAGGAAGGTTGCTTCGGAATTTGGCACGAACCATGCCACTGTTTCCATGAGCACGAGTTACTTTTCCCCAGATTACTCTGGTTTTGTTTGGTTTGCCACCAGGAGTCACTGTGTTGCTGGTTTTAAAAGGGGATAAAAGAGGTGAGAACCCAGGCAACTAGTGTAGGGTGATACAAATTCAAGGTAACCTCTAGACCAGTGGTCACCAACTCACAACTGTAGTTAACCACTAAGTCACCTGAGAAACTAAAGTCTGGGGCATCATGCATTCAACAAATATTTGAGTACCTACTGTATGCCAGACAGTTTTATAAATGTATTTTTTGTAATTTTGTAAAATACAAAATTGCAGTTTACCAAAAAAAAAAATCCCTTTCAGATAACCAAGTAGTAAGTAAAATATATTAAATGTCAGATGATAATAGCTGCAACATTTTAAAAAAATATGGAAAGGCAGAAGGTATCATGGAGTGAATCCTAGCTAGGCTAAGAGTAGAAATAGGAAGCCCTGAATGATTATGGTCTTAAAGCCTCCTTAATGACATTTGTTTTTACTAAAGACGGAGGAAAGTTGGTACTGGAGCAACAAACAGATGATTTGAGTTATAATTTTAAAGGATCATTCTTGTTGCTGCAGGAATGGGGGGCAAAGATGAAAGCCATGTCCCCAGAAATTTTAACTGGTTTAATGAGTTTAATAATAATTTTTAAGCATGTATACAACATAATTTCAAGAAAGCAACAAAATGAATTAAAGTACATGAAAAACTGCTCTGTAACACCTTAAGAGGAGCGTAATATAAGGAGTTGGTTCCTTCCTTGAAACAATTAACAGCTGTCACCTTTCTAAGTGCAGAAGATACCTAAATCCAACACTACCCAGACAAGTAACATCCTTCTATAACCTCCCACGAAGTTCCTTAAAGGTCCAAAGTAGAAAACACAACAGCCCCAATTAGTTTACCAACATCTTTTGATTCTTCTTCTTTGAACAGGAAAAACCGACAAATCTCAACTAAAAACTTAAAAGGCATTATTAATACTATAAACTTACTTCTTTGCTTTGTACACATAAGCACATCTCTTGCCTAGATAGAATTCCGTTTCATCTCGAGCATAAACACCTTCGATTTTAAGAAGAGCTGTGTGCTCCCTCTGGTTCCGGAGACCCCGCTTATAGCCAGCAAAAATGGCCTTGGACCACAGCCTAAGACAAAACACACAGGAACCGTAAGTTGTTAAAAGATCTCGTTTCATGTCACTGGAAAGATCTGACTTGTAATGAGCTCTACTCAAATGTTACCTATAGCAAATATCTAGTTTTTTTCCCACCGGTTTCAATCTCATGTTTATGTTCATGCTTGTTAAGACAAAAAACTACAAATACAAAGCAATTATATGTAAAGCCCGTACCTTCCAGACATGATTTGGCGTTATAGGAGTCCTGTTCCCAGCAGGCCTTAAAACAAACAAAAAAACAGTTTAAAATCTTGGAACGCACGTTTCGCACCCGGTCCTCTCTCCGTTTCTTAAACCTGTCGGGCACATTCCTTTTTGCTCGGCATTTCACGTTAAGGGTACGGGGAAACATAATTATAGTATGACATCTACATGAAGCACAGTCGGGCAAGACTTCCCAACCTCAGAGAAAGCCTGATAACTGAGCAAACTCCAAAATGAAGACCACAACGAAAAGTATCAAGACTCCACAGTAAAACAAGTACCTCCTGAAAACTCCGAAAGGAAGCCCTGAGAAAATCCGTACCACGGTCAGCAGGAACAAAAATGAAGAGCGAGTAATCAGAGAGGCACACAGACAGGAATTGAATGGCAAAGGAAATGCTGAGGAAACGGGGACTGTAGACCTAGCCAGGTCTGGAGTGGGAGCGTAGGGAAAAAGAACTCACCCTAAAGGACCACTGCCTCAAAGAGGGAACTACATACGGGCAAAGTGCATCTATTACTCCGCTAAGGCCCAGGAAGCAACCGATTACGGGAGCGCCGGTTCTCCGGGCGTGCGGGGATCAGCACAATCAGTCCCACATCTCCTCAATCCTGTCCTCCCTGTTGCTGGAATCCATAGAAATCACTGGCTGGCACAGCCTCCCAGCCGCACCAGTGCCCTGCCGAGGCATATGGTTGAGCTCACCGCACTTATTTGCACCCAAAGTTCAGCAACAAAAACTCCCCTCACCTCCACAGACTCCAAGATGGCGGAAAAAGAAAGGCGAAGCCCCGCCGCGTGGCCTTGTGGGATAAACACCTCTCTGCCCCGCCCCCAGCTTAGGCATCTTCCGCAACCGCCAGAAAAAATAAAAATAAAAAGCCTCAGATGTCTTTGACTGAAGCAAACCACATTCAAGTGCACTCTTATAGTTCTTTCTCTAAGTCCTTTCATCTTTGTGAGCTGTGACACGTATTTTATAACAGAGGGAGGCAAGATGGTAGCCAGCTAAAGGAGGAGAAGAAAAGGTCCCCCAAAGCTGAGCGTTGCCAGAGAAACACCAGAGCTTGGTTCCTTAGTGGAAAAAGTGAAGCCAGACTGGAGGATATCTCCCCGCTTCGGGTATCCCAGATTTGATTCGCCAACATGGGGATATCTTTCCCTCCTACTACAGAGGAGTAGGGTGAACGGAGACTCTCGGATCCTAGCGTGGAAGAGAAAGGCCAGGAGCACGAAGGCAGGAAGAGCTCTTCCCTTCTCTTTAAGTTTCCCCCCTTACTCCTTTCCTCCTACTCCTTTATCTCTTTCAAGAAATGACCTAAGTTCTTACCTGCATCCTTCGTTTTGACTCCAGACTGAATAGGACTGCCCTGAAAAGGCCTTAATGCCTTTTAAAGAGCACCGTGCCTACACGAAATGGGTCTTCAGTAAATACTTGCAGACGAGAATGAGATAGATTAGTGGATATCAGAGATTTACATTGCCTAATTATTGCACATTTATTTGGGTTTCTCTATGCTTCATTCATTTATCCAGCAATTTATTGATTAAATACTATGTACCAAGCTTTGTTCTTGGCTCGGAGGACACTGCAGTAAACGAAACCACAGAAGTCTCTGCCCTCATAGAGCTAACATCCTAGTAGGGGAAGCAAGACAATAAGCAAGTAAAGTATATGGCACATTAGAAGGTAACTGAGAAAAATTTTCTCTATCGAGAAAAAAATTAAGCAGGGAGGCCACTGTAAAAAAAGGGTTTTACTCTGAGATGAGAAACCATTTGAGGGTTCTGGCTGGAGGAGTGACTCGATCTGACTTCCATTTTAGCGGGGTCACTGTTGAGACTGAAGGGAAGCAAGAACACCAGCAGGAAGATCAGTTAGGAGGCTATTGTAGTGAACCTGATAGATGATGGCATGTAGACAGGGGTGGTAAGTATTGGAATTCTGAATATATTTTAAATGTAACCCTGACAGGATTTGCTGATGGATAAGGAATGGGAGAAAGGAGTAAAGGGTGACTCCAGAGTTTTATGAAATAGTATCTATAAATCATATTTGAAGTCCTTTCATAAATACATCAGGATAGAATGTTTGTACCTTATAACCCACTCCCTCTATCCAGTTTTCTCTGTCCCAGAAATACACTAAAAGTCCCACTATTAAATGTACTAGAAATCCAAATGTAAGTAGTCCTGGGAGGAATAACGCATTAAATATGAGTTTTGTTTCTTTGTTCTTTCATTCACTCTACAAATACTTCTTGACCACAGTGCCTGAAACAGGATATAATAGTGAGCGTCACTATCATGTTCCTGCTTTTTTTTTTTTTTTTAAAGATTTTATTTATTTGCGAGAGAGAGAATGAGAGACAGAGAGCATGAGAGGGAGGAGGGTCAGAGGGAGAAGCAGACTCCCTGCTGAGCAGGGAGCCCGATGTGGGACTCGATCCCGGGACTCCAGGATCATGACCTGAGCCGAAGGCAGTCGCTTAACCAACTGAGCCACCCAGGCGCCCTCATGTTCCTGCTTTTATGACACTTAAGTTTAGTGGGGGAAAATGACAACATTACACATTGTGAAGAGAACTCTGCAGGAAAATAAGAGTGCAATGAGTGAACAGTGGAATCCTGATCCAGCCTCATGAGTCAGGGAAAGTGTCACCTGCAGAAGTGTCATTTAGGGCATTTTTCAAACCGCAGGTGAAGGCCCAGTAGTAGATTGTGATAATACTTTATAGTATTATAGGCAAAATATGATAGAATCAAAGGTATTAATATCATATTAAGGGTAAATCGTTATATGAAACTTGTTTCAGTTATTTGCATGTATGTATATTTATATATATGTATGCATGTGCACACTCTGTATAAAAATCTCTGTATATAGGGTCATTGCATCAGTCAGTGTTGCCTGGATGGAAACAATGATAGAGTTCAGAATTTCATAAAGGGTCTGCTTACAAAAGTGTAGGCAGGAGTGAAACTATAAGGGATGACATAGTCTCCAGGGACATGGGGCAGAAATAGTTACCCAAGACCCCAAGAGAGAGCAATGTGGAGAGGATTGCTTGACAGGTGCCATGGCCTTTAATAGAGAAACATAGCCAACCAGTGGTGATCTGGCAGGGAGGGAGCTGAGAGGATAACACTTGATCTCACTCTCCTACACTTACGGAATCTCCTGTTGATGCGCTCCATAAGGGTCAGTCTCTCAGGGCGTAAGAAATGGTGGAAATTGATTTAGAGCAAATGACAGATGCCTAGCCAAATGCCATTGATTTAGGCTGGTACCTGATGGATCAGTGGGACTTTACAAGGTGAAGAGTGAGGGGAAGAATGGTTCAAATCAAAGGAATAGCGTGTGCAAAGACCCTGAGTTGGAAAGGGGCATGATTCCATAGAACTGAAAGAAGCCCAAGGAGCCATGAGGGCAAGAAAAGGGCAGTGCCAAGTGGATATCTGAAGAGGAACAGAGCAGGCCAGATCATGCAGTTTAGAATTAGAATCCAAGTTTGCTTGGATTCTTAGCTTTTGTCCTAAGGCAATGGGAAACCATAGAAGGGTTCTAGGGAAAGACATGATTAGATTTTCAGTTTTAAATTTTCAATTCTTCGTTTAAAAAATAAGACAAGACAAAATCAGAGAGGGAGACAAACCATAAGAGACTCTTAATCATAGGAAACAAACTGAGGGTTGCTGGAGAGAAGGGGGTGGAAGGATGGGGTGGCTGGGTGATAGACATTAAGGAGGGCATGTGATGTAATGAGCACTAGGTATTATATGAGACTGATGAATCACTGACCTCTACCTCAGAAACCAATAATATATGTTAATTAATTGAATTTAAATTTAAAAATAGGGAAAAAAAGAAAATACAGTTTGGGGCTGGATTGAAGGAAATGAAAGCCGTTAGAAATGTAATTTCGGTTTAAACATGCAAACTGTTTAAACATAGACTAAAATGAAACATTTGGAAATTTGATTACATATTTTTCCCTTTAAACTAATAGGTTTTTTTTTTTATTTTTTTTATTGTTATGTTAATCCCCATACATTACATCATTAGTTTTAGATATAGTGTTCCATGATTCATTGTTTGTGCATAACACCCAGTGCTCCATGCAGAACGTGCCCTCCTCAATACCCATCACCGGGCTAACCCATCCTCCCACCCCCTTCCCCTCTAGAACCCTCAGTTTGTTTTTCAGAGTCCATCGTCTCTCATGGTTCTTCTCCCCCTCCGATTTTAAACTAATAGTTTAAAAAAAAAAAAAATACTGACTTTTAGAAGAGGATAGCAAGGTAATTGCATATTTGGGGAATGACAGTTTTTCTAAGAATCATGAGAAGCCTAACATCCCATTACAAAGTTAGAGCTGGAATACTCTAGATTAAATAATGAGCTGTCTCTTTTAGATATTGATACACCAGCCATTTCCTTAAAAAATAAACAAATTATAACAACAAAATTTTATTCTTCCACCTTCTGGACCATAAGAAACTTGCTTTCTGTGAAATGCTATTTGCTGCGCCTTCCTGTTGATTGTCATGGGTAACTCCTGCTCCCTTATTATAACTTATTTCCACCTGCTTTACATCCTCACTTGTATTTCCATTTGCAAAATAAAAAATAATATATAATCATTCTTTCAAAAGAAAAAACATCACTTCCAGTTTGGGGACTATTAGAGTTGTTCAAGCAAGAAACAACTGTCAGGTCCAGCATGGTACTGGGGGACATGGAAATAGAAGATAAAATCCACAAGACTTCGTGATGGTTTGGATTGGGAAATGCTGGTATCAAGATGAAGGAGGAATGGGGGTGCCTGGGTGGCTTAATCATTTGAGCCTCTGCCTTTCGGCTCAGGTCATGATCCCAGGGTCCTGGGATCCAGCCCTGAGTTGGGCTCCCTGCTTCTCCCTCTGGCCTTCCCCCTGCTCCTTCTCTCTCTCAAATAAAGAAATAAAATCTTAAAAAAATAGTAAGATGAAGGAAGAATGACTCCTAGATTTCTAGCATTGAGGAATGAGGAGCCCAAACAGCATGAACATACTGGATAGTGCATCAGCATAGCCCTATCTTACCTGCATGAAGCACATTTACCTATGCCCCAAGCCTTAAAAAAAGGAAAAATAGAGAAACAACAACACATCAAAAGAACAAAATCTTCCTTAAGCCATGATACTTCCTCTTAAAACTGCCCTTGTACCAGAAAATTTGGCTAGTTTGGCATATCTTTTTCAATTTACATAAAGATTCTGTTTTATATGTTTTCATTTTTACATATAATATTTCTGTTGTATGAGATATATTTGTATCCCCCTTCTTAGGAGCACTTTGTTGTGGACAAAATCATACTGGAAACTTACCATTTATTACTCATTTAGCATAGAGCAAAATTCTCCATAGGGTGTTCTCATTGTAAAGCTTGTTTAAACAGAAAGGATTTGGGCTTATAGTAACATCTTGATAGTAATAGTAAACTGATTTTCAGGAGAAATACAGCTTTTCTAGATACAATCTCAAGTGTTCTTCTAAGTCCAGGTTCAATACATTTTGTTATCTGACAGATCAGTGAGATGGAATGATCAAATTAAATATTTTAGTAATCAGAATAACAAAAGTAAATCTATAGATATTGCCAGTTAAAAATTAGAATATAATAATAATACGAAATCCATGTTGTACATTAATTTACCATAAGAAGAGACTCAAAGATTGCATTTATCAATAATTGCTTTTGTCATTAATTACATGATGTCAGGGGTTCTTCCATCTCTGGGACTGCTCTAATAAGCAAAAAGAAGGGATAAGCTGCAGCTCTTGTAATTCTTTAATTTTCTGTTATTAAAAGGGTATAGAAGTAATTTAATTATCATTCAACACTCCCTTAAACTAATCTCAATGTTTTCTTCCCATTTTAGGTGACTGCATTTTTTGTGAGATTGTAGATGTACCACGGAAGTTACAATTAATTTAAGAAGAATGGGAGAGTATGTTCAAAATTCCAATTTATTTTGTATACATATTTATTTATTTATTTATTTAAATTATGCCTTATGTTAAATTTATTTATTTATCTATTGCTGTGAACAAATTACCCCAAAGCTTAGTAACTTAAAATATCAACTTTTATTATTTCACATAGTTTCTGTGGGTCAGGAATTTGGGAACAGCTTTGCTGGATGGTTCTGGCTTAGGGTCTGTCATAAGATTGAAGTTGGCCAGGGCTGCAAACATTTGAAAATTTGACTGGGGCTGGAAGATATACTTCCAACATGGCTCATTTACAGAGCTGGGGAGTTGACGCTGGCTGTTGGCAAGAGGCCTTAGTTCCACACCCTCACAAACTTCTCCAAAGAGCTGCTTACATGTCCTTATGGCAAGGCAGCTGACTTCTTACAGAGTGAGAGATATGAGAGAGAGAGAGTAAGGGAAAAACTGTGTTTTACCACCTAAACCTAAGGTTAGGTGATAAAAGACATAGTATCCTCCTAGTTGGTCCTTTTAATGTGGGGGAGACTACTTTTGTAGTCATACCCTTTTGGGTATGAATATAAGAAGGTGGGAATCATATAGGCCCATTTTGGAGACTGGCTACTACATACTGTGTTGTTTTTTTGATTTTATTTATTTATTTGACAGAGAGAGAGACAGCGAGAGAGGGAACACAAGCAGGGGGAGTGGCAGAGGGAGAAGAAGGCTTCCCGCTGAGCAGGAAGCCCGATGCGGGGCTCGATCCCAGGACCCTGGGATCATGACCTGAGCCGAAGGCAGACGCTTAACGACTGAGCCACCCAGGCGCCCCTGTTTTTGTTTTTAATGTATTTATTTTTTTAAGTAAACTCTGTGCCGACGTGGGGTTTGAACTCACAACCCCAAGATCACATGCTCCACTGAATGAGCCAGCCAGTCACTCCTGCCACATTCTGTTTTTCATTAATCATGAGACACTTTTGATTAGTATTTAAAGATGTTGCTAGACAAAAAGTTAATTTGGGCTGAAATTAAAATTGGTTAACCCATAGAATGGGTTACATGAAGTTATTAAACAGTAAGTGGTTTGCCTTTGGTTGTTCAGGATGTCACAGGGAGATATTTAGCAGAACCATGTGTAAACTCCTACTTTCATTCTTTATCTTGGTTATATGACAATATGGACTTCAGAGGGGCCAATCTATATGCTGCCTGTGCTTTTGAGTTGAAGCAGTTTTTAAACATTTGGTGGCTGACTTATTTTTTTCTTTCTTTCTTTCTTTTTTTTAGAAGCCAACTAGAAGCCTCAAATCTTCCATCAAAAGTCTGGCATTCTGAGGTGACAGTGTCAGTGACAGGTGAGCCACCCAGTGCTGTAGAAGAAGAAAAAGAAACAGCTGAAAAAACAGACAAGGAAGTCATCCCGGAAATCATAGAGCCACTCTCCATTCTAGATGTGCTGAGGATCTCCGCAGTTCTGGAAGATACCACAGACCAGCTCTCTATTCTAAACTATATCATGCCAGTTCAGTATGAAAGAAGCCAAAGTATCAGCATGGTATATACACTCACCATTATGTAATTTTTGCTTTCTTTCCTTTTTATTTCCCTATCCCTTAGAGTACTTATGCTATCAAATTTAACATGGGAAATAGCACCTTTATCTCAGACAAAGAGGGCTATAATAATTACCTGAGATATGTACTCTGAATTGGTGGAGGGAAATAACTATAGCTCAAGATACATTGCCAGTCAGAATATCCTTTTCTTCCAGTATGTTGGCAATATTCAAAAAGGCCTATAGTAAATCAGTATAAATACAGTATATGTACTGAGAGTAGCCAATTTACTGAATTGCCCCACCTATCTTACATTTCTTAGCTGCTGAAAGCTAACTGAACCCTCTGGGGAGGAAATTCAGTTGGACCTTCTCAATGTTTCTTTATTCTAAAAAGACTTTGTTGTATTGTTGAGTATGTTGCAACCTGCTTTTGTGAATATCCAGCCAGGTCATTACATCAGCCATTACATTTTCAGTGATGTTATGGACTCCTCCTCAAAATGCTATTTGAGTTATCAAAAAAACTCAACTTGGTAGTGAGCAAAATCTTTATAAATTCTTAAGCTCTTTTAAATTTTTTTTTTAAGATTCATGTATTTATTTGAGAGAGAGAGCATGTGAGCCTGTGGGAGGGGCAGAGGTCCCTCAACTGACTGAACCACCCAGGCACCCCAAGCTCTTGTAATAATAACTTAGGTTATAGATATAAAATGAAAAGAACTTATTATTTATTTTTTTTAGAGAGAGAGAGCATGAGAGCAAGCAGGGGTGGGGGGTGATGGGCAGAAGAGGGAGAGGGAGAATCCCAAGCAGGCTCCATTCCCAGCACAGAGCTGGACGTGGGGCTTGATCTCACAACTCTGAGATCATGACCGAGCCGAAATCAAGAATCAGATGCTTAATTGGCTGAGCCACCCAGCGCTCCAGGAAAGAACTTATAAGTACAAATACACATTTATTACGTTCAGCAAAATTACATTATATAGTTTGTACAGCATACATTATTTCTGATTCTCTTAACAAATGAAAATTGCTGTATAAACAACAGAGTAAATTACTTTCCACATCTAACAGAAAAGAAGTTCATATTTATTGTAACTAGATAATTAAATTTCCCTTTCATTGCACCTTATCATTTTTAAATTATTGTTATTATTATTGTTATATATATAGTCTGGGTTTGTAAAGCTTTTATTAAAGTTTAAAAGTTAAAATTTTAATAGAACACTGGGTTTGGAGTCAGGAGATCTTTGCGGTTTAGTTGTGTACTATGAGCAGTTCATTTCACTTTCTTGGTCTTCATGTTCTTATTTGTAAAATGTGATGGAGCTTTTTGTGTGTCTTTTTTAAGATTTTTAAGTAACCTCCACACCCAAGGTGGAACTCGAACTCACAACCCCAAGATCAAGAGTCGCATGCTCCACTGACTGAGCAAACCAGGGGCTCCTACAGTGTAATAGAGTTTTAGCTAAATGATCCATATCATCCCTTCCAGTGCTAACATTCTATGAGTTTTGGGGTAGTTTTAAAACAACAGTAATGGGTATACCAAGAATTTTGTAACAAATTTTTTAAATCAATTTATGAATGGTAAAGAGATTAGAAACCCAAAAACTAAGCCTTTCAATGCATTTAAAACAAGAGTCTAATTCATACATTAATCTAGTTAACAAATAGTAAAGAAGAGTCTAGGGTTTCCTTCCTATTTATTGCCTCCCAGCAGTAGGAATCAAAAATAAAAAGATAGTTAACAAGATAAGGTCGATGATACTTAATCACTGATACTTACTGTGTCAGGCTAAAAAAGGGTAATTTGCCTTCGTAGAAACTCAAGAGAGGATGGAAAACCCAAATTTATAAACAATTCAGCAGTGGTCACCACTTCAGTAAATTAAAGAACAAAACTTTTGCACTATTTTATTCTGGTTTATGATAGTGATCTTCACCCACAAAATTTGCCGACTTAACAGAGGCCCTGCTTATGATTTCATAGTAGTGTATATAATAAAGGCTTACACTCATCTTTTTTTTACCCCCCCCGTCCACTCTTATCTTGATTAATAGAAGCTTAACAGCCCTTTCCTCAATATGAGTTCCACAACCTTACAAAATTGTGAGTCTTTTAAAATAATTGTTTGTTTTTTTACTTCCTAATACTAGTTGTTCTAACTTACAGATTTTACAATGCCATTGCTCTGTAAGGGCATAGGATATATATTTTAAATCCTTAGTATGTATGTGGATGTTTTCTTTCTCCAAAGGCTTCATTCATATTGTTCAGCCTTAGAACAACCTTGGGATGAAAGGTTAGTTAGCATTATCCCTCCTTTATAGCTATTTTTATAGCTAAGGACATCTCCAAATAGATTTTCAATGGTAAAATCATGGGATAGAATGATAAAAAAAAAAAATACTAATGTACCAGATTCTACCAGAAGTGGGAGTAATTGGACCAAAATTTGGGAAGAGCTCCCCTGCAGAGATACTGTTTCTCTTACCTTTTCCCTTAGGGTCTAATACCCTACCTCGTACATAGTGTATGCTATATAAAAATATTTTTTAGTGAGTGTACTAAAACATTTAGCTAGTTCCTTTAAGTTCTGTCTTTAAAAAATTCATATTTATTTATAGTAATCAGTAAATCAGGCTGCATGACACAGTTGCCTCCTTTTCCAGATGCCCAAGCATAAAGGTAGAGGAAAAATAGGGAAATAGAAAGAGCTTCCCAGGCCTTACACTTTCCCCTTTCCTACCTAGGCAAAATCTAAAATAATAACCATCCTTAAGGTTTTCCTTACGTCCAGGTAAGTTTCAGTTTAACTGTTGAAAGGCTACTTTTCTGTTCTCTTTGTAGCCAGTCAAATTAATTTTAATTTAAAGAAATATTTTAAAATTTAATTCTTAATTAAGGCAGCATTTTGTTTTGTTCTTGCCTACAGATGTTTTCCTCAGATCTGAATCTTTGCTTATTGTTGATGTAAAGAAAAACGCAGTTGAGTCTGCGTTTATTAACCGTTAATGGATCGTTTTTTAACATTTCTGGGCTAGTTGAAGTTTAGCTAAGGAAGACCTAGGCTTTATGTATCAATATGCAGATAAACCTTTCTTCTGTGCATAGGATCTGCACAAGAATTTAAGTAATCATAACAAGTACAGAACTTAAATAATTCTGTGTGCTGTTCTAAATGCATTATGTGTATTAATTTATTTAATCCTCATAGTAACTGTGAAGGCAGGTGCTATTATCCCTGTTTTACCAATGGGAAAATGGAGGCATAGAGATATTAAACAGTTGTCTAAGTCAGTATGGTTTAGTAAGAAATAAAGCCAGGATTCAAACAAGGAAGTTTGGTTTCAGAGTCCATAGGCATAATCACTATGTTATATGGCCTCTCAATAGCTAAAGCTTTTAGCAACAGATTAAATAGGAATCATCAATTAAAAGACATATGCTGTTCCTCAGGTTGATGCCTACCCCTCAGTGTTCAAGTTTGGGTCTGAAAAATGAATTATTTTGGCTTTTTCCCACATGACCTTCGAAATCTATACCACACCACTAATTTTACCAACTTATGCTCTTTGCTAGGATATTTCTTTCATTCTTTATATTTCATATTCATGTGTTCAATGAACATTTGAGTTTTCTATACCCTCGGCATTGTTCTAAGCAATGAGACTATAAAGATGGCTGCATTTATTATGCAGTCTTGTTCCAAAAAGAATCTGAGGTGAACCAAGATCTCTAAGACACTGCCCCTTCCCTCATAGAATTTACAATCTAATGGAGACATTTATACAAATAATTACAACATGGTAAATATCTGCTAATAGAGATATTTCATGAGGAACTTTACCTTTGATCTTAGTCTTAAAGCTTACCAGGTGGTAAGTTGAGGAAAGACAGGCAAAAGGAATGTTGTCTAAAGGCAGGAAGGCACAAAATAGCAGGACGTGATTTGGGTGGCTGAAGAAAAGGGTAATTTTCTTGTGTGTTGAGTACAGGTGGCAGAAGGTGAGGTTGAAAAATGTAGGCAGAAGCCCTGGTATAGCATTGTTTCTTTACTCTTAAAATCTGTCTTACATAAAACATCATTTCTTGTTTTTAGAAGAAAAACAAGAGCTTAGAAAAACTTCCAGAGGCCTCAAGAACCTCAAAAATATCCAGTCCATTCTTACCTAAAGAAGAAACCAAGTTGCCAGGAGTCCAAAAAGGAAGCCAATTTACCAATGAGTTTAACAAAATGCAAGATTTTGTCTTCAAAAAACCTGCAAGACAGACCATAATGTCCACGGAGATAATGAAGAAAATTCAGATTGATAGGTAAAGAAGGAGAGCATATTTGGAAAAGTAATAGTAAAATGGGTGCAAGGGTGGCTGCTGTCTTCTCTTAGGGATTGGTCATTAGATGCAAAGGTACTGCTGATAATAGGATTAGCTAAAGACTGCTTAGAGGGAGTGTGGTACAATTGAAAGTATGGTGGCTATATGATCATGGGCAAGTTGTTGAGCCTTTGTGTCCAGCTTTTAAAAGTGAAAATAATTATAGCAACTTTGCAATATCAGTGTGAGAATTAGAAATAAGGCTGCAGCCAAGTGCCTGGCACAAATTGGTAGCTGTTGTGATGCTTTATCTATGAGTAAGAGATGGACACCATCCAAGTAGCCAACTTTTTTTTTTTTTTAAGATTTTATTTATTTATTTGACAGAGAGAGACACAGCGAGAGAGGGAACACAAGCAGCAGGAGTGGGAGAGGGAGAAGCAGGCTCTCCGCCGAGCAGGGAGCCTGATGCGGAGCTCGATCCCAGGACCCTGGGATGATGACCTGAGCCGAAGGCAGACGCTTAACGACCGAGCCACCCAGGCGCCCCAAATAGCCAACTTTTAAGCTGAGTTTTAATCCTGAGAATTTCTGAAAGGCAGTCTCGGTTTCCATTGTCTCATTATTCAGTTTTTTGTCAGGCTTGCTGACAAGGAAGCCTGTTAAGTTTAAAAGAGGATGTAATATTATGGTAAGAATTGTTGGTAAATGAATGTTTATAGCAATTACCCAGGGCCACTAGCCATATCCAGCCCGTAGTCTGTTTTTGAAAATAAATTTTATTAGAATACAGCATTGCCCATTTGTTTACATATTGTTTCTTGCTACTTTCATGAGTAGCAAAGCTGAGTAGTTACAGCAGAGAATTTATGGCCTGCAAAGCCAAGAATATTTACCATTTCTCTCTTTATAGGAAGAGTTTGCCAACCCCTGCATCGGAGGGGTAATGTTCCTTGTGAAATCAATCTGGCTCAGATTTGCATACATGACAGAAAGGTGTCCTGCTTATAAACACCAATCTAGTTAATGTCCTTTTCATTCTCTGTGGGATGGCTCATATCTTTTCAATTGGTTTTTTTTTACTTCGATGTACTTCTTTTTTCTTAATATAGTTATTGAATCTTTCTGTTTGAACTCTTGTCAAAAATTATTATGAAAACATTAAATAGCAGCATTTAAAATCTATACCTATAAGAATATTATAAAAAGTAATGGATGGGGACCTGGGTGGCTCAGTCGGTTAAGCATCTGCCTTTGGCTCAGGTCATGATCCCAGGGTCCTGGGATTGGGCCCTGAGTTGGGCTCCCTGCTCAGCGGGGAGCCTGCTTCTCCCTCTCCCTCTGCCACTCCCCCTGCTTGTGCTCTCTTGCTCTCTCTCTCAAATAAATAAATAAAAATCTTTAAAAAATAAAATAAAAAGCAACAGACTATGAGTCAGGAAACCTGGATTATGTAGTTCTACCTTTTTCTCAAATTAGTTATGTGACCTTGGGCAAGTCATTTAACCTTCCTGATCCTGTGTTTACTCATCTATAAAATGTGAGTGTTTTATTAGCTCTTTTATTTTTTTAAGATTTTATTTATTTACGAGAGAGGGAGAGGGGAGGGGCAGAGGGAGAAGCAGACTCCCCGCTGAGCAGGGAGCCCGACGCAGGGCTTGATCCCAGGACCCTGAGATCATGACCTGAGCCACAGGCAGATACTTAACCAACTGAGCCACCCAGGTTCCCCTGTTAGCTCTTTAAAAAAATTTTTAAATGATTTAACTTTTGCAAAATTATGAAATATTTTTAAAATGCAGAAAAATATAAAAAATGAAATAATGAGTACTTAAGTGTGTAACCACCATATCTTAACATTTTACCATGATTACTTTAGAGGTGTTTGGTTTTTTTTAAATAAAATACTTAAGATACAATTGGAGCCTCTGATACTAGCCCCTCACTGTTCCCCCAAAGACAAACTCTCTTCTGAATTTGGTGTTTATTATTCTCTTACATTCTCTTGTGATACTTCTATTAAGTATGTATGTGTTTTATTTAAACAATACAATTTTATATGTTTTAAAATATTATATATATAATATCATACTGTACATTCAATGTTTGTTAGTCCTTGGTATGTAAACTTTGTCAGGTTAAGGAAGTTCTCTTTTATTTCTAGTTTGCTAAGAGTTTTTGTTGCTCATTTTCAAATGAGTGGATATTGAATTTTGCCAAATGTCTTTTCTGCATCTGTTGTGATGGCCATATGGTTTTTCTCCTTTCCTTTTGTTTATGTGTTGAATACTATTAATAGACTTTCTAATGCTAAACTATTCTTGCATTCCAGGAGTAATTCCAACTTAGTTATGATTTTCATCCTGGGTCTTAACCTGTGTGACTTCTGTAGCCCTTGTAAATGTAAGAAAATATACCTTATTAACTCATCCTTTTTGTGTCTCCTTACAGGCAATTTTTCAGTGATATAATTACAGATACCATGCAGGAGTTGGAAGAGTCAGGCACTTTCACCAGCCTCCTGAAAGCCCTGGGCAAAGAGAGGGAAAACAAAATGCATTTTTATGATATCATTGCCAGGTCCGAGTAATATTAGGTTTATTTGCTGTGTTGTATTTTTTTTTAAAGATTTTTATTTATTTATTTGAGAGGGAGAGTGAGCGAGAGGTTGAGAGAGAGAGAGTGAGAGAGCAAGTGAGCAAGAGAGAGAGCACACACAAGCAGGGGGTGGGGCAGAGGGAGAAGCAGACTCCTCGTTGAGCAGGGAGCCCGATGTAGGGTTCACTCCCCGGACTCCGGGATCATCACCTGAGCTGAAGGCAGACCCAGGTGCCCCTGCTGTGTTGTATTTTAAAATGCCATAAAACTTTTACCAGAAGTTCTTGATTTCTAAAGCAAATCAAATTTGTGCTTTCCAGGGAAGATAAATAGAGCTCAGAAATGTAAGTGCTAATCTTAGTTTTGCTGGGACAATAATTCAGATTTCTGGGCTTCAGTTATGTATATCTACAGTATGTCAAGAATATTCTTCCTATTGTACAGTAATCTTTCTTTTTTTTTTTAAATGTTAATTCCGGGTAGTTAACATACAGTGTAATATTAGTTTCAGGTATACGATACAGTGATTCAGCACTTCTATACAGTACCTGGTGCTCCTCATGACAATTGCACTCCTTAATCCCCATCATCGATTTAACCCATACCTGCCCCCCTCTGGTAACCATCAGTTTGTTCTCTGTAGTTAAGAGTCTGTGTCTTGGTTTGTCTCTTTTTTTTTTCTTTGCTTGCTTGTTTTATTAAATTCCACATATGAATGAAATCATATGGTATTTATCTTTCTCTGACTGACTTTGCTTAGCATTATACTCTCTAGCTCCATCCATGTTGTTACAAATGGCAAGATTTCATTCTTTTTTATGGCTGAATAATAGTCCATTGTGTATATTCCACATTTCGATATCCATTCTTCAATCGATGAACACTTGGGCTGCTTCCATATCTTGGCTATTGTAAATAATGCTGCTATAAACATAGAGGTGCATATATCCCTCTGAATTAGTATTTTTATGTTCTTTGGGTAAAACGTAGTAGCACAATTATTGGATCATAGGGTAGTTCTATTTTTAACTTTTTGAGGAAACTCGATACTGTGTTCTACAGTGGCTGCATCAGTTTGCATTCCCACTGAGAGTGTGAATGGTTCCTTTTTTCTTCACATCCTCAACCAACACCTGTTGTTTCTTGTGCTGTTGATTTTAGCCATTCTGACAGGTGTGAAGTGATACCTCATTGTAGTTTTGATTTGTATTTGATGGTAAGTTTTGATGAACATCATTTCATATATTCGTTGGCCATCTGTATGTCTTTGGAGAAATGCCTGTTCATGTCTTCCGCCCATTTTTTAACTGGATTATTTTTTTGGTGTTGAGTTTTAGAAGTTCTTTATTTTGGGTTCCAACCTTTTATCAGATATGTCATTTGCAAATATCTTCTCCCATTCTATAGATTGCCTTTTAGTTTTCTTGATTGTTTCCATCACTCTGAAGAAGCTTTTTTTTTTTTTTTTTTAATGCAGTCCCAATAGTTTACTTTTGGTTTTGTTTCCCTTGCCTCAGGAGACCTATCTAGAAAAAGTTGCCACAGCCAATGTCAGAGAAGTTACTGCCTGTGCTTTCTTCTAGGATTTTTATGGTTTCAGGTCTTACATTTAGGTCTTTAATCCATTTTGAATTTATTTTTGTAGATGGTGTAAGAAAGTAGTCTGGTTTCTTCCTTTTGCATGTTGCTGTCCAGTTTTCCCAACATTTGTTAAAGAAAATTGTCTTTTTCCCATTGGATATTCTTTCATGCTTTGTCGAAGATTGATTGACCATATAATTGTGGGTTTATTTCTGAATTTTCTCTTCTGTTCTGTTGATCTATGTGTCCATTTTTGTGCCAGTACCATCCTATTTTGATTACTACAGCTTTGTAATATAACTTGAAGTCCAGAATTGTGATGATTCCAGCTTTGCTGTTCTTTTTCAAGATTGCTGTGTCTATTTGGGGTCTTTTGTGATTCCATACAAATTTTAGGATTGTTTGTTCTAGTTCTGTGAAAAATGCTGTTGGTATTTTGATAGGGATTGCATTATATATGTAGATTGCTTTGGGTAATATAGACATTTTCACAAGATTTGTTCTTCCAATCCATGAGCATGGAATGTCTTTCCATTTCTTGGTATTGTCTTCAATTTCTTTTGTCAGTTTTTTGTAGTTTTCAGAATACAGGACTTTCATCTCTTTTGTTAGGTTTATTCCTAGGTATCTTATTATTTTTGGTGCAATTGTAAATGGGATTGTTTTCTTAATTTCTGTTTCTGTTACTTCATTATTGGTGTATAGAAATGCAACAGATTTCTGTACATTGGTTTTGTATTCTGCGACTTCACTAAGTTTGTTTAGCAGGTATAGCAGTTTTTTGGTGGAATCTTTTGGGTTTGAGATATATATATCTTATTATATATAAATAAATATATATAGTATCATGTCATCTGCAAATAGTCAAATAGTGAAAGTTTTACTTCTTCCTTACCGATTTGGATACCTTTACAGTAATCTTTCTTAAGACTGAATTCACTGAAAATCCCTGGACCATAGCAGGTGATAATAAAAAGCATGCCAAGGAAAGTTTTCTTTTCCAGAGCCTTTCAACTAATTCCAAAGATTTTCATACTCTAAGAAATTGAACACAATCAAATGATTTGGGGACCACAACAAAATTCTTTTTATATGAACCCTGAATACTCAAATGAGAGTGTTCATCCTGTTTGCACAGGAATTGTTTTTACTTGAGTTATTTTCTCTTCCTTTGCACCTTAGAATTGGTAATAAATTCTGTACTAGGGATATGTTGACGGTTAGATTAATTAATACATGTAAAGCATTTAGGATAGTTCCTGCACATAGTGTCTAATAATAATAATAACAGCTAGTATTATAGACTTAGCATTGTGAGCACATTTTGTTACTTAGTAATTTCAAAAAAAAGCTAATCAAGTAAGAAAAATAAAAAAGAAATATATGTACCACTATTTGGAAGGGAGAAAATAATAATGTAGATAGTTTGCCAGTGATTGATTTTACATATGTGATTGTGTATCATAATTTCTTCTTTTAATTTTTCTTCCAATTAGATAGGCATCAATTTAGATTTATTTAAGTTGGAGAATTATATCTAGATTTGGGCAAATCAGTAACAAATTTTTAGTATTTTAACTATTGTGTGATTGGCACTTTTAAAATCTTATCTTAGATAGAAGATAGGTAAGATTTTCTATTTAGTTCCCTGAATAAGAGCTTTATGAAATAAACTTTGTATACTGTTAAAGAAATTATTCAGACATGTTAAAATGGTGAGGAAGGCTTTATTCAGGTCTGCTGTAATAGGGAGAGAGATTAGGCTTAACTCTGAATACAGTAAAGGCAGCTGAGGATTTCTAGCCAGTGAGGGGGTCAGTGGATGGAAAATTACTAAGATACATAAAGAATAGGGGATTCTTGGTAAACTAATTAACAGGATTTTTGCTGAAAGCAGACCAAAGGCTTAGACATCAAGGATGGGGGATGAGGAATTTGAACAGCTATCCAGGGTGATCAGATATCAAGGGTGGGGGATTCTCGCTAAACTGTCTTAGCAGAAATCTTGCTAAACTGGGCTATGCAGGCTGAAGGCAAGTTCTGGGGCCAAGGTCATGCCTGGTAGAGAAGAAGGCTCAGAGGAGCCTGATTAGTTTGGTCAAGGAGAGAGTTTTGTCGATACCATAACATTCATCCTTTTAAAGTATACAATTTGGTGGGTTTTGGTATATTCACAGTTGTGTAATCATCACTACTATCTAATTCCAGAACATTCTCATCATTCCAAAAAAGAAAGCCTGTACTTATTAGTATTCACTCTCCATCCATCTCTTCTCAGCTCCTCTATTTAGTTTTAAATGAAGCTTCTTTTAATGGTAATGATCTTCACTAACAATAAAGTCTTACAAAATAATAAGAAAAATACCAGTACATAAATAGAAAAATGTAATGAAAAAATAAGTGTAATGAGTGAGTCTTGGGGAAAGCCCCAAACATAGGGCCTGCCATAAAATGATTTTTCCTTCTTCCAGGAGCAGAGGATGTGAAAGACATGCTTAAAGTATGCATTCTACCTGTGAGATGTGCGCATATCTGCCCCTAAGTAAGAATTAATAACATGTAAAAATCCTCTGCTTAAATCCCGTTTGGTTAAGAATCATTCTCACTTTTTTTTTTTTTTTAAGTAATCTCTACACCCAAAATGCGGCTCAAACTCACAACCTGGAGATCAAGAGTGGCATGCTCTTCTAACTGAGCCAGCCAGCCACCCCTCACTTATTTTTTTTATTTTAAAATTTTATATTTATTTATTTGACAGAGAGAGAGACAGCGAGAGAGGGAACACAAGCAGGGGGAGTGGGAGAGGGAGAAGCAGGCTTCCCACTGAGCAGGGAGCCCAATGTGGGGCTCAATCCCAGGACCCTGGGATCATGACCTGAGCCGAAGGCAGACGCCCAAGGACTGAGCCACCCAGGTGCCCCCCTCACTTATTTTTTAATATGTATCCCACTTCAATATTATTCAGGGCAGGCAGACTACATTGTTTTTCAAAGCAAAAGGAGAGATTTTGCCAGGTTTTAAGGCCTTTTGAGATTTTGGTCAGAAGGTCAAGATGTATGAGGTATCACTTTCATCATGGTCACTTAGTCTCTACTCTAGAAAGGCAAACAAAGGTGCCAGAATAGCCCCTCTGCTTGCTGAAGCCATAACCTGGATACTTCTTATTGGAACTCAGCTGTAGAATATAGGTCACTAATAAACGTGCAAACCACACCAGCACTATTCCCATTTGTGGTAGAAAGGTGTACATGACTTAAATACTATGTGAGTATTGTTTGGGCATTGCTTTTTTTTTTTTTTTTAATAGACTTCAGTTTTAGATTTATAGAAAAATTGAGCAGAAAGTAGAGTTCCTATATATCCCTTATTATTGACATCTTATATTAATGCAATGCATTTGTTGTCATCTATGAGCCAATATTGATACATTATTATTAACTAACGTCCATAGGGGATCACTCTTTGTGTTATACATTTTATGCATTTTGACAAATGTGTGGTGACATGCATCCACCATTCCAGTTTTATGCAGAATAGTTTCACTGCCCTAAAATTTCTCTGTGTTCTACCTATTCATCCCTCCTGCCCTCCCCCTGAGTCCCTGGCAACCACTGATTTTTTTTACTGTCTTCATGGTTTTGCCTTCTTCAGAATGTCATGCATTTGGAATCATACAGTACATAGCTTTTCCAGATTGGCTTCTTTCACTTAGTATTATGTGTTTAAGGTTCTTCCATGTCTTTTCATGTTTGACAGCTCATTTCTTTGTTAGCACAGAATAATATTTCATTGTCTGGATATACCACAGCTTATCTATTCACATACTGAAGGACAACTTGGTTGCTTCCAAGTTTTGACAATTATTGAATAAAACTACTTTAAATATCTATGTATGGCAAGACTATACTTTCGGGGATCATTTCTATAGTTTGTTAAATATCTATGTATGGGTTTTTTTTTTTTTTATATTTATGTATTAGAGAGAGAAAGAGAGAAAGCCGGGAGGAGTGGGGCAGAGGGAGAGAGAGCGAGAAAGTCAAGCAGACTCCATACTGAGCATGGAGCACGATGCGTGGCTCAATCTCATGACCCTGCAGTCAGACTTGAGCCAAAACCAAGAGTCAGATGCTTTAACTGCCTGTGCCATGCCACCCAGGCACCCCTCTATGTATAGGTTTTGGTGTGGACATAGATTTTTAACTCATTTGAGGAAATACCAAGGAGCATAATTGCTAGGTTGTTATGGTAAGAGTATGTTTAGTTTTGTAAGAAGCTGCCAAACTGACTTCTGCATTCTCACCAACAGTGAATGAGAGTTCCTGTTGCTCCACATCCTTGGCAGCATTTGGTGGTGTCAATCTTTTGGATTTCTGCCTTTCTGTTCAGTGTATAGTGGCCTCATTGCTGTTTTAATTGGGCATTGCTTTTGCTAGAGAGTAAAAAGTGGGCTGACTGGTCTTTATCTCTTAGTGTGCTGAAATTTCCTTTCATTGTGATGATGAATCAAAATGTAGTCTGATCCAGAGAGATGAGACATCCTTTGATTTGGCATATCCAAAAATGATAAGAAAAGACAGTTCACTGAAGGGGACACATAGTAGGCCAATAAACATATAAGAAATGTTTACCTTCAAATCAGTAGTATACCATTTTTCATTTCTCACACTGACCAGTTTTCTTCTTTATGGCAAACAGCACTAGTGGGAATATAGTTTTAGATGTAATCTGTTGGGTTTTTTCCATGCCCCTAGAATAGTTAGAGCATCATTTTTGGTTAAATTAATACTTAGTATTATGATGATGATGATTATGTGTAAATAGTTCACAGATGGGACATACAGTACATATAATGATTAAATTTTCTTTCTTGAACAGCTTTTTTTTTTTTTCCCCCTAGAGTTAAATCTTGCCACTTTTTTGTTTGCCTGTTTTGACATTTCTGTTCAAATCCAGCACCCAACTCTTCACCAGAGCCCTGGAACTCTTTAAGTGTAGTCATACATATTAAGTCTTTCCTTCCTTCCTTCCTTCTTTCCTTCCTTCCTTTCTTCTTTCTTTCTTTCCTTCCTTCCTTCCTTCTTTCTTTTTTCCTTTTGAAACTTTCTTCTGTTCTTTTTCTCCTCTTTGTTGCTGTTGCTCCTAGGGCCTGCAGCATTACTATGGTTCTGGGCCTTCCTTTCATCTCCTGAGATTTCCTTTTGATCCTGTTTTCTAGACCCCCATTCTTCCTCTTTTTTATGTAAATCCCCCATTTTGTTGGAGCATGAACAAAGGGTGCATGGAAGTTACATATATTAAGATCTTACATGTCTGAAAATCTTTTTCTGTCTCATGCTTTATTAGTAATTTGACTAGGTACAGATTTTTAGATTGAAAATCATCTTTCATAATTTTGAAGGCAATACTCCACTAATTTCTAGTTTCCGTCATAAATAACACTTATTTATTTAACTGAATGTACACTAGGGTTCTGAATTTATTATTAGAGATAAATATTTTGCATCTTTCTTATCTGTTTCTTATAATCTATAAATGGGAATTACATAATCTATAGTTCGGCAATGACAATCTCAATCTCAAGATTCTAGTTTAAGTACATGCTTTCTAAACATTTCTGAATAGCAATACTTATCTAGATGCTATTTAGTGGGAAGGTGTTTTGGTTGTGGCTATAGACTGAATGTTTGCATACCCCACCCCTGCCCCCAATTTATTTGTTGAAACCCTAACCATCAATGTAATGATATTAGAAGGTGGGACCTTTGGGAAGTGATTAGGTCATGAGGGTGGAGGCCTCATGAATGAGATTAATGCCCATATAAAGGACACCCCAGAGACTTCTTCTTCCCTTCCATCATATAAAGATGCAAGTGAAAATGACCATCTGTGAACCAGGAAACAGTTTCTCACCAGACACTGAATCTGATGGCGCCTAGATCTTGGACTTCACAGTCTCCAAACTGTGAGAAATGAATTCTGTTATTTATAAGCCACCCAATCTGATATATTTTGTAATGGTGGCCTGAGCTAAGACAGTTTTTATTTTGTTTTGGTTATATTTACATTGTTTTATTTATTGTATCGTTTTGTTTTTTTCTTCAGACCTAGATAATGGCATTACTAGAGATAAGCAGAATTCTGTTTCTGAGTACAAACAGAAACCTAAAGTAGTTACGTTCTAATTCAGATGGTACTGAATTTGAATCCTGCTTTGCCATTTACTGTTTGTGTGCCCATGGCAAGTGTGTTAAGTCATGTCTTCTGAGAGTTGCCAAGATGAGATTATTCATGCAAAGACTTTATCAGGGGAAACACCTGTGTGAGAGAAAATGTGGAGGGAGCCTTCGGACTCAATGCTGAACTGACCCCAAGCGAAGGAGAGGGAGGTTAGGTGGAAGAGAGTGCTCTGCTCTTCCTTTTCCTCTTCCTGTTCCTCCTCCTCCTCTTAGCTTTTTCTCAGCATCAGCTATTTTAGATACAACATATAAGCCAAAACCTCCTTTTCTGGTTTACTAAAACAAATCGCAGTGTTCTATAAAGTGTGACTGGAAGTGTTCCATGGACCAGCACCATGAGCAACATCCGAGAACTTGGTAGAGATGTGAATTCCAGGGCTCCACCCCAGACTTAATGAATCAGAATCTCTGGGGTAGAGCCCAGGAATCTGTTTTTGAACATTGGGGGTGAGCCTTGTGCACACTAGAGTTTGAGAAGCACCCCTCTAAATAAATCATTCTTATTTCTTCTAGGGAGGAAAAAGGGAAAAAACAGATAAGATCTCTTCAAAAACAGCTGCTTAATGTCAAAAGAGAACGGCAAGCTGAAGTACAGGTAAGAATCACCTGGCCAACACTGAAAGTTACTGAGCTAAAACAGCCACGTAGAAGCCATCTTTCTTAAGCAAAGAAAAATTACATATGAGAAATTGTTGTTTCTCCTGGGATGCCTTTACTAATCAGAGTATATATAAAGAGAGTAACTAGAGAGTTGCCTGGGGTATATAAGTAAGTCCAGAATAGAACTCAGGGAGACCCCAACTCTCTGGAACGCTTAGTCTGTTCTTACTCCTCCCATCCCACTCAATCATACCACCTGCCCTTTCCCTACAGGAGACCTTATCCCAGGCAGTCTCTTGTTTTCCAGCATCCCAGATGGGAGACTGTAGTCCCAGATGGGACATTAAGCACATTACAAACCTCCTTATACATGATGGTTAGGTTTGATAACGTCATCTGTATTATATTTCAAGTACAGCGTGGATTTAATGGGCTTTTTTAGTCATTAGGACCTAACCTTATATCTAATTTACCTCTACAAGAAAATGCATCCCAAGTTTTAAGCAATAGACTTGTAAAACAATGCTTGGGCTATAGTGCAGGCAGTTAGAAATTAGTTCTTTTTTTTTTTTTTAAGATTTTATTTACTTATTTGTCAGAGAGAGAGCACAAGCAGGGGGAGCGGCAGGCAGAGGGAGAAGCAGGCTCTCCACTGATGCGGGAATTGATCCCAGGACCCTGGAACCACGACCCAAGCTGAAGGCAGACGCCCAACCAACTGAGCCACCCAGGCACCCAGAAATTAGTTCTATTAAGATTTCTAACACTATTAGCAGTTTAGAAAGTTACAGAATATGGCTTAATATCAGCTTTTGCCTAGCTATTTGGACAAGTTTATGCTTCAGATCAGGGAGTCTTCATTATTCCGTATATCGAAGTTAGAAGACTTTTTTTTTAAAAGATTTTATTTTTATTTATTTGACAGAGAGAGAGACAGCTAGAGAGGGAACACAAGCAGGGGTAGTGGGAGAGGGAAAAGCAGGCTCCCCACTGAGCAGGGAGCCCGATGGGGGGCTCGGCCCCAGGACCCTGGGACCATGACCTAAGCCGAAGGCAGACGCTTAACCTACTGAGCCACCCAGGCACCCCGAGAAGACTTTTTTTTTTTTTAAAAGATTTTATTTATTTAAGAGGGAGAGAGCATGAGCAGGGGGAGTGGCAGAGGGAGAGGGAGAAGCAGGCTCCCCGCTGAGCAGGGAGCCCAACGCGGGGCTCGATCCCAGGACTCTGGGATCATGACCTGAGCCGAAGGCAGATGGTTAATGACTGAGCCACCCAGGCGTCCCAGCCAGTATGTTTTCAGATAGTTTTAAAGTTCCATTTGCTTGCACTCCTCCTACTAGAACTCCAATTATCCCTATTTGGACTTTTGGTTATTGACCTTCAGGTCTCTGTGTTTCTTAAAAAAATTTTTCTCTTTGTTCATGTGACTGAATAATCTCTATTTGTCTATCTTCAAGTTGACTGACTTTCCATCATCTCCATTCTAGCTATTAAGCCCTTCTAGTACTTTTTTTGTTTTAAAATTTAGATAATGTATTTTTTTAAATTTATTTATTTGAAAGAGAATGAGAGAGAGAGAGAGAGCATGAGAGGGGGGAGGGTCAGAGAGAGAAGCAGACTCCCTGCTGAGCGGGAGCCCGATGTGGTACTCGATCCTGGGACTCCAGGATCATGACCTGAGCCAAAGGCAGTCACTTAACCAACTGAGCCACCCAGGTGCCCTAGATAATGTATTTTTTAGTTTTAGAATTTCCATTTAGTTCTTTTTTTATAGCTCTATTTCTCTGCTGAGATTTCTTGTTGTTTTTTTTTTCCAATTTATTATGAGCATATTGCTCTTTATTGAGCTTTGTTTAAACTCCTTGTCCACTGGGATGCCTGGTTGGCTCAGTTGGTAGAGCCAACAACTCTTGATCTCAGGGTTGTGAATTCAAGCCCCACGTTGGGTGTAGAGATTACTTAAAAAGAAAATCTTAAAAAAAAAAAAATTCTTGTCTGCTAATTCCAACATTTGGCATTTTAAGGTTAATCTCTCTTGAGAATGGTTCATAGTTCTCATTTTCTTCAATATGAACTAATTTTGGAATGTGTCCTGGACAGGGTGAATATTATGTTGTAGAGACTCTGCATTCTCTTCTATCCCCCAAAGTGTACAGGCATTTTTGTTTTAGTGGTCAGTTAACTTGGTTAAATTAAAACTAAAAACTCTCACCTACATTGGGCAGGAGCTCATCTCAGGTCACTTTCTTTTATCCTTAGCAGGTCTGCCTGAATTCTTCCTGGCACCTGTGTGCCTCAGAAGTCAGCTACAGATTTGGACAGAATTTATACACCAAATGTGAAGCTTCCTTTCTCCCTTTCAGCATTATTGAAAATTATTTGGCTGTGGTTGTCCAAAATCTGTTTTCTGGTTTTTCAGTCTAAAAAGACTATGGTATTTTGAATCAGGGTTTCCACTGCTTTACACACGCCACCCCCACCCACACACACACCCCATAGTGCTGACTGTGGTCTAATCAAGGTCATAAAAAGTTGGAAACTCACCACATGCTGCACCCTTCTTACACGTGTCTCCTTCCTCCAGAATCTGCCTGATTTTGTACACTCCAATGTTTTATGTAATTTCCTTTTATATTGAGTCCAGAGTTTATAGTTATTAACTGTGTGAGGGTCATACTTGTAGGAGCTTATTGGCAATAGTGACAGTTGAACTTCTAAATATTCAGTTAGGAGATAGAACTTGGGATATGTAAGGAACTAAAAGAAGGCCAGTTTATAGCTGCTAAAGTTTGGAGAGAAAGGGAGAGAATAACATAGATGAACCTAGAATGGGGAGATAGGGAACAGATTATGGAGGGCCTTATAAGCCATGCTTCTCCGGGCAAACATCAGCAATGGGTGCCATAAAGGTGGGGGAGGCTCATCATGTAAGAAATCTATCTTGTCCCTGGGGGTCAGGGTTTGGACCATGTTGAAATTCTGGGTCTATAACCTTTGTTGTTGTGTTTCTTAGGGCTATACCAGTCTTCTCCAGACCCATGGCTTTAGGTTGACCTGGAGTTTCTTTAAGCAATTACCCTTACCTCATTCTGCTGCCTCCAGCACATACAATAAACCTTTCCAGTGCTGGAGCTGCCACTGAGGTATTTAGCATTGGGGAGATATTCTCAAAACAGGATGCCATGGAGAATTTATTTTTCTCCTGGGCCTGGGGCTTCTCATTTCCCTTAAATTTATATATATGTGTATTTTTTTATATATAGTAATATAATAAATTATATATATATTTATTATGTATGTATATGCCTTCAAGGAGAAGGTTGGCTGATAAAGAAGAGTACTTCACTTATTTCAGCTTTGCCCTGATTATTGAGGTTAAATGTAGTAACAATGAAGTATATGAACCCACTCCTACTCATTTCGACTGGTTACAGGAGCTAAAGGGCGCAAAGCTGGATGCCCTGCAACCCTAAAATTTCTTAGACCCAGACTCACATGAATGTCTAGACTGGGTGGCCTTAAGCCAACTGTAGCACTAATTCCTCAGCTTTTGGTTCTTTATTCAGCAACCCCATTGCCATCCATGGTCATTGACTGTACTTTGTTCTTCTTCTTTTTTTTTTTTTTTTTTTAAGATTTATTTATTTATTTATTTGACAGAGAGAAACACAGCGAGAGAGGGAACACAAGCAGCAGGAGTGGGAGAGGAGAAGCAGGCTCCCCGCCAAGCAGGGAGCCCGATGTGGGGCTTGGTCCCAGGACCCTGGGATCACAACCCGAGCCGAAGGCAGACAGACTCTTAATGACTGAGCCACCCAGGCGCCCCATTGACTGTATTTTAGAAAGCTCAGTGCTATGCAGAAGCTTTGCATCATATATTTTTTTTTTTAAGATTTATTTATTTGAAGGGCGCCTGGGTGGCTCAGTCCTGAAGCGTCTGCCTTTAGCTCAGGTCATAATCTCAGGGTCCTGGGATCGAGCCCCGCATCGGGCTCCCTGCTCAGCGGGAAGCCTGCTTCGCCCTCTCCCACTCCCCCCTGCTTGTGTTCCCTCTCTCGCTGTGTCTCTCTCTGTCAAATAAATAAATAAAATCTTAAAAAAAAAGATCTATTTATTTGAGAGAGAGAGAGTATGCACATGGGCAGGGAGGGGCAGAGAGAGAGCGAATCTCAAGCAGACTCCCTGCTGAGTGCAGAGCCTGACTTGGGGGCTCTATCTCACGACCCTGAGATCCTGACCTGAGCCGAAATCAAGAGTTAGACACCTTAGGCGACTGAGCCACCCAGGCCCCACTGCATCATATTTTACAACAGGCCTGAACTACTCCATCCTCCAAACCATACTTTGGTTTTTCTCTGGCCACACTATTACTAACTTTTGCATGTTATCTAGTTCTTTTCTTCACTTAGCACCTCAGCTTTTTGTACTCTTTGATGACTTTAATTTCCTTTTTGGGGGGGACTGGATATAGAGTGAGTACCAAAGAGAATAGGTTGAGATGACTCTGATGATCTCTGGGCTCCAAAATGGATTAAAGAAATGAATGAAGATATAGAAGGCATGCTTGCTAATTTGCAAGCAACTGAAAGCTGGTATATGATAAGTAATAGACATCAGAATTCAAAACCCAGTTGATTACTAGAACACTGAACTGACTCCAGGAGGATGCGAAAGTGAAACAAAAGGCCTAATTTTGTTTAGAAGACTGTTAGAAGTTGAGAATTGTGAAGATCTAACTTGTCTTCAATAGTTTCATTAGAGGCTTAGCCAGGTTCTAACATGAATCCCTGAGGTTAGGGTCTTACCACTTTTTGTGGTAGTAACAGCATTTTTTAAAAAAAGATTTTATTTATTTATTTGATTGAGAGAGAAAGAGAGGGAAAGCAAGCACAAGCAGGGGGGTGCAGAGAGCAAGCAGATTCCCCACTGAGCACGAAGCCCCATCCCAGGACCCTGAGAGCATGACCTGAGCCAAAGTGAGACGCTTAACCAACTGAGCCACCCAGGTGCTCTGTAGTAACAGCATTTTTAAAAGGTGCCTGCCTTCCCATCTTCTGTAGATTTTGCAGAGTCTGCCTTTTACAGTGCTGCTTCTACTGGATTGTCCTCAGAACCCTGACAATCGTGACCAGTCTCGTTAAAAGCATTTGAAGTGCTTCCTCTTTGTTTTGATTACTGCAGTTTGGGGCGCTGTATAGTGTTTATACAGCAGGGAAAAAAATACTCCCGTGTTCTCTGTTGTAGTTAGACATTTATAATATTGTGCATAGTTTTAGGCATTACATTTAAAGGAGTTTACTCAGAGGAGATCAGTCAAGATCAGTCAATAAAGGAAACTTTATTACAAAAGGGAAGAGGAAATTGGTACAATTGAAACGGGAATTGTTCAAATGGAAATGAAGGAATGGCTGGAATTGGAGCCTGAAACTTTAGAAGTCTGGACCTGTTTCATCTGCATCTTAGAATGGGTGACTGTGTAGCTCAGAGTTTATTCAGAGACTGTTCTAGAATCAGCCACTATTCTTAGTCCTAGACAGACAAATACAGATGTTAACTTAATACAGAATTGTACTTTTTTTCTTTGGCTTTTGTCACTTTAATAGACCACATTCCCATTTTCCTTTTTCCCTCCAACCAAACCCTCTTCTCTACTTTGTGTTCAGTTATGAAAACGGACACTACCATTAAAATCCTTTGGCTTACACTTTTGTGGCAGCCATTGGAGCCTTATTAACTATAATTGGTTGACTGCTTGTTTCCATTACTAAATCCTCCTCCTCTGAATTCAAATAATGAGTACAGATCTGAAGGCAATTTGGGGATTTGTAAGTCAAGTTTGGTCTGCTACAAAAACCCACAAATATGCTGCATCAGTCCACAGACCTTGATCATGGGGAAGGCTGTAGACACCCTGGGCGACCAGGGTTATGCTGGTGGGTTGTGGTGAGGGCAGATCTTTTCGTAGTGAGAATCCTAAAAGGAACTCCCACAACCCACGACGACCGTTGGCCTGTACCCGCCCTGCTTCTAGGTTGCCTCCTTTTTGCAGACCGGGAAGATGAAGATATGGGATGATACTGCAGTGCATTTGATCATGATTTTACCATCACTAGCCTGTCAATATGTTCTATCTTCCTCTGTTCCCACACGGTGACCATAGAAGGCCACAAGTTGTGCAGAACAGCAGTATAGGAGGGAATAATCTGAGGCCCATGGCAACAGCACTGAAACCACATGCCTTTGGCTTGGCACAGGGTAATTGTAGACCAGTGGTTTATGAGCTTATTAAGTTACGTAACATAATACCTTTTGCTTGCCATAGGCAGAACCTCCTAGAGTTTTAACTGCATTTCTGATCTTCATATTTTTACTCTGAAAGACTCAATATTCGGTTTGATAAAGAAAACTGACCAGAACATTTTCTTGAGTTTTTGAAAGTATATCTTTGTATGGATGCTATTTAATGAATACCTAACTGTTCAACATCATTAGAGTCTGTGAGAAATAAAACTACAGTTATTTATATGGGCTGAGGTTTTCTAGAAAAGGTTTTCTGGACTTAAGTGGTGTATAAGCAGGGCCTCGAAGAAAGACTAAATGGTTAAATAGGTATAAAGATTCCGGCCAATGAGGAAGTTGAAGCTGTCACATTTCACTCTAACTCAAGTCTTCCTAGAAATCCAGACTTTATCGCTGACTACCATACAGCTTGAATTAGGAGGGAGGAGGGAAGCAAAATGGGAAGAGACAGGAAAAGGGAGGAGAGTGTAGAAAGAAGGGAAGGGGGAAAAGTGAGCCAAAAAAGGCCTCTCTTAAAATGCATTTAACAAACATTTATTGAGTAGCTAAGGTGTGCGAGGCCCTGGCAGGATTCTACAGTTGAGAAAGGTCTTAGGTTAAGTAAGTTGCCCACAGTCCTACAACTTGTAAGGGGTTAAGAAGTACTGCGATGTATTAGCACCTGGGCTTGTCGCACGTTCTCTGCCAGAGATACTTATCTTCTTGGAGGGGCTCTCATACCGTCGGAATAACTGCTGGATAATTGGAAGGATTCCATAGAGTTACACCAAGAAGCCAGACAAGATGCTTGAAGAGTTCCTTTCTGACTATTTTTAGGGGCCTATGATCCTTTAAACCATGTTTGCTTTTCATCGTGGATGATCTTGACCGATTTCTGCTTTGCTTCTTCTTCTAATGCTTAGAACTAACTCCACCCAACTTACATGGTACAACTAAAGTTGGTTGGTATTTAGAGAAACAGAGATCTCTGACTAAAGCAATGCATTTTCATTATTAATTGTGTTTGCTTGTCGTGCTGTCAGCTAACTGATCATCTCTCTCTGAAATTACTCATGCTGTGTCTGGTTCTTCTCAAACAATCAGATGTTACCTCCCTGACTAAAACCCTTCCGAGGCTCCCCATGGCCCTTGGATTACAGTTCAGACTCCATACTAGTGCCTGTGAGGTCCTACATGGTCCATCCTACCTCCCTCTACAACCTCATCTTGTCCCACTCTCAACCCTTGCTGGGATAGTCTCTGGACTTTTTTTTCATTTCCTGGAATGTATCCAGGTTTTTGCTGCCTCAAGACTTAGGCACTTATTTTTCCTTTTTCTTAGACTCTTCCTTGACCCCACTTTTCATGTGACATACATACTTATCGTTCAGGTGCCAGATTTAACATTCCTTTCTCAGAGAATCCTTTATAGACTATCTGATCTAATGTGGGCCTCCGTTGTTACTCTGTCCCATGGCCTGTTGTCCTATTCTTTAATAGTGTTTTGTGCCTTTAAAAAAGTTTGCTTTCTTTTTTAAGATTTTATTTATTTTATCTTTTAAAAGATTTATTTATTTATTTTAGAGAGAAAGAGAGAGAGCAAGCAGGCAGAAGGGCAGAGGGAGAGAATCCTGAAGCAGACTCCCCGCTGAGCAGGGAGCCCGACATGGGGCTCAATCTCACGACCCTGAGATCATGATCTGAGCTGAAATCAAGAGTTAGCTGCCCAACTCACTGAGCCACCCAGGCACCCCTTAAGATTTTATTTTTAAGTGATCTCTACACCCAGCGTGGGCTCGAACTCATAACCCTGAGATCCAGAGGCGCACGTTCCACTGACTGAGCCAGCCAGGTGCCCCAAAAAGTTTGTTTTATTTTAATCACATCTCTATCACTAGACTGTAAGCTTTATGAAGGCAAAGACCATGTCTATTAGGTCTCCACTATTTAACTTAGTATGGTACTGAATGAATATTTTTTTAATGAATATGGAAACCTTAAAATTGCCAAGCACTTTGTGACCTGCAAAGAGTTTTTACATATTCTTAATTAATTCCTTATAATCACTTGCTGAGATATTCCAGACAGGGCAGATATTAATGTTTTTATTTTATAGAAGGTAAGACTTGGAGAGTTTAACTGACTTGGCCAGGTTAACACAGCTATTGGGGGCTTGGGTGGGAAGACAGGTCTTTTGATCATTTAGACCAGGGCTCTTTCTACCAAACTGTGATAGTAATGGGAAACCTTTGTGCATACAGACTACCCAAACAGTGTACCTAGGAAAGAATCTCCCATTCCTGATGCTTAGAACTACTTATCCTTCGTTTTCATGTATACTATCCATGATTATTAGCTAACTTTCCTATAGTGCAATAACAGAAAAATAGATCCAGTTTCTTGTTGATTTATAAATACAAAAGGTAGGCTTTAGCCATTGGCTGAATTGAATGGAGGTAGAATGTATTTTTTTTTACTTTATTATTTTTAAAATGATTTATTTATTTTAGAGAGAAAGAGAGAGAGAGGCCAGGGGGAGGGGCAAAGGGAAATGGAGGGGGAGAGAGAGAGAATCTCAAGCAGATTCCCTACTGAGCAAAGAGCCCAATGCCAGGCTTCATTGTATGACCCTGAGATCATGACCTGAGTCGAAATCAAGAGTCGGATGCCCAACGAACTGAGCCACCCAGGCGCCCCCTGAATGTATTTTAATTTAGAAACTTGGTCTTACCTCTACAGAGTCGGAATGAATATATTGCTCACCTCAAGGACCAGTTGCAAGAGATGAAGGCAAAAACCAACATGGAAAATCGCTATATGAAGAAAAACACTGAGCTGCAGATCTCCCAGACCCAGAAGAAATGTAACAGAACTGAGGAGCTCTTGCTGGAAGAGATAGAGGTAATCACTACTACATTAGGAATGAACACGGTACATGGCATTCGAACTGTCACTCTTCGTATTGCCTCAGCTAACAGAGGAGGAAGGAGGGGGAGATTTTCTTGATCTTTGCTCCATCTCTCCTGCAGCTCTCACATTTGAGACTAGAAACAAAAACAGAATGAGGTCTTGTGTATTTGCAGGCAGAGATTCTGATAGGCTGTAGGCTACATCCACTGTTTTTTGTGATGACTTTGAAAATCAGTTGTACTTTCTTCCCTTGGTCACTTTATCCTTATTTTATGAAACCAGTTGCCGTTCCAAGATACTTACTAAGTGTGGTTTTCTGCTGCTGCCCAACTGGTACCTTTTATCCCTCCATTAAGAAATATAAAATCAAGAGAGCTGAACTTCATTCAAACCTAAATTTATAAAGCTGGGAAGTCACAGTGAAAAATTATCAGGAGAAAGAAACAAGGAGTAGACCCTCATTAGAAAAGGAAGGACACAATGGCTAAATGAACAGTAGGTAGGTGGGAAGGAGCAAACACGAGTGGCGTCATCCGTGGGGAGGAGGAGTGCTTTCTCTGGGCCCCCCTTATTTGAAAGCTTACTCCCCCGGGTTTGTCGTACGACTCTGACTACAAACTTTCCTTGCACTCTGGAGTTTCCTTTTCTAGGCCTAAGAACCTTGTCCCCTTGAAGCATTGTTTCTCTCCTTAAATTGACATCACTTTATCCAGGCAAGCGGATCCTGGTCCTTTTGTCCTGGGCACTGGCATGTGTGACACATGGCTCAGTGATGTTCATGAGCACGAATTGGGCTGAAGGGAATGATTTGCCGCCCTAGAGCAATATGGCAGGATTCTTGGGATCCCAGCTGGTAAAGAAAACTGAGATATGGTCACAGCTACACCTCTAATCTTGAGAACTTCTCATGGCAAGAATTCCTGATACTGGTTTATCGTTGTTACAGAAGCTGAGGCTGAAAACCGAAGAAGAGAACAGGATTCATATGGAGATTGAAATGTTCCTTAGAAAGGAGCAGCAGGTGGGTCACCAAAACTTTTCTACCCTCTAATGGGTTTGTGTTCCACTTACAAAATACCAAGGATGGCAAAAAAAAATTGTTTTAAGGAAAAATTTTTTGAGGGATAAAAAAATCAACCATAATTCTACCGGCCTGATGAATGAGCTGTAGCCCATATCTTGTCTCACAGTTATCTATCTGAATGAATATTTTATAAAGCTGTAATTTGAGTACAGGTAAAATTTTGTCTTCTGCCTTTATCATTTAGCATTATATAAGAAACTGTTTTCTTGCTCCTATATTCCTCATAGTCATAATTTTAAAATAAAATTTACTGATTTTTAAAATTATTAAAATAACACACTCTTAGTTGAGGGAATATTTTTTTAAATTGTCAATTGCTTTTTCACTCATTTTTTTTCATGTTATTACAGTGTCTTCATAAAATAGTTTAAAATAGTTTTATGTTCTATTGAATGGTTATGCCATAGTTTGCTTGTTACCCTTTATTTTGGATATTTAGATTATTTCCAAGGTTTCATTATTATAAATAATGCAGTAATGAAAGCTTTGCCCAAAAAACTGTTTTCCTTCATTGCAGTTATTTACCAAAAGTAAATCTGAAACATGACAGTGTTATGTCAGAGAGACTGGACTCTTGATAAATATTGCTAATACTTTCTATTCTACACTACCATCAACAATGTAAATTGCTGACACTAATTTCAAGGTATCATCAACCACACTAGGCATTTTAGATATTTTTAAGGTGTTAATTTAATGAGTTGTTTTATTTTGCTTTTTTTTTGCTAATAGAATTGAAAAATTGACCATTTTTTCATATATTTCTTTATCTTATTTCTTCTTGTGTGAATTATGTGATTGAAATGGTTTTAATTAGTATTTCTAAAACTAACAACAAACTAAGCTGAATGGAGTTTTAAAAAAATATCCCTGTTGGGTGAATAAGGAAAAAATTTCTAGCTTACAATTCAGTCTAGCTTCTTTGAGAAAAGCTAATAAATTTTCAGTAAACAATTCCAAATTTGTGGTTAAAGAAATACTTTATAGATGCTATCTCAGAGGGCCTTACTGAAAACAAAAATCTGGTAGGCTATTAGGAATAGGGTCTTACACCCAGGCAGTTTAGGGATTATGTACCATGTTACTTGTTCAAGTGTTAGATGCATAGTTAGCATGTGCTTAATAACAGTCAGATGAGTTGGTGGATAAATGGATAATGGATGGATAAAGTCAGTGTTTCCTAGATCAACAACCCAATAACACAAGCAATACATAAATACTTTTCTTTTTTTTTTTAAGATTTTATTTATTTATTTGACAAAGAGAGACAGTGAGAGAGGGAACACAAGCAGGGGGAGTGGGAGAGGGAGAAGCAGGCTCCCGCTGAGCAGGGAGCCTGATGTCGGGCTCGATCCATGACCTAAGCCATCCAGTCGCCCCCGTAAGTATTTTTCAATGAAAAATTTGAGACAGCACAGAAATACACAGATTTTAAAAGGTGAAAAGGTGAAAGCTCTTGTAATCACTCCAGATTGTTCCAATATTTCTTCTACATCTTTTTCTTGATATGCATACTTGTGTATGTACCTAAATACTTATGTTTTTAGTATTTATCTAGCCATCTATTTATTTATTTATTAATATATTGATATTTGTGACATAAATGGATCCTACTATATATATTGTTCCAGACTGTTTTTTTTTAAATTTTTATTTATTTTATTTAAAGATTTTATGTATTTGACAGAGAGGACACAGCGAGAGAGGGAACACAAGCAGGGGGAGCGGGAGAGGGTGAATCAGGCTTCCCGCGGAGCAGGGAGCCCGATGCGGGGTGCCATCCCAGGACCCTGGGATCATGACCTGAGCCGAAGGCAGATGCTTAATGACTGAGCCACCCAGGTGCCCCTGTTTTTTTTAAAATATACTTTGTCTTAATGTTTCCTATAGCAGTACAACTGCTATATAATATCCCATTGAAGGGATAGACCAAAATTTAGTTAACCATTCTTCTGCCAGTGGACATTCAGGTTGTTTCTGAGTTTTGCTAGTATAACAATGCTAAACATTCTTAGATATGTCTCTAAATGCATGGTATATGGAAAGGCTATTCATTTTTGCCTGTCGCCGTAGATGCCTTATGTCCTCTCATATTAGTTTTAATGGTTTTTCAGTTGATTCATTTAGATTTTCTAGATACAAAATCTTATTGACTGCAGACAAATTTATATTTTCCTTTTTGTTATTTATATGTCTATTTCCATTTTGTGGCTTATTGTATAGCTTGAGTGTCAAGTGTAATGTTGATTAGTAGTAGTGATAATGGGGCCCCATTTTTCTATTCTTGGTATTAATGGTATTTCAGTCAGTATTACACATGAATTCATAATCATGCCAAGTTTCTCACGTGCAAGTTAGGGCATTTATTGGGAAATAAGGGGACCCTGAAACTCAGAATAGGAACATCTCTATGGATTCAGAAGTAATTGATAATCTTGAACCCCCAAGTAACTCTGAGCCTCCCTTGCCTGTGGAAGTAGTATGCCCTCGAGGGTCTGAGGAGATTAGCCTTATTTTCCCTGAAAATGCCGTAGTAATAACTTCATCTGAGTCAGATGCTCACTCTCAAGACCCAGCACAATCACTCCTATTGCCCCTGGATCCATTACTAGAGTCAAATCTCAGCAAGTTCCAGGGTACAGATAACTCAGATAACTATAATTCAGAGGGAAATAGCTTATAAACCTAAAGCATTACAAGACTTCGCTTGTACTTGGGAGACATGTGTGGGAATGGATTCTAAGGATGTTAGACCAATGCAGGTGGGATATAATGCTAGATTGAGTCACGCTCATTGATATGGATATACTTACTAGAGATTCTGGATTTGATGTGATAGCTTGTGAAGCTGGAGGTGACTCTAAGAGTTCACTTGAAACTTGGACTCAACAACTCAGCAGTGGCCCACATTTAATGAGGTGGAGATGCCAGAGCTTCCCTGCTATGATCTGGAGGAGAATCCAAAGACTTAGGGAAATAGGAATATCAGAGTGAATTTGTGTGACCTACAGATCTGCTGCTGAGCACCTACATGTAATGAGTTTCTGTGAGACATTTCTTCCCAGAGGACACTCCTATACTAAGACATTGAGAAATACATTAGTGAGGGGAGCACCTGCATCCTCGAAAAGGTCTTTGGTTGCTTTCCTATGTAGGCCAGGTAAGATCATGGGTGATATCATCATTGAAATGGCTTCCCTGATTTCAGTGGTGATGATGGGATCCTGGAGAGCCAGAGGACATGTGGCAGCACTTAACTGCTAAAGACAGGTGAACACATTTACCATGAAGGGCAGTAGGAATGTACTGGAAATCAGAATGCCTTTGCCCATAGGGGTATTTGGCAACGGCTGATTAATCATGGTATCCCTATGAACAAAATTGATGAGCAGCCTGATAAAGAATTACTTGATATATGTAACAGAAGAAAGTCCAAGATTAGAAGCCAAAACCCTGATCTGAGTCACCACAATGAAGGGTCATGGTTTCTCCTCCAATTTCCAGAACTAAGTCAATTCAGAGACCAAAGCCCCTTAATTGAAAGGGCCACGACCCCCTGAGGATGAACTCTGCACTATTACTGCAGGTATATATTGTGAATCTTCCCCTAAGCCTACTCAAAGGGACCAGTTACTATACACTGGAAAACAGAAAATACCCAGACTTTTTCAGATTACTAAACATTGGCTCTGATTTGATATTAATTCCTGGGGACCCGAAACAACACTGTGGTCCCTACTCAAAATGAGGGATTATAGTGCTCAGGTGATAGGTGGAGTCTTAACTCAAGTCTGATTTACTCTGGGACCACTTGTTCTGTGGATCCACCCTGTAGTTATTTCCCATTATGGAACATATAATTGGAATAGACATTCTCAGCAACAGACAGAATTTCCACACTGGCTCTCTGACCTATGGAGTGAGGGCTATCATGGTGGTAAGGGCTAGGTAGAAGTCTCTGGAACTTCCCCTTCCTACCAACATAGTAAATCATGAGCAAATGCTGGACGCCTGCTGCAACTGCAGAAATTAGTGCCAACAAAAAAGAAAGCAGCAGAGGTAGTGATATTTACCACATCCCCATTTAACTCAGCTGTGTGGCCTGTTGAGTTGAATGATCTTGGACAATGACTGGGGCTGTTCTAAGTGCGGTCGGGTGAGGACTCCAACTGCAGCTACAGTTCCAGGTGTAGTATCTTGACTGGAGAAATTCTTCAAAGGCCACTGGCACTTGGTAGGCAGCTATTAACCGTCACCTGACCAAAGCTTGTGTCTCCAACCCAGTTTGGAAGAAGCTCCAGAAGCAGTTTGCTTTTACCTGGCAGGGCCAACAGTATACCCTCACAGGCTCACATCAGGGCCATAATACCGTCTACAGAGACACTGCCTGCTTTGACTTTCTGCAAAACATTGTAGTAGTCCACAGCATGATGCTGATTCTATCTGATGAACAGGACGTAGCAAGGACTTTGGATGCCTTAATAAGACATATGAATGAGAAGGTGGGACAGAAGCTATTTTTGGTACCAGTTTTGAATCACGGTTCAGTTAGGTGACAGAAAACACACCAGTAGTTTCGGCAGGGAACATTTAGCAAAAGAATCATTAACTGATAATAAGGGATTGGCCAAAGAAAGGATAAAAGAGAACTCTAAAGACCATCCTAGGTTCGAAGGATTGTATCCAAGGAAGGGATAAACAGAGAGAGATGTTTGCTTTGTCGCTCTGGGTCAGAGCACGTTCATAGGTAGTGGGATAAAGTGGGCAAACTGGGAACAGTAGGCTCTTTGGTAAGCAAGAATCCTGTTGTGTCAACAGAACTTGATGGTGAATAAGTGGCATCAGTGTCCCACACACATGCCACTGTCATGCATGTGCCCCAGGAACAAAAGAGGAAGGACGCTGGAACCAAGGAGTGAAGCTCTCCTGTCATGTCCCTCCAGCACCCTCTACTGACAAAGCTTATCATTGTGCCACAGGGCAAAAGAGAACTAGTTAGAGCAAGCATCCAGGGTGACAAAGCTGGCCGCTGAAGGACGCATGTGCGGTTGAGAGGCCATCAGTTGGTACAGGCACAGATGGGGATTGTATGAGGTTTACCCCGTACGTTTATGGGAGATAGACTTTTATCAAGTTAAGTAAGTTTCCTTTTGGTCTTGCCGAGGTTTTGTTTTTTTTTTTTTCCCTTTTTAATCTGGAATGAGTGTTCATGTTTTATGAGATGGATTTTTTCCATCCATTGAGATGATGTGGGCTTTTTCTTTTTTAATATGCTAATAAAGTAAAATATATTAATAGATTTATTGCTGTTGAATCATCTTTAAATTCTTGGGATAAACCCTACTTGTTCATAATATATTATTCTTTTACCAGACTGCTAGATTGATTCGTAGGTTTTTATTTTGCATTTATATATTCCATAAACAAGATTAACCTATAGATTTATTTTTTGGTGGTCTTTGTGTTGCTATCAGTTATGCTAACTTAGCAGCTTGACTTGGGAAGCTTTCCACCTTTTTATGCTCTGAAACCTAAAAATACCAATAGAACAAATAGATTATTATCTGTTCCTTGAAACTTTGCTAAAATTTAGTCATAGACAATCTTGTCTGGGTACCATTTTCAAGGGGAGATGGTCAGCTACCTTTCCAATTTTTTAAATGATTATTGATGTCTTCATCTAAAGAATCTCTTTTTGAGTCATTTTTGGTAATTTCTTCCTAGAAAGAGCCCATTTCATCTAAAACATTCATTTCAAATTTATTAGTATAAAGGTGTGCTCCAGTCTCTCACAATTTAAAACTTTCCTTTATTCCTGTAGTTATCTTTTTCATCTTTATTTTAAAAAAATTTGTGTCTTCTCTCCCTTTTTCTTGCTAAGATTTGTCAAAGTTTTGGCCATTTTATTGGTCTTCGCAAATACCATCTTTTGGTTTTATTGAGCAAATCTGTTTGTTTTATTTTTTCCTTTTCACATTGGTTTTTGCTTTTAAATTTGAGTAATTAGTTGATCATCTTTTGTCTAGTTTTTTAAATGTTTTATTCACTTATTTTTAAATTTTATTATTTTCTAATACATGCATGTAACCCAACATATTTTCTGAGTACTGTTTGGCTGCAGAATACAGGTTTTGATACATAATGCTTATGTTGTCATTCTTTTTTTTTTTTTTTAAGATTTTTATTTACTTGTTGGGAGAGAGAGCATGAGAGAGAGCGCGAGTGAGCACAAGGCAGGGCAGTGGATGAGGGAGAAGCAGACTCCCTGTTGAGCAGGGAGCCCATTGTGGGGCTTGATCCCAGGACACCAGGATCATGACCTGAGCTGAAGGCAGATGCTTAACCTGCTGAGCCACCCAGGTGCCCCTATGTTGTTATTCCTTTTTCTTTCTTTCTTTTTTTTTTTTTTTTAAGATTTTATTTATTTATTCGACAGAGAGAGAGACAGCGAGAGAGGGAACACAAGCAGGGGGAGTGGGAGAGGGAGAAGCAGACTCCCTGCTGAGCAGGGAGCCTGACATGGGGCTCACCTGAGCCGAAGGCAGACGCTTAACGACTGAGCCACCCAGATGCCCCTGTTGTCGTCATTCCTTTCAAATAATTTCTAATTTATTTATTTCTCCCCAACATTTTATTTTGAGCATTTCCAAACATACACAGAGTTGGAAGAATTTTACAGTGAACACCCATATCATCTACTGGTAGATTCTACCATTAAGATTTTTTTATTCTTGCTTCATCACATTTCTATACATCCTTCCTCCATTAATCCATCTTACCTTTTTCACGCCTTTAAATAAATTATAGGCATTATAATTTGTAGTTTATAATTTATTACTTCCTTAATCTACAAGTTATTTGTGTATTTTTTTTTGAAGATTTTATTTATTTGAGAGAGAGAACACAAGAGAGAGCAGAGAGCATAAGTAGGCAGAGCGGCAGGCAGAGGGAGAAGGAGAAGCAGACTCCCCACTGAGCAGGAAGCCTGATGTGGGGCTTGATCCCAGGACCCTGAGATCATGACCTGAGCCAAAGGCAGATGCTTAACTGATTGAGCCACCCAGGCATCCCATGTTGTTCGATTTCTTGCTGTCTAGCGCAAAGTCATTATTTGCATACCACTTTCATAGTTTTGTATTATCAGCATACCACCTGTGTTATTACTATTTTGTACATAATTACTCACCTAAACAACAAAATTAAGATTTTTATATCATTACTATAAAAGAAAAACCAGTATCATTTGCCATAAGTAGAGATTAATATAAATAGAAGTTCAATAAATACCAAATGATATTATTGCATTTTAGCCAGTTCTTCTTGCCTGCCTGGAGACTGTCTCTTTTTGTTAAAAAAAAAAGAAGAAAAATGTTAACAAGAGTTAGAAAGATGTTAAAGACATGATTGCACCAAACTGATATATTCTCTTTAACTTGATCAGAATGATTAATTGAATTATGTTTTAAAAAAATTCCATGTCAATGTACCACCTAAAGACTCCTCTTTTTTTAAAATTTCATTTATTTATTTAGTTAGTTATAATTAAAATAAGCACCATTTATTGAAAGCCTTTTATTTTATTTTATTTTATTTCATTTTTAAAATAATTTATTTGTCAGAGAGAGAGACAGAGCACAAGCAGGGGGAGAGGCAGAGGCAGAGGGAGAAGCAGGCTCCCCGCTGAGCAGGGAGCCTGATGTGGGGCTCGATCCCAGGACCCCGGGACCATGACCTGAGCCGAAGGCAGCCGCTTAACTGACTGAGCCACCCAGGCGTCCCTATTGAAAGCCTTTTAATGCCAGGCACCATATACATTATATTTATTCCTCATAATAATCCTAGGATGTAGGTAATATTAGTCCCATTTTACAAAGAAGAAACAAAGCCTCAAAGGTATTAATTAACATGTCCAATATATACAGCTAGAAAATGGGAGATTTAAGATTTGAACAGGGCTCTGATAGGCTCTGAAGCTTGTGTTGTTTTCATTGCGTTATGCTGCTTTTTTTTCTATTCCACTTGTTTTATTTTTTTTAAATTGAAATTCTATTAATTAACATATAATGTATTATTAGTTTCAGAGTTAGAGGCTAAAGACTCCTCTTGATATCTCATTCTTGAGGTACATGATCTAGGAGTTTGGAAGTTATGGCATTATGTCCTTGGAGTGGTAACCCTTGACATTTTAACATACATATTTATACTTTGTTCTTCCTCCTAAGTCTAGAGTTAATCAATACTTTTATCTTCTTGTCTTTATTAAAGCAAAGTTTTAATTCTTGCTCTCCTACATCCCATGCTGAAATCGTTCGTTACATATTTCCATTTAATAAGTGAGGGAACTGAGGCTTAAAGAATTTAAGTTAACTTATTTGAGTCCCAGAGTTGGGAGTGAAACCTAGGCATTCTGCCTTCAGAGCCTGTCTGGGCTGTTTCCGGGAGATGATGCTGCCTAATTTGGGATTTTAGTTCCAGATTATGATTTATTTTTAAAAAGTATATTATGTAGCTTAAATATACATTTTATTGTTTCTCACATGTACTCTCTTTCTAAAATGAAATTTTAGATTTCATTGCTAAAATACCCTCTTAACTCTTCTCTAAAGACCAGGTATAGTCTTCCTTTCTCTCACATTTGAATACTAGGTTAGCGAAGTATAGAATCTTAAGACTCACATTTATTATTTTTTAGGATTTTGAAGACATTGTACCCTTCTCAACTGCTATTTACTGTTATTTTTTTAAAAAGATTTTATTGTTTAGTTTTAAATTTATTTGAGAGAGAGAGAGAGAGAGCATGAGCAGGGGGGAGCAGAAGGCAGAGGCAGAGGGAGAAGCTGATTCCCTGCTGAGCGCGGAGCCTGACGTGAGGCTCGATCCCAGGACCCTGGGATCATGACCCAAGCTGAAGGCAGACGCTTAACTGACTGAGCCACCCAGGCGCCCCTGGTATTTACTGTTACTAATCAAAGATTTATCTGTGCCATTCTTTATCCTTCAAAATTTCCTACCTACCCTTTATTCCTTTCTGATTTCCCTTATCCAGACACCCGGAAGGCCCTCTTCCCTCTGTTTTTAAATTGAGTAACACATATTAAGCATATAGTTTGAACATCTGCATATATATACTCCTATAACCACCACCCACACAGAGATATAGAACACATTTACAACATCCCAGAAGTCTCCCTCCTGTCCCTTCCTGATCAAATAAAGCAACCCATCCCCTAGAGGTAGCCACGAGTCTGACTTCTCTCACTCTAGAGAAGTTTTGCTTTTTCGCGAACCTTATATAAATGATTCATACAGTATATCAGGCTTTGTGTCTGGTGGAACCCATGTTTTAATGTTCTTTCCGAACAGAAACTTGAGGAAAAGCTAGAGTTCTGGATGGAGAAATTTGATAAGGACACAGAAATGAAACAGAATGAACTAAATGCTCTCAAAGCTGCTAAGGCCAGTGACTTAGCACACCTTCAAGAACTCGCAAAGACGGTAAGGAAGCAGTCTCGATAGTGAAGGCTGAGCGCCAGGGGACTGGGTGGTAGCTGAGCTACGGCAGCTGGGTAACGCCATTTCTGTGACAAAGTGGAGGTGTGCCTCTAAACCACTGAGCGTCTTCTCCGTGATGATGATGATGACGACGACGACATCCATGACGGGGACAGTAATAGCCGCAGCCGACACACCGCCATGGTGCTCGCTCTGTTCCAGGTGCTTTGCTAGCGTTCCACACAAAGAACTTACTTCACCCTCACAACAACCTCTTGAGATAGATACTGTTATTATTTCTACTTTATGGTCTCTGAAGATAATCTGTAAATTATGATTTTTAAAAAGCTTCTGATTATGGTTTCGTCATTGAATAACTGTTAAAACTTCCCAAATTTCTCTTTTAAAAGATGGCTGCTATTTGTGTATGTACTTTCTATGAGTTTAAAAAAAAATTGCATTACTTTGAGGTCATTAAACACACATCAAGTTACTAGTTCATTTTTATGCAAGATTTTATAGGAAATTTGAATGATCCAAACTGAGAAATTTTTTATATAGTTAATATATGAATATTTACAACATAGGAATCCACTTAGTTTTTTTCTTTTCTTTGGTTTATCTTTAGGTTTGGCATACTTTATTTTCAAATTTTATATTAAATGTGCAGGGCTGGCTGGGCCACACCTTGCCAAGACTGTCTTATAACCTAGGATTCATGTTTACTTTTATAGATAAGGGAGTATGAACAGGTCATCACTGAAGATCGGTTAGAAAAGGAGAAGACCAGGAAGAAGACAGAACAGGATGACTTGGAATTAAAGAGCATCATAAAGGTAGAAAGCCAGAGTTGGCATCTTTTTTTTAAGATTTTATTTATTTTTATTTGAGAGAGGGAGAGTGAGAGCGAGAGCACGAGAAGGGGGAGGGTCAGAGGGAGAAGCAGACTCCCCACTGAGCAGTGAGCCCGATGTGGGACCCGATCCTGGGAGTCCAGGATCATGACCTGGGCTGAAGGCAGTCACTCAACTGACTGAGCCACCCGGGCGCCCGCCCCAGAGTTGGCATCTTAGGGCACCTTCAATTCAATAGCTGGCCTAACACTGAGGAACGCAAAGTCTCTCTCATTTATTATGAAGCATGGAACAGGAGATCTCTAAGGAAGGATGGCCTTTTGTTATTACTGGAACTTGCCTGCAGTCCTTGGTGAAGGGAAATAGTTCACATACCAAGGGACATGTCCCCAGCTCTTAATCCAGGGGAAAGTGGTGGTTAGCAGGGGAAGCAGGACCTAGAACTTGCTCCCAAAGGTCAAATTTAAGAATGTTATTTATAATCAGAACAGCTCTTGGAGGAGCTGCTGCTGCCTTTTTTTTTTTTAACTAACTCTACCCCCAACGTGGGGCTTGAATTCATGACCCCAAGATCAAGGTCACATGTTCTACTGACTGAGCCAGCCAGGCGCCCCTGGAGGAGCTTCTCAAAATCTTATTTATATGTTAGCCCAGGCTATCTGCTAGGTTCTGATAAGAGCTGTTTTCACAAAAAGGTGGAAGGAATAAGTAGCAGTCTAGAAAAAAAAATTTTTAATTTTCTATGAACTCATGTATATTAGTCATGTTGAAACTGGCAGGTCAGATTCTGGGAAATATTTTCAAGCAAAAATAAACATTAGCTGGACCAGGACTGTTGTTTAGAGGATTGCCTTTCTCTCTGAAAGAGGAGTGTCTGCAAACAGTAGTTTGTGATATATATGTTATGGGGTAGGTTAAGAAAGCTTTAAAGTACATTTAGAACCAGGTATCCAAACCTAAACATGAGCTTTCTATTAGGAGAGAGGCAGATGTATAGTTAGCAAGGATTTATCGAGCCTCTTTGGTGTTTTTTATTTGGCAGGATTCCTTGATTTAGAGCAAAAATGTAAGGACTAGCTGAAAACTTGTTTTCACTAATGGATTTGCTCCCAGTCTTTAGGGCTTAGTCTGATTTTAAAGTAGCCCAGACTGTATTCAGAAGAGTTGTGTTTAATGACAGATATTTAAGCAGCTATCGAAATCCTTTTCGAAAGAGGAGTACTGATCCTTTTATCAATCATTAAAGTCATGAAATGCACCAGGAAGCCTACTGAAGTCATCGAAATTATCTGCACATTTTTGACCAATTGCTGGCCTAGCTAACTAACATTGCTTTTGGATCAAATGGTTTGGATGTGGGGAACTTGGATGTTCCTAAAGAGAAGCAGTACATGGGAACCAGGTTTCTAAGTGTAAAGGAAAGAATGGCCTAATCAGATTCCTTTTCCTTATGTTTACTCCTTGCGAACTTTACTCAGGAGTCTGTGGCTTCAGTTGTGGATCCAGCAAACAGGGGAGCGTTGCTGGAGGGAGAGCGGGCTTGGCTGCTTCCATGTTTCAGACACACCATTCTTCAGACAGAAGTTACTTTATGACAAGACAACTCCTTTATGCGGAAAGGATGCAGCTTGGCAGGCCTACTCTGAATTGTACTCACTCCCCCTTTCTCTTCCAGCTCCAGGCCTGGTGGCGAGGCACTATGATACGGAGGGAAATTGGTGGTTTCAGACTGCCTAAGAAGGACAAAGATGATGGCAAGGATTCTAAAGGTAAAGGCAAAGACAAGGACAAGCGGAAAGGCAAGAAAAAGTGATGGAGTTCTCGTCTTTTCCCCTGGTCTTCTGGAGACGGGGAGGAGGACTTGAAGGGAGGAAGAAACATTTTAGCAGCACAGATAACTTGTATCTACAGGTTGTTTCTTATCTGGACATTCCCAGGTACTGCCTGGTTCCTTCCCTTTGCCTGTTGCATTCGTTTTCAAACCCTGAATTAGGAGTATACCATCGACTTAGGGCTGCTTCATATTTTGAAAAACTTTTGCTGGGAAGAAGTATTGCTAGGAGCCTTGTAAAGATTTCTCTTGCTTTTTCTTACCAGAAAAAAGTTCATGGGCTTATTAGTTATTGTGATGCATTAAAACTTCAGTAATTTCTGTAATGTCTCGGATTCTGTCATTTGTCTACAGTGAAAAAACTCTTGAGCAAAAGTCAAGTGTTCATTCGGAATTACAAGATAATGTTTATAAAGTGTCTAGCATAATATAGACACAGTATAAGGTCCAAAGGTTGGTTCCTTCCTGTCTTTTAGGTTTATTATCACTTTGGTGTTTTTGTTGGGGTGGTGGGGGCATGGAATACCTATCTTATTATAGGTTGCTTCAGCTCCTTTTCTGGGAAATAGGTAGGGATATAAATTATAAATTTAAAAAATAATGAGTTAGAATAAACAGAAATGTTAGGATGTACAACCTAGTAAGGTGGGGACACAGGCCTGCTGGCAGACTAGCTTGCAGAGCTTGTTGATCAGTGAGACACCGGGGTCTACGCCTGCTTTGCTTCCTCAACAATTCTCACCTTGCAGGATATTATGACTGAAAGAGTAAAGATAATCCAAGCAGAATGTCTCGGGATGCTAAAGCTTTCCCTATTGCACAGCTGGTAATTTCTAAAACTTTTTTTTATAAAGATTTTATTTATTTATTTGAGAGAGAGAGAATGAGAGAGAGAGAGAGAGAGCACATGAGAGGGGGGAGGGTTGGAGGGAGAAGCAGACTCCCCAATGAGCAGGGAACCCGACGTGGGACTCGATCCCAGGACTCCAGGATCATGACCTGAGCTGAAGGCAGTCGCTTAACCACTGAGCCACCCAGGTGCCCCGCACAGTTGGTAATTTCTGAGAGAAAAGTGTCCAAATGCATCATTGCATCATATGTATTTCACGAATTAAGCCTTATACGTAATTCCAAATACAGGGCAATACTGTTATCTATACTTCTTTACAAAAGTAAAAAAAAAAAAAAGACAAAAAAAAACCTGATCTCAAGGGCCTGTTATGAGGAACCAGTTTCTACTGATGTTCCCTCAGGGAACTAAGTAACCTTTCATTTTTGCCAAGGAAACCATGCTTTAGGTACGAACATTTTCAAGTCAGTCTTTATTTCATGCGATTGAAGTGTTGGCTTTTATTTTCATGTCAACAAGTAAGGTGGCATACAGGCAATTTAAAATAACATACATGATATGGACATATTTATACTTAGAACTTACGCATTATATTTACAGACATACAAATATAGGACAATGTTTTACAAAATCTTTTACTAATTACATGTTTACAACATTTTCAGAAATAAAATGAAATCTGCTGTAAACCATCTCACTGCAATAAGTAGATAAAAAAGTTTCTAAATATCCGTGTTTTCCTTCATTGCTGTAACCATTTTAAGCACTTAGTTGTTAAAACTTTGTCCTACTCATCAGCGTAGTCACATGTCATGAGTCACTGCTGAGCTGTAGCAAGTAAGAGGAATCACAGACTCCTTCGTTAGCTATGAGGCTGTATTTTAAAAAGCTATTAAAGAGAGTGACCTCCTAATAAGCCCCCTATTCTGTTCTAGCCAAACAACGGCCCCTCCAGCCAGAAGCTGTTGCCAGAGAACCTGCTGGCTGACAGTCTCCACAGCTGCCAGGGGCCCTGGTGGGTGGGCACTCGGCCTCCTCTTTGTTCATACTTCCACGCTGGGCTGGCCACTGCTTCAGTAGGAAGCTCATAAATGGTCGGGTAGAACCACTACAGCACCTTTATCTTACACTGGAGTCTAGCAAGGCTAAATGTTAAATTTTCTTTCCAGTTTATTAAAAAAAAAAAAAGGTACGTACAGAACACTGAATACAAAAATTTTCTAGCAAAAACATCACGAAATGTTTTTGCATCTTGACTTAGAAAAGAAATTCAATACATCTGATATTTTTCTTTCACTATCAACCAAAACTGTACACAACTTTTTTCTAGTAATTCAAATATAAATTTGCATTAGTCTGATAAAAATGCATTAATAAGGTTGCACGTTATGTATAAGATGTGAAATAAGTGGAAATTTATATGGGATAAATAGTTGGAAATCTTCCAAATGTTGGGATAAATAGTTGGAAATCTTCCAAATGTTGCATTCTGTATGTCTTCTGGGATTACTCCTTGCATAACAGGTGACAAACAGTCCTGTTCTTTGCTGAGTTTCATTTCAAATGGCTTCTATTATTTGGAAATTGAACTGAGGTTTAATGTTGACTAGAAGGAGAAATACCTATAGTTTAAAAATGCACACAGCTAAATTCTAAACAAGTCGCTTTGATTGGTGGGTCTGTTTAGAACTGTAAATATAACGGGGTCTGGCTCTAAGCAGTTAAAAAACATTTTACTTTTGTTCTGTAAGGTCAGTGGGGCTTTGAGATCAGATGTTTTATGTTCTTTAATTTTAAACTTTGACAAAGTGGAATGTTCTGCTGAACTTGTTTCCCTGTGAGAACAGGGAGAAAACATTATTTTGACCAGATACTCAACAAGATTTTATCCAGTTACTTTTAGATGCTGCATTTACATGATAAAGAGAGAACATTTTGCTCAAATGCATGCACTGGTAAAGAAAGTCCAGAATAGTTCACAACCCAAAAAAATCTCAGATAACTAGCATCTTCACTTACTCTTATTTACTTGGTTTATAAAGGCAATGAATACCAAAAGATATGCTGACAACTAAAAGGGGTTCAAAAGATTAGGGTAAGAGAGACCTTAGTGGTTTAAACTTGAACAAAGGTTCCTGGCTTTGTGCTCCATGAGCCCTTGCGCCCTCTTACGTGGCCCACAGCGGAGTGAAGAAGGCACCCGTGGTAGAGTTCGATGAGCTACATACAGAGACAGCACGCGGTTTTTTAAGATACCACAAGTGCCTTAAGTCAGCCATGGAAACTGGCAGTTACTTGAAAGAAATTAAGAAACTTGGCTTCTCTTTTACTCCTTCTGCTCTGTTTTCACAATCTCCCATCGGTCAGGGAGCTGGAGGTGTATCTGCCATGAGTGGAAGGTATTTGCGGGTCCCGGTGTCCTGGGAGCGGCGTGGGGGGAGGCGGTGGGGGAGCTCAATGGAAATGACGCTGAGCAGTGCCTGTTACCATCCTAAGGATTTGGAACTGTGTGTAGAGTGCTTGTTTATAATGTTCAGATAATAGCAGGATGTCACATATGAGAACCAAGTTTTAAGGTGGTGGTGGACAGAAGTTCGGGGAAGGCCTAAGACGCTGGCCTTAAATACAACTTACCTCGCTCATTGCTTTACTATGCAAAAATCTAGGCCTTCTACATTGTATTTGTTTTGCCTTGGACAGACAGTCCCAAGTAATCATAACATGGCTTCTGATTTTAAATGCGGCTGACAAACATAGTGGAGTCATTACTCTCGACATCATAACAAAAAATACCCGGCTTGGGAAAGTGGTCTCACTATGTCAGTTGAAAATGCAGATACCCAGGCCCCGCTCTAGACCTACTGGAATGAGAATCTACATTTTAACAAATGCTCTAGGAGATTCTAATGAACAGCCAGTTTTGGAAACCATTGGGTTCCAGAAACAGGAAACAGGTAAAGATAGTAACATGTCTCTGCTTTCAGGAAAGCTAACTATCCTTCTGAGAAGCTTTCTTCCTGGAATGGGAGACAAGCCTGCTCTCTAGGAAAGCACAGCCAGTTTAGGCTTCGGTGTCGGGTTCTCAGTAATGACAGAATTAAGTTTCATTTGCGAAAACCAACTGTGTCTTCCTAAAACAGTCCCATGGAAATGGATATAACCTCCCCTAAAATGGAGAAATGAAGCAACATATTCCTGTTAGGAATCATGGAAACAGTCCCTCGTAAGAGCACGCAAGAGCTTTACGTAAGCAGCCGGCTGGCAGCAGCAATCCCGTCCTGCTCCGGGTTGGCCGGGCCAGCGCCCAGGTGCTGGGGGTCCTCACGCAGCAGACAAGTGGTGCTGCTGCTTGGGGGGGGCAAGCTCCAGGAGAGCCTGCACCGTCACTGCGACCTGGCTCAAACCTTTCTCTTCTAAAATGTGCAGAGGCAAACATAATTGCTCCTGAAATGGGACAACGTAACATAAAAACAAACAAAAGAGAAAACAGGATGAACATCAACGAACTGAAGAGAAAAAATAAGCACCTCTTCTCTCCCTCCTAACGGTCACCTGAGATAGGACAGGTCAGCACCCAGGGAACTGACCTCTGTTCATACGAGTTACGCAGAGATAGCATCTGACGCTCACTTTATTAAAACAACTGAACGTACATACAGGTCATTTTGAAAACTGGAATAAGGACAAGTTACAGACACTTAATACATACAACAGAGGATAACAGAATACTATGGAGTCAAAGCAACATCCTTTATCCCCGATAAATAAAAGAGCAAAATGCAGATCAGCAAACGGAGGCAGGGAAAACAGAAAAGCAGTTCCAAGTTACCAGACGGCTCAAGCCCGAAAGATCTAACATTGTAGGAGAAAGTGCTCCCGAAATTACATACCATGGGATGTAACTGGGTTCATGCCATAAGCCAGACTGCATGAGGGAGGGAGGGATGCCCACCAGCTACATTATAATCCTGACTGTGAAAATCAGGGCTCTTGTACCAGGCAGGGAACACAGGAAGAAACCACTATTTCATATCCTGGTATCGAATGGATTAAATCATGCTACAGAACAATGATGTGAGTTTAGTCAGGAACGTCTTAATTACCGTATATTTGAAAGGTGTTCATATGTTTCCTAAAGGAAGTTAAAATACTTCTATCGTGTTTGCCTCATTAATGTTCGGTTAATCCTTTCTCGAAAGAGAAAAAGGCAGAGCTTAAGAATAGCACCTATCATTGGTTTTTCTTTTAAGACTAAATATTCAGAAAAATAGACACTGCTCACAAAGGACAGAATGTAGAGTTCTGGTTCCACTAAAAAGGAGACTACACATGTTTATTAAAGAAGAGGGCTGGACTTTTCATTAGCACTTTACTGTATTATTAGGAAGTTTTACAAAATTAGTTGCAATAAAAAATATAACATTTATTTTGAACAGTTATGGGTCCTTGTGCTTCTTACTCAAAATTTTAATACTTATCTTGATAAAACAAGGTAACTGCGATCCTTTGACCTTATAAAACTAGCAACTTTGTAAAAATACTTTGAGTACCACTGACTGTCAGTACAGATGAACTAGTCTAAAATGAACCTGCAGGGTGTTTTGCTCTTGGGAGAGGCATATTTTCTCTGAGGCCAATTCCCTGATCTCTTCTCCAGAGTGCCTTGTGCTGCATGTGGTTTAGCCGTTCTCCCCAAGGCTCATGCTTTCCAGATGCACATTTACCTTCCAGGCGGCTTACAGGGAACGCCGTGTGCTCTGAAGAGAATGTACAACTACTCCCCCCCAAACCACATGCAGGACCACGTGTTTTTTATTTCCTAAAGGGACAAAACTCCACAAAACTGAATGATCTTTGACTCAAGACATCTTAAAATCAAAACAAAGCAAACCTCCCAAACTCTGGAAGGTACTACTACTGTATAAAACTGGCTTTCAACACAGTGTTCAATGTTTCGGCATTAATAGGAAATACGTTTTTAATGTGTTAAATAATTGTCCCATTTGATATGGAAGAAAACGAAAGCAACCAGACCCTCAGGCTGACTTCTACAACAGGGTGTTATGTTCCCTGCAATTTCCCTTCATATTTGAATTCAGTAGATTCCTGAATGTTCAGAGATCCTATTTATGAGAACTAGAATCTGAATGCAATCATAAAGTAGTTTCAAGTATTAAGGCTAGCAGCTTAAATACTAAACATTCTGAAGAAGACAATACCCACTCACTGCCTTGGGTACAGAACAGAGACTGCTGCCTGATACTTTACCTGCTACTACTGTTCAGATATAACCTTCTCAACAGCCTAATTCAATACCAGCTCACCTACTAAGATGGTTCAAGTATATTGGAAATTACGTAAATTTCAATTTATAGGATTCTAAATAGGATTCTAGAGGTGAAGCTCAGCTAATGATAACAAGCATAGTAAATTTGGACAGGTGCCTACTCCTGAAAGGTCAGCTCCAGATCATCTGCTTGTTGTGGACGATTTTAAATGTACAGAGTGGACTCAGAATAGCAATCTGAGGAACCTACCTGATCTTTGGACTGAACATTCTGATCAAATTAAGATTATTAAGATTAAACAGTCAGTGCTTCCAGATGTGCAGACAGTAAATGCTTAGGTGGACCCGTGCCTACCAATACGGGCAGATTTCAGGATTTTAGGGCATAGCTCAATGCAGAGATCTAAGTGACCAAGTGCCTCCCAAACGGAAAGGGTACAACTATTTTCCTTATGAGCAGCTGTTGAAAACGTTGGAAAATGGCCACATGGGAATTTTATTATGTCATTTGGAAATAAAGGTCTAAGTCAGATTTCTAAGAACAGGTCGGGATTGTATCAGAGACACCTCAGCACTTATGATAAGAGAAACAATGCCACAGGCCAGGAGAATGGACAAAAGACCAGGGGAAAAAATGCTGGTCTTTTACTCTTTGTGAGCAATCATCAATGCTTACTAATGTGTTGGGCTGTTCATCTGGACATGTGAGGGGAGGATTTATCTACTTTACTGGTTAGCTCTTTGATGGCTAGGAAAAAAAAAAAAAGAAGCACATATGTAAATACTTCGTAAAGAGAGACAAACCTCCTTCACCAAGCACAGGAATGAGGTGGAAAATCGCTGGAGTACGATCTTTCAGCTAGAGGGGAAAGATCCAGTAATAAAGCAGACAGAGAGTTAACATTAAAGTACAATAAAATGCCACAAAACCCAAAAGCTGGATAGACAGAGAGACAAAACTGGATTCTTCTGAATGTGCCCCAAGAGAAAGTAGTGTTTCAACAGTTCTTTTAACGCGGAGGTTTAGCTGAAGGATGTCAGAAGGGGAACAAAGATTGTCCTGTCCAAAGTGTGAGCAGGAAAGGAAAACAGAAAAACAAAGTTAGTGGATCAGAAATACAGATTTGAGTATAGAATTCAACATGATCATCTCAATCATACTCAGAGAAACACACCCTAGTAGCATTTTTTACTATGAGGAATGAAAATAAAATACTGAAAAACAGAACTACAAAGACTCCTCCATGTGCTGAGCTTGATTTTATTACTAAACAGAGTAAAACTGGCTTGTTGGTGACCAGTACAAACACTCAGCATGCGGTGAACAGACCTGGGTGCTGGCCCAGGGTTGTGGGACGCCTACAAGTGGTGAGGTCTGGGCCAGGCAACAACCTCTTTCCTGGCTCATTCCTCCCTATTAACAAAAAAAGAACGGGCCAGAAAGCAGGACCAAACCTGGGGGTGGGCTGAGGAGAGGGAAGTGTTCGGAGAAAGCCAGGTAAATCAGGGAGGGTCACAGAATGAGGAGAGCCTACGGATCAAGGAAGCTTACTACCCGGAGGCCAGGTGTACTGACTGATTTGATCTTTCTCTCAAAATCATGTCAAGCCCATCTTCGAGTCCAGGTTACTAATATGTATGAAATGAATCTGGAGTGGTAAAGGGCCTTACAGATCACCCAGACCCTCTGGCTCACAGACGAAGAAATTAAATAAGTAAATCAAAACACAATTGGACTGGAGAACAGGAAAATATTCTTCAACACATAACATATAATAACTCTAGGACATAAGATGTTGGACTCAAACAGACATTTTTTATCACCCATTATAGTTTTCTGAATGTAACATACTTAATAAAAGCATGATAATAAAGAGAATACCCACATGCCCAGCCTTATCAGAGGTTTTCAAGAGTCATCTTATTCTTTAGTGTTTCATTCAGAACTTATCAACACTTCAAAACTTGTACTGAGAAGGGAAACTGTTCACCTTTATAGTCTCTGGACAGAATTCTGACAAATATTTACAATAAGTTTTATGTTACACATTTTCAAAAGTGACCATTATTATATCCCTGATTTTCTTTACAAGTCAAAGAGAAGTGGGGGTGTTTAGATACAGGTCAGAATACCCAGAAGTAGGGGAGAACAAAGGAAGAGGAGGAGGTCTAGGTTTCTGCTCTTCTCCTGGGGCAGAGGGACCTGAGAAGTCCACTGTGAACCTATGAGTCGATGTATTTATTCATTTTCCTTCACTCTGTTCTAAGTAAACAACTAATTTTTTAGCAGAAGTAGCAGTGTATGAGGAACCTGTCTAAAAGTGGTGGTGGTGGTGGTGACGGTGGCAGAGACTTGGGTGGAAGGCAGAAGGGGAGAGGAAGAGGGGGCCTCCAGGGATTGTCCACTTCCTCTTTCGGACTGGGGAGACTGAGAGGGAGGAAGGATGTGTTAAGAACCCCAGTCTAACCACCCTAGAAAAATACCCAGTCCTTTAAATTTGTATTTTTTTCTGTTTCCTGCCTTCACATAGCACAGCTCTGGTAGGAACAGGGACAGGCTGGCCCACAATCAATCCTGTTAACCATTGCTTGGCAAATGCTAAATCAAATGCGCATTTTAAGGCAGACTGTATTTTGCTGACTGTTGGCAGGTACATTGGGAAAGAACTTCAGTGTATGGACTTTACATCTGAGACAGATGATGGCTCTCTAAAGCCCGGAATGCAAGTACAAGGACCGTAAAGCTGGTGAACAGTACTTTGAACGGGTTTGACATTGGCCGCGTGTGCTCACATGTCGTCCTGTTTGGGGATGTTTGCAGCACTCTTCTCCTGAGCTACGTGGTGCCTCTTTTGACTCTTCTCTTTTCTCTGGTTCCCATTCCCTGCACTAACCTGTGCTACATTCTTTTGATTCAGGACATGGTGGTACAGCACTGGGGCAGGCCGTGGGCATGCTTGTGTGATGTGATGATCAGGTAGGAACATCTCCCAACAGACAGAAGGAAGCACTGACCGACTGTTAGTGTGTGCCTCTGAATATTAGAACCTGCTTATTAATATGGAGAAAATGCATCCTATTTGATTAGAAACCTTACTAAGGCTCTCTATGTTTAAAATGGTTTGTTCTAAAAGAAATGATGAACTTTTAGAAAACAATAGGATATAATAATGAAAAATCTGCTTTGAATTTGTCCACAGGAACAAAAAAAGATCCTTGCTAACTACCATAAATGCAAATTTCAGTTCTTTTTATAACTCGGGTTAAAAAAAAACAAACCCACAAAAGAAAACAGTGAAAAATAAATAAAATTACAATCTACTTAATAAAAGGGGAAAAAAACAATCGTGGGACTTCACTGCGACTCATGCAGATGCTCTATGGAGCCGGGCTCGTTCTCTTCCACCTTGCAGCACGTACAAGGGCTGAAAAGGGAAGGCTGCCCATGGGATGAGCGGTGCTGTGACCTCCTCAACAAAAGGTTAGCTAAGAGAGAGGACCAGGGCACCACGTAAAGGGAGAGTCACTGTCGTGAAAGCTGTTAGGACAAGGGCTTAAGTTCAAGAGCAACACTGGGGTTGAGTCCAGGAGCCAGTCCTGGGGTTCTGATGGGAAGGCGATAGAGAATTAAGAAGGTGATAGGAAAGAGTCATGTTTTTCCCCGTGAAGGGTGGACACCAAACAGGATGACAGGAACTGTAAGGGTTATGGTTAATGAAACAAAGTATCAAATAGCACCAAGTGGTTATTTCTTTAAGTGGATCTGTGTCTCATGTCATTAAATATAGTATTTTTTAAGAGTACCATGCTTAGTTGGTTTAACATAATTGTTTTTGAAAGGATAACCGAATAAAAAGTGTATCAAGTTCATGTCTCTTAATCACATCTATAAAGTTTAACTACTTGTACTATTAAAGGGCAAGGAAGCTGTATCTGAGGAACCTGGAGACAATAAATCTCAAGGGCAGGACAAATGCCTAGAAATGGCCTCTTGTGTGCTAAATTCCAAAGTATTAGAGCTTAGTAGAAAAACTAGTGAAATCTGAGCGCAGTCTGTGATCTAGTTAACAGCACTGTCCCAGTGCTGGTCAGTTTGGATGACACACTATGTTTATGTAGATGATGTTAGCAGTACCGGAACCAGGGTCAAGTGTACACAGTGGCACAGGGAGTTACTATTAGAGATGTGTGCTATTTTTACAACATTTTTCTAAGCCTAAATTATTTCAAAATAAACATTTTTAAAAAGTATTAAAGTAAATGTTAAAAAACCTGAAACCGAAGGAAGCATTCTCAGTCTGAGATGCACTCATTTTGAAGCCCAGACCCTTACGTATGAAGATATATACGAGTCAAACAGCAAGTAGGAATGTTTAGGAAAATGTCCACATAACTATTGATTACTTAGCTTTAAGTATTATAATATATTTAAATTTATATGTGTATTACTTCTTTGCTTGGTCCTTGGAAATAATTAAGGAAAACTGCTCAGAAGTACACTGACTGACGCTAGTAACACAACACCGTGTTAGTAATTATACCAACTTCGCTTAAAGCCAGTCCTGTAAGGTTTCAGATACTCGTACATCTGAAAAATTTTAGAAAAATAATACCCAAGCCTATTTAGGCAATATAAGAAATGATAAATTTATTACCTGAGGTACACCAATTTTTCTGCAAGCTTCCAGGAAATTCTCCACATTCCGCCTGCATTTTGCCATTGTTAATTTAGGCTACAAAGGAAGGAAAATGTGGTGTTACTACCAAAGTTTAAAAATACTCTTGCCAACTGCTTTGTAAATTCAACATTCTAGGCCACAGGGTCAACAAACTTTTTCCTAGAGGATCAGATAATAAATATGTTAGTCTTTAGGGCCACATGTGATCTGCTAAGAGCTTCAAGGCAACCACAGACAATATATAAGCAAATAGGTATTCCAGTAAAACTTTATTTACAATTTACTTTTAGACAATTTACTTTGATTTTTGTAAGGCAAGTGCAAAATACAGAGAAATTTTACAGAAATAGTTGTTTAAATTTTTCTATCCATTTAAAACAATATACACTGAAGAAAATTTGTAATGATAGGAAAGAAATTACCCACAGTCCTATCATTCAAATATAATCACAGTCAACACTTTAGTTCATTTCCTTGCAATCTTTACTAAAGAAGATAATTAAAAAAAAAAAAAAATCAACAGCTTCTGCTCATAAATATACTACCGATGCATCATGTCTCTCTACTCAGTGGTAATACTGAAATGTTTTTAAACATTGGAATTTTAAAAGACTGGATTAAAGAACCTGTTTTCCAAAGGGTGCAAATCTCCTGCAGGAAATTTCCCTAACTTCTAATTAGTAAACTAGCTTGTTTTTCTGAAAAGGTCTTTTGCTAACAACAGAGTTGTATCACATGACCTAAAGTGAAAAGGTTTTTCACCTAGTGGGTTATGTATGGGTTATAATGTAAGGAAGAAATATGAATTCCATTTCCCAGAATGATTAACAAATTCAAGTGTTCAATTTCGTGGCTGGTTTCCAGTATGTTTAAGCATCAGGCATGGAAGCAGAATGTCTGCACGAACTCTGCCTTAGAGATTTTACACAGGTAAGCAGATGGAAGCCTGCACCACCTCTAGAAAACAAAGGTTTCACCTGGGTTTTCTTCAAAGATGGAATATGATACTCCATCACGAGATGAGGGGAAATGAGATAAATAAATATATAATAGTGTTTGAGGAACTATAATCTCGGCCTGAGAAAGGTAGCAGGGGCTAGGACTGTGTTTATTATAAAAAATAAAAAGGTGGGGGGCGCCTGGGTGGCTCAGTCGTTAAGCAGCTGCCTTCGGCTCAGGTCATGATCCCAGGGTCCTAGGATCGAGCCCCACATCGGGCTCCCTGCTTGGTGGGAAGCCTGCTTCTCCCTCTCCCTCTCCCACTCCCCCTGCTTGTGTTCCCTCTCTTGCTGTGTCTCTGTCAAATAATAAATAAACAAAAATCTTAAAAAAAATAAAATAAAAAGGTGGGATGAAAGGAAAATAATAATAATAAAAAAATTTTTTTTAAGGGGCATCTGGGTGGCTCAGGCGGTTAAGTGTGCGACTCCTGATTGTGGCTCAGGTCATGATCTCAGGGTCATATGAAGCCCTGCATTGGCTCCGCACCCAGAAGGCAGTCTGCTTGAGATTCTCTCTCCCTCTCCCTTTGCCCCTCCTCCCTGCCCTGCTTTCGCACGCCCTCTCTCTCTAAAATAAACAAATCTTTAAAAAAAAAGTTTAAGTGAAAATAAATTTACAAAAAATTTTTTAAAGATTTTATTTTTAGGTAATCTCTACACCCAGCGTGGGGCTTAAACTCACAACAGTGAGATCAAGAGTTGCATGCTCCACTGACCGAGCCAGCCAGGCACTCCAATAATAAGTTTTAAATTTCAAATTGAAAAACTCAAAAAGGTCCAGAAAGAGGACAGGAATTAGGTTTCTAAGAGAGCACCCTCTGCCAAGCTGTTCATCATTGAGGTAAGAAAGTTTTTTTATTTTCTGTTTTTTTAGAAGAGAGTGAAACATAAATGGTAGACTCATGATCTACTTAACAGGAGAAAAACCACCATGGCGGTTCACACTGGCTAACTCACACTGGAGCTGGGCTCCTTCTCTTCCAACCTTTTACATGTGAAAGAGCAGGGTGTTCACTGCACCAGCGATGCTGTGGTCTTCTCAATTCCTGGCTAAAGAGGGAGACGTAAGGTAAACTGAGGCACAAAGGAAAAGTCACTGTGGTGAAAGCTATTAGGACAAGGGCTTAACTTTAAGGGAAGTTGGGCAAATAAACATAAGACAACTGCTTTGTACTTAGGAGAATTTTTCATTGGCTAGAAATTCCCTCTCCCTATATCAGTTTCCCTTTCTGCCTGTAAAAATGGACACAGAAACCATGTAACTAGCTTCTCTTATTACCAAAGGACCTTAGCTAATAAGCAAACTAGTATGTTGATCTGAGTTTGGGAGGGAAGGCTGGGGGTGTGTGAAAAGGGTACCATGGACTTCAGCAAAAGAAAGGGACTGGGAATTTCAGTCTACAAAAGAAAAACCCCTGAATTTCGGAAATTCCACCATTCAGATGCCAACATCCATGGGAGGGGAGAGTGAAATAGGTCTGACTACATATGAAGAAGAACAACTTGGTTTCTATGCAAAAGAAAGGCTAAAAGGATGGAATTCATGTTGTTAAGTTAAAACTGGTCCAGGAATCACCCCCATCTCAGAAAAAAAAGAAAAGGCTCAGAACAGTGATCATGGAAACCAACTCAACATTACCTCCATGAAGGCTACTAGCACCTCAAGACATAAAAGATGTCTCTGTGTTTGCTGGGAGTGGGGATGTGGGGGGGGGCAGCCAAAGAGAAAATGTCCTTTGAGATTTCCCCTTAGACAGCAGGGTTCTGACTGATGAAGATGAAGAGGAAGGAGGAACAATCAGCTCTCTCCCCAGTCATTTCTTCCTTTAGCATTTATCCAAATTCCAGGGACGCAGAACAGTATTTCATAAATGGGATCAAACGCCTTACAGTCTGGTGAAAGTTTGTGAATCTACTCTGGAGAAGAATACACATGCACGCAAATTAGGGAGTTCATGGAGCCCAAAGAGCCCTAGGAATGCTTAATCCCAGGTTACAAATGTGTCCAACAGAATGGCTAGTCCAAAGGACCCATGCTATAGATACCTTATCACTCTGGAGTGCAGAAGAACTCATGATTTTGCCTTAAGTCAAGTCTCACAGAACCTGCTAACCCCAAAAGCTTTTCCAGAAGTTTGGATGACATACCATATGGTTTTGGAGAGCTGTGTTCTAGCCTTTCTAACTCTTTAATGTACAGGCTGATCTGAATAAGAAATCTTATGCAGGTTTTGGAGAACAAAGTAATTTCAACAAGAGCATAATCTATACCAAAAGGAACAAGAAATAAACAATTTCCCACTATTCTGAAACTTGAAATGATTCAGAAGTTTTTCAGGTCATGTACCTTGGTGATATGGTTTATTCAGTGAGTTGTCATATTACAATATTTTTAGTGATTTTTGATATGATTCACTGGTACATTTCTAAGAATGTGAACTGTACTACACAACACCTATGACTATTAAACCAAACAGCAGTTTATCAAACATCACTGACCCTCCCAAAATAACAAAGAAAGATGAATTATAACCTATTATTTGCAAACACACATGACTTTCTGCATTTCTTTTGAAATACTTGGACATAAGACCTCCCCTTATAATGAGGGGTCATTTTTTTTTGAATTGGGGGAAGAAATCCTGGTTCTTACAATATATCAAGAAAGTGCTTTTTTAAGTTATATACTCAGAGTTGTAATTAGCCACTTTTCAAAGAATTACAATAAATCATGCTTTAATGCAGCCATAAAGAAACTGCTATGGTTTTTCATTTGTATGTGGCTTTAATTTTATATTCTCCTTACAAAAAAACTTCTACTAAGAAAGTAAGTTACAAAGCTCTCTGTATGGTCAGAAGAACAAAATAAAGGAAGCAATATAGCCTAATACAAAGGAAGGCAATCCATAGGAAGAAAAGTAGATGTAAATATTTATACTGAAATCGAGTACTAGAACAGAAACCCCATTAACACAATATTGGCTTATTTATAAAATCACTATCACAATTTCAAAGTAGGGTTTTTTGGTCTGTTTTTTTTTGTTTGTTTTTGCTTTTAATTAAAATGCTGAACAATTTTCAACTGGTTGACTCAAAGTCCACTTGTTTTCTACCCCCAAATGTTATAATTTGGGAAGTGTTAGTATTTGTGTTTCTCTTAACTTTATAGGTCACTTATTAATAAAAAAAATTCTCTCTTAAACAGTTTTATTTAATAGGCCTACTTGAGTGTTGTTGTTGTTGTTTTTAAAGTACTCTCAATACCCAGTGTGGGGCTTGAACTCATTATCCGGAGATCAAGAGTTGCACGCTCTACTGACTGAGCCAGCCAGGAGCCCCTTAATAGGCCTACTTGCTTTTAAATGTCAAAGATATTTCATGAAAGACTTCTTTTGGGGTGCCTGGGTGGCTCAGTCATTAAGCGTCTGCCTTTGGCTCAGGTCACGATCCCAGGATCCCGGGATCAAGCCCCACACCGGGCTCCCTGCTTGGCAGGAAGCCTGCTTCTCCCTCTCTCCCCCTGCTTGTGTTCCCTCTCTCACTGTCTCTCTCTGTCAAATAAATAAATAAAATCTTGAAAAAAAAAAAAAGAAAGACTTCTTTTGTTTTTTGGTTTTTAAAAGAGAAATTAATGTTCTTGAGAGACTGGACCACTTGTAACTCATCTTATACCTTTTGTCCTGGCCGAATGCCTGGCACTGGATGAGTTAAGTTTTGTTGTTGACTTCACTAGCAAGTTTTAAATTCTCTCATCTCATGTTATACCCGTATTTCTTTGACTAACAAGAAGATCCACGTGTTTCATTTCTTTAGGCAGTTAAGTATTTGTAAAATAGTTTTATTTTTCCTATAGATATTTTACATTCTTACATGGAAGGCACTGTTTTCTGGTAATCAATGTAAAGAACCTCAGTCACCCTCACTCTCAAATTCCACTTTGTACATTAGCTGTTTGCTACTTCCCATGTATTCCCTCTGGAAATGAAAAATGACAGATTTGTCCTTTTTTCAAATCATTAAAACAATTTTTTCCCCTTGAACTCAGTTGACAGAAACGGGGAAGAATGCAAAGTATGAATAAACCCTTTCCTTACTGGTGTTGCCAAATAGTACATCAATTCCTATTCTCTTAATCACCACCTTTAGGACCAGGACCAAGTCTTTCCAGTCTCTGGGAGCCCAGCTGACTTTGGTAGGGATACTGTTCCTCTCTGCCTCTCCTACACGAAACTGAAGGCCTGTTGTCAGAGGTCACTAAATAAAAAGTGGCTACCAATTTTCCTTAGAAGCAAATGCAACCCTCTATTTGTGGGTGTGCCTGAGGGGATACGGCCACATCATCCCCGTTGGGACTTTGGTAACAAAGCAGCTTTTATAATTAGAAGAATACAAGGTCCTTGGGAGGGATAAATGATTCGTATTAGACAGGCAGCAAGCTGAATGTCCAGAAGTGGGCATTTATAGGCCTAGATACAACTGCAATTTGAGTAAAGAATTTGTAACAGGAAGTGCCTGCTAAATAATAACGAATGACCAGAAAATGAGATGAGGTCAAACCTTTTGAAAGTTTAGACAATGTTTTAAGCTTACAAATGAATAGCATCCTTGGGAGGTTAGACAATGTTTTAAGCATGTTACAAATGAACAGCATCCTTGGGAAGCTTGATTATATTCTGGGTGTGTGTGTGTGTGTGTAAGCTTGATTATATTCTGTGTGTGTGTGTGTGTGTGTGTGTGTGTAAGCTTGATTATATTGTGTGTGTGTGTGTGTGTAAGCTTGATTATATTGTGTGTGTGTGTGTGTGTGTGTGTATGCTGGGTGTGGGGAAAGGAGGGAGCACAGCTATGAAAGATATTCTTCGAACAACTGGGGAAATGTGAATATAGCTGAGGGATGCTGTTGGTGCTTTACCCAGTAACACTTTATCTAGTCTGTGGATCCATCCTTACCTTCTACCCCCACTCCCACTGGCTGCTAGTGGCTCACTAGATTCCCTTCTCTTTCAGCCTGATCCCACAGGAAGCATTGTAGTGTTAATCAACACCTCACTCCCACCTCAAGGCAGGAGGGCTCAGCTCCCATGTCAGTCAGTCACTGGCTATAGGCTACAGAAAAGAGCAAGGTGGCTTACAACAGTTCTCTGAAATATGCAGAGGATAAAGTTTTATATTATCTGCAACTTTTACTTTTTTTTAAAAAAGATTTTATTTATTTGTCAGAGAGAGAGAGAGCACAAGCAGGGGGAGCGGCAGACAGAGGGAGAAGCAGGCTCCCCGCTGAGCAGGGAGCCCGACATGGGGCTCGATCCCAGGACCCTGGGATCATGACCTGAGTGGAAGGCAGATGCTTAACCTACTGAGCCACCCAGGTGTCCCTATCCGCAACTTTTAAATAGTGCAATTGAAACACACACACACACACACACACACACACACACACACACACACACACACACAGAGCAAGACTGCAAAATGAAATAAGTGTCAGATCTAGGTAGATGCTTTAAGAGTGTTCCTCGTATTATTCTTTCAACTTTTCTGAAGGTTTGAAATTCAGGTAATGAAAATTTGAAGGGGGAAAAAAAAGGAGAGTGTGTCAACCCCAAACTAGCTCCTTCTTTTGGGGGTTACCATCCTGATACTGACTTCTAGATCTAACCAGCAGTCTAAAGAAAACCTGCCAGTCATCCTGAATGCATATTCTCCCTCATCTTCCACCCAAAGTTCGTCACTAGATCATGTCAATTCCACTCCCAAAATAGATTCATCATTCTAAACTGCAATTATAATCACATTTTCTTCCTCAAATTCTTTTGTCTCCACTAAGATAAACTTCTAACTCCCTGACATGGTACAGAACGCCCTTCTTACACGGCCCTGGGCTTACCTCGTTAGCTGTACCTCCCCCATCTGTAACCACATACTGTGCACCATCTATTCTAAACAACTTAAGAATTCCTTGAACATGCCACGATTGTTGCTATCTTTTGAACCTAGGCATATTATGCCCAGGATGCCTTTACCCCCTTTCTGTTATGCTGGCAAATTTCTTTTTTTTTTTTTTTTTAAATAATCTTCTGAGTCATTTTATTTATTTGTTTTTTTAAAAGTAATCTCAGGGCGCCTGGGTAGCTCAGTCGTTAAGCATCTGCCTTCGGCTCAGGTCATGATCCCAGGGTCCTGGGATCGAGCCCCGCATCAGGCTCCCTGCTCTGCAGGAAGCCTGCTTCTCCCTCTCCCACTCCCCCTACTTGTGTTTCTCTCTGTCAAATAAATAAATAAAATCTTAAAAAAAAAAAAATGTAATCTCTATCTTGATGAAGTACCAATAGTTCATTTTTGCTTTTGTTTCCCTTGCCTCTGGAGACATGTCTAGCAAGAAGTTGCTGCAGCTGAGGTCGAAGAGGTTGCTGCCTGTGTTCTCCTCTAGGATTTTGATGGATTCCCGTCTCACATTTAGATCTTTCATCCATTTTGATTTTATTTTTGTGTATGCTGTAAGAAAGTGGTCCAGTTTCATTCTTCTGCATGTTGCTGTCCAATTTTCTCAATACCATTATGCCCAACATGGGGCTCAAACTCACGACCCCGAGATCAAGAGTTGCATGCTCTACTGACTGAGCCAGTGAGGCACCCCTATGCTGGCAAATTCCTACTCATACTTTAAGAACTAGTTCAAATTCTACCTCCTCTGGGCAGGCTTGCCTGAACTCTCCAGGCAGAGTTAAGTGGTCTCTTTTTTGTATTCCTACAGCAACCTCTTACATAGCTCTTTAATTATTGTTTCCATGCTTTTTCTCTAGTAGAATTGAGACCTGGGAAGACAGGGACTGGACTATTCATATTTGTATCCTGAGTATTCTGCATAATGCCTGCCATTGTACATAATAAATGTCTGATGAAAAGCCAGCTTTTTTTTTTTTTTAGCATGATATACTTACTACAGCTGGTGAGGGGATGTGGATGCTGGGGACAGATCGAGGCCGCACGTGATTGGCCAAATGGCAAAGAACAACGCCATCGGTTAGAGCTGCTCCAAGATCACAAGGCAGTGATACTTTCAGTCGGTACTCGATATGCTAAAAAACCAGGAAAATGTGTAACATGTTAACTTGAAGAGTAGCTGACACGGAGGACATAATGGAGTTACAATGAAATATATTTAATTAGGAATCAGATAAAAAGCAAATAACTTAACTACCATAATCCCTATTTTATCCTTCTATCTCAAACCAGTAACTTAAGGAGATCTAATAGATACATATGGCAGCCAGGCCACAGTATGTGCAAAATACATGAGAAATTCATTTACAATTTTCTGACTAAAAATACAAAAGAACTAGATTCTCTTTCAATTCCAAAATAAAATAAACACTACATGTGATGTTATAGGTCTATGTACTTGTGTCCACACATATAAATTATTATTACTCTTACAAGATTTCCTTACATGAGGCAGAAAAATTTTTAAATGAGGGCTAGGAATTGAGCTTTATAGAATAACCCATTTCATTTTCCTAGTAAAAGCTGAAAAGAATGTCCTTAATAGCAAAATCTCTTTTATGTTTATCACACAATGGGCACTTGTTGATTCTGTTGAAAACTGTAAGCCAAATGAACAAGTGACTAGAGGGTTATGGGCTCCAGCAATAATACTGCAAAAGTGTAATTCAAAGATAATGTACACACTTTCCGTAGTTGATCTATTAATTCCAGCTCTTCTTCTCTCGGTCTTGAATTCAGTCTCATTTTGGGATCTGCAGAATCAGTGGTAGGTGCAGAAGATGAAAGAAGTGGTGAAGCATGACCTAAAAAAACATGAATATGTAAGACTGAAAGGCAATTGCTAGCACTGGAAAAATACTTAGATGCACCTGGTCACAGGTTCCTCACAAGTACAGCACTTCCCACTTCTGGACTGACTCTTAAAAAACAGTTTTTATTATGAAAAGTTTCAAATACACGCACTAATAGGGAGAATGGTGTTAAAAATGACCAAATGTCCATTACCCATTTAGTTCAACTAGTTTTGTTTGATTAAAAATGTTTTTATTGAAAAATAACAGACATACAGAAATTACACAAATCTCAAGCAGCTCAATAAACTATTATCACAAAGTGGACACAATCAGGTCAATAAATGCAACATTACCAACACCGACAAGTCCCTCTCATGCTCCCTGCCCATCAGTACCTAAAGGTTACTTCTAACGACACAGTTTTTTTTTTTTTTAAGATTTTATTTATTTATTTGACAGAGAAAGAGATAACAAGAGCAGGAACACAAGCAGGGGGAGTGGGAGAGGGAGAAGCAGGCCTCCCGCCGAGCAGGGAGCCTGATGTGGGGCTCGATCCCGGAATCCCGGGATCATGACCTGAGCCGAAGGCAGATGCTTAACGACTGAGCCACCCAGGCGCCCCTAACGACACAGGTTTTAACTATGTACTTGACTTGTAATACCATAGATTAGTTTTGTCTAGTTTTGAACTTTCAATAAATGAAGCTGTACTGTATGTATGTATGTTTCTGTGCTTGGTTTTGTCTGATTGACACTGTTTAGGAGATTTATCCATATTGTTATAAATATTTATTTGTTCACTTTTACTGCTTATATGGTATCCCATTATACAGATACGCCACAATTATTTATCCACTACATCATTAATGGACACTCTGGGGCTATTATGAATAACGTTGCTATAAATATTTTTGTACATATCTTCTGGTATATGTGTTTACGTATTTCAGAAAGCAAAACTGCTGGTCAAAGGATACAAATGTCAACATTATTAGATAATGTAAACAGTTTTCCATACTAATTTACAATCCCATATGCAGTGCAACTCTGGTTTGATTTTAAATCTCACTGTGAGGGCATCTATCAGTTACACTAAAAGTAGTTATTTTTGACTTGAAATGTCTGTTTCTACTTCCAGGTAACTTCTTTTTTTTTTTTTTTTTTTCCAAAGATTTTATCCATTTATTTGACAGAGAGATAGAGAGCACAAGTAGGCAGAGAGGCAGGCAGAGGGAGAGGGAGAAGCAGGCTCCCCGCTGAGCAGGGAGCCCGACGTGGGACTCGATCCCAGGACCCCGGGATCATGACCTGAGCCGAAGGCAGCCGATTAACCGACTGAGCCACCCAGGCGCCCCTCTACTTCCAGGTAACTTCTTTGGAGGCCAAGCAGATGTATGTCATACTAACTAAGAAACGTTAGACTGAGTAGATTTTTTAAAAAAACAATTACTTGGGCACCTTGGTGGCTCAGTCAGTTAAGCATCTGCCTTCGGCTCAGGTCATGATCTCAGGGTCCTGGGATCAAGTCCTGTGTCAGGCTCCCTGCTGAGCAGGGAGTCTGCTCCTCCCTCTCCCTCTCTCTCTCAGCCCCTCCTCCTGCTTGTGATCTCTCTATCTCTCTCAAAAAATAAATAAAATCTTAAAAAAAAAAATTACTGATTCATTTAAGAACACATAAAACAGCTTTTATCAACAGAAAAATCTGAAAAAGAGCTCAATACAGAGAAGAGAAACATTCCCTAAAGCCCTGAAAGAGTATTTTATTTGTTCAAACCTATAACCTCCTTTGGGTGGTACTAAGAAATTCAAACAAGATTCTCCTGCTTTAATGTTAGTGAGATCACAGACGAATGCAGAGTTTAAAGCTTTTGCCAAAGTGACATCTCAGGGCAGAAGTTAAAAAGCATATAATAGTTAATGTTGTTATATAGAGTACCCCCCCCACTTTTTAGTCACTGTGACCTACCTTTATTTGCTTCTGCCCCGACAGCTGCTCGGAAAAGGAAGCTTTCAGGGCGCTGGGCCTGGTTTCTCTGAATAGCAGCAGGAAAAGAATATGCAGGGCAATGATGAACTACATCAGCATGGAAAAGCAAAATAAGATTAAAGGAGATGGAAAAAAAAATTAAATATAACAACAGACACACATGTCACAAAAGTTTAATAAATGGTACAAAGATCAAATTAAACCTGGTAATGAAATAAGATGATAATTTTGTTTATTAATACAAAATTGGGTACAGAAAACTAACCTTGAAATCAGGAAGGCTGCTTGTATGTATTTTTAACTGTCATGTTATTTTTGCTGTATCAATAAAGGCAGAACGAATGTTACTATACTGAATAGATTCTCTTGTTGGGAACGTATAGCCCTGCTAGCTCATGCTCATAGGCTCATATCAAATGGCTGAGTAGTTGAACAACCAGTTGAATTAAAAAATGGAAAATGTGCAGGAAGTTCTCAATTTGGGGTCTGGTTTCTCCTCTCAGAAAAGGAAACCACAGCTAGCCTAGAGGTAATTATCAAGAAAGTCCTGGTAAAAATTATTCTTGATGTGGTTAATTATACCTTTGTGTCTATTACCTGTTTCTGTTGTAGGTGAACTTGCTATGGCATTAGATCTGTCATCATTCTGTGGAGAAACAGAGATATATCAATAATTATTATTCAAGAAAGGGTACTTTCCACATTTATGATTACCTGAGATAAAAGTAAAAAAATCATGAAACTCTCCTTCAAAATTAAGTCTAGAAATGAGAATTTGGTGTAATGATTAATTTGGTACATTGTTTTAAGGCCAAACTTTTCATTTACTTCTATAGGATACGAGGTTTATGTAAAATGCATTCCCTAAAGATAGTCTAATAGGTCTTTCCTAGGACTATGAAGAATGATCATCCTAGGGCAGAAAATTTTACTGGAAAATGTATAGGGGAGAGTAATTTCATTTTATAATTTCATTTTCTGGTATAGTTTCTGAATTATTTTCTCCCCCTAGAGTAAAATTTAATGTATTAAGAAAAAAATGATGAAGGTCTCTTCATTTCAATTAGGAAATAAGGTGTTTAAAGATGATGGATAGCTGTATTTTCAGTCTAGCATTTGAGTCCAAGATGTTTTTACTTCATTGACCAAAGGGAACTATAAAAAGGAGGAAGAGCTAGCTCAACATGTATAGAGTTTAATAAAAAAGAGAAATGTAATTACCTAACTTAAAAAGAAGTGTTGGTTGGATGGGCTAACAATACTGAAGACTTGGCAGGGGAGTAGAATCAAGAAAAGCTAGAGTAACAATTTTCCAGGCCTTGTCATCTAGACTTAATAAATTAAATATAACTTCATGATATAAAGATACATTTTTTAACTAGCAGAATGATTTTTTTTAAAGATTTTATTTATTTATTTGAGAGAGAGAAAGAGCACAAGCAGGGGGAGTGGCTGGCAGAGGGAGAAGCAGGCTCCCCACCGAGCATGGAGCCTGATGTGGGATTAGATCCCAGGACCCTGGGATCATGATCTGAGCCAAAGTCAGACACTTAACGACTGAGCCACCCAGGCGCCCTAGAATGATGATTTTTAAAATGTACTTTGATTGAAACTAGAAATCTAAGTGACTTGCATTCTAGGATATGAAGATAATTAGTTCAAATGATTTAGAGGCCATGAACTATATTTGAGAACTCTTGGAGAACTGGAGCAAAAAAACAGAAATTGACAGGAACTCGACTTTTACTTGTTTGGTTAAGCAATAAAAGAAATAAACCCTTGCCTAAATATATATAAATATATACCTGCTGTAAAGTAACTGGGATACCAAAAAATATAGACTTTTCAAACTAATCATTTACACTGCAGCAGGTCTGGACAAATAGAAAGTTAGACTTATCACACAATGGTTGGCACATTCAGATTTGGTCTTTTTCAACTATGATTCTGGGAGAGAATAAGCTCCAATGCCCTAAGGTATCCATTGAGTGTAATGAATTAGCTTCTCTCCTATACATCTCCTATACTAAACACCTTCCTTGAGAGGATTTTGAGAACAATCCCTCAATTTTCTGTGTTGTCATTCAAATAAGGAACCTAGCTGAGAAAAGGCTAGCAAAGGGTCAACACAGAAGAGAATTATAAAGTTTCTTCAGAAGTCATCCAGCTATGTGTAGCATCTTCAATAACGACTAGAGAGAAGGTTTATCAGGTTTACAGATGTTATAAAGTTGGGGCTAGCATTTAGAAGGACATGATGCAACAATTTGAAAGTATTCTGGTAAATCAGAGAAGTAAAAATGTTCAAAAAGCAAAATTAAGTATTTAGAAAAACAGGATACAAGATGTAGGAATTAATGATCATTTAGGAGTATAACAGAAACATCTGAGAATTACAATGGATACTGAGCAAAATGAGAAAAGCCAACCTAATGCTCAGAGGAAGACGTGAAAAGCCTTGTTTCATGCTCAGCGCCAGGTGGGCTCGAGTGAAGGGTATGTTTCTGGTTGGGGACTGTGGAGCCAAAATGGAAGGCAGAGAACTTGAGAAAGCTCAAAAGGATTAAGAGACTGAGAAAGGCACATAAAATGACCAGAATTTATACAGTGAAAAGACAAGGGCAGCATCGTAATAGTTTTCAAATATAAAGACTCTTACATAAAGACTGCTAAATAACTAGAAAATCTCCATACTGGAAAGAAAAGAAGAAATAAGTGTACACCACAGGGGGCGGAGATCTAAGTTAGACAAGTGGAGAACTTTCTAACAGTGAAGGTTATGAAGAATTTCTTATATATCATATGATATATATGGAATTACCATTCCTACAGGCCTTCAAAAAATAAAATACCACAAGCTCTTTATTCAGGTTTGCAGGCCATATTCCAACTCTGCTGGTAAGCTTGAAAGCAGCCATAGACCAGACAGGAACAAATGGGGGTGGCTGTGCCAATAAAACTATTTACAAAACCAAGGGGCCTCGGGGCCACAGCTTGTTGACCTCTACTATGAGAGGGTTTTAGCAGTGACACTTTGGAGACTGGGACTGAAATTATTTTGCATGCATATCAGACAACAGAATTAATTTGACATTATTTATCAGCCAAAGTAAAATAACGCATGACAAAAAAATAACCTTTGATAGGAACATCAGAATGATATTTCAAACAGAATCTCCATATAAAGAATGCAGGCTCTGTGAGTGTTTCTAGCACAGTAAATCTTTCAAAAATTTCAAGCAAAATTAATGTTAAACTCACAAATAGTTTTATAAGCTTACAGATATTTCACGCACTCCTAGATTTTACATTGCCATTGGACCAATCTATTGGAGAATTTAAGAGCTCCCATGCACAACCCCTCCCCAAAGCTCCTGGTGCATTACAGTAACAAGAGATACCTTAATAGGCATGAAGGCAGAAGAATGAGGCAGGGTAGCAGCACAGCCCACTTGATTCAACCCTGACAGCGACTAAATTTTAAAAGAGAAAGAGAAGAAACAGAAGGCAGCATTCATGTTAGCAAAACGTCAGGCAGGCAGGGCAGATCTGGTCAATGAAATTAGAAAAGGAAAGGTCATGGACAAACTTTCAAATGGTTTCCTAAGATACTGATAGGGCAGAAAGAATACTTGGGGGGACAAAACCCATAACTTCTAAAATAGTTTTCCCACTTGTATAATTTAAACTATTTCAATACCTCATACCACATTAATCAAGAAATGAAAGGGCTTTTGGCTGTCGGCTCTCAGGAGGCCAAGGTGCAACTCTTCTCAGTCATCTTGAATCCGGGTTCATCCAACACCAGCTGCCTCCAGCGTGCCGCCTAAGCTCGAGCCCAAGGACAGCAAAGTTGTATACCTGAGGTATACAGCTGGGGAAGTCAGTGCCCCGTCTGCCCTGGCCCCCAAGGGCAGCCCTCTGGGTCTGTCTCCAACAAAGCCTGGTGATGACAATGCCAAGGCAACCAGTGATTGCGAAGGTCTGAGGATTACAGCGCAACTGACCAACCGACCGTTCAGGACAGACGGGCTCACATGGAAGTGGTACCTTTTGCCTCTGCCCTGATTATTAAAGCCCTCAAGGAATCAAGAGACAGAAACAAGCAGAACAATATAAAGCAGAGTAGGTATCACTTCTGATGAGATTGTCAATACGGCCTGACCGACGTGGCACCGATCTTTAGCTACAGAACTCTCTGGAACCATTAACGAGATCCTGGGGACTGCCCAGTCTCTGGGCTGCAATGTTGATGGCCGCAGGTGCCCTCATTACATCATAGATGACATCAACAGTGGTGTAGCGAAATGCCCAGCTAGTTAAGAACTACAAAGGAAAATATTTTCATAAATGATCATGTGACAACCAAAAAAAAAAAAAGCAGGCATGATTTATTAAAAGGATCTTATGCAGAACTAAAACTGAGAACATCAAAATTTTTGAGCATAATCACCTTAGAAACGAAACTAGTAAGTCCTGTGCTCTGCCTATGATGGGGAAAGAAACACAGTCGAGGAGCTCATGTCAAATGAGCAGAACTGGCATGAGTAAGAACAGTGCTTCTTCAATGTTAATCCAAATTCAATATACATACATATATATATATATATATATATATATATATATATATATATATTGCCTTGGCATTATACATATATATATATATTCAGTGTAACAGCTCTGATGTGAGAAAACAGGATAGGAGGATTCTGCGTCACACCTTAAGGATGAATTTTATTTCTGCCTCTGTGCCCAAATGACCTGTAAGAGGGTGAGTGGAATTTTCCTTTTCTTTGACTCCTTGATCTTTTCACCAACCTACACACAACTAGAAATATTAGCTGTATCTATTAGGTAAATTAGAGGTATAACTAGAGACAATGTTATTAGAATCTACTGTACAGAATTTTGATTATAGATAAAACTGTGCAAAACGTGACAGTTTTTTAATTTGGTAAAGAGTAGAAATCAAAGAAGACAGGACTTTTACAAAGGGCATTGGATAAGACTGTACCTATTAAAACAACAAAATGCCAAAGGCTTAAATATATTAAAGCCTTTATAAGTTAAATAGCTTTGAAAAATGTAAACTAGGATCACAAATATGTGAATCATGGAATAAATCAACTTAAACACATGTGGGTGTTTAGAAAAAGGTGTGTAGATGATCTATAAAATAGATACAGTTATTTTTATAGGACAGTTGATAGATAGCAATGTTTCTTTTGTGGGGGGGTTGGCAAAAAAAAAAAAAAAAAAAAAAAGGTAACATTGCAACCTAATCTATCTTAAAGCAGAAAAAAATGAAGGAAATATACCAAAGAACAGGACTGTGAAAACAGTTCTACACCGTGTATGCTTCACCTCTTCAGTTTTCCTGGGCCTCTTTATAACCAAATGTACTGGAATTACTGTAAATCCCAAACATGAAAAGGCTAAAAGCCACTACATTGTCAAAGGAGGACAAAAGGAGTGGAGGGAAGAGGCAGTGAAATGAGTCTTGACTGGCTCTAGATTCTGAGATGATACCCAGATGCAGTGGGATATAGATGAAAGCAGCGGACGCCTGAAGGGCAGCCCTAAGAGAATGTTTATGTCATGGATATTAAGCACCACTAAGAGTTATTTCAAATCCTATACTTTAAGGTCTTTAAATCAAGTCCAACATTTATGCCTTGCTATATCATCAGATCTTTTCATCATGAAACAATTTAATGAGCGATTATTACATACATAGCATTTATGTGCTCATTCAGGAAATATTTATTGAGCACTTAATATATCCCAGGGACAATGATAGGGACTGAGTATACATAGGTAATTGCAACAGAGAATATCCCTGTGCCCAGGAAGCTTACAGCCTGCAGTCTAATAGGGAAGAGATATAAAACAATAAATGCCCACCTAAAAGTACTAGGATGAGAAAAATGACAGTGGAGACAAATTTGATTTGGGGGTTGTGGGCTGCAGAAAAGCCATTTTAAAGGTGTGACATTTAAGCTGATACCTGATAGACAAGAAGGAATTAACCAAGGGGTATATGCAGGGAGGGAGATGCAGTCCATGCTGAGGGAAACCGCATCTGCAAAAGGTTGTGAGGTAGAAACGGGCTACCAGCAGGAGCTTTTAGGCTATGTTAAGAAGTTAGGACTTGGGGCGCCTGGGTGGCTCAGTCGGTTAAGTGTCCGACTCATGTCATGATCTCAGGGTCACGAGATCGAGCCCTGCATCGAGGCCCATGTTGGGCTCTGGGCTAGTGGAGTCAGCTTAAGATTCTCTCTCTCGCTCACCCTCTGTCCCTCCCCCACTCCCTCTCTAAAAAAAAAAAAAAGTTAGGACTTTATTCTATCATATGAAGCCATCGAAGAGTAGTCTTGAGAAAATCAGAGGTATGCTTTAAAATAGACTCTTTTTTGTACAGTGTTGGACATTATTTGGCATACAAAAATATGTGAGATGTGGTCCTTGCTTTTCAAGGCCATCGCATTTAGGTCAAACATGAATACTGAGGAGAAAAATACAAGTGCATGTGTTTTCAAAATGGCTAAAAGCCATTTCAAATTTCACACTGAGGGAATTCTGTTGTTTTTCCAAATTCCACTTTTTCCTCGACAAAGAAGTGTGGGCACTCTGACTCCTATCACTTCCTATGTGTGTTATTAAATCTCAGTCTCAAAAGTTGTTTTCAGTTACAGCATGAGAGGCAATACACCATGGTGTTTAATGCAGGTTCTCAAGTCAGCAAGATCTAGATTTGAACCCAATCTTGCACTTACTTATGCTATGTGACCTTGGACAAATCGCATTCAGGACAAAACATTCTGTGCCTCAGTAACCGTTGGTAAAAGGGTGATAGGTTTAACCTTAACTGTTAAGATTGCTGTGAGGAGTAAATGAGATAATTCCGGTAGTGTCTCTCAATATTTTTCTGCATTAATTTAAGTTATTCGCTTCTCATGCCAATTAATTTCCACTAAGCCCCCAGAGGGTGGTGGTTTTATTTATCTATAAGACTGCCCAATTAAAATGTGCTTTATCCATCTCAACGGAAGTGATCACTGCAGAACACACAGAAGCGTGGACAACGGAAGTCTGCGCGAGAAGATGCGCACACCAAGCCTGCAGTCCGCGCAGCAGAGTGCACAATGGCAGCAGGTCCCGGCACGGAAGACAGCGATTGCTACACACACTGGACTTTCGAGTGGCTCGTTTTCAACATACTGTAAAAAATATCATAAAACATGATGGGGAAAGCAATTTTGTAAATGTTAGAATTCTCTTGCAAGGCTGACAAAACTTACTAAGATTTTCAATACAGATTTTATGTTATACTCATTCTCAGTTGATGAAAGGCACTAAAAGTAAACCAGTGTTAAAAATGATCAGTAGGTAACATTCCAAGTTAATGTTTCCCAGAGTTTAAAAAAAGGGGCATGGAGGGATAATCTTGAGATGTTAAGTATTTTTTAAAAGTTTGGGATTTTCAGTAGCTTAAAACAGATAATAAAATAGGATGGCAAATATACAGTTGTATAATTAGTCATGGAGTAAGAAAATTCATTGAACACACAGGTGATTCACCAGCCAAATTAATGATTAATAAAGTAAATGCACCTGGAATTAGAAATGACATTTAAAAAACAAATTATGCCCCCTCCTCCTAACCCACATACAAAGCCAATATGGATCACAATGTGAACGTTTTACTTTTGGAAACACTAACAAAGGTATTTGAATCATAGCGGCAGACCGCTGGAACATCGGGTAAATCACGAACAATAATATAGGAAACCATTCTAGCTATGTGTAAAGCATTTAGTAATGATGCTCATCATGTTTTATGATATTTAGATACCTTCTGAATGAGAAGTATAATAACTGTTCTCCAATACCTAGACAGCAATATATAACTCCATTTCGTGCAAGGCTCTTACCACTAACAAGGCACTATCATCAGTGTGCTGAGACCTTCTGGATGGGAAGGGACACTGGAGAGGTGGAGAGAAATGGAGCAATGTCAAAAACAAACTATGCACACACATGACATATTTCACAAATACACAAGCAAAGAGATATGTGAAGACATACTGAAGATGCTAACATATGGGATCACATTCACAATCATCTGGAATTCATGTATCGTAATAGCTAATAAACTGATTCGGAGTCATGATTTTCTTCTAAAGAGCTTAAACAATTTCAAATATGATCTTATTGCTTAAAAACTGCCTAAAGCAAGGAGGAAACAGGGATTATTCTCTATTCACAGGAGAGAAAGCTGAAATACAGATGTAGCAGTAACAAAGAATTTGTGGTCATTTAATGAGTCAGTGACAAATTAAAAATAAACCAAGGGTCATGAGTTCTAGTCTATGCATCTCTTCATTACCTTTCTCAGAAAAAACAAGAGTACAACTGGAAACTTAAAAACTGTACACCTTATTTTCCTGAGAAGTTTAAATTTTTAAATAATGAATTTCCTCCAGAATGACCATTATGAAGAAAATCTGGGGGTAAAAAAAGAAGATGGCATTAACTTTGTCTGTGAAAGGTTTGTACCTTTATTATTACCTTGTGAAGAAAAGACAACTGAAAAGGCTGAGTTACTCTTTCAGGTATTATACCAGTGCGTAAGTTCTGAGATAAACCACAAGTACTGATTATATGTCCACTGAGATAAAGAAAAAAACCTTTATAATGGATAATTTAAAACATTTCAAACAATGCATTTTACCATTCCAGTAACACCTGTGCTTTAAAATCTCTGTGCTGAAACTTGATGCTTGTAAAGCCCCGTGTTAGGTTTTCAAGCAATTTACTTTACAGAAAGCAGATTTAAAATTCACATGAAACAATGCCTTTATGCATTTTTTAAGGAAGCAGTGATCATAAATTGAAAAAAATGATAAGGCAAAGATAAAGAAAAATGGCTTTTAATAAAAAAGCCAACTACTATAAAAATATTTAGTAAGTTTCATTTTAACAGATCAAAACAGGTGCATTTTAAAAAGTTTAGCAATTAATTTTACATGTTTACTTGTGATTAAAATGTACTACTTAATATTATAAAACTACTGTGTATGCCATATAATCAATAACATACACACTCAGGAAGTGAGCCCTGGAGCTGAAATACATGTAGCATCTTTTAGTTCAATACCAATATCATTTACTCCTGTCACATACAGCTCTCAGGACTCCCTCTCACTACACACTCTGCTTTGAAATGGATGAGGGAGATGATACTTCTGTGGGGATACAGGAAGGGAATAAATAATCTCCAGATGCATTAGTATAGGTTAAAAAACCCCTGATCTATAGACTTGGATAAACTCCCTGGCCCGTGTCATCTTCTCCCAAATAAGTAGAATTTTGTGAGGGGAAAAGGAAAATGGCAGTATTCTGATCACTGAAAACACATGATCATCACATACAAAACATTTCACTTCCATTGCAATAATAAAAAATTCCAAAGAAAAGGTGATTATATAGACTTACCTCATCATCTAAGGGGGGTTGCTGTTTTTGTGGATTTTGTGACGCTTTGTGCTATACACCCCCAAACCCCCCAAGAAAGGGAAGTTGGTTAGAATCTGGAACACTGGAAATGATAAATTCTATTTACCAAGATAATCACCCACATTAATTTCCGTTATCTCTCGCATACAGCACTTTTCTAGATTTACTGGTTAGAAGATGCTGCCCTTTCCCTTAAACAGCTTACAATTTAAACGAGGAAGGCAATATACTGACAGACAGTATTTCATAGGTCTATAAGCATCTATAAATAGAAATATAAAATGTATGTTTTTTATATGTACATGCACTCACACATTCACAACCAGAATGGTGATCTCTCACTATATTCTCTCAATGAAATCATTCTCTCTTTGTCTAGTGTTAACACCTTTAGCTCTCTCCTCTCAGCCAGTTTTCAGGTTTGCATTTTCAACTGCCTGTGGAAACTCTGTTTGGAAACCCACTGTCACCTTATGTTCAACGTGCTCAAAAACAAACCCACAAATTCCCATGCTTACTGGCTCTTTTCCCCAATTTGCTAATTTCTATTATTACGTCAAATAATCCTATTATACCATCTCTATAGTCACTGTTTTACAATGTATTCTTATACACATTATCTTAAGTGATTCTTCTTACTCTCGGAGATAAACGAACATCATAATCATATTTATTTCAAGATAAAAGAATTAAGGACAAGAGAGGTTAAATGATATGTGCAAATTCACAAAGTTGGCAAGTAGCATAACTGAGATTTGTACCGATATCTTCTGACTCTGAATCCTATATTCCTTCCACAAAGCTAGCCTCCTTTTCAAACTATTCTTTTAGCCTCAAAATCTTGCTTTGGGATCTTTTTTTCACTCATCTTCAACGATTTATTCAACATTCACTACATTTATGTATAAAACATAAAGACGCTTCTCTTCAAATTTCTAATTTATAAAATCCATTGTGGTGGTAGGGGGTGCAGCGCTCACCACGCTAGTAAAAGTATTAGGTGCACCCATAATAATTCTGAGTTAATATTTAACAATTAAATATTACACCTATAGGGAAATTAAAGGCACAGAATGACTCAGTAACTTTCCCAAAGTCGAGCACATAATGAGTAGCTAAGCTGGATTCAAATTCAGATTATTTCTGAGGCTAAGCTTTGTTTTTTAAAAGATTTTATTTTTTTATTCGAGAGAGAGAGAGAGAGAGAAACAGCATGAGAGGGGAGAGGGTCAGAGGGAGAAGCAGGCTCCCCGCCGAGCCGGGAGCCCGATGTGGGACTCGATCCCAGGACTCCAGGACCATGACCTGAGCCGAAGGCAGTCGCTTAACCAACTGAGCCACCCAGGTGCCCCCCGAGGCTAAGCTTTTACCACTGTGTAACACTGCCTCTCTTTGGGAACCTCAGAAATCATCCGGTTCTATGCCTTCATTTTCCACCCTAGTCTAATTATTGCAATTACTCTCTATTTCATTTACCTCATCTCTTTCTTTCTAACATATTCTAAAATGAGTAGATTAGCTTTTCGGAAGTATCTCTCCTCTGTTTTGCTCCTGTTTTAGAACTTCTAACTGTTCTCTTCTACCTAACAGATCAAGATCAAACTCTAATTTAGCATTTAATCAAGACCATCTACAATGTGATTGTCTTTTACTAGCTATGTGGCTTCTACAGAAGGCAAGCTAAATGAATGAATTAATGTAGAATGCACAGAACAGTGCTTAGGATACAGTATGTGTTAGCTGTCATTATTTACTGACAGTCAATATAGCATTGTGGTCACAGATTAGGGTTTGGAGCCACCCTTTTTTTTTTTTCTTTAAAGAAACTTTTCATTTTCTGCCAACCTTATTTCTATTTTCTGTTCAACCTGTCTTGATCAGAACCTGTGCTCTGCCACTAACTAGCTGAGTGTTGAGCCTAGGGAAATTGTCATCCTGTCTGAGCATCAGAGATCATCATCCTGGGTGTGATACATTTGAAAAAAAAAAAAAAAAGAATTTTATCACGTGTCTGGTACTTAAAGATGGTCTTTGGCTAGAGTTATGAAACACAAGAGAGAAAGCTTTAGAGGACAAGAGTGACTCATTCATTCAATCATTCCTTTAACAAATATTTACTGAGCCTTACTATGGACTAAGACCTGCTAAGATCTAGGGATGTAGCAGTAAACAAACAAGGCAAACATACTCTCTGTCTTCATGGGGCTTCCAGATAAATGGGAGAGACAGATATCAGACAGATAAAAATATAAAGAGTTATTTAATCATGAAGGGAAAAATCCAATGTGATTTCTGAACAAAAAGACTTTAAGTGATACAGGCAAGAAAAGAAAAAGAAAAAAGAAAAGAAAAGAAAACAGTTTAGATGCAACTGTAGACTGTAAATTTAAAAAAAGAAAGAAGAAGTATTAAGAGGGGTTGTTACCTGAGTAGGTGTGGAGAGAACAGAAAGGAAAGACTCAAAGATGACTCTGAAGTATTAAGCCTGTTAACCTTGCAAAAATTTGGTGCTCAGCGGAGTGAGGAAGTTAGAGACGGGCTTGGATAACAAGAGTTTACATGTGCATGGCACTTTAAAGTTTACGTGGCACTTTCACGGTCTTACTGATCTTTATTAATGTACTAGAGATTGAGGAAATGGCAGCTGGACAGTAAAGTGAGATGTCTAAAGACAGACTGCTAATGAAGAGGAAGAGACTACTGTCCCAAGAACAAGATGATCACTTCTCAGTCTACCTACAGGAGGACAATCCATCTAATCACAAGTAGGAGACTGTTACACTACTTACTCAGATTCTTTATGATGACTTAAGAAAGCTGACACTTTAAGATGAACACTGTTAGCCTCAGCAAAACAAATAAGCACTTACTTCTAAAATACGTTAGGAATTTCAATGAAATATGGCAAAAATCTCACCTTGACAAAGTCCAGGACAGCATCTCTCTGCATCTGCTTGGTCCTTATTTTCTCCTCCTCATACTGTAGGGCAGCAAGTTGGGCCTCTCTCCGAGTTCGCTCTACTAACTGTTCTCTTCTCCGATGAAGTTCCAAGTCTGTATGTGATAACTGGAACAAAAGTATTTTGCACGTGCAAGTGGGGCTAAAGGTCAACTTGCCAATATTCCGAATCAATTCAGGAAACTACTGCTGACCCAAGCAATTTCTACTTTGCAGTCACCTAACATTTCTTTCAATGTGTTTACTGCTCATCTTTTCCCATCTTTGCACTGTGTTCTTGTTCTTGTATGTATTATAGAGCATCATGTCGGTAAAGATTTACTGTCTGTCTGGTGTCTAAAAACACTGTTAGCAAGTATGAGGTGCACATGTTATATCAACTGTATTTTGGAGGAGACAGGTAGTGAAATTTACACGTATCTGGCAATTAATGGTAATTTAAGTGTTATGAAAATAGAAAATCATCTTAGTTTTTTAAAAAAAATCAAAACTAAAACAGAAAATTGTTTTTTTACCTGATTGTGACTTGGTGATAGTGACATGACAGAAGATGGCTCAACTGGAACCCTGACCCAAAAAGAAAAAAAAAAAAAAGAAAAATTCTTTGATAAAATAGACAGATATATAAAAACTAAGTAAAATTTTATTGTTAATGTAGCCTGCTATTAATCAATAGGCAAACTGTCTGGTCAGCAATGAAAGACTGACTGCATTTTATAAACCTGAGCCCAAGTCATTAAATTAAGCTACAGGAATACCTGATGTCTTCAACTCACATTTCACGTGACGATATCACTGATCAAGCTACAGAGCTAACAATGGTCTATGTCAGCCAGTGCTGACCAGACAGATATTTGAGATCACTTTTCAAACAGTATCATTTCTTTATAGCATACATAATTGTCTTCTTTATTACCATGATTGAAACAAGATTCGTGTAAAGGAGATCATTTTATATACAAAGTCATTTTATCCACAGAAATCTGTAAGATGACAGAACTTGGTAACTGTTCTTATAAAGCATTCCTAACTCCCATTTTCAACTGATGTAGCAATTTTAATAATAAAAATACATATTCTGTTGATTTTTATTTTTAAGAAAGAGATGAAACCTGATTTGATGCTTAAAAAAAAAACAGTAAAAGTTGCTTCTTAGTTTTATTAGTGCTAAATCTTACAGTTCGGTATTTATCTTTTTCCTGAGTTGGATTTAGTGCTTCAAGAGTCTGTTACTCATTTGTGTCTCACCTAACAATGTTGGGAGCAGTGACGTTGTGACATTTAGGACCTGAAATTTTAAACTATGATTACTAGCTTGTCAGGCTGATTTAAATGCATTAAATCAGTATGTTACTAGGGAAATAAAAATAAATCCCCCAAAGTTCCAGTTGTTTCTTCTTACTAACTAATAATAATACAAATTCCACCTGGCTTTCAGGACTCTTACCCCATTTCAGAAACATACCCACTATGGAATCTTTTCTCTAGCAATATCATATATTAATTCCTTACTTCAAGCCTTTTCTATAGATTCCAACCTACAGAGATCTTCTTAGAAAAGGTCTTTTTAAGGGCGCCTGGGTGGCTCAGTTGGTTAAGCGACTGCCTTCGGCTCAGGTCATGATCCTGGAGTCCCGGGATCGAGTCCCACATCAGGCTCCCTGCTCAGCAGGGAGTCTGCTTCTCCCTCTGACCCTCCTCCCTCTCATGCTCTCTGTCTCTCATTCTCTCTCTCGCAAATAAATAAAATCTTAAAAAAAAAAAAATTAAAAAAAAAAAAAGGTCTTTTTAAAAATCTTCTTGTTCTTTAAAATTGGGACTTTTCTTCTTGATGTACATGTGTAATCAATACCTCTTCTGCATTTATCAACTACAATTCATGTCATTTTTTTGGGCAACGTTTTTCAGAGGCACATAGAAACTAACAATCTTTGAGCTCCTACCAGGTACTACATATGCCCTGTGAAGTATTTTATACACAGTGTTTCTCAATCATTCTTCATGCAATCTTAGGAGTAGAACTATTATAATCCTCATTCTACAGTTGAGAAGCTGAGGCATGGAAGTTAAGTAACTTTCCCAAGGTGATGCGGCCAGTAGTCCTTTATCTGACTTGGTGGTAGTCTGCTTTCTCATCTTCTAGGTATGCAGCCTACAAGAACTGGAGGTACCTCAGAAATCATAGAGTCCACGCCACTAACTTTACAAGAGAGAAAACTAAGGCCCTCAGAAGTTCAATGATAGCTACTTGGGCCAGAGCCTGGATTAGAATTCAAGCCCCCTGACTTGGAGATTAGTGGCTTCTACTATTTCACACTTCCCCACTCTACAGAGGCAGAGTGTAGGAAGGAGAAAGCAAAGAGCAGGGAGACTTAAAAGCATATGGGCACACATATAGAAAACAATTACCTGCAATGGCAAAAACTAAGCTGTGAAAAGTTAAAGATGGCAGTAAAGAGTGAAGCATGGCATATGGAAGAATAAAAGTGGCAGTGAGAACAGACAGCTCCCTCAAGCCAATCATCAGGTGCTAATGTTGGCCCATCACAGCTTGGTTGCTCCTTGGTGCCACCATGCTACTTCATACCATATGGCCTTTTCATCTATGAATATGGTTCTCAATAGGAGTGTCACAACATTTCAGATAATTTTTTTGTTGCACAAGATTGTCCTGCACATTATAGGTGCCTGCCAGTAACACCTATAATCATTTTGGCAGCCAATTTCCAAATAAAATAAACATGTTTCAAATATCCACTGAAGAGTGGTGCTAGAACCTATTGAGAAACACTGGCCTACCTTATACTTCCCTAAACTGAAAAAAAAGGTAATATGTAAAAAAGCAAAACTTAAGCCACACTCTTGTTGTCTTTCTCTTCTTGTATCTTTTCTTTTCTTATATTGGTTCCACATCTTTGAAGTATTCACAAATTTTTTTTTTTTTAATTTCCAGGCATCAAAAAAAAGTTAAAAAAAAAACCTGTTTTATATGACCTATAGCCATATATCTTACCTTTACTAAAATAATTAAAATACCACCCCCTAAAAAGTTTTGACAGAATAAATTATATTTATTTTAAAGGTATAGAACAAATTACTTAATAACTCCCTTAGACAAGGTTTAAAATAACACTGAAGCTGGAAAAAAAACTTCCTTAATTTTTTTACTAATCCTTCCCAACCTTTATCTTATTAGCACTCCTAGGCAGTACATTCTTAGTCAAAATTTTTCAAGAAAAGAGAAGAGTGGATTGGTAGGGTAAGATTTCTGGCTGAGATATAACCAATAAAGAATGAGACACAAGTGAGTCCAGTACTGTGAATAGTCTGGGAGAAGCAACATGGTACCATAGTGGTTAAGGTCATGGACATTAGAATTAGTTGTAACGGAGTTTGAATCCAAGGTCTGTCCTTTTTTTTATTTTTATTTTTTTTATTTTTTAACGATTTTATTTATTGAGAGAGAGAGAGCACAAGTGGGGAGAGGGGCAGAGAGAGAGGGAGAAGCAGACTCCTCGCTGAACAGGGAGACCGACGTGGGGCTCAATCCCTGGACCGTGGGATCATGACCTGAGCCAAAGGCAGACGCTTAACCGACTGAGCCACCCAGGCGCCACCAGTCTTTCACTTAATAGTGGGTGACTATGAATATAAATGGAAAACTACTAGGTCTGAAAGCAGAGGCTCCAATAAGGGAAGATTCCCTCAGTGCTGGCAGAGCAAGAATTTCTAAAAAAGTGGTAAAAACAGGAATGCTGGGTTAAGGTTAGGTAGACAGATTTTTGGCCCCTATGACTTCCACCCCCTGGTGTTACTCCAGTAAATATGTTACATGTCAAAAAGGACTTTGCAGATGAAATTAAGGTTACTAACTGGCTGACCCTGAAATGGGAAAATTATCCAGGTGGATCTAATGTAATCATGGGAACCCTTAAAAGCAGAAGAGGGCGGGGGGGTGGGCAATTGGAGGGAAGTGGTCAAAGCTACAAACTTCAGCTATAAGATAAATGAGTACTAGGGATGTAATGTATAACATGATGACTATAGTTAGCATTGCTGTGTGATATACAGGAAAGTCGTTAAGAGAGTAAACCCTAAAAGTTCTTATCACAAGGAGGAAAAGAATTTTTTATTGTATTTATATGAGATGATGGCTATTAACTAAACCTATTGTGATCATTTCATAATATATGTAAATCAAACCATCACGCTGTATGCCTTAAACTTATGCAGTGACTTATGTCAATTATTTCTCAGTAAAACTGGGGGAAAAAACAGAAGAGGAAAGCAAGAGAGTCTGTGGGATGTGAAAGAAAGGGAAATCAGAGAGAGTGAAAATGTGAGAAGAGATTCAAAATGGCTCGCCATTGCTGACTTGAAGATGGAGGGAGCTATGAACCAAGGAATGTGGGTAGACTCCAGAAGCTAAAAACGAGTCCCAGCTGATAACCAGCAAAGTAACAGGGACCTCAGTGCTATAACTATATGCAATTGAATTCTGCCTACAACCTGCATGGGCCTGGAAGTGGGTTCTCCCCCAGGGTCTGCAGGTAAGAATCTAGGCCAGCCAGTGCCGTGACTTTGGCTTACGAGACCCTAAGGGGAAAATGAAGGCAAGAATGAAGGCTTGCCCACACTTCTATCCTACAGAACTGAGATATTATAAACTTAGATATTATGTTTTAAGCCACTAAATTTGTGGTAATTTGTTACATGAGTATTAGAAAACTAATATATAAGGTAACTGAGAAAAACAAAAAAAAGCTGGCTTTCATCTTGAGAGTTTCTATTAAATTCTAGAGATCTTGAGCTTTACTTATGATGGATGAAGGAGGTAAGAGGGACAGGAGATAAAGCATGGAACCACCCAAAGTGGAAAAACACAATAGCAAACCCCTGTGCAAAACAGGAATCTCAAAAGACTACACCCTCAATATAAGGACTCATAGCAACTAAAAAGCCATTCTGAGATAAATTTCAAAGATATGGAATTTAACTAAATCCCCAAGAACTAACTGATGAGACTATAAAAGGCCAATTATGAGATTTTTTTCTTGCACTGTTCTCCCCACATTTTCTTTACCCATCTATATCTCCGTTTCCTAAACAATTTTAATATCCCGTCAAGTATAAGTAAAGATCTATGTACAACACTTTCTACAAAGGAAATTTACTGTTGCTTAAGAACAAGTTTATCAAGTCTACTGCTTTAAGACTTCATAAAAACAGAGAGGAAGCAACGACCCAAAGGCTGTGAATTTTTCAACTATTGTGATACAGTGTGTGGCAAGAAACTTTTGGAATTTAAGAATAAGCAGTAGTACTCTAAGTAGTCAAGTTAATTTTAGAAATATTCTGTGAAGTACTAAGTGTACTGAAAAGATCATATCAGTTGAGATAGGAAGGAGGATACATATTGCTGTCTCTAAGTCCCTGTTTCTAGTCAAAAGTTTAAGCAAAAAAAAATTTCAGGACTCCTGAAATTCATTTAGCATTCTTTATGCACAACTCCAGACATATCACCATAAAATCTCACTGCCATTAAGTATCTTCAAATCAAATAATTATACAGGTAATGGTTTAGGCAATCTGAATTTAGAATCAATAATCAATTTTACTTCTTTTTCTATTACATGAGCACAAAGCACACTGTCACTCAGCTCTAAATACACGGTGTCTAAACATCTTCATCATACATAGGTCTGCGCAAAACCAAAACCATTTCATGCTCTCATTAATGACTTTTAAAGACAGAAACAAACGAGGAGAATTGGTTTTTTCAAACCTGTTTTGATGTGAATATCTTCTCATGTCCTCTGTTTTTTGAAACTCCCTCAGAGGTACTGGCTTTATGGGTGAACCCTAGGCCAAAAAAGCAGAAATAAATCAATTTAACGGATGTATCCACAACACTGTGACTGCACAGTCCACATTCGATTTGGCATTTAAGGATCTGTAGATCACACTAAAAAATATTTTAACAAAATCTTCAAATGTGAATTTTTTCAAATGTGAATTTTTATCTTTAAAAGTATTCATTAGGGCACCTGGGTGGCTCAGTTGGTTGAGCGACTGCCTTCTCCTCGGGTCCTGATCCTGGAGTGCGGGGATCAGTCGCGTGTTGGGCTCCCTGCTCAGTGGGGCGTCTGCTTCTCCCTCTGACCCCCCCCCATGCTCTCTCTCATTCTCTTTCTCTCAAATGAATAAATAAAATCTTTTAAAAAAGGAAGAAATAAAATAAATAAAAGTATTCATTATAGGCTATATTACTGCTTTGATAAGCAAAACACTATTCCAAACACTATACCAAGACACTCTTAAAAAAAGTAGATTTCCTTCTCACTGTATTATATAAATTACACTGACCATACAGTAATATTTACTAAATGATAAGATGTTAGAGCTTGAGAGGCTCTTAGGGGCCATCTAGTACAAATTTCCATCCAGAACAGGAATTCCCACCTGCCCTACCCTAACTTGTGCTCAGTCTCTTTTGTGTATTTCGAGTAATAAGGAGATCATTGGAGAGATTACATTTTTTAAAAAAGATTTAATTTATTTATTTGAGAGAGAGAGACCATGCGAGAGAGCACAAGTGGGGGTGGGGGGGAGTAGCAGAGGGAGAGGGAGGAGCAGACTCCACGCTGAGCAGGGAGCCCAACATGGGGCCCTATCCCAGGACCCTGAGATTATGACCTGAGCCGAAGGCAGACGCTTAAGCGAATGAGCCACCCAGATGCCCCGGGCAGATTACATTCTTCATCATAAATTGTTACTTATGTTAGTGATACAAACAGTCCTGGGGATATTGGTGGAATATTAAGATAAAGCAAAAATTAATTTCTATTTATGGTAAAAATATGGTGTTAACCAAAAGAAGAATATTGACAATTTAATTTATTTATAAACTAAAGGGTAAGTGTCATTTCAAAAAAACATTACTGAGGAAAATTCAACTGGCCTCAGTGATATGGACCACATACTGAGAAATAAAATTATAAATCAAAGGTAGAGGCTTATAGGTTATTACAGCATTTATTTTGTCAAATGAGAATCTATAGAAGCAATACAATCTGATTTCAACACCAAAAATAATCATTAAAATGGGTATTCTTTAAGGGATAGAAAGCAACTTATCCAAAAAGGGAATCTAAAAAAAATCAAACGTAAGGGACGCCTGGGTGGCTCAGTCCGTTAAGCGTCTGCCTTCGGCTCAGGTCATGATCTCAGGGTCCTGGGATCGAGTCCCGCCTCAGGCTCCTTGCTCAGCAGGGAGCCTGGCTTCTCCCTCTGCTTGCCGCTCCCCCTGCTTGCGCACTCTCTCTCTCTCTCTCTGACAAATAAATAAAATCTTAAAAAAAAAAAAATCAAATGTAAAACTATTTACAGTCTATCTCCAAGAAACAGGTAATCACATAGAACTTGAAAATCTTCGGTGAGTTACTGCAAAGGACTACAGAAGACTCTTTTAAAGTCTGGGCATGAGGATCATACAAAATGAGATATAATTCTAGAACCCTGATTAAAGAATAATTATTCTAATGTAAGTGAATATGACTTTTTAAAATAAACAAAAATCTGTCCTAGTATGTTAACATCAGTGACTTAACACATTGGTTTTACAATACGGCAATTATCTAAAATTATTGCAAGAGGTACATGAAATTTTCATGACGGATGTGATGTTGGTTTAATTTTAAAAGTAAATATAATACCCTATAAATATAAGTTATACCCTATTTTATCATAATACCTCTATGTATGAGAAGTATTATAACAGAATTAAACAATAGCAGAGTGTTTAAAATCTCAAAAAGGTTCTTTTTTTTATCAACCCATTCTTAGACAGTACTCAAGAATATAACACTTTAGGTGGTTGTTAAACCACCTAAAATAATACTACTTCATCACATTTTTATACATGCCAAATTTTAGAAGACCTTATGATACAGAAGTCATAAAGAGCGTTATAACATAGAATCATGAAGACTACCACACAAGTATAGCTGGAATTAAAAAAAAAAATTTACAAAATAGCAAATATGATGGATTAAAAAATGATACAATTTCCAGTAGTAGTATAACAGGCATTTTTACTTTTAGTAGAAATACCTCATCTATACATAAAATGATCAAAGAGAAAGACCACAAGGAAAAAGACTCCCTTTAAGATTACAATGTGCATTGTTAATTTTCACTTTTTCTTCAAAGTAGTCGTCCTTTGTTCTAGTAAGAATGTTCATATCCTGAGTCATATGTAGTTTCATTAATCTCCTGGTACACTGCTATTTCTGGGCTGCAGGACTTTGATTTAAATATCTTTATCCAACTTTAAATACAAGAGTGTCTTCTGAAAACCAACAAAAAATACTGTGGTCAAAAGTCTTCAGACAGGAAAACTGAGGATTTTTTTTTTTTTTTAAGAATGGTAATATCGCTCCACAATACATCCCACTTGAGTGATTATCCTCTATTTCTAAAAGGCTAAATACATCACTCTCCAAAAAGGCCCCAAGTGTTTCTCAAATAACCCCTGCTCAGAGCCTGGGACCAACTCCAGACATTAACATCACACACACTGAAGTGGAGCCGTTTCATTATGCTGACTAGATATGCTGAAGAATGCAATTTCCACTGGAGCCCCTTGGGGGATTGGCAGCAATTCTACAGTGGGCTGAATGCTCACTTGTTTTCTAAGGCAACTCAATGCTCCACTATAAGAGACACCCAAGAACTATAATGGCAAACAATTTATATTCTGTGTGACTTAGCATAAAAGCTCCAATATAATTAATGCATTATAAAAATTCTATGGTTAAGTCTGTACGTTGCTCCAAAGTCTGCAGTATGGTTCGACTCTTATAATTACTAATGAAGCTATGATGTACCAGTTAGTAATAATAAAAAAATGGTAAGAACAATAATGAATGAAAAGCATTACATTCGTTTGCATTTTCTTCAAAGGCATAGGATACTCTTAGGACTCTTCCTATTCCTTCTTCAAGATTCTGAAATCTGTCTTTTTATTTGAAAAATAAAGCCAAACCCTATTTGAGACTACTGTCTGACTTTCTACAATAAATCTGAAAAATTCAATCATAAAATTGGGGCTGAACATTATAAAACAAATAATTAGGCCTAAACCAATAATCACTAATATGACAGAAATTTATACCATCATGAACTGTTTTTACTAGGGGACAGCAACATATTTAGGCTTAAAAGTGTGTACTACCTCATGAGAGATTCGCCGTTGTTCAATATACGCCATAAACTGGGAACTGAGGCTGTCTGGTTCCAGCCCCTTGGGCTGTCTCATCTCATCCTCTTCCTCCTCCGCAGTACAGCTGTCAATGTAGTCGATCTGGTCCAGATCATGTTCCACTGTCCACACCATACACACACATACACATACGCACACACACACACCAGGAAAGAATAGTCAAATTCAACAGCCAATAAACACATTCAGTTGCATTCTTTCCTTTTCCCTAACATTTTCTATTCTGAAAGTGGGAGGAATGAGAAGAAGTGTAAATTAGGTAAGCCTTTCTTTTTAAGTCCATGGCCACTCACAAAAATAGGTTCCAGAAAAATCTTAGTCCTAATTGACTAAAGAATGCAGTAATTGATAGTAATTATGGGATTACAGACCTCTAATATTGCTTTTTTCTTTGGATGCCTCTTTACTGTTTTAAACAAGACAGTCTGAGTCTGTGAGACAAAGAGAGGAAGAATAATTTTTAAACACTGGGGGGTATATCTTCTTTTACATTTTTTCCCCCGTTTTAGCTTGAGGGCTTAATCCTATCTCTTCAAGGAACTGGGAGTAAGAAAACCTAACACGGTCAAGTCAAAATGAAAGAGAAAGGATAGGAGGAAAGTGGACTCAGAGATAAAGAAACAGCTGCTGACCACTGTTTCTCTTCCTGTAACTGTTGTTCATAATTAGAACAATGATTTTCTTATTTTGAAATTTATTTTCTAGAGGTCAGCAGTGTAGATATTTTGTAGCAGTTTGGGGATGGAAGGGAATCATTTGAGAATTTTTGCTTCTCAAAATGCTTTGGGGTGAGAGGTATATGAGTAAGATATAGCCCCATCATTATTTATTCTAATAAGTTTGGGAGTGCCCCATTATTTTAAGTTTAAAAAGTAACTTTTTTTTAAGGTTTTAGTTTTAAGCAATCTCTACACTTGACCTGGGGCCTGAACCCACAACCCCGAGATCAAGAGTTGCATGCTCCATTAACTGAGCCAGCCACATGTCCCCAAAAGTAACTATATTTAAAAGCTGGTTAAAATGGCATACTAGGGAAAGAAAAACTTTGCTACTAAGCTTTCTAAGGTTTCTCCAGAGACTAAACCCCAATCATTATTGTATGATGTTCTACAGACTACCTAAAAGTTGCAGTTGCTGAGAATAATGAACTCAGAGAAGTCTATTTCTGTTTTCAGATTCAATTATTTATTTTAGAGAGAGAGAGAGAAAGAGCAGGGGGAGGGGCAGAGGGAGTCTCAAGCAGACTCCGTGTTGAGAGTTGAGATCATGACCTAAGCCAAAATCAAGAGCTGGACACCTAACCGACAGAGGTATCCAGGCCCCTCTGATTCATTTATTTCTAAATAATTCCATAATGGCCATTAATATAAAAACAAATTTTGAGTTACCAGAGTTATAATAACAGGTAAAAGGATGGAAAGGTCTATACCCACATTAGAAACCAGGTATATAAATGCATTTTTTTCAATAAGCTACAATTTGTGTGACTAAATAAATGGTTCATTTTATGACTACTTCTCAAGAAAGCAATATCACCTTTTCATACTACCTAGATCAGTACAGTCCAAGAGAAATAGAATGCAAGCCATAAAAGTGAACCATATAAGTATTAAAAAATTATCTAGTAGCACATTAAAAAAAAGTCAAAAGAAAAGGTGACATTAGTTTTAATAATATATTTTACTTTGTCTAATATATCTAAAATAGTGTCATTACAGCATATAATTAATATAAAGTATCACTGATATTTTACATTCTTTTTTTTCCTCCATGTAAAGGCTTCAAAACCCAATGTGTATTTTACAGTTATAGTACATCTCAATTTAGAAAGGCCTCATTTCAGGGGCACCTGGCTGGCTCAGTAGGAAGAGCATGCAACTCTTGATCTCAGGGTTGTGAGTTCAAGCCCCATGTCAGGTGTAAAGATTACTTAAATTAAGAAAACTTAAAAAAAAAAAAAAAACATCAGAAAGGCCTCATTTCAAATGCTCAATAACCACACGTGGCTAGTGGCTACCATACTGGACAGCACAGATCAAGACAAAAATATTTTAAGTCTGAAATGAACTAAGGGAAAAGATATCTCATATGAAAGCAAAATTAAAAAGAAAACCACTAAAACGTGAATGGAATGGTAAGTAACAGGAGTACAAAAGAATATAAAATGGTAAGAAAAAAAAGAGAGCAAGCCACTTAATTGAAATCATCATTCAAGGATGAAAGCTCTTAAGAAGACATCAGATGTCCAAGAGACACATTGAAAAGATGCTCATCATCGCTCATCATCAGGGAAATGCATATCAAAACTACAATGAGATATCACCTCACACCTGTCAGAATGGCTAAAATCAACAACACAAGAAGCAACAGGTGTTGGCGAGGATGTGGAGAAAAGGAACACTCATGCACAACTGGTGGGAATGCAAACTGGTGCAGTCACTGTGGAAAACAGTATGGTGGTTCCTCAAAAAGTTAAGAATAGAACTACCTTATGATCCCACAATTGCATTACTAGGTATTTACCCAAAGAACACAAAAACACTAAGTCAAAGGGACACATGCACCCCTATGTTTATAGCAGCATTATTTAGAATGGCCAAATTATGGAAGCAGCCAGGTGTCTATCAATAGACGAATGGATAAAGATGTGGAGTATATATGTGTGTGTGTACACACACACACACACACATACACACACACACACACACACAGAGGAATATTATTCAGCCATTAAAAAGAATGAAATCTTGCCATTTGCAACAACATGGATGGAGCTACAGAGTATAATGTTAAGTGAAATAAGTCAGAGAAAGACAAAACCATATGATTTCACTCACATGTGGAATTTAAGAAATAAAACAAGCAAAGGGAAAAAGAGAAACAAATCAAGAAAAAGACTTTTTTTTTTTTTATTTGAGAGAGAGAGAATGAGAGAGAGAGAACACATGAGAGGGGATAGTGTCAGAGGACAAAGCAGACTCCCTGCCGAGCAGGGAGCCCAATGTGGGACTCGATCCAGGGACTCCAGGATCATGACCTGAGCCGAAGGCAGTCGCTTAACCAACTGAGCCACCCAGGCGCCCGAAAAAGACTATTTTTTAAAAAAGATTCTATTTTTATTTATTTAAGAGAGAGAGAGAGGGAGAGCACAGAGGAAGAGTGAGAGGGAGATACAGATTTCCCGATGAGCAGAGAGCCCAATGTGGGGCTTGATCCCAGGACCCTGAGATCATGATCCGAGCTGAAGGCAGACATTTAACCAACTGAGCCACCCAAGTGCCCCGAGAAAAAGACTGCTAACTATAGAGAACAAACTGATGGTTACCAGAGGGGAGGTTGGATGGGGGGGTGGGTTATTTAGGTGATGGGGATTAAAGAGTGCACTTTGTGATGGCATGGGGTGATGTATGGAAGTGTTGAATTACTAATATTGTACATTTGAAACTAATATAATATTGTATGTTAACTAACTGGAATTAAAGTAAAAACTTTAAAAAAAAGATGAAAGCTCTTGTCAGACAGATTTCTAGATCAAAGTAATATTTCCCTTACAGTTGGCCCTCAATATTTAAATGTTAGGATTTGGGGGGGGCAGCGCCTGGGTGGCTCAGTTGCTTAGGCATCCAACTCTTGATTTCAGCTCAGGTCTTCATCTCAGGGTTGTGAGCTCAAGCCCTATGTTGGGCTCCACACTCAACATTAAAAAATAAATAAAATAAAATAATTTAATAAATAAAATAAAATAAAATTAATTAATTAAATAAATAAAACAAACATTAGGATTTGAGAATTCAAACTAAAGCAAGATTGAATAGAATGTTACAATCAGGAGTCTGCCCAGAACACCAAAGCAGCAGAAATAGCTCTGCCTGTTAATGAAACTAAAAAAATTACAAATTAAAAGAATTTTTGAATTTAAATTACATATTTTTAAATACCAAAATAAAGAAAACTTAGATTCAGATGCCCTTGAAGAATACAATCCACAATGAATGAAAAAGTGAATGTCAAGAAATCCACTGAATTCCAGGAAGTGGTCAAATAACGACCACAGGGAGAATCTTAAAAAAGGAGAATAGTACTTCAAAAGAGAATCATGATGAAATCAAGATTAACAAAGATCTATACCAGGTAAACAGTCTTTAATGAAGTTTCCTTCCAAAATAAAAATGAGAGACATAAAAAACACTGTATTTTAACTTCAAGCCTGAAAACTTAAGAGAAATTAAAATTTAATCCCAATGGAGAACAACTTTTTTCCAATCATATGA